>NC_062216.1:158599078-159199987 GCF_902686445.1 Sciurus carolinensis | reverse complement strand
CTATTTCATTGTTTAACCAGCAACAGTTGTCACAACAAGGATGAATAGGACTTGGACCTCTAGGAACCCTGTCTTCTAGTCGGGGACAGAGATCAGTAAGAATAAGAATGGCTAACATTTATTACTAGCTCCTCTGGCAGGCATTCTTCTAAGGGCCTCACTATAGTATTTTATTTAATAAGCCTCATTTATGTGGTGAGCCTCATGTGAGATGAGGAAACAGTCACAGAATCTCACTCAGGATCTGCAGCCTCCTTAGGCAGAGCTGGAGCTCCTGGTTTGTATCACAGGTCTGGAGAGAAGCAGCCCCAGCTGCTCTGGGAGCCCAGAGGGAGGAAATGGGGGGCCAGAAGAGGTATCCTAGAAGACAGGATAGCTGGAGCTCAGGGTTGAAGGACAACGTGCTAGCTTCACTCTCGGGAGGTGGGAGAATGTGTCGGAGGTTGTTCTAAGGAGAAGAAAGAGCATGCGTGAGGGGCGGAGCTGGGAATACTGTGGCCCATTTGAAGACAGTGCAAAGGACACGGGCTGTTGGCATTCCTCACTAAATTCACCTGTTGAAATCCGAATCCTCACTGTGATGGTTTCAGGAAGAGGAGAGGAATGAATTAGCGCCCTTATAAAAGAGACCCCAGGGGGCTCTCTGTCCCTTTCCCACCATGTAAGGATGGCATGAATAGGAGTGAGTGTGGCTATCCGACAAGGGCCCTGGTCAGAATCTGACCACGCAGATCTCAGCCTCCCAGGCTCCTCAACTGTACAGACCTACAAAAATATCACGTCACCAATGTCACTGAAGCCAGAATCAGGGACAGGCAGTTAATGTAGAAAATGGGGAATCAGGTCAAATAGAGGAAATGGAGGCCATGAAAGCCATCTGCCTCTGGAAGTTGGAGACTGCCCCTGGGAGAATGGAATGTCAAGGATCTGCAGAGCCCATTGATTATCAAGTTCACCTGCCCTTATCAAGGACTGCAAGCAAGGAGCTGCTAATTAATGCCCCCTGGGCTCTTGCCTGGCTGAATCACTGTGGCCCTCCCCCTGCCCCATCCGCTTCTCACTTTTTACATCTCACCTGCAAAACCAGGCCTAGTCATGTAGGCAGGAAGGAGAGTAAGAGGGGAGAGGACTGGAGAACAAAAGAGACCTTAACCTATAAAAGATGTAGGGCGCGCTCACTTCTTGGGACTTTAGAACATCAGTCATGGCCCCCTTCTTCCTCCCGGGGAGAAGTCTGTATTATTTCTACTTTTAAATAAAACCTGCTTAATCTGCTTGCCTTGGCTGCTTCTCTAGTGTTCAGACTTCAACAGTAGAGGGAGCAGAACTCGTCACCCGTAACCGGCGGTATCATCACCACCATCCCAAGGGCCTGCATCTCACTGTTCATTGCACTCGTGTGTAGCGGGATGTAAGCCATGCTCTCTGCCTGCTCAGTCTGGGCCCATCTTCTCTTCAGCCAAGTTGAGTTAATTGAGAGAGGTGCTCTTCTCCCCTCTTGCCCCTTACTTCCCACCTCCACTAGTGAGTAAAATAATGAGGTGCCACCGTGACGGGCACGAAACTATTGTGCTTCTTCGTAATGTTGAGAACGGGGTGCCATCCGTGCAGCCCTCTTGTATAAACAAGCTATTCCGTGAACTGGGCCCCCAGGAAGAGGGCGTGCGAGCACCAAGGATCCAGCAGCCGCCGCGGCGCCTTCGAGGGCCAATACAGGTCAAATGGGAGGTGCTGGGCCCCAGGTTTATCAAGGCTGTTCCGAGAGATCTATCTGAGGACTGGTGCAGCTGTCCGGAGACCCCATCTATCAAGGACAGGGGAGCCTCGCCCTGACCCCTCTCCCTCATCATTCCCTCCTTCCCTCCTCCCTGCTCCCTCCAGGACCGTTCAGTTTGGCGGGACCCAATAAGATTCAATAAAGTGGAGGGACCAAACCAAAGGAGGACAATATTTAGCTATCTGAATTTTAACCAATCATGTACAGGTCCTTGGTGTATGAATGCTGAAAAAGCTCTTAAATAGAGCGCTTTCCTCGCCACTTGGGGCGCTCCCCCCCCCCCCCCCCCCCCCCCCCCCCCCCCCCCCGCGCAGCCATTGTATCCTCTAAGGGGCTGGTCGCGGTCCAGGCTCGAGCTTGCTTTAATAGAACCTCGTTGTGTGATTTGCATTACTGTGTGTTCACTTTGACTCTCCGGGGATTAGTCGGAACGGGACCCTAACAGTAAAAATCAAAATGGCAACAATGGCAGCAAGAACCCTCCACAGATCCTAATGCAATACCGGCTGAAGTGGCCTGGAGAGAAACCTCGGGCTGGGTGGGAAGAGTTGGTCCCAGCCTCAGTTCAACCACGACATATCTGCACGGAGGTTTCCATGCCAACACCCTCCCCAGCAGTCAACTCAGCACCTTAGGGAGTGGGTATCACTGTGTTCATTTTATACAAGGAGAAACAGCCCAGAGAGAGGGTGCCACTTTCCCAGGGCCACACACCTGAATGGTACCGGGCTGAGACTTAATCCCCAGTCCTCATACTCTCAATTTCATCCCCTTCCTTTCACATGAGCTGCCTCTGCCCCAGGAGCTTCCACAGAGATGCTCTCACCCACAGCAAAAGCCCTTCTTCTGAAACCTGGAGGCTGGGAAACACTCGCATGCTTATCTACTTTCCAGTCTTGTTCTGCTCCCCTACCATGCGACGTGTCACACACGAGGAGACAGACACCCGCAGGGAGGTCAGATTCCTGCAAGCTCACCAGCCCTTTCTACCCCAGTCACACTGGTCTTCTTCTCTGTTCTGATCCCTTCATACCAAGGTATCAGGCCAGGTCAACATTCTAGAATGCTCTAATGGTCATTATCATGGAAATAATCATTGAGCGTTTTTTGACTAAACACAGATTTACTGAATGCCTACTATGCTCCTGGCTCCTACTATGTGGGGTGAGGGTGAATATAAAGCTGACCAAGACTCATTTCTTTTCCTTCAAGGCATTTACAGCATTGGCTGGCTACCACACTCACGACTTGGAAAAGATGGTGGAACTGTGAAGACTTACTCTGTTTGGCCCGGTGCGACGGTGGTGCAGTTTGCATTCCTGTGACATGGGTTGTTTGATTCACAGATGTTGGTCATACTGCACCCGACTCTAGGCACAAAATTCTGGTAATGCTCCTTACACTCGCAGTGAGACTTCAGTAGGCAGGGAGAGAAAGACAAATTGGATCCTAGTTAGTCACGTGGGCCACCACTCTTTGATCCACACTTTCCTCCTGCCATGAAAGCTAATTCAAATTAGGTCTGAAGAGTGCACTTAAGATAAAAATTGGCCAAAGTATTCAGAAACAGAAATCATGTTTCTATATCTTGCCTGTTGGGATGATCATACCCCTCATGTGTAAAAGTTCTTCAATTTTCTTGTTTTCTAACTCTTGACCTCTCTGGTTTTTGATTGTCTATAGGTGAGTGGAGACTGGCAATCAAATGGGAGGTATTATTGTTCTAGAATAATATCTAGAGAATAAAACCTGGAGTCTTTTGACTACAATCTAGAGTGCTGGACAATGTCTGCAAACATCTTTTAGTTTGTCACAGGGAGAGGAGGATGGCGTTTATAGAGACCAAGGACGCTGTTAAACATTCTAGAATACGCAGAGCCACCCCACAACCCAACAAAGAATCATACAGATCAAATTATCACTGTGTTGCTCTGGAACAATATATGGGCAACAGAGGGCTTCTAAGACTTGAAAATCTACCTTGGGACCCATTTTTGAAGAGACAAGGCACACTTTTAATCTCACTCTCAAGGTCCTGTCATTCATGACGTAAACATGCCTTTTCCCATAAAGGCCCTCATTTTGAGGATGAGGATTTAGGCCCTTGAATTTCTCTGTGAACCTGCCTCAGAAATCGTTAGTGGAAATGTCGAGTGATATGGTTTTCCTCCTTGGAGGAGAGAGATGGCAGATTCTCTACAGAGAATTCCAGGTACATTCTCACTGGGGTGCTGGAGACTACAGGGAACCCGTGGCTATGTTTGGGTTGGACACAGAACCTTTCCTCCTTCCTGAGCAGAATTACTTCCCTCCACTGAGGACTGGATTTGCAGCTCTGGACATAGGAGACACCCATCAAGTACTTGTGATATTCGGAGAGGGCTCTTTCAACCAGAATCCTTAGCAAAGATCTCCTAACTAGGACAATTTTTGTTAGTCAAGGTCCCAATGTGATCTACAGGGGCAATGTCTCACCCCAGGATGCCCCCCACTGCTCCCTGCAACTGCCTGTGCAGTCAACATTGGATCAGTTTTAATCCCTTGGCAACAGAGTTTTGGCTCTGAGAGCCTCCCTTTAACTTAAAAAGACATCGGATGGGGGACTGAAGGTGGAAGTCAATCACACTCACACTAATCTTGGTTAACGTCACCTTGTCAATCTAATTCTGAATTATGTGCTGATTTTGTCCATCACCATCTGGGACTGTGAGGGATGAGAGCACAGGACTTGGGGAGCTGGGAAAGTGTGAGTGTGGAGGGTAGGCTGGGTGGGGAACCACCAGGATCAGACCCTGAGCACACCCAAGGCTGTCCGGAGAGGAAGCCCAAATTCAGCGTCAACGGGAGAAGCAGAAGGCATGGAGGTTGAATGATACCAAGGGCACGGGGCCAGCTTGGGTGAGCTGTCCCACTTCCAGACACGTCAGTTTGTGGTCAGAAGCTCACCTGTCCAGGCCCATCGTATTTGCACACAGTAGACTGTGTAGGGCAGTTTCCAAAGTTAGTTTGGCAGGGGTCTACAGGCAAGCACACGTGGCCATCCCCGCGGTAGCCTGCTTGGCACGCACAACTGTGCCGATTTGGTCCCAGGAACGTGCAGTGAGCCTGAGGGTGGCAGACTTCTTGTAAACACGGATTGATGGCTTGAGAGGCAATGACAAAATGAGAGGCAGTTAGCACAGCAGGGATGGAGGAGGAAAACTGAGCTGGGAGGGATTGTGGCTCACAGGACGTCAGAGCCACAAAGGCAACTCAGCAGTTTAAACAGAGAAATGTTCTATCCCATCCATCTGACCGCCACCCCCCACCAGATAGATTTACATATGGCCATCAGAAATTGTAACTACAGAGATGGGTTGATATGTTACTAATGCCATATTTAGTGTGAAATTAAATATAAAATAGCATGAAAGAAAACACTAATGCTGGTCGAATTTATAATAAACTCTGGGTCCTGTTCAAGGCATCTGCCATATATTAACTCATTTAATGGCAATCTCCAAAAGAAGGTACCTTTATCATTCCCTACTGGTGGAGAGAAATATGGAAGCACAGGCAGGTTAACGGTCACGTAGTTAGTAAAAGGCAGCTCTAGGATTTGAACCCAGGGAGTTTGGTGGTAGAGTTCATCTTCTTAACAGCTATACAATAAGCCTCTCAGAAGGAAAGGAGGCACATGAAGAAATTTTTAAAAAAGAAGCACTACATTTTACACTAATATTGATCTAAAAAGGTATGAAAATTTATAAATATTTTTTTTTATTGTAAACAAATGGGATACATGTTGTTTCTCTGTACATGGCGTAAAGGCATACCATTTGTGTAATCATAAATTTACATAGGGTAATGTTGTTTGATTCATTCTGCCATTTTTCCCTTCCCCCCCTCCCCTCCCACCCTTCCCCTCCATCTATACAGTCCTTCCTTCCTCCATTCCTGCCCCCCTCCCTAAATCCAACTCCAACCCCAACACTAACCCTTCCCACCCCCCATTATGTGTCATCATCCACTTATTAGCGATATCATTCTTCCTTTGGTTTTTTGAGATTGGCTTATCTCACTTAGCATGATATTCTCCAGTTTCATCCATTTGCCTGCAAATGCCATAATTTTATCGTTCTTTATGGCTGAGTAATATTCCATTGTATATATATACCACATTTTCTTTATCCATTCATTAATTGAAGGACATCTAGGTTGGTTCCACAATCTGGCTATTGTGAACTGAGCAGCTATGAACATTGATGTGGCTGTATCTCTGTAATATGCTGATTTTAAGTCCTTTGGGTATGTTTTGATAATTGGAGAAATTGCCATTTATCGAAGACTATCATGTGTGATCTTTTTGCCTGATGCTCTTTATAAATTGCAGCCAGTTACATAGGAAAAGTAGAATTGGTTGCTGGGTTAACATTGAGGAGGCTGCGAGGCTTCTGTTTTCCTGTTAAGTCACCCAAACATCTCAGTGAACAAGCCAGCGGGATTGGGAGTCTACTCACGCTCACAGTGCCTGCTGGTGCCTTTGTAATTGGGAAGGCATTTGCATTCTAGTTTGGTTTCGTCTTCACTGGAAGGTGCACATCTGGAATTTTCTGGACAGTGTAAAGCTGCGCACTCGGGGATGGCTGTTCAGAAAGATGGTTGAGTTGCTTGCATTAGGAGAAGGACCAGTTCTGAAAAACCCCAGACTTTAGCATTTCCTGTCATGACACAGTAATGCAGGCTCATTGCAATGATTTAAAAAACACAGAATACACAAAGTAAAAAAAACTAAGTTTTAATTTTCACTCTCTAGTCCCACTCCCAAGTCATCAATAGCCAACATGGTACATTTAAAAATAAGAGTATGTATATGATTTTATGTGATCTTGTTAAAATACGAGGCAACCTGATTTTTAATTCAACAACACATTGTGGAAGTCTTGAGGGATTTACCTTAATCTCTCAAAACTGCATAATATTTCACAATACAGGTGTAACATAGATAGCTGTCAAGGACTATGAAGAGTCTGACAAGCTAGCCAACTTGTAAGGATAACAAGAATGCTGGTAGAAGATACGAGACTCCTGGGTCAGAGATAAAGGACAGTTATTACATCCAGAGCAGGAGCCAGAGACTCAGCATTTTGGAACCAGTTTATCCAAGCCCAGTTCCCTCAAGAAACTCAAAGAGGGTCAGACTGACATCAAACATGGAATGGATTTTGTTATAGGAGAGGCTCTGAGATATTATTTTTTAAAATAATGGGTCATATATTATTTAGGATTCAGTTGAATAATTATTTTTCTATGGAGAAATTTTTCTATAACAAATTTGAATGAAGAGTTGGAATCATGAAAAGTTAGCTAGTAATAAAGAATAAAGAAATGACACCTATATAAGGAAAAACCACTACCCTAGGACTGAGACGAGTGCCTGAGGGGGAACTTCCTTCCTTCCAGGGCTGAAGTCTAGATGTCTCTGGAAAAGGCATGACCTTGGTCACTGCCAGGAGTTTTTGAAGTTCCTTGATTTTGAGACCTGCTGGAAATCTGCCTTCTTGGGCGCCAGGGAAGATTGTCCACCTGGAGACACCACACTCACAACTCACTCGGTTCCCAGGGAAATCACTGGTCAGTGGGTGCTACTGGAACTAGGAACTATGAAGTCACCTTCTCTGAAGTACAGTGGACCCCTATGTGTGGCTTGGGCAGCTCTGGACCAGCAGGGTGTGGTGAAGGTGTGGTGGCTGGTTTTCCAGGTGGCCAGCTGCAGATCCCTGGGTGCGCATGGGGCTGAGGACAGTGGGTGCAGGACGCCATATCCCTGAGCTGGGCCCAGGCCTTGCTCTCTAGGACTCCTGGCCACGCCATCATTGCCTGAATCAAGCCATGGACAATGCTCAGTGTCAAAATGCTGGAGAAAGTCAATCTCTGCAGTACCTAGCACTGGAGAAGCTGTGTGAGACTGAGCAAAGGAGAACAGTTGTTCTTCAGGACCAGGAGCTAAACCAGAAGCTAGAAAAGAAAACAGCTCCTCTGCTGTTCCTCTGGCACCCTCTGTTGCTAAGCCTTCATATCTTGCTGATTAGCAAAAAGAGAACTATTAGTGAAGTCCATCTTCATTATCACAGAGCAGGCAAAAAGGTTGAATTTGGAGCTGAGAGGATGTATTGATAACTGCCATGGGCAGGAAGTGAGCCTGCCCTTTGTTCCTGAGGGACATATGATGTCTTCCAAGATTATTCAATTCACTAACGTTCTTGGAAAGATATGGGACACAGGGTGGTCAGCGTGTTGCTCTCAAGATGTGCACAGATGTGGCACTCATGGAGAACTGTCTCCCATTAGTGGCCAGTAGAAGCTCGAACTCAGAGCACATCCTTCCACCCCTCCCATAAAGTAGAAGTGGCTGCCCCTTTAGGATGACACTTCCCACCCTCCTTTGCATCCAGGTGGGCTTGTGTGACCAGTTGGCACCGATGGAATAATGAGAGGAAGTTTTAGGTATTTTTCTGCACTTCACCCTCTCCTTTCCTTTCTGTGGCTGGAGGCAAAGCACTCAGAGGAGCCAGAGGATGGAAGAATCACAAGATGGAACAATCTGGATCCCTAGTCACCATGTGGTGGCAAGCTGGCACCAGCTAGGACACCCACACTGGAAGTCATGAGGGTGAGAACTTTGTCTCTGTTGTGTTAAGCCAGAGTTTCCAAATGTCTCCGCTCCTGGTGACTTCTTCTTCTTCTTTTTTTTTTTTTTGGTGGGGGTACCGGGGATTGAACTCGGGGGCACTCAACCACTGAGTCACATCCCCAGCCCTATTTTGTATTTTTTAATTTAGAGACAGGGTCTCACTGAGTTGCTTAGTGCCTTGCTGTCACTGAGGATTGCTTTGAACTTGCGATCCTCCTGTCTCAGCCTCCCGAGCTGCTGGGATTATATTCATGTGCCACCACACCCGGCTTCATGATGTCTTTAGTGTCTCAATAATTGTAGGTGGTGCCTCTACCCACCAAGACATGCGTAATAACTCTGTTTATTAAGCCCAGAACCAAAGAACTTGGTAACTATGTCATGAGAACTTAGTAGCCTTTATGAAAAGTAACATGATTGCTAGAAAGAAAACTATCTCCATTTCCTTCCTAAACAACCGCAAATGAGTCTGTTGGACCCCCTGCATAATTTCTCAAACCTTGGCATCAGATTTGACTCACATTCTCATTCTCATCTCTGATTCCTCTGCACATATATTCTTGCCCTGTAAGCATATGTACCTAGCCCTCCTTTCCTCCAGGGTAGGTCCACTGTGCCGTCCTATGAGCATGCCTTAGAATGCAAGCTGGCCTCCCCGTAGGTTGTAGGAATCCACATTGCCAGTGTCACTGTTCTCAAACGCCTAGAATAGGTTAACCTATATTGGGAAAAAAAAAAAGGAAACCAAACCCAAACAAACCTCCAGAACTACCTCCCTATATCAATGTGGCGTTAATTTGTACTCGTGTGATTTCTCGGGGGTTTACGACCCTTTAAACATTTGTTGCTGGTTTTCGTTTCTTATTCTGAGTAGTTAGCTGCTCTTAGACCTGTTTTCAAAATTGGTTCATGGAATTTATATTACTATAAAACTTCAGCTGTCGTGGGGATTGCAGATATTTTTGTCCCAGCCTCTTGTTTATCTTTTGACCCGACAGAAACAATTTTGACTTGGAGGCCAATCGGACAGCGTTCTCCATGAGGCTGGCTTCTGACTGGGTCCCTGTCTCACTGGGCAGTGACAGGAGTGGTGGGGAAGGAGGCTGCCAGGCCACAGAGGGGCGCCTTCCACCTGAGTGCGGGTTGGTGGTTTGCAAGACCGTCTCCTCCACGGAGAAGGCACAGGCTGTCTTTCACTCACCTTGTTACGTCACCTCAGTGACTTTTCATATAATTTGTTTGCATTTGTTGAATTTCAACCTTGCCTGGGCTTTTCACTTTATAGGAGCCAAAATCCAGCAGATACGTTAAGTGGTCAACGGGACCAATTTCTAAACATCACAGCTCCACATTCACCCTTCAGAACCTGCTCTGCCATCAGCCTGGACCTGTGGGTGTCCCCTTCACGGAGAGATGCTGAGCTTTGCCAGTAGAGGGCGCTGGCGGGACACAGCAGGAGGCAGTCTCACCTCTTCTGGATGCAGGGTGCAGGGTGGTGCTGTGGTGGCTGCAGCTGAATCGTCTCTTCAGGATGCTCTGCCCCAGCTGGGCACCCAGACCGCACTATCTCTCGGTGGCCTCGCATCCTTGGCCTGGACCCACGACCACCTCCCCTGGCCCTCCCCACATAGATGCTGCGTTTTCCAGGCCACCCTCGGCAGCTTCCTCTAGCCCACCAGGCTCAACTCACCAGTGCCCTGGAGGGTTGTCTGTGCCTAGGTGACGGGTCCAATGCTGGCTTGGGCCAAACAGCCAACTTCTCTGCCACCATATCCTCTCCGACAGGGTGTGAATCCAGCCGTGCTGATGGTTATGCTTTGTTATGCTCTTTGTTATGCTCCAGCATCCCTCGAATTGTTCTTGCATGTTTTTTTGCAGCTACTCTTCTACCAGAGTTCACTAAAACCGTATTCAACTTCCCTCGTTTCCATCACCCTGTGGCTTCTCTCTCCTAATGGGACCCAGTGTCATAGACTGTTTAAAGAATTTCCTATGGATTCAAATGATGGGAATCCCACTTCTGTTTACTAGTTTTGTGACCTCCGGTGGGTCACTTAGCCTTGATGAGCCTCTGTGTCCTCTCCCGATGGCTGTGAATGTACTTTACCCTTGAGACTCTGCCTGATCTCCTTTACTAGGTGCCTACTTGTAGCATGGCCCCTGTTGGCTTCCCAGCAGGGAACAAGTCTCCTCCGTTGTCTCCTCCACCCATCTCTCCAGTCACTACGCTGCTTCAGCTCCCTCCCTCCCCTTCCCCACCATCCCCTCCTTTCCTCTTCTTTCCCTTTGAGCATCTCTTTTCAGTTTTGATTTCCTCCGGTGAAACGTGGTGAGGCCCACCCCTGCAGAACCCCAGCAATGGATACAGCGTGGGCCCTGTGCACCGGGACCCGTTTGGTCTGGTGCAGCCTTAAGGAAGCCGGCAGTGCTTACGTTTGTCACAGCTGGGGCCAGTGTAGGCAGAGAAGCACTCGCAGGTCCCATCGCCTGCTAGTCCCCCGTGGCACACGCCATGCACACAGTTGCACACTGCAGGCAGAAAAAAGGCACGTTTCATGATCGGATATGGACAGCCTCCGGAGGCTCCAGAAAGGTCTTATTTTTAGGCAGCTTTCAATAAGAGTCTGTGGGAGGAGGTGGAGGAAACCATGGCTTTGAAGTCCCTGAGACACTAGTTTGAACCTCGGCTTCGTCTTACCTTCCATTTTTCAATGTATAGCATGCGGATAATGATGCCTAGGATTTCTATCCTGAGTCTTTTGGGGTGACATTTTGTGAAATGCTTCTGCTCAGCAGGGGAACAGCCTAGGGACAGCAAGGAGGCCGTCTATCAGCTGACAGCATCTTCCTTTTCAGTCTATTTTCTCCCTTATTAGACTGGAACACCTTGGTGGTCCTTCCTTCACTTTGTGATTTCTTACAGTATCTTTTACAGTTTCTTAGAACAATACCATAACTACATGACTAAATTTTAAAGAAGGACACCTGGCAGGGTCAGGATTAGGATGGGGAGGGTGTCAGGGTGGGGCGCGTTGGAGAGTTGAATCTTGCTTTGGATGAACAGTTTGATGTTTTGTTCAGGAATTTTAAAGTATCACTCCTCGAGGCTGATTTTGTCTCCAAAAGAATTTGGTGGATTCCTAAAACCGCAGAACCTCAGAATGACCCTGTTTGGAAATAGGATTCTGCATCTGTAATTAGTGGAGATGAGCTTACACCAGAAAAGGTGGGCTCTTCATCCAAGGGGACCGGTGTCCTTCTAGGAAGAGAAGATGCAGACCCAAGAGAGGAGGAGGCCATGGGGAGATGGAAGCAGAGTGGGGAGGGAGGCTGCCAGAGCCCAGGAGCACCTGGGGCTACCAGAAGCTGGAAGTGGCAAGGAGGATTCTTCTAGAAGCTCTGAAAGGAGTGTGGCCTGCCAGCACCTTGATTTGAACTTCTAGCTTGGAGAAGGGAGACCATGAGCCACCCAGTTTGAGGAGCTTTGTTTCTGCAACCCTGGGAAACTAACGTGATTCTCTCTCTTGATTACTGATGGGGGGTTTTGGTTCTTGAATTCTGCATCTGAGGCGCATCCCGCTCACCTCCCCTTAGGCCTGGTCCTGTCCTTCCCTTCAGCGAGCACTTGCCGTCTAGCAGGCATTTTGCCGAGCGCTTTGCATGCATTATTTAATTTAATGCTCACAACACTGGGTGAGGTAGGTGTCATTAATACCCCTGCGTTACAGTTGAAAAAAATGGGAGGTCGTCAGCTTATGGTTTTCCTCAAAGACCTGGAGAATTAAATTGGATTTGCAATTGTCAGTCTCCCTTCAAAATCCTCGTGTTACTGTTTCTGTTTGAGCAAAGCACTTGGATGTCCACCCGGGGCTGTAGTCTTTGGATCAGACAAGTTCTGGAGAGAAGTCCAGTTGGTTCTGGAGATAACTGGAGTGAGGACAGGAGTGGGCCGTATGGGACTTAATAATTAGATCATGTTCAATTCAATAAAAAAAATATTTACTCAGCTCCCACCTGGCAGCAGGCACGGCATTAGGCACTAGGTAGATAAATACTCAGGGGAGCCGGACCCTGAGGGATACGGGGATGATCTGCGATCGAGCGCTGCCCCGCAGCTGGTGGAAGAGGGCGGGGCCACAGGAGGCGGGTGGAATGGGTGACTCAGGCACCGTGTGCTGTTCCCCCTGGTAAACTTGCCCTCCTGGCTGCTTGCTGCGGGCCCTGGATCCTGGCACGAGCCTCTCCCTCGTCCTGTCTTCCATTGCAGCCTCTGCACTAGATCAACTGACCTGGCATTGGTGGCTTTCCGAAGCCTCTGACACCACAGTGCAGGGCCACCAGCCAGTGCCAACAGAGCGTCCTTGGGAAGGAGAAGTAAGTGGCAGAGAGTTTCCCAGACGATTGTTGAAAGCCCTTGGTGCTTTGTGAATGGGCCTCAGCAAACTCTAGAGATACATGACACTCGGGTGGTGTGACCTTAAAGTGATCAAAGCCAAGACCATTATGGCCCGAGGGATGGTGCAGACATGCCCCACGGCGGGTCGAGCTGCTCCATCTCCTGTGTTCCCAGTGCATAATTGTTGCTCTCATTTTCAGTTTCTTGGGATAGAGGCCTAATCTTATGCCTTATTGGATCCCCATGACCTGTCTGGGTCTAATGCTCACCAGGGCAGTGGGTACAGTGCTCAGTGAGGACAAAATCCCACAGTAAGAGGCTCAGGAGCCCAGGTTCTGGAGCCAGACACCTGGGGTTAAATCCTGCCTCTGCCCCCACAATGCAGGACGGCCTCGATGACTTCTGCTGCTTATCGGCAGCCTGAGGATGATAATTTGAGGTGTACTGAGGATCCAAAGGGAGTGTGTACGTGAAGCCTCTATCCAAACTGCCTGGCACACAGTAGGTGTGCAGTAAAGACTAGTCACTCATTAACAATTAACAAAGTGGTACTGATTCGGGACTCATGTTAGGGAAAGCGGGCTTTGCCTTCTGCCTTAGCTGGGAGCCATGAGCACCTAGGGCATTGGCAGCAGAGATGAAAACCCTTGGCTGGTGTGGCTCTGAATCATCCCTAACCAATAAACAACCTGGTAGGAGAGTGCTCTGGCAGCAGGGGAAAGTCAGTGTTAAAAATAGACTGTACCTAATAGAGCTGTCCTACTTCCAGGCAGAATCGCCACCTCCCCAGGACTGACACCATGCTGGATGAAACAACAGTGGCATCCAGTGGACGCCTGGCTGACAGGGCTTGCAAGCGCCCCTACCCTTGCCAAGTGGAGCAGCCATCCCTGAGCCATCCATCCATCCATCCATCCATCCATCCATCCATCCATCCCTGGTGGCTTGCTTAGTGGTGGATTTTGTCCTCACTTCAGACTTGCTTCTGGTGATCGAGTGTCTGTGACATGCTTCGTGGAGCTTTGCTATGCTGGCAACTCTGTGATGCAAATGTTATTCCTGTTTTACAGATGAGGAAGGTTGCGGGAGGTTAAGTACTCACCCTGGGTCACAGAGCGGTTGGGGTTGATTTCAAACTCAGGCCAGTCTGACTTCAAGGCCTGTTCTCTTAACCACCATGTTCCAGAGCTGCTCTGTTCAATATGGCGGCCACAGGCCATGCATGGGTACTTAAATTTAAGTTGTGTGAACTAAAATTTAAACTTCAGTCATTAGCCACATTTCTGATACTCATAGTCATACGGTTAATGACTGCTGTATTAAATATTACAAAAATAGAACATTTCCATCATCACAAAGTTCTATTGGATTCTAGAACATAGAGATTTTTTTCCCCTGGGTCCTGGTCAAGTTTCCAACCTCCTGACTTAATATTTTAGGTTTCCAAACCATTTTTATTCTTTTCACTTGTGCTTTCTCCATTGCACAAATAAGTGTGAAGAGAGGCTACTTCCTTTATTTGGAGGAATTTCCGTGCACATCTCTGCCCCTCACATGCTAGTTTCTGGGAGATAACATGGTTCATCTTCCTAATTTTTCATCAGTTTTCCTGTATACTAAGCAGCACTGCATATTCTTTTCTTCCTTCCCATTTAGTATTTATTTGGCATAGTATCTTTTTAGTATTTATTTGGTATATATAATTCAAATTCTAGTAGTATGGTAAGGAAGGGCTGATGTGAAAGGAAACATGTTATTTCTCAAGATATGGTTATGAAATAATCTTTTGTGAGTTGGTGAAGAAATAAGATTAGGGGAAGCCAGGTAGTAATAATAATAATAGTTAATATTTATTGTGCACAGATTATCTCATTATGTATTCCCTAAAGGAGGCAATGTTATTTCTGTTTTTTAGATTAAAAAATACACAAACAGCATGAGAAAGCGTGGTGAACACATCCAGGTTCTCACAATTAGTAGCCCTTGAACTGAGACCCAGTCTGACAGGAAGGCTGAGGCTCTAACCCTCCACATGCTACCTCCCAAAATCAGGTTTCTGAGTCAGGACAACATTGCTGCAGTGAATTAGCTATTCATTCATTCACTTACTCACTCATTCATTCACTCATCCAGCCAACAAAAGTTGTGAGAGTCTATCCTTCAGGCAGCTCCGTGGAAGGTACTGGGGATAAAGACACCATGGTGTCTTACCTTTAAGGTACAGGTTGGAATGAAGCAACGCCTCCACCATTGCAGATGAAATACACTACAGAGTACGAAAACTTATGGGGGTAGTGTGTGAGTGTGTGTGTGTGTGTGTGTGTGTGTTTGTAGGAATTCTTGCAAACATTCCAATCAAAGTGGTCTACCAAACTTTGTTTTTTTCCATAGAAATAGAAACAAAGTGGTATTAGGGAAAGGGCACCCAGGATGCTCCTTTGGGGAGCTATGGCTGTGGCAGACATGGTCCCTACCACACCTGCAGTCCCTGGGTCTTGCTGATTCCATGCATCTCAGTTAACTTCCGGCATACATAGCTCTTTGCCTGAGAGTTTGGCATGAGCCTCAGGATGGGTGTTCACACTGAGTACTCGCTGATGCTGGAGGCGTCAAGGAATTGACAGCTTTCTCCTGATAATTGTGTGTATTAGTTTCTTGTTGCTGCTGTAACAAATCACCACAAACTTAGTGCTGTGGTGTGTGCTTGTCCCTCAAGGGTTTATATATTGGAGGCTTGGTACTCTGTGTGGTGATTGTAAGAGGTGGTGGGACTGTTAAGAGGTGGGGCTTAGGCTGGGCTCGGTGGCACATGCTTGAAATCCCAGCAGCTCAGGAGGCTGGGTCAGGAGAATCATGAGTTCAAAGCCAGCCTCAGCCAAAGTGAGGCACTAAGCAACTCAGTGAAATCCTGTTTCTAAATAAAAACTGCAAAATAGGGCTGGGGATGTGGCTACGTGGCCAAGTGCCTCTGAGTTCAATCCCCAACATCCCCCACAAAAAAATAAGAGGTAGGGCTTAGTGGGAGGTAATTAGGTTACTGTGGTGTGCCCTTGGAAGGGATTGATGTAGTTCCCTTGGGATCCCAGTTAGGGGCTGGGAGAGGGGTCACTGTAAAAGAGCAAGACTGGCCCCTCTCCTCCCTCTGGCTTTTTGTCATGTGATCTTTCGCTCTCTCACACATTTTGGCTATACCATCTACCTTGGTGTAATGTAGTGAGCAGGGGCTTTGCCAGAGCTAGCACTATGCTGTTTGGACTTTGCACCTCCAAAATTGTGAGCTGAGTAAATGTCTTTTCTTTATACATTATTCAGTCTCAAGCATTTTGTTATAGCTATGGAAAATGAACCAAGACATTTAGTCTCTTAAAACACCACAAATTTATTGTCTTACATTTGTGGAGGTCAGAAATTCAAAATCAATCACTAAAATCAAGGTGTTGGCAAGGTTGGTCCTTACTGGGAGGTTCTGGGACAGAATCTGTTCCCTTGCCTTGATCCACTTCTAGAGGCTGCCTGTGATCCATGGTTCCTGGTCCACTTCCAACTCCACCACCAGCAACGGCTGGTTGAATCTTCCTCACATTGTATCTCTCTGATGCTGAGTCCCCTGTCCCCTTCCTACACATTGAAGGACCCTTGTGTTACATTAGGCCCACTTGGATAATCCAGGACAACCTCTTGTTTTAAGATCTGCCGATTGGCAACCGTAACTCTCTCTGCTACCTTCTTTCCCCTTTGCCATGGAAGGTGGCATATCCCAGGCGTTGGAGATTAGGATGTGGGCATCTTTGGATAGGCGTTGCTCCTACCCCTGTGGCCCCTTCTCCCCTCGGGTAAGATAACTCCAAGATGGTGTGCCTTTTATTTCCCCATGACACTTCCTCAGGGAAGTGCTTCCTGGGATCACCTGCCAAAAAAATATAACTTAAATCTTTGTCTCAAGGGCCACCTCTGAGCACAATAAAAATGAGAGGTTGAATGAGCCAGTCTCAGGTCTGTGTTCTGACTGTGGAATGGACAATCTCTAACTGCTGCAGGCATTTATTTGTGAAAATAAAGGAAAGGAAGGGGGAATATTAGAATGCGGGGGACCTGTGGTGGAACGAGAGGTCCCTGGATCTATACTGAGACCAGGATCCAGAAAGACCTCAGAGAAAAGCAGGGAACAGGAGCCCAGGGAGTGGAATCCACATGCCTCCCAAGCAGACCGGAAGGTGTCCTGGTGAGGGGCGACAGCAAGTTCCCTCTCTCTCTCTCTCTCTCCCTCCATCACTGTGTTTATCACATTTGTTATCGACTTTGGTTTTCTCTCTGTACACTTGGCTGTGCAACCACATCTTGGCTACAGGTTCAGGGTTCTCCCTTACAGAACAGTCTCTCTGGGGACTTTCCGCCCTCACAGATGCATTGATTATGCAAAAATCCACCTACCTCCGGAACAGTTGGGGCCAAACAAGTTGTCATCAGCGCAGGTTTCACAGGCTGCTCCACCAAACCCCTCCTGTAGAACAGCCACCGTGACATTAGACCCAAGGTGACCTGCGATATGTAGGGAGCCCTGGGGCTTCCCACTGTGGACTGGTCAGTGTTTATTCTCAAGTACCCCTTTGCTGGGCTCTGTCCTCAAGCTCCTCTCTGGCACTTTTCTTATTCTTGCTGTTTTTTTGTGATAATGCCGACATGAGGATCTGTGTCATCTCTTTGCTAAGGATCTGGGGATCTGCAGAACCAAGCTGCTCTGTCAGCTCCAAAGACATAAATAGACAGCAAGTGCCAGCAGTCACAAAGCAGTTTCACCCAAGGGCGCTGTGAGGAGCTTTTGGTTTTGCATTTCCGAAGGCAATTGAGCTCAATCCCTTTCAGAAAGATGTCTTTGTGTTTAAAGCCTCTATGCCTTGCAACTTGCAAAGAGTCATTTTCATGAGATAAAGAAATTCTTCCATCAGCAGAGCTAGTGGATGGTGCAGGATGCTGAGGAAGCAGTAAAGGGCAGTCCTCAAAACAGCAGGGATTATTAATAGTAACAACAACAACAGTTTCTATAGCCCTGGAAAGTTTCACAAAATATCACCACACATGTGATCACACTTGATTTCTCTGATAAACGTTATTGCATAGATCTTATTTTGGACCCATTTTACAGATGCATACTGAGCAGGAGCAGTCAGTGAACTCACCAGAGGGTCCCCAGCCTCTGAGAAGATTATTTTGTCACAGATTGCAAGTTCTTTTTACCAACACTGCTACCTCTCAAAGACACCACTGTGTGTGCCCGTGTTTAGGGAGGATCCCAGGTGCCAGGGAGAGGGGGACATGTTCTGAACTCACCTGGCAGGAGCAGCTCCCATTTCCTTCCATGCCTTCAGCACAACTACCCCTGCCACTGCAGGGTGACCCGGCTCCTCCTGGGCACTCTAGGGAACCAAACAGCCCAGAATCATTCTTTTGAGACTGCACAGGAACATTCTGCAGGTATGCATGAAGCACTTACTATGTGCCCGCTAGTGTGCTAGTTGCCAGAAACCAGAAATATTTGACAACCCTGTTGGTGTCACCTAGGGCTTCGCAGGGGAGGCAGACAGGAATGTGGGTGACTGTCAGTGAAGTCAGGTGCTCTAGTAGAAAGCACCACCCTCTGTTATGTCTTCCTGAGCCTCTGTCACACACTTTGCAACCTGCAGAGTGCCGGCTATTGCTGCTGGTTAGCAGGTGAGGAGACTGAAATAAAGAGAGATGCCGTACCTTGTCTGAGGTCTGACAGTTCATAGTTGCACGGCTGGAAGCGTAGCTTAGCCCTTCCAGAACTCTGAGGCCAAGCCCTTTACTCAGTGTGCTGGGCAGAGAACTGAGGTGGCCCAGGAAAGAGGGCTCTTTATGCTCCTAGGAGAATCTCAGAGGCGCCCCCAAGGAGGAGTCGCTCCGGTGGGGGTTTTGGAGGTGCAGTAGGAGTTGGTGATGCTTGAAAAGGAAGGGCATTTCAGGGAGAGAGAAGCAAGTACAAAGTCTCAGAGTTGCAAAATACCTGGCAGCTCTGGGCATGCTGAGTTTGGTGGGGCTGCAACTTGGGAGCTTCCCAGTGGGAGTGGCAGGCAGTTGAGAGTATAAAACAGGATGATTGGGGACAGTTAATAAAGAGCTTAGTAGGAGAAGCCAAGGAATTTAGCATTCACCCAGAAGTTGATTCCTAACAAGTGTGGATTTTTGCACTTCTCAGTTGATCTGGAATGAGCATCTACCAACATTTATTAGAAGATCTCACCAGTACTCAGGGAATTCCGACTATGTGCTAAGCATTCAGTTTCATGTTGGGACGGAGGGGCATTTAGCAAGAAAGCCAGATACTGCAATGTCCAAAGTCAAACAGAGGTGCTAAAATAAGCAACAGAAACTCCAGGTACTACTGCAAAGAGGATTAAAAAAAATTCTGTTTTATATACTTGGTGTTGGTCCCCTGTGAGTTGACAGTTTAGGCTCTGACTGTTTAAGTAAGGAATCTGGATCTGCAGACACCAAGCGGGAGCCATGCCATGGCCATGAAGCGTGCTTATGTGAATGAGGCAGGATCATCACTCCATGCAAGAAAATGAGCCTTCCACAAAACAGCTAATGATGCGGTTATAGATAATAAAAAAGGATACTGTGTGCACCACTCACAGCAATCCCCTGAAGTTACATGTTATCCCACTTCCTAGATAAGCAACAGGCACAGAGTGGTTAAGTGACCTGACCAGTCTAAAGTCACCCAGCAGGCAAGCGGTAATAAGAGACTCCCTCACCCAGCCTCTACTGGAAGTATCTGCCTTCCTGCTCCCTTCCCTCCCACTCCCACTATCAATGATCTCTGTCCCAAGATTTCCTGGGTCACAGTTTGCTCTGCTGTACATCCTCCTCCTGTTATGTGAAATCAGCATTCATAGAAAATGAAAAAGCAGCTATCCCAGCTGGTTCCGGCTGCCATTACAAGGTAGCTTAGGCTGGGTGACTTAGAAACATCAGAAATGTGTTCGCCACAGTCCCGAGGCTGGGAAGTGCAGGTGGAAAGATCCAGGTGCCGAGAGTCTCAGTGTCTGGTGGAGAGCCGTTTCCTGGTTCATGGAAGGTGCCTTCTTGTTGTGACCTCACACGGGGCATGGGGCATGGGGCCAGGGAGCTCTCTGGGATTTCTTAGGTGAGGGCACTAATTCCATTCACAAGGGCTCTGCCCTTGTGTCCTAATCTCCTCCCAGGTTGCAATACCACCCTGTTGGAGGTGAGATTTCAATACATGAGCTTCAGGGTGCAATGGTGTGGACACGGTGTAGTGTGTTCCTAAGGGTTCATATGCTGGAGGTTTGGGCCCCAGTGTGGTGGTATTGGGAGGTGCTGGGAACCAGGTAAGTTCTTAGGTATACAAGGCGGGCACACAGACCTGGTCTCTGTGTCCATGTCCCATGTAAGGAGAAGGTCATGGATTCAACCAGGTAGTACTGGTTTCCATCCTGGGATAAAGGAAGAGAACCAGAGTTCTTATAGCGCCCCCTACTGGATACTTTCAACATTTACCAAAGATGACCTAATCCTGAATGGACCAATTAGCTTTGATTTGGCCTCAACAGATGGCAACAGCTGGATCATAAGGACAGGCCTTGTTAAAGATTCTGTTTTTTTGTCTGAAGAGCAGCAAAAGTGGAGGATGAAGAGGAGGGAAGAGAGCTTAAGCAAGCAAGCCCTTGAAGCTCATCTGAAGATGAATCGCATACTTGAGTTCACAGTGCTGAACAAAGGTAAGTAAGGCAGCATTCTCGTGAATCATTCACATCAAATAGTTGTGTTTGTTTTTCCTTTTGGGCCCTGCTCAGCTGAGAGGGTGCTTTGGGATCCAGGGCCAGTCCTGGGCAGGTCTAGTCAGGTAACAAAATGGCAACCCTCCCTCTGTTTCCCTCTCTTGCTCTGTGCCTCTCTCCAGGAAGACACCCAGCTTGCCTTCTGGATTGGCTAGGAAAGACACAGGGCCTCTTCCATCCTGAGACACTGCCATGAGTGCCACCTTGCAGAGATGCCCTCCCGGGCCTTGTTACACCTGCAGACAACGCCTGAGTCTGTCTCCCACCTGCATTCTACCAAATCATTTCCTCTGCACACGTGGCCAACTCCCCCCACCATCCCCCACCATCTTGCATTCCTTCCGCCCAGCCCTGGCAGACCACTCCCCACTTTCCTGGAGTAGCTGTTCCTACCCTCTAAGACTTTACCTGACCTCCCCCCTTCCCAGAGCCAGGTTTAACTTTTCTGTCCTCTGAGTGCCAGTTCCACTTAGCCCATGCCTTGTTATAACCCAGAAAACAGGGCAGAGTCATCCGTGAGCATTATCACCACATTCCAAGCTACAGGCTGATCACAGAGGAACTGGGAAGCCTCCTCCACCCCGGCTCCCAGGAGTGTGATGCTATGTCAGGAGTTCTAGGCCTCCGTTTTCCTGAGTGGAGTTAACAAGCACTTCTTTTTAAACATTTAAGCAGGTGTTCCTCTAAGGGTGCTTCCCTGGACCAGCTGTTTTGAATCACCTTGTAAGGGGGATTGTTACAAGATTGCCCAAGGTCCTCCTTATTGTAATACAAGCCATAAAAATGCACCTCTCACGTCTCCAACTTCGAGAGCATAATTGTAGTCATGCATCACTTAATCAGAGATATGACATGCATCAGGTGATTTTGCTGTTGTGTGGACATCATAGAGTGATCTTACTCAAAGTAAGATGGCTACGACCTCACTAGATGATATAAGCACATGTGACCCCCATTGTATATGTGGTCTGCCATTGACTGAAATGTTGTTATGCAGTGTTATGGTTTGGATTTGGAACATCATCAAAGTCTCATGTAGAAAGCATGCGCCCTCGCCAATGTAGCAAGATTCAGAGGTGGGGCTCTGGGAATTGATTAGATCGTAAGGGCTCTGACCTCACTGGTAGATCAACCCACTGGACTCCTGGGAGGTGGAATCTAGTTGGAGGAGGTAGGCGATGGAGGCGTGCCCTGGAAGTGTTGATCTTGTTCTCTAAACCCTGCCCAGATTCTTGGCTTTCATGAGCCAAGCAACTTTCCTCCACCATGCTCATCTGCCATGATGCTTTTGCCTTAAAAGCAACCAACTGTGAACTGAATCCTGAAACTGTGAACCAGAGTAAATCAGGTATCTTGGTCACAGTGATGAAAAGCTAACTAACACATGCAGTATATGACTGTCCCTTGAAATCTACCATTTGTTCCCAAGGCCACAAACCCCATGATGGTCTCCAGCCTGGGTACAACAGGGTCACCTGGGCAGGTCCGTTCCCGCAGATACAGGAACTCCTCTGTGGCAACTCTGGCTGGAGAACTCCCCATCAGTGCTACCAATTTTCTTAGAACTACACATAATAGTCTAAGGCTCTCCCATTCAACCCCCCTTCCTTCCCTCTTAGTCTTGAGGGTCGGAGCTGCTCTCTGACAGCTTCCCCTGTCTTCCTCCTCATTTTCCCTCACAGACTTTCTCTTGAAATACTTGCCTGCAAAAGCCTGTGCTACCCCCAATGCTTTGTGGCTATATCCCCACAGACACTAGGCTTGGAAAACAGATGGAATTAAAATAAACAGAAGGTGCCGCCTCCTTGTAGTAGACCAGGCCCACCCCAGACTCATGGCTTGGCCAGCCAAGAATGAGCTGGACTTTAGTCCACACTCATCCCCTGGCCAATAATAACCTGCCACAATTTGATGCAAAGTCTGATGATATTTTACTTATTAAATAGGGATCTCTGGTGTAAGACCCAGGAATATGCATTTTTAATGGGCTTGAGAGGTAATGCTACTGCACATGAGTATTTGAGAATCCTGGGCATGCTGGAGGAGTCAGTGTGGATTGTCCCAGACAGGGACGAGGTGAGGACGCTTATGCTTCCCAGGCTGCTGGGGAACAATGCTTTTGAGCTGATTGGCCATTGCATGGGATGGTTGATTGGAGCATAGGTTGGGCCAGTGGCAAAGTGCTCGGTGCTTCTGCAAGGTCCTGCTGGGGATGAGCTCAGCAAGGAGGGAGCACCTGGGCAACTTGCTGGCTCCAGAGAAGCCACAGCATTAGGCAGCTGGTGGGAGTTCCAGTGCTGGTTTTAGGGAGGTCATGACCATAGGGAGATGTTGTGCACTGAGTTAAGCCACTTGGGCTAGTCGGAAGTTTGGTCCTTTTGATAATATGTGTAGCCTCTTGTGCTTAGAGGTCAACAAGAGCTTGACTAGTATACCTGCATACCAGGTATACTAAATGAAAGAAAATTCGATAAACTTCATATACACAAGACACTAAAACAGTCATACTATTTCTTCTTCAAATGCTCAAAAAGCTTTGTGCCCTAGGGACTTCTGACTACCAAGGGCAACACCATTCTGACACAGAACACTCCTGCCACAAGTGTTTCCTTAAAGCTGCAGAGCTGCCATGTCCCCGGACTCTGGCGCCTTTTTCAGGAAAGGGTGGTGGGGCTCAGGTGGTCTATTTCACACACCCCTCATTTTTCCTGTGAAAAACAAATTTTTGATGAAGGGATAAACTGATGTTTCTAATACCAGGGAGCATGTCTTGTTGATCTTTGTGTTCAGAGTTAAGCAATAAGCTAGAATGTAAGCTCCCAGAAGGCAGGGCACTTTCATATTTTATTCGGTGATACATCAAATGTCTAGATCAATGCCTGGGGCACATCGGAATATTAATAAATATTTGCTGAGTGAATTAAAAGCATAGGCGACTGACCAGATAAACTCTAAGAGCAGAGATTCAGTGCTCAGAGACAGGGCTCTGGGAAAGTGATGTACAGAAGGGGATGTTTGTTACTGCTTCTCAGTCACACTCATTCATGACTCCTCTCTAGCCAAGGGTTGATCACAGGAGGTGTTTTCCTCTAGGTGGTATCTTGCACTTGACAATAGTATGAAAATCTAGTTAGTAAGGAACTTCCTTCCCTGGCCAAGATGGAGAAATAGAGACCAGATTTGTCTTGTTTTAAACAAAATAAAAATGCCCATAAAATATATGAAAATTTGGGTTTCAAAGAGTACCCCACAGGCAGCAGAGGACAGTGATCCATGAGATGGGAAATGAGGTAAGCCCCAAAACTGTCCCCGTGCAGTGCAGGAGGGGAGCCTAGATGGAGTCCAGTGGAACCCTCAGCTGGGAGATGGAGTATGGGGAATTTGGGGAATTTTTCTGAAGCCCACAGGGCAGAACCAGAGGCAAGCGAGCTGCCCAGAGACGAGGTGAGCAAGCTCTGGAGCTCTGCACATACTCCTCTCCCCACACCACTGAGAACTGGCGTGGAAGAGAGGAAATGGTCTGAGCCAGGAAGGAGTCACTTGAAAGTGTCGG
This sequence comes from Sciurus carolinensis, assembly GCF_902686445.1. NCBI lineage: Eukaryota > Metazoa > Chordata > Mammalia > Rodentia > Sciuridae > Sciurus > Sciurus carolinensis. Next base: position 159,175,765 of record NC_062216.1, on the reverse strand, counting down.
GTGGTTGCAGGTAGCGGCTCATGCTTATAATCCCAGCGACTTGGGAGGCTGAGGCAGGAGGATCGCAAGTTCAAGGGGACTTAGTGAGACCCCATCTCAAAAAAATAGAAAGGGCTGAGGATGTAGCTCAGTGAGAGAGCACCCTGGGTTCAATCTCAAGTACTAGGGGAAGGGGGAGTTTCAGGGAGAATATAGGGCTAAGACCCAGCTCACCCAGGCCAGGGGTATTTGGTGTTCCTTCACCAGGAGCAGAAAATCTTGGACTACATGGGACATTGGGAAGCAGGCTCAGAAGAACCCTACCTCTCTGGTGGGAACAATCAGTCCTAGATTAAAGGCTGCTTTAGTCTCATGCAACAAAATCTAAGAGCAGGCTCAAACAAATTTCCAACTAATCTGGGTCCTAGAAATTTGATTATAATGTACCTTTACGCAGCTTTCTTCTTTCCTTTCTTCCTCTTCTTTTTCTTTTTTCTTTTTTTCCAGTGCTAGGAATCAAACCCAGGGTTTCATGCATGCTAAGCAAGTGCTCTATCATGGAGTTGCATCTCCAGCCTCTTATGACTGTAGTTTTGTTTGTTTCAGAACAAAGTTTAAGAATGTGTGTGTGTGTATGTGTGTGTGTGCGCGCACGCACATGTGTATGTGCACATGTGTATGTGCATTGTGTTAGGGAAGGAGTGTTTTAATAAAATGCATGTGCATCAAACTCCCAACCAAAGTAAAATTTGCAATACCTGAATTAAATAAAAATGTACCCGGTATGAATAATGAAGAGAAAAACTAAAGCCAACCAGAAATGACACATAGGATAGACAGAGTTTTAAAAATAGTTATAACTGTATTCTGTGTATCCTAGAAGAGAGGAAAAGCATGTTACAGAAAGGAGATATAAATCAGATATAAATTGAAATTTTTAATGAAAAACTAACAGAAGAAAAAGTACTATGTAAAATTAATAGCAGTTTAAACAATGAGAGAAAAGATGCAGTGAACTTAAATGGAAACGAAATGAAACAGGAAAACTGAGAAACAAGGAGCAGAGCGTGAGAGAGTTGTGGAACAATGTCAAGCACCTAAATATACATGAACTTGGAGTCTCTGAAGAGGGAAAAGGAAAACCATCTGAAAAATGTACGGCCTCAAATTTCCAAATTTGAGGAAATGTGTAAACTCACAGTTCCCAGAGCTCAAAGAACCCTTAGCAAGAGCATCAAGAAGAAAACTACACACCATAAAAAATTCCTTAAAATCAGTGAAAAAGAGAAAATCTTAATAACATCCAAAGGGAAAAGAGACACTGTTGCGAGGACACAGGTCCAATGACAGGTCCCTTGTTAGACACAACACAAGCTAGAGGACAGGGAACAATATCTTCAGAGAACCAAAACCAACCAAAGAGGCGATTTAGAATTCTATATCCAACAATAATGTTTTTCAAAAACCAAGTCCAGATAAAGATTTTTCCAGACATACAAATCTAAAAGATAACGGAAATTGATCTGGAAGAAACCAAATGATACCAGGTATGGATCTGGATCCACATAAAGGTGAGAGGGAGAGGGGGAAATGCTGAAAAGGACCAGTTACAGCTTAAGCCCACGAAAGGGAGAATTAATACGTATTTTTGCTATGGTTGTGAGACAATATGCCTGGAGGTGAAAGGTCGTATGTGAGCGCTGTAACCTAAGCATGCATGAAACCATTTGACAGATTAACATGTGAATGGACTACTGTGTGGTAACTGTGTGGTAACTGCAGGCAGGTGGGGTGGGGCTGAAGGAAGTAGGTCATTGGGGGCATGCCTGTGGGGTTTATATTTTGTCCCTAGAATTTCTGTCTTTCTACTTCCTGGCTACTATGAGCTGAGTAGCTTTCCTCCGCCACACCCTTCCGCCATGATGCTCTGCTTCATCTTGGACCAAGAGCAATGGAATCAGTCAACCATGAACTGAACCTCTGAAACTGTGAGCCCCAAATAAACTTTCCTCCTCTAAGTCGTTCTTGTCAGGTATTTTGGTCACAGTGATGAAAAGCTAACACATTATGATCAACTTTATGCCAATAAATGTGACAACATAAATGAAGTAGACAAATTTTACTGAATGTGAAAAACTAAAGCTAATGGAAGGAGAAAATAGATAACATGACTATCCTTATACTTAAGAATTTGAAATTAAAATCATTTGCTCAAAGGAAATTCCATGCTAAATGGCTTCATTGGTGAATACTATCTCACATTCAAGGAATAAATGATGCCAATTTTACAAAACCCTTCTAGGAAGTTGAAGAAAAGAGAACACGGTCCAGTTCACTTCATATGTAGCACATTATTACCCTGATTGCAAAGTCAGACAAATGTATTAACAAGGAAAGAAAATTATAGAACCACATCTCTAATGAGCATAGACCCAACAATTTCTAACAGAGTCTTAGCTAACCTAATCCAGCAATATGCAAAACAGAGAAAACATCAGGTCAGTAAAATAAGGCAAGAAAAAAATCATAAATTGCATTCAGTTTGGTGAGAAAGAAATACAACTGTTTCTATTTTCAGTAAACATAATTATCTATGGGGAAATTCCAAAGAATTTTCAAAAATTTATTAGAACTAATATTAGTAAGTTCTCAGGATTCAAGGTCAATATACAAATATCAATTATATTTCTATAAAGTAACCATGAATAATTAACAATTGAAAATGTAAAAATCAATAATGGGGGAACATTAGAATATGTAGAAGGAAATGGGGGGTATGAAAAATGGTGGTATGAGACAGACATCATTACCCTATGTACATGTATGATTACACAAATGGTATGAATCTACATTGTGTACAATCATAGAAACAAAATTATGTACCCCATTTGTGTACAATGAATCAAAATGCAGTCTGTTAAAAATTAAAAGCTAAATAAAAAAATGTAAAAAATCCATTAAAATAGTGCCAACAGTCATGAATATCTTAGGTATTAATGTAACAAAAGTAGTATAAAATCTATAAATTCAAATCTACAAAATACTAATGAACAAAACAAAAGAAGTCCTAAATAAATGGTGTACAGTACTGTGGATATGAATTAGAATATTCAGTATTTTCAGATGTTAGTCCTCCCTCAACTGGTCTATAGATTTAGTATAATTCCAATTAAAATCCTAGCAGGATGGAGTAAATCATTATATGCATTTTGAATATGGCAAAAGGAACCCCACAATTTTGTATAACTATAATGCACTAAAAATTAAAATGAAATCCTAACAGGATTTATTTTTCTTGATAGAAATGGCAAAGTGATTCTATATTTATATGGCAAAGCAAAGTTGCTGGAATAACTAAAATAATTTTGAAAAAGGCCAAGTTGGGGGACTTATCCTACCTGATTCCAGGACTTCCTACAAAGCGATAGTCAAGGTGGGTGGTAGTGGTGAAGGGACAGAATACAGATCAAGAAGACACAGAAGGTGAGCTTGTTTTTTACAGTACCACAAAGGTAATTCAATGGAGAGAGGACAGTCTTTTCAAGAAATGTTACTGGAATTATTGGAATTATTATCTACATACAAAGATATGAACTTGACCCATCCCTCAAACCACATGTGAAAGTAAACTTGATATAGATAATGGACCTCAATGTAAAGCCCCAAACTATAAAGCTTCTAGAAAGATCTTTGTGTCATTAGGTGAGTCCAGAATTTCTAGTTAGGACACAAGAGTGGCCTTGCCAAAATGAAGGATGTTTTCTGTTCAACGAGTACCATTAAGAGAGTGAAAGATAAGACACAGACCACGAGGAAATATTTATAAATCACACACGCAGTAGAAAACTTGTATCTCAAAGATTAATTAGTGCTCCAAACTTGATAAGAAGAACACCTGAAAGATGAATAGATAATAAACACACAAAAAGATGCAAATTAAAAAGATGGCAATGAAAGACCATTACACACCCACTAGAATGGCTGAAAAAGGGAAAAACCACATTATGCCAGGTGCCAGCAAGGTTGCCAAACAGCTGGAACCCACACACATTGGTGGTGGGGAAGAAAAATGATAATGGATGCTTCGGAAGACAGTTCACGCAGTTTCTCACAAAGTTAAACATACATTCACTCTGCCATGGAGGACCCCATGTCTGGGTATTTATCTAAGTGAAATAAAACCTTGTGCTCATGAAAAAACCTGTACATAAAAATCCATAGAGTTTTTGTACTTAATTGCCCCAAATTGGAAACAACTGCAAATGTTTTCAGTTAGTGAATAAACAAACTGGGTTCAGTCACAAAGGAGTCCTTTGGAGCTGCTGGTACTTGTGATAGCATGGACTGATCTTGGATGCATTAGGCTAAGGGAAAGAAGTCAGCCCAGGAAAGTCCCTACTGTGGGATTCTAGTTCTATGACACAAAGGTGGAAGTATAGGCACAGAAAACAGTATTTGCCAGAGGCTGGAAGCTGGGGAGGCCATCAGAGGGTGTAACTGTTCTGTATCTTAACTGTGGTGGCTTCCACAGCATATAGTAGGTGCTCAATAAATATTTGACTTTTATGAGTTGACCAACCCTGGGAGGCACTTTGGAAGAAACATAGCAGGGGTGTGAAGGTGTTGGGAGTCCTGATTTTATGTCCTAAATACAGTGGTTAAACAATATATGAAAACTACCTGTTTGGTTTGTAAATAAAAATTTTAAGGTCAAAGTATACATTTATTTCTTGCTTTTCAAGGGTGCTGTGTTTGTCCCAACTCAAAACACTGTACACCAAGAAGGGCGTATTTTACTGTGTACAAATTAAGACTAAAGAATAGCTGAAAAAAATCCATCAGAATTGATGCTGTGCTCCAGTGACAGGTTTGGAAAGGTGATTGGTGTCCTAAAAATGGTTGATTAAACGTTATTTAGATCTTGGGAGGATGCTTTTCTAGAATTTACACTCACTGGAGAGGAAAACAAATTCAGGTATCCGAATCATTAATGTTAAACACATGGTAATTTATACATTGTGATGCCTTTAATCTCTAAATGTCCTCATTTGTATGTGTTAGTGTAGTTGAGATGTTCAAGGAACGTTCTTCACGTCTAGATGTCCATTTAGCTAATCATGGGTATACATCTTCCAGGGACCCAATGTTGGTTTTACAAAGGTTTCTTAACTTATCCTTGTTCATTTTCTGCTGCCTTTGCTTTTTGTTTTTATTATTATTACTGTGGTTGTGCTTATGAGCAACCTATACCCTGGGTAGAATGATGGGCACGTGACATATACTGTCTCAGTTTATTTAATCCTCACCCTTGGCCCCGTGAAGGGCTGTGATCACTACTTTACCTAAAAGAAACTGAGGCGTGGGAAGGTTAGGTAATGAGGTCACACAGTCATGAGATCCAGAGGTGAGGATTAAGTTCTGCCTGACTGTACAGTCTTGAACTTGTGCTTCTTTGGATTGCTAATGATATTTACATAGTTTATTTGTTTCTATGGGTCATTCATTGAATTGATTGATTTACTCAACATTCATCGATTCCCTACTGTAATTTTCAAAGCTGGCAGCGATTTCCCTTGTACTTGATGAGAAAGTAAAATGAAGTCCAGCCAGAATAAAAAGGAGCCTGCATGCCTCTTGCTGGGGTCAGGAAGGGGCTGGTGAGGCTGGCCTTGGGGCTGATTTCTGAAGAGGCGAGACCCTAACACGTCCTTCTCTGAAATGAGTGGCCTTCCAGCTATCCGTGGCCATCGGATGTTTTCCCATAGGTGTGCTAAGGGTGAAGGCTGGTTGGATTTCTGTCCTGGGGATTTTCCTGAGTCCCATTTGCAGGAGATAGGAAGCTTTTCTCTGTAGGAAGTGCTCCATCCTGGCCCAGCCCATCTCCCAGGGGCTTGGGACTCAGTGGGTTAAAGGTCAGGGTGAGTACTTATTGTTAGGGCTCCATGTTTGCATCCTCTGCAAATCCACACATGGAACCCTCGCCCCCCAGTGACGTGGTATCTGGAGGCAAGGTCTTTGGGGGGTGGTTAGGTTTTGCTGGCCAGGCAAACAGGGCGAGCTGCCAAACTCCTCAAAATCCCAGCATCCTCTCCTGGGCTCACAGGTAAAATGTGCAGGTACTATTGCTTTTGTGTCTATCTCCCTCATTAGTCTATCAACTTGGGATTAGAGACCTAGTATATTCATGGCTGGGTTAGGTCCTATCATATATATGATTATGTGCAGCATATAGTAGGTGCTCAATAAATATTTGACTTTTATGAGTTGACCAACCCTGGGAGGCACTTTGGAAGAAACATAGCAGGGGTGTGAGGGTGTTGGGAGTCCTGAGTTTATGTCCTAAATACAGTGGTTGAACAATATATGAAAACTACCTGTTTGGTTTGTAAATAAAAATTTTAAGGTCAAAGTATACATTTATTTCTTGCTTCTCAAATCATTTTTCTTTCACCTTGGGGTGAAATAATAAATACGATGAAACTGACAGTCTCAGCACCAATGTTTGAAAAGAGATCTTACAGAATTTGCTACAAGGGCATATTTCTGATACATTGTGAGGCTGAAGTAGCTGATAAGGCTATTTTAAGGCATTATCACATTTCCTTTTGGTCACCACTACTAGGGTGGTCTCTTGTATCATGACTTTTCTCACACTGGAGATTGGGCCATTATAAGCTGTCAGCAAATCATCAGCTGATCTGTTTCTTTAAAGGAAGAGAATAAACTTCCTGCCCAACTGAAGGCCAGGGACCTCCTGTAACTTTATCTGCTAAGAGACTCTGAAGGTCCCTCTTTCATGTCATCACCTTTCTTTAAAAGTTCGGTGGCTACAATCGAGCTTAGACGTGACCTTTCTGCATTCATTCTTCTTCCCTTACTTTGAGTTGTTGCACACATTGATCATATTCATGGTGGAATCAAAAGAACAAATAAAGAAATCCAACTTCCTCTCAACCAGAATATCGTCTGTTCAAATATGATTAAGTTGCAAAGTTGAAAATATGTTTCTATGCTAATAAGAAAAGGCTTTTTCACATGCATACTTGGTAAAGCAGTACAAATTTTAAATAGCGAGAAGCAAGTTCAAGTAAAAATAACCTTTCTTATGTCAGCATATTTCTTTCCCCCCAAGTGAGAAACTATGCTTTTTTTTTTTTCATTATAGAAAATAGGCAATTTTTTAAATCATTGTGCTTTTCTGTGTTTTCTAAGTTTTCAGTGTTGATCATCCTGCTATTTCCTAATTTAAGACATGATGGAAATGATCTTCAAAGTCCCCTAGAGGTGCTGAGCAGTGGATTTGTTGTTGTATGATAAAGGAAATGGTTGCCTATGTGCCTTGGTCACAAGGTCACTTTGGAGCTTGGGAGTGTGCTTCCTCAAAAAGGAGGGTGGACGCATGTCAGCAGCTCCGAAATGGCTTTGTCCTTGCGGAAATGTAAAGTGATAGACAGGACCTTGCTGTCATCACACAGAATGTGAGAGGTGAAATACGCAGCCGCGGAGAGGTTTATCTTCTCCCTGAGCTGACGGCAGGAAGCCTTTTGTAACTTTTAGTATGTTTGGAATATGAAGATAAAGGGAAGTACCCTTTTCCCCCAATGAGAGTGCAACAGAAAAAATGTCCGACCCTGGTTTTCATGTGTTTTGCTTCTCTGGCTTGGACACCTGTCTAAAGGAAACGCCTGAGCATTCAGAGACTCCTTTCTGACCCCTCTGATGGTAGATGTGAGCCTTGGCACGTTTGCCCCACAGAGCACAAAGCAATGCCATGGAACCTGCTAAAGATTTTGAATCCTGTTTGCTGGCTCATGTTTCCAGAGTTACTCACCCTTGAGACAAGGGCTCCGACAGAGTGCTGTTTCCTTCTCCCTTCATTATTAGGGAGCCACGTGGACGGCTGTTCACGTGTTCATTTAGACACACAACATTTCTAAAGTGCCTTTGTGTGTCTTGCACTGAGCCACTTCACCTAGATTGTTGTTTGCAAACCTCTATGACAATTTTGTAAAGCAGGACCTGTTACCTCTTATTTGGCAGATAAGGAGACCGAAGCGTAAGTAAGAAGTCATTGGCCCAAACTCGCGATGCAACTAAGTTCACCCCTGAAACTTGGGGTTGCAGGTCCCCTGTTGTTTTGTCCTCCTGGCTGGGTCTGTCACTCATTCTGTTGGACGCGCTGACTTTTGTAATGCATCTTAGACCAAGTTTTTTCTTATCTGCAGTGTATCTGATTAATAACTTAACATCAGTTTAGTTTTCATAGGTTGGAAAGAGGAAAGCAAATCTAGAAGTTCTTTCAATCGCATTAGGATGTCTGTGAGAATTGGCTGAAGACATGACTGCCTTTGACCTGAAAAGAAGTCTTTGAAATCTGGGAGTCTGGGTAAAGACGCTGCATCAGGACACTTGGTAAGGATGGGCTGAAGTTTTATACATATATGCCAATATGCTGGGTGAAACCAGCACAGAGCAGTTAACAGAGGTCTAAATCTCTAATGTGGACCTTCCTGGGGCCTGGAGCATACCACAGGCCTCAACTGGGAAGGCTGGAAGGACCTCCTAATGGAGAGAGGAATCAGAAATGCATGTTGACGATCTCTTTCTCCATATTGTGCTTCAGGCAGTGGGACAAAGTGGAAAGAGCAGCCTTTGGTGCACGGAAGCCTTGAACTTGAACTCACTTTATCACTTATCATCCCAAAAGGAACTGGCAAGAGATAATCTCTAAATATCTGATCCCTCATAGGCAAATGGAGATAAAACTATCTAACTGAAAGGTTTATTTTAGGAATTGTATCAGAAAATAAAAAGCCAAGAACCTTACTAGTACCTAATGTCAGTAATGTTGAATAGATGGAAGCTATTAGTCATTTAATCATTAGTTAAGAAAAAAAATGCAGGAGACAACAAGATACATACAATATGGGCTCAACTATTTAGAAGATTACAGAAAAAAAGACCAAGATTGAAATAAGCCAAAATATTTAGGGTTTCCTATTTGTGGCAGAATCAGAACATGAGTTGATATTTTTTTCTTTCTTTGTACCTTTCCAAACTTTACAAATGGTGCACAATTTACTTGTATTACTTCAACCAGCACGAAAAAGCTAGAGAACTCACTTCCCCTTGTTAGTGGATCATAAAGAGAGATTTTCATTGCATCTTGGAGGATAGACTCAGTGACAAAGTCATGAATTAAAATATCCGATTTTTGATTCCCCAAACCAGGGATTTTGCATAATTGCATATCATAGCAAGGACTCAGTCACTGTTTGAGTTTTAATGTATAATCAGGATAAAAGTTCAGTTTCAGCTGGCAAAATGCTATGCTTGATCATCGGAGTCTGGGCAAATTACTAAAACTTTGTTTGTAGTTTTCATACAGTGGAAACTGGTCAGAATTAATTTTTAAAATAAACATATATTTCATATAACTTTACACACAATTGCTTTCCACTAAAGTATATAAAGTTTAATATGATAGAGTTTGAAATTCCATCGTAAGACTTAAATTTTTATATTATTTATTGGTTATTTTGGTTGCCAAACAATAACTATAGTCTTCAAGATGTTTCTTCCTAAAGAAAATTGTACCCAGCATTCTCATTTCTTCTCTTTGACCTGTTATCTTTTTTTTTTTAAATAAAAATAAATAACCTTTCAATTGTCCCTTTCTCTCATTTAAAAAGGAATTTTTTAAAAAAGTGATCTCTAGTTACGGTAGATTTCTTTACTGACGGAGTAAGAAAGAGTTTCAACATATAGACTAACATGGAAATTTCTGGAAAAAGGTGCTTATATTCTCCTTTTACTGGGCTTCTTTCAACTCAATTTTCTGTGAATTCAGACATTGAAAAGCAAGTACAAAAGTGCAAAGGTTGTGCCACTTACCCATGCAGTCTGGACCCCAGTGACCTGGACAACACTCAGGTTGGAGATAGTTTTTTCTGCAAATATGGCGGCATCCAGGGAGAGATAGAGAGTATGTTCTGATCTCAAAGGCGTACCTTGGAGAGTAAAGAGAGGACATTAACCTATGATCACAGCAATGCAATTAACTCCAGGTGAGGGGATTAGTCTATGTTTTTATGTTTACCTATATTTAAAAATACATAGATTGAACAAATTTGGTTTTCTAGATGGAATAATACTTAATCATGAATTATTTTTAATTGTTAGAAATGGATAAAAAATCAAGAAACAATGAAAATGGTGGGGGTAGATCATAGATAATATTCAAACACAGAATAAAATATTAGAATATTACTCAGTCTTAGAAAAGAAGGAGCTCTTGTCATTTGTAAGCAACATGGATTCACATGGAGGATATTATACTGAGTTACTTAGATCAGGTACGTAAGGACAAATATCACAGATCCCAATTATATGAGGAATCAAACTCATAGAATGTTCACTGACAGGGGTTAAAAGGAGCTTGAAATTAGGGCTTGGCCAAAAGGCACAAAGCTTTGGTTATGCAAGATGAGTACAAGTCCTAGAGAACTACTGTCCAGGACACACAGTTAACAATGTTAACTTAAAAATGTATGCTTAAACATGTACATTTGTATTGAAAATGGTGATTTGGGTTTTAGAGTGTCATGTGGTCACATTAAACGAAAATGAATTTTAAAAAGTGTTATGTAACAGTATTAGGATTTCATTTTGTACAAAATTTTAAAAAAAGTCAATTCTTTATTCTGAATTAAAAATTAACTCATTGAGGGCCTGGGGCTGTGGCTCAGTGGCAGAGAGAGCACTTTGCTAGCATGTGTGAGACACTGGGTTCGATCCTGAGTAAGGCATACAAACATAAGCAAATAAAACAAAGGCATGCTGTTTATCTATAACTACTATATATAAAATATATATATAATTAACTCATTAAGTAAAGTTTAATTTCTAAGTTAGCAAATTGACTTTTTATTTAAAAAGTCACATTTGTACTTGAGCCTCATAGCTGCACCCTTTGGCCCGCAAGCAAGACTGCTTATCATCCTATGAGAATTTTGAATCTTGAGAAGTCATTGAGAATGCAACATCACAAAGAATTCAAGCATGCTGAAATTCATTTGCCCCCTTTCTTTGGGTCCTCAATAGGATCTGGGTCCCTAGTTTGTTAGTGAGATGACTACCAGACCCAAGGCCTTTCAAAAGTTCCAACTGGAACTCTTTCCAAATGAAACAAATCCCCAGATATTAAAAAAAGAGGCAAGAGGAAGGGGGGGTGTTTATAAGCAAATCAGTACAATTTTGTATAAAAATGTGAATCAATGATAAGAGGTGCTTTAGACCCAAGTTCTTAAGTTGTGAGTTACCTAAGTTTGGGTCCAATATAGTGTTAGAGAAAAACCATGGAAATGCTTTGCAGTTTTCAAGACAGGGAGTTTCAATTTGGAGTCCCAATTCTGAGACTCAGTCACACTTGTTTTCTCCTAGTGAGTACCTGCAATCCCGAACTCCTACAGATTTGTTGGTTATCTTGGTATAACCATCTGGGCACTCAATTTCAACATTAAGTGAGCAGGATCGGCACTGGGTCCTAATTGTCAGAAGAGACTCCTTATCGCATCTTTTTGCCTGTGCAAACATAACCACAAATATCAATGCCCAGGATCAGAGCCTTGCAAAACATCTGGCTTGGCCAATCTTCTCCCTTGGTTTCACCTGAAAGGAAAGTCAAGGATGGCAATGAAGTTGATTGGTAATGACTGGCCAGAGTGTTGGGATCAACAAGCAATGTCTGCCATGGCATGGGTGAGGGAGGCGCACTGACTTGCCATCCCTGATCTTGAGTCTGGAGTCCTGCAAGGTAACCTTATGTCCTTACTCACATTTAGCCAAAGGAGAAACCTGGAATGTATCCCAGAATAGTGTTTTGGATGGGAAATTGTTAAAGCAGGTTACTCAAGATCAGTGGGTCATAGATGGACAGGCCTCAGGGAGAGTTTTCAGCATTGACGCCACAGGAATGACGGCTCAGGTCTGAACCGTGCTGCATGCTACGGAGGAGACAGCTCCTGCAATCTTCAGACTACAATCCAACTGGAAGGTAGGCTCTATGAGAACAGGGGTCTTGCTCTGTGGTGACCATTGCTGTAGCCTGAGCCCCTCAATAGTGTCTGATCCACTGGTACCCACTTATACTGCCTGATTAAATGAACAAATTTGGGACTTCAGGCAGGCCCACCTCGGACAGTTATTTAGCAACACAAAGTGGCACAGAATGAACTACTGAAAAAATGATCCGGACCCACTTTGGGCCTGCCTCCCATTGCTCCAGATGCAGGGCTGACCCTCCACATGAATTTCCTCCCTTTTCTCAAGTACCTTACTCCCTCCATCAGGTTTAAGATGAAGTATCTTTGCACAACAAAGAGAGACCAAATCTGGGAGTCAAAAGACCTGGGTTTGGAGATAAGCTCTGGATCTTCAAAGCTCACAATCTTGAGTGAACTCCTTACCCTGCACCATGACCTATGGAGGGCAGATATCAATAACCACTCTCCGGGTTATCGAGAACTTTCCGTGCTGGAACAGGGGCATACTACCCAGCACACAACCTGAAGTAGCCAGTAGTAAATGCTGGCTCTGAAAGCCTCCATCCCACCTCTGTGCCTGGCCTGGTGTCTGTCCTCACAGGAATACTCTGTCCCACCCCCTTGGCTACCCAGGCTGCACCCTGCAAGGCCCGACCAACATCATCACGTCCACAAAGCCACAGGCATCTCTTGCTCCGGCTGGCCCAGGGAAATCTGGTTAGTCTTTACTCTGCATTTAAAAGCCCCTTGCAGGGAGGACCACATCCCATACTTCCTGTTACCCCATGCTTCGTTCTCTGGGCCCAGCACGGGGACGTGTGGAAACACCACAGCTACTTCCAAGGACACTGAAATAGGCAAGGTCTGCGGAAAGAGAAACCTTATGTGTGCAGAACAAGGTAGGGGACTGTGCCCTTCCAAAAGTGTGATTTTATTTGAACTTCGCCACTCTAGAGATAAGTGGGGTAAATATCATCATCCTCGTTTTACGGTGGGGGGAACTGAAGTGAGGACAGTGCAGTGACTTGCTTGAGGTCACACTGTAAATTACTAGTCTGTTGATTCTTTTATTAGTCCTTTCTCTTCCTTGTATCCAAGTGGCAGAGAGAAAAAATGAAACCTCTGTTTTTACTGGAAGCTTTCATTTGGTAATCCTTATGAATCCAGATAGTACTGGACTGTTCTTTGTGGAATGATGATAAAAGCCAGTCATAGATACCGTATGAATTAACCCCCTCCAACTGTCATGACACTAGAGTGTGTATATGTATGTATGTATATCTGTGTTTTTTGGGGGGAGGGTACTGGGGATTGAACTCAGGGGCACTCAACCACTGACCCACATCCCCAACCCTATTTTGTATTCTATTTAATAGAGATAGCATCTCATTGAGTAGTTTAGCTCCTTGCCATTGCTGAGGCTGGCTTTGAACTCGAGATCCTCCTGCCTCAGCCTCCCAAGCTGCTGGGATTACAGGCGTGTGCCACCGGCCTGGCTGCCAACATGTATTTTAAAGGGGGCCATTTTCTTAAATAGCTGTATTGGGTGACATTACTTTGACTTTTCTTTTTTAGTAGGCTGGATTCATTACTCTCTATTTAGGAAATTCCTTGACCTCCCAATTACCTTTTTTCAAATGGAATGACTCATGTACTTCTCATTCAGTATTTATAAACTCACTCCCTCTGCAAAGCAAGCTCAGCTTTAGAGACTTTAGATTCGGGTTGCTTTTGCAGAGACCAGGCCTGCAAAAGCAAGTTCTTGGCCAGGCCAGGTTGCTGATAATTCCTGTCACTGTGGGGCACTGTCAGGGGAGAGAATGAGCTGACAGGGATTATATTATTTTCTCAGGGTTGGACAGGTAGTAAACTGTGGAGCACCATGACTCATCTCCAAAGTATCTGTGAAACAGACAAATAAAAGCCAAGTTCAAACTCACTCTCCCCCACATCCCAGCTGGAATATGAAGCAGTATACATCCTCCCAGATTTTTATGAGAAGAATGATCAGAAGACAACCAACCAGAGAAAACTTGTTGGCAAATGTTTGCCTGGTGCAGAGGCACAATCATATTTAAGATTTCTTCTTAATTGGCAGTTAGAGATTGTGAAATGCATTTTAAATCAGTCACCGCAGATTGGTGCTGGCTGATCTAATGTCACTCTGCTGGGACAGCTGAGAGCCTGCTCCAGGTCCTGCAGTGCTGATGTATTGAATAAGGGCCACCAGGAAGGTAGCACTAGAAACTTCCACTGCAGCTGTGGAAGGCAGAAGGGATGGGTGAATTCCTGATGACTTTTGTAAATATTTGTTACTTCTGTTCCTCTGCAGAATGTCACCCACTCTGGAATACCCCAGCACATCTCTTCACACTCATAATTATTTTCACAGTTGGAAAGGTGGAATGGTAGGGGATGAGATGATTAAAACAAACAAAACCCCGAAGACCCAAATCTGCCAAGGGAATAGGAAGGCTGGCACTGAAATCAGAGATTTCACCAGAGCAGGTGGAACGTGAAATAGAACCACATGGGTCACACTCCTTCAGAGAGGGAGCACCAAGCTCAGGTCTAATTCTCACAAGCTTTCTCTCGATTTACAAAGTGCAGAGCAGGACCATTTACCCAGGACCATCAGGAAAGACAGAAACTTTTGAACACATCATGCACATTAACAAACCAAACATACATGCAAGTTTCCTCTTACCTGACCTGTGGTTTCAGCCAGGGAGCAGAAATTCTGCACAACCAACCCAAGCAAAACCACCGTTAAGGGCAGCATGTCGGGAAGGTCGCTCCTCCTCCCGCCAGGCACCTGTCAGAAGGCCTCAGCTATTTCAACTTAGACTGATGAGCACCGAGCGGATCCTTTCTCATTTCAGGGTTTCAAACTCTTTCCTTTCGTTTTCCTGGATTGAGCCAGAAGATTCCAAAGAGCTGTCTCCAGACAGGAAAAGTGGCAAATCCAGGATCTTGGTGATATTGGTCCCTCTGAACTGTATATAAATCCTGGATGAATGACAGGATTTCCTGGAGGGGCTGTGGCAGAGACATGACCTGGGATTTTGTGCCTTGTGAAAGACAAAGGCAGTTGGGCCTCCCTACTGTCCTGCCCACCCTGCCTTGGGGCCTGACCACAGCCCTGTGCCTGTCCCCAACTGCTCAAGGAAGATGACCAACCTTTCTATCTAAATGCAAAGCCCCAAGCCCTCTGTGGGGCGCTGTCTGTGGGATCACCCACAAACGGGCACAACCGCAGGAATGGAGGGAATGTCCCAGAAGCTTGGGTGCCTTGGAAGAGGGAGTGGCTTTACCCACATGGCTGACACACTCCTCGTAGGTGCTGACAGTGGGGGTTTTTAATACATTTTTCCTTTTCTTCAAGTTCTTTCTTGTAGCAAGTGACTGAATCTGTGGGTCCAATCTTGTCATTCAGGGCATGGTCTAATGCCACCTCTTCCAGGAAGCCTTCCTGTCCTGATCCTCCACACTGCTGGAGACTCTTCCAGAATTCTGCACACAATCCTGTGAAAGCTGTTACATCTGCCATAATTCATCTATCTCTCATGCCCAGTTGTGAATTCCTGGAGGGCAGGAATTCATCTTCTCTGTACCCCTTCAAGCCTTAGAGCAGAGAATACTGCTGGAAAATAATAATGATGATGATAATAAAAAATAATAGTCAACACTTGCTAAAAACTTACTGTGCTGTGGTCACTACGTAGACCTCCCCCATGGATTTGTTTCTTTAATCTTCACAGCACTTGGTGAAATTGTGGGGATTATTCTCCCCACTTACACATGAGGAAGCTAAGGCAGAGAGGTTGGGCAGCTCATCCTGGTCGCATAGCTAGTGGAGGCTGAATCCAGAATTCAGACTATGGCTCCAGAGCCAGGCCTGCCGGTCACTACCCTCTGCTGCCCAGAGCTCTGATGGCTCATGAATAAATAAGCAGCGGGTGGTGTTCCAGTCCATCGAAGCCATGAGAGAAAAGTGTCAGACCCAGTGCTAGGCAGGACCAAGTCTGTGCTTGTCACTGAAATAGGCACAGGACACTGAGCTAAGGGGGGACGCCTATTAGAGGATAGTTTTGGTTAAACAATCCTTCCTTCCCTACAAAGTTTCTTGCTCTCAACTTTTGCAACACATTATGTTGATCAGTAATTTCAGAAACGTTCCCAACATAGGCCCAGCAAAGGCAAACCAGAGGTCTAAATGGGAAGAAGGAAGAGAAAGTCCCTTGAGGATCCCTGGGTCTCCACCGCGGCTGTGCATCAGAAAGCTGGGATCCTGATACCTGGCCCCGCGCCAGAGCTCCTGGGACAGGGACGGAGGAAGACGTTCTCAAGCCTTCCTGAGAGGTTTCACCTGCCCTGACTGCTGGTGGAGGGAAATTGATGACAGTGTGTGACAGACAGGAGATTTTGAAGTTCATGTGTTATAGCAGCTGTGTTCCCTTAGCAAGTATACCAAGGAAGAGAGTTGGAAGCTTCTTTCTCATTCTCTTCTTTCTGAAGGATGTGAAGAAATATCTGGGCTTTGCAGTGGATTGGGTTCCAGGTTAAATGATGAAATGAACCCAGAGTTGCATCTCCTAAATTCAAGAAACACCATTTAGTTCTAAGAGATGCTGTAGGGGGTACCGTGAAGAATTATTTCACCAGGTGTTTGGGGAAAGCTGTCCCTATGGATCAACCATTCTGGTTAGACCGGTCAAGGTTCTGAGAATCCTGAAGTAGAACAACATAACAAATCCAACGAAAATGGTTCAACATTTTGTAAGACGATATTTCCCAAACTTCTGAGACCAAGGGATGCTTTTCTCCCTCTGGAAATTTGTGCCAGCAACTTCTAGATCTTGTATTCTAATGGCTTCTCTTAGGGAAAAAACTGCCTTAGACTTTAGCAGGCAGACTCTTATTTTTAAATTCTTAGGAAGTAGAATTTAGCCTTTCTGGGACCTACGCATAGATTTTAGCAATTGGATGCATTAAAACAAGATACTTAGAGCTTACGTGACATTGTGCAGAGATTGTCTTAATAGTTGCATTAATTAATTGTTCGTGAGGTTCTTTTGA
Organism: Sciurus carolinensis; assembly: GCF_902686445.1. NCBI lineage: Eukaryota > Metazoa > Chordata > Mammalia > Rodentia > Sciuridae > Sciurus > Sciurus carolinensis. The sequence continues at coordinate 159,158,663 of NC_062216.1, read as the reverse complement.
GTGTTGTGAACAGAGAGTCTTCAGGTTATTTCCATCCCACCCCCACTTTGAATGAACCGGGACAGAGATTCCAACAATCTGCCCAAAGGAATGTGAGCCACAGTAAGGATACGGACACCTTGCCCAAAGACAGGCCGATCTGTAAAGTGGTTTTGAGACAAAGTTTTTTTTTTTTTTTTTTTGCAGTGCTGGGGATTGAACCCAGGGCCTTGTGCTTGCAAGCACTCTACCAACTGAGCTATCTCCCCGGCCCAAGACAAAGGTTTTTAATCTGCACTATTTTGCAGGCAGTGGCTCCCTCTCATAGCTCCTACGGTGTGTGGACAGTCCCTGGAGGACCTGGGGGTGACTTTCCTTGGGTGAAAGGAGAAATCTCAGAGTGGAGTCTGAAGAGACTCTTCTCACTCTGCAAAAGGAAAAAAATAAATGGTGTTGGTGGTGGGGACAGAACTCTCCCTGGGTAACCATGAGGAGCATCCCTGCAGCCTCTGGATTCTGGGTAGTTGGTGTTCAACTGTTGTGTTGAAGTCATGCTCCGGGGCCTGCTTGTTACTGAGTATTCAGTCTCAGTCACTTGGGATAAGAACACGTTGTGTGTGTATTTCAAGAAAGAGGATCGTCACCTCTTCATCACCCTCATTGTGGCAAACTCCCCCACAGCTGATCCAGGTGCCCTTCAAATCATGAATTCATTTGACTTATTTAATCACTCAGATAAGTTTAATTGTCTCTTCATACTGAGTCAATAAACTTAAGTATTTATTTAAATTATTGACTTTAACTTATCAAGTATTTGCCTTAAACCTGATATATAAATATTGCTATTATTCTCACTTTGCAGAAGAGAAGACTGAGGCAGAGCAAGGAGTGAATATCTTGTCTGGGGTCACACAGCTAGTGAGAGGAGGGCAGGGATTTGAAGCCAGGAGCCCGAGGTTGATGCACCCCCTTGATTTGCTGGGTCCTCCACGCACCTTGAACAAATCATTCTGGAATTGGGGAGGTGACCCACAGGGGTAGAGTCTGTGCTTACGAAGTAGAACGAACCTACCTGGCTATATGGGGATCATAGTATCTTTTGCTTAGCGGGGTATTATGGTTTGGATGTGAGGTGTCCCCCAAAAGTTCATGTGTGAAACAATGCAAGAACATTCAGAAGTGAAGAGATTGGGTTAGGAAGTGAAGTGATTGGGTTATGAGAGTCTTAAACTAATCCCCTGACAGGGATTCACTGAGTGGTGACTAAAGGTGGGCAGGGTGTGGCCGGAAGAGGTGGGTCACTGGGTGCATACCTTTGAGGTATGTAGTTTGCATCTGGCTGGTGAAGTCTCTCTCTGCTTCTTGGTCATCACATGAGCTGCTTCCCTCTGCCACACTCTTCTGCCATGATGTTCTGCCTCACATTGAGCCCCAAGGAATGAAGCCCACTCTCTATGGGTTGAGACCTCTGAAACTGTGAGCCCCCAAATGCGTTTCCTCTTCTACAGTTTTTCTGTTCAGGTCTTTTAATCACAGTAGTCAAGAAGCTGACTGAAATAAAGGGAAAAACAAATAAAAGGCCAGAAATTGGGAATCTAAGGTTAATTTTCTGGTTAGAATTTATTTAGTTTTCATTCCCTTGTCAGCTTTTGTGAAACTGAGGAAGAAAAATATCTCAGAACAGCAGCTCAATATTGTTCTTTCTGGAACAACTGTCTAGAAAACTGTAAAGGCAGTTTTATATAGTTGCAACAGATTCAAGAACTCCCGGAATTTTTTCAAAAGACATTGGTGCCTGGGGGAGGGCTGATTTTTTAAAAGCCCCTGAGAACTTTCCTTGGGAGAAATTGTTGGGAACTACTGGGATGTACCCGACTCCCACCCGGCCCTTCCTCAGCCACTGTGTTCCTTGATGAACTTCAGATTCTGGCCAAGGTAAAGCCAGCAAAACTCGCCACACAGGTTTCTGGAATCTTGGTTCCAAGCAGGGTCAAATGTGGTCTTTCAGGGGAAGAGATGGAGTTTGTGGCCCTGGCTTGAAGATTTTGCACTGAGTGGACATTTTCAGTGGAATACAGTTTTATTAATCAGCTGCGTAATTTTTTTTTGGGTCTACTCATTGGGCAGAATTCTTGGCACCTGAAACACCTTCACCAGAATGAAATGCTTTTCTCCTCTCCTTCACATCTGATTATAACACTGAAACAGTTTAGTGGCTGTTTTTATTCCAAACATAGAAATTAATAAAAAGGAAGGAATTCACTTTTTTCTTCCTTTTAAGTCTTGCTTACACTGACCTGCTGAGCAGTATTCCATTCTTCTTTTTTTCTTTGTCCTTCTTTCTTCCCAACTTTGGGTAAGAATATCTTGTGTTTTTCTAGGTCAAAGGACGTAACAAGTTACACCGAGAATAGTCTACAGTTTTCTATCATGCTTTGTAACAACCTCTATTTAAAAATGTCTTCAACTGAGAATCTGAACAATATTTTATTTGGCCTGGTTTATAATAGGTAACTATTCTAAATACTTTCCTTTTCCCTGATTGTATAGATACGTACATATGTAACAGGATGGTTTTTTTTTTTCTTGCTTGTTATCACACTGTAAATTTCTCTTATTCATTCAACAAACATTTACAGAGTACCAGACACTGTGCTGGGTCCTGAGCACACAAGAGGTAGGAAAGCCATACTGGTTGTGCTTTATAGCTTCTAGCATTCTTTTGTATATATTATCTTAAGTGAGATAATATATCTCACTTAAAACCACTTTGTGAAAGAGAATGGGCAAGGAATGTTTTCTTGATTTGGCAGGTGTGCAAATTGAGATACAAGGAATTGGGTGATTTATTTAGGGCCAGGAAGGCAGCACGATGTTGACATTAATAGATGCCAGTAGTGTGACGCTAGTCCTGTGCCCTGCCGGTTATGGCACCTCACCATTCTGATATCTGATGCCTGAGCTAATAATGAGTGGGGTTCCTGAAGTCCATTCCACTCACTCATTAAAATGCTAACCTGAATGAGGTGCTATTTGTTATCACACTGAGACAAAACCATGGCCACAGAAGTCCCCCCAAATAAATGTGAAAACCGTGTTTAGGAAGCTCACCACTATAGGTATACTTGGAGCAGAAAGGAGACTGCTGGGTCACTGAGTCCCAAGGGTAGTGGCACAGTCTACTGGTCTTCTCACCCCAGCACATCACGGCAGGGACAGCAGGGTCACTGAGGCTTCAAGTGCTATGGAGAAGCACGCAGCTGTGTGCTCGCCCTGGCAGGCACCAGCTCCGCAGAGCTCGCCGAGACAGCGCCAGGCAGACACACCTCTGGCTGTGTCTTGCCAAGGTCCAGAACACTGTTTCTCTAATTAGCCACTGGACCAGCTCCATTGCCTTCAAGCCCTTGTGCGACCTCACCTCTCAGCAAGGCCTGTCCATTTAAGCAGAGCCTGCTCGAGTGCCAAACCCAGCCTGCACCCCTCTCCTCCCACCGCCGCCTCCTGCCTCCTTTTTCTTCTGTCCTTGGCACACATCATGTTCTTCGTGACCCCGTGATTCCCTGGCTTATTAGGCTTGCTGGTGTGTGTCTGTCCCCCAGGTTAGAATGTACGCTCCTTGAGGGCAGAGACTTTCTGTCTGCTTAGTCAACGGATGTGGCTCAGACACCTGGAAGGGTGTGTGACGCAGTTAGTACCCACCACAAATGAGAGGTGACTGAAGTGAAAATTCTCAGAGGTATAGACAAGCAGATTGAATAATTCAGAAAAATACCACCATTCTCAAAATGCATTGATTAATGATATGTTTTGTGTGGAACTAGAAGAGAGGAGTTCAAGGTTACCAAACACATAGTGATGATAAGGAGATGGAAATATCTCTCTGGTTTGATCAGCACACATTGTATATACATGCATTAAAATATCACACTGCATACCATGAAGATATACATTATTTATGCATTTTTTCTTTTTTTTTTTTTGGTACCAGGGATTGAACCCAGGGGCACTTAACCACTGAGCCATATCTCCAGCCCTTTTTAATATTTTATTTAGAGACAGGATCTCACTGAGTTGCTTAGGGCCTTGCTAAGTTGCTGAGGCTGGCTTTGAACACTCCATCCTCCTGCCTCAGCCTCCCGAGTCTCTGGGATTAGAACCTCTGAGATTAGATGCATGCCCCACCATGCCCTGCCTATTAAGCATATATTTGATCTCCATAGACAGGTGCTCTTTTAGCCCATGGTCATTTCTCAGGGACTGCCTTTCTTTGGAGGGTTATTATCCTGAGAATCAGATACTGGGCCTCTAGAGACTGCCAGTGTTAGCTGAAATGCTTGTGCCTCTAGGTCAGAAGCCCATTGGGGCCGCCTCTCTGTAAGGGTTCAGTCCTGCAAAGAAGGCCAACCAGCCCATGGTCCCGCGCCCACACCTTCACCTGGCCAGCGCCCCCTTCTTGGTCCCTCTGCAGGACTCCGGGGTGTCCTGAGGAACTGAGGAGCACGGGGTTTCCTGCACCCTCATCAGATCCTGCCCTCCCAGGAGCAGCTTTCTAAGCAGCGGATGTGACACACACGTGCATCCCTGCTCTGGCGACCCTTTCCTTTTCCTCTGTTAGTTTAAATCTTTCCACACAGCAAACTTTCTTGTTTTGTGATTTTTTTTGGGTTGTTTTTCCTTTGTGTGGAAACCAGTCAGCAGGTCCTGCTCCAGGCAAAACTGTGAAGTCGGCAAAGTTTCTTTTAGCTCCCTGCCAGCCACGACTTCCCTTTCTGCACCTTCCCTCCCCGACTTCATTCATTTATCCAAATCCAGTCACGTTTACCAGGTGCTCACCAGGCCCAGGACACCAGGCTAGGTTGTTATTTTATGGTGGACGGAGATTAATTACTTGGCACTTACTAGTCATGGTAGACATCTCTCCACCCAGCAACTCAAGGGTGATTTTTGATTTTTCCCTTTTCCTGGCCAGCAACATCAGGGGTTCCTTGGGAGACGACCTTCAGTCGGTAGAATCCAACCACGAACCCGCCCTCTTCTCTCTGTCCCCACGCTTCTCTCCTTGCCTGAATCCTCCGTGATCTCTTGCTTACATTATACTATGGCATCCTACTTGATCGCCACTCTTCCACATGGGCTCCCTGACATCCATTCTGCAAGCAGAAGTCAGAGTTCTTGAGTGATGTGAGTGTGACCAAGTGTTCCCAGCTTGAAATTCTGCTCTGTCTTGGATGGAACACTAGCCCCTTGCCTGTGGCTTTGGTTCCTAACGACCTGAGCTCTCAAGCTTCGTTCCCATCTTTGGCATTTTTCCTTGCTGTTTCCTCTTGCCGGGGATGTTTCCTGCCTGGAATTCTCCTGCCTCCGATTTTTGCATGATTGATTCTTCCTTGCAATCAGTTCTCATTTAAATGTCATTTTGCCTAGAAGCCCCCTCTGACCACCCATGCTGATGTGGCCATTAAGTCATTTTATTGTATGGCTCCGTTTTAGTTCCCGCATGATACTCATTTCAAGGGATGGTACCTTGTTTACGTCTGCCTTTCTGGAACGTCAGGTTCATGAGGGAACCTTCCACAGATTCCCTCAATGCCTAGAACAGCGCCTCACACACGGTACGCGACCAGTTCAGGATTGTGACTGAACTTACAAGTGTTTACTGTGTATTTTGTCCTTTGCTTATGTTATTGAATCCTCTCAACATTTCCACGGGGGACATACTGCTAAAGTCTTTATCTTACAGACCAGAAAAGTGAGGCAAGCAGGGATCTCTTAGCTGGGCTGGCTATTCAACCTGTGGGGCTTAGTGCAAGAAGCAAAGACCGGGCCTGTGTTACAAAACCCTGGAATTTCAAAACAGATGGTGGGGCTGGGTGAGGGGGTTTGCAGCATGAGGACAAGTGGGTTAGGTGGGACAGTCAGGGTGATCTTCATGGAAAGGCAACATTTTGAGAAAGACTTGAGGGAGGTGGGGGAGTTCGTCCAGTGGAGGTCCTGGAGGAGAGCATCCCAGGTTGAGGAACAGAAAGAGGAAAGGCCCTGAGGAGGAAGTGTAGGTAGAGGGCCCAGGTGAGGATTCTGGGGGACACTACAGAGGTCTGAGCAAAGGAAAGATGTGATCTGTTTTGTATCAGGAAACCATCACTTTAGTTGCTGGGCTGGGGACAGACCTGGGAGGAGTAAGAGGAAGAGACTCTCAGTGGGCTTCTGAAGGCCACCAGACAGGGGACAATGGAGGCTGGAAGTGGGGTGCAGCAGTGGAGGAGGCAGAGGGTCAGGTTCCTGGGGCAGTTCATAAGGACGGCCACTAACGTCCACTGGTGGTTTGGCTGTTGGGCACATAAGCAGGGAGCAGAGTCCAGGATGACTCCATGGTTTTGGTCCTGAGTAACTGGAAGGATGACACTCCCATCCAGCGAGATGAGAGGGCGTGAATGAAGCCCAGCCTGGCAAAGGACAGGTAGGAATCTGGTTTGGGATGTGATCGTTTGAGATTCTATTTGACATCCAAATGGAGATGCTGAGGAAGAGTTGAATAAAGGAGTCTGGAGTTCCAGAGAGAGGTCGGTGCTGCTTCCCACGCTCCTTTGAGAACCTCAGCCCTGTAGGTTGTGTTTGAAGCCCCGGGACGGAGTCAGTCATCAGAGTAGTCAGACAGCAGACGGAGCTCTGGGGACATGCATGTTAGAAGGTTCCAGAAAACTGGGTCAAGGAGGAGGGAATGAGGCTGTTCTCACTTGTGGAATGATAATGAGAAGTGAAGTCAGTCAGGTTCTGACGCCATGCCTTGAGAGTAGCCTGCGGAGGCCGTGGGTGAACAAGAGAAATGTCAGAAGAGAGGTAGGAAGGACCCTGGAATGGAGGGGATGAGAAAGAATGGAGGCTGGGCATGGTGGTGGGGAACACCTGTAACCCCCAACTTTTTTTTTTTTTCCCCTGAGTTTTGTGAGTCGAGCTCTTATACTTTCTTAATTTGCTACTTTGTGTCTTTAATGTAGAAAAATGTTCTGCTGAAGCTCTTTTTAACAGGGAACATTACATTTTGTTAAATAAATCCGTTGATTAAAACATTTCAGTTTAATATGGCCCAAAATCAAGGTAGCAAGAAACTGAAGAACAAGAGCAAAAAGAGTGAGAAAATGAGAAAGGAGGAGAGAGCAGTAGGAAGTGAGGAAGGGCAAATGGGGGAAAAATCCCTCTGGTTATTGAAAAAACAAAGATCTGACTTTAATCCTAACAAAAAATACTCTTCCTTTCAATGTTTGCTGTAATACCATGTATGCTTTAGTTAAATTTTGTATGCATAGAGGTTATTGAAAAAATATAGAATGAGAAAAATTGTTTACTACATGCTCTGGGAAGTGATTAGGTAAAAAATAATAATAATAAAAAAAAGAAATTGTTTACTACATGCTCTGGGAAGTGATTAGGTAAAAAATAATAATAATAAAAAAAAGATCAAGTGTTTCTGAGTAATGGTGCACTCTGTTCTTAAGGCCTCTGGGTCACCCCCCCCACACATCTGGGGTTCTGCAGTCTAAAATGGATAGTCAGTGTGACTTCAGGGAAAAGCAAATACAAAATTTATATTTTCTTCCTTGTCTTGTAATTTTTGTAAAATTAAGCCAAAGAGTCATATGAAGTGACAAAGGGCGAGCAATGTCTGACCTCCATGCCCCTTACCCTCCAGCTGCACACACCTCAAATTCCTGTTCTTCTCTCCTTCCCCTCCCGTCCAGGAGGAGTTAGCCAGGATGACCTCATGTTGCGTTTTCCTTCTTTTGCAGCAAAAGCTTCCTCCTGCAATCACTGGGGCACTGCCCCTTCTAAAGTCGCATCACCTGGGACCCACTGAGGACAGTCTCCCTGCAAAGAGAAGGGATTGGGGAATAAAGGAAAAGGGAAATGGCGTTTTTTAAAAAAAAATTTTTTATTTGTGCTAATTACTTACACATGACAGTAGAATGCATTTATGGACTTTGATATATCATACATAAATGGGGTATAATTTCTCATTTTTTTGATTGGACATGTTATAGAATCACATCGGTCACGCAGTCATAATATTTAGTACATAAAGAGTGTGTCTTGAGGGGAGAGATGCAGGGATGGATTCTGATGCAGGCAGCCTGGGACTGACTGGCGTTGTGGAAGTGGGCTTGGCATGTGCACTGCAAACGTCTACTCGGAAAAGCAGGTCCCAGTCGCCATACTGGACGCTGGGTGGACTTCCCTGGGAGAGCATGGAGAGAGCCTGCGGGCACCCAGCCCAGCGGGTAGAAGCAGAGGGGAGACAAGGTTATCTTCTTCACAGCGCCCCCGTGTGGCAGCATGGGGCAATGACGGCACCCCTCCCGTGTTCTCCCCCAGAGAACCCATTGAACCCTCTTTTGGAATGCAGAATCCCCTGGGGTTTATGGTCTATCCTGAGGCTGAGGCAGAATTTTCTAGTAAGAGATGCTGAATTTCATGTCAAATAAGCTTCATGGGACCTTGAGAGCTGATTTGAAAAAAATTAAACATTTGCCTCTGGTTTGTAACATAGTCCTTGGTTAGTAGAGAAAAAGTGGCATTTTGGACTTTGTATTTGGGTCCCCTCCTGGCACCCTCCGAGAGAGGATTTTCAGTCACAACAGATTGGGAAATGCAACTCTGGACCTCTGATAGTTTAGGTTAATATAATATCTGCTAATATAAGGCATTCTAGGGTCACCAAAGCCCATTCTGTGTGGGGTGAGCTTGCTGACCTGTTTTGGAAAGCAAAGGAGTTTGGTTTTGGTTTTGACTCCCCTCCAGTCTATGCCACTTAAGCTAGGAGGAGGGGTGGGCGTGGAAGGAGGGAGAGAAGAGAGGCTGGGGGAATCCAAGGAGCCAGGGCCTCCCTGACTGAGTGAGGGCAGAGGAAGAGCAAGGCTCAGGGGCATCACCATGGCAACGCGGGCAGGTATTTTACATTCATGTGAATAGTTGTGCACCTGCTTCAAGAATCTTCCAGGATCCTGTGAGGTAAGGACTTATTATTTTTCCTCATTTACCTCTGAGAAAATGGAGGAACAACGGTGCAAGTGTCCAGGGCAAGTGTCCGAATCCGGGGTTCAGATTTAGGCTGTTTGCTGCAGCTTCTGAACTCTCAACCCCTCCTTTGCTGCCACTTTGCCATCAACAGAACAGAGGCAAGAGGTGGGCACAGTGCATTGATGAACCACAAAATGGGCATTTAGACAATTTCAGACAATTTTAATAGCTGATGAGAGAATATCCAAGTCACTGGCTTAAGACAAAAGGAAATTTATGCGGTTCACACAAATGGTTAAGTCCAGAAATAGGCCTGGCCTCCGGCATGACTTGATTCAGAATCTGAGTGAAGTCCCTAGGATCAGTGTGCTACGGTTTGAATGTTTGTTCCCTCCAAAACTCATGTTGAAATTTAATTGTCATTCTAACAGTAATAAGAGGTGGGATGCTTGAGAAGTAATTAGGCTATGAGGGCTAATTGGTGTCATTTAAAAGGGTAAGTAAGTGTGGCCCCCTCTTGGTCTGTCTTATCTTCTACTGTTGGATGACACAGCAAGAAGGCTCTCACAAGATGCTGGTGCCTTGTTATTGAACTTCTCAGCCTTTAGAACTGTGAACCATTAAATTTCTGTTCATAATAAATTGCCTAGTCTCAGGTGTTTTGTTATAGCAGCAAGAATGTACTAAGAAACCATGTCTTACCTCTATTTCTTCTAGTTTGCACACTTCTACCCCACCCCTAATCAATGAGACAGGGTATATCTTTTCCTCAGAATTCTCAGAAAACCTACCTCCATGTACCACCAACTCTAATGGAGTTAAATGTCCATTTCTTGCAGAGAGAAATTTGACAGTTGACTCATTGTGTCTCTTTCTCAAGTGTCTCTTTCTCCTGTGTCAACAGTAAGGCCACGCTTAACCCAACTTCTTTGCAGGGGTAGAATTCTGGCTGATATAAACAGGCAGAAGTGACCTGATCCTGATGCTTGCTCTCTTTCCTGACTTACTGGAATGGAGAGGACTCCCAGGGAAATCTTGGAAACACAACCATGTGCTTAAGAAGGGTGTATCAGCCAAATAGAAAGAGCTCAAGTACCTGAATCATGGCATGGAGGAGGGTCAATTATCCACTAGGAGTCCACTCATGTGAACAAGAATAAACTCCTCTTAAATTAAAGGCATGAGATTTGGTGGTTTTCTTATAACACAACCTGCTGGTGTGACTAGAGGGATAGGAATATAGAAACCAATTGGAATCCATCTCTGGGACTTGGAATGAAGTCATCAGTTCAACTGCATGGCTAAGAATGGGGAGGGAGTGGTTTCTTAGAGGAATTTCAGGTTACTAATACATGATGTGGGGCAACCAATGACAAATTATTAAGGCAATGGTGGAGCCAGGAGTCTCCCTCTAGACTTCCTACCCAAGGACATCATTGGGTGTTGAATCAACCACCTGGGGCGTTCTGGGACAGCTGGTCTACCCCATCTCTGAGGCCCTGCTCCAGTTGCTCATTCACCTGGTCTTGCTCAAGGATCCCTGTTCCCTGGGCAAAGTGCTGGACTTTGTGGGTAGACACAGAGATCAGAGATGAGCCTGGGTTTGCCCACATTCAATGGAGGATGACTCAGCATTCACCTTTAGACTAGGAACTTTGGCAGAAATTTTAGCAGATAATTATGTTCCAGTTCATTAATGTCCAGTCCAAACCCTAACCAAATATAAACTTCAGCTTTCATCTAGTTTTTGCTCTAAAAAGGACTGTGTTCATTCAGTGCCTTTCTGCAGATAAAGGTTCTCATTCATTATTACACTCTCTAGAGTTCAGCAGGACTGGGGGTAGTAGGCATCTGTTTTTGTTACAACTAGAGACAACGGCACCACTTTTGTGTCTGACTCTGGTCCCTCCCCTTTGCTCTCTTTCCCCATATTATCTCCATGTAAAATTCAGTGTATTTTCTGCAGTTGCTGGCCTCCTCACTCCCTCCTCTGCTTGAATGAGGTAGAACATGGAGTCGGAGCCTGTGTGTGAATTATGGATTTGTGTGAGCCAGCACAAGGCAGGGGGTGTACTTTCCTGGGAACTTGGTGAAATTCCCCTATTTGAGAATCTCCAGATTATGCTGACACCCGGCCTTAGCTCACAGTCCCAGGTTCAAATGCAGCCAAGGAGGCGGGCCTAACCTGCTAAACTCCAACTGAGTTGTTTCTGCCATCTTCTTCCTGTTTCCTCAGGAAGTTCTTTACACTGATTCCCATGATTCCTGTTAAATAAAGCCCTCGGACTCCATTTTGGGGAGTTAGCCCCAGTCTCCTTTAGAGCTGGTTCCCATCGGATCCTGCTCTTTACTTATTTTCATGTCTTGTCTTATTTCTTAAATTTCTCATACCTTCAATATTCCTAATTGGGTCATGACGGTGTGGAACACTTGGAACCAGCTGGTGGGAACCTCGTACTGTCCTGTGGGATTTCTGAAGAGCTCTGTGCCCCATTCATTCCCAACAATGGCTCAAACATTCCACAGGACCATCAGAGAGCCACCTGTCAGTACGAAGTGACTGTGATTTCAAGAAGACCTTGCTGACCAGGGCCAACAATAAATTAACTACTTCCCACCTCTTCATTTATTAGGTTTATTAGTTTTTTTCAATGAATATTTACTGATGACCTACTATGCGCCAGATGCTGTTGTAGACCTGTCCTGTTCTTTCTGTCTTCGAGGTCAGAAAATTTTCTCTGTAACATGCCAGAGAGTGAATATTTTAGGCTTTGTAGGTCATAAATTTCTTTGACAACTACCCAACTCTATTGTTAAAATGCAGAAACAGCTACAGGCAATATGTAAGGAAATGAGCGTGTTATGTTTTATTTGTGATTTACAAAAACAGGCTGTTCTGCAGGATTTTTTTTTTTTTTTTTTTTTGGTACTGGGAATTGAACTCAGGGACACTCAACCACTGAATCACATTCCTAGTTTTATTGTGTATTTTATTTAGAGACAAGGTCTCACTGAGTTGCTTAGTGCCTCGCTTTTTGCTGAGGCTGGCTTTCAACTTGCAATCCTCCTGCCTCAGCCTCCTGAGTTGCTGGGATTACATGCATAGGCCACTATGTCTGGCTTGCTGGGCAGGATTTTCCATGTGGATGTCCCTTTGTCCACTCATGCTTAAGCTGAATTCTAGTCATATTCTATCTCTGTCCCTTGGAAGATTTCATCTCACGTTTCCTCTCAAAATTCCAGAGTAGAGAAAGCCCTTAATTAACCAATGCATCAAATTAGTTGAATTCCTGTTCCAAAGACTCTGGAGTTTATTTCTTGTTTAATAATATTAATAGCTGAAAATAAGATACTGTTTATCACATGCCAATCCCTGCTCTTGTCACGTTCCAAATAGTCACTCACTTTCTCTGACTTGGTAGAGAAAAGGATAAAAACCCAATAAAGTGCAGGTTCAGGTAAAAGTGATATAAAAATCATTTTTGGCTTTTGTTTTCCAATATCATATATGTTTCCGCAAAATAAATTATACCTAGTATTTGTTGGGCTTAAAAATCATGTTTGGTTTTTGTTTTCCAGTAACACATATGTAAAGTAAATCATACCTAAGGCCTGTTGGGCTCTTCCCAGGTACCGGGGCCAAGCTAAGCTTCATCTATTTATTGTTTTATCCAGCTTCCCGGTAGCTCTTTGGGGAAGGTATAATTTTTATATCCATTTGACACTAAGAAAACTGGCGCTCCCAGAGCTTCACACACTGGTTGCAGCTAGCCAGGGTGGGGTTGGGACTTGCTTGTGTCTCCAAAGTTGATGCTCTTATTTGCCATAATGTCTGGTTTGGACCAGAGGAGAATTAGTAAAATCCACCTGACAGTAACATGGATTTAATTATGATCGTATCTTATTTTTAAATTAAATAAATATATTTTTTTTTAATTTTTATTTTTTCCTTTAATGGTCCAAGCCTCTGGATGGCAGAACACAAGATGTTTGTATCTCTGGAGCTTTGGCATTATGATGACTGTCATTTACACGTGGTGCCCAAGAGGCCTCATTAAATCAACAGCACAATGGGACGTGTTCAAACCTCAGCCGCAGCTGCTCTGCGGAGGCATGTCGCCCGGGGAAGCAGAGCTGGCCTTTATCAGGCCGAGCTGGGGTGGCTCTGGGCAGAGGGCGCCCGCTGCAGCTCCACCCTGGAATGTGGCCCCGTGGCCGGCAGCTGACAGCCACCCTACTTGCCTGGGAATGGTCTTACCCCATAGATTAGGTCTTGAAAGCTGCCTCTTTTCGGTCTTTTTGTTGTGTGGCTCAAAAGAGTCGCTCAGCTGGCTCAATTGCTGTCAACAAAAGGAAGCTCTCTGAGCAGGAGCCGGGCAGGCTGGCTGGAGAGGTGTGCCTCTCTGTGGGCTCCTCTCAACGTGGGTGCCGAGTATGGATTCTCCTGGGTTTTGCAGATGGACTGTGCTGGGTCTTGCACGTGTTTTGAAGAAGTCCCTGGCCTCCAGGCGAGCAAATCTCTTTGTGAACCCATTGTCTGTTTCTGGTGGGGTATACATTTAGAGTCCCATGCAGTGAGAGGGACTTCTGTCTCATCTCAGAGTGCTACAAACACCAGTCAGTCCTAAGTGACTTATTTTTAGATGCTGTAGTAAAGATTATCAGGGAAATACTGATAATGCAATGGTTGGTTAGGTCTTAGAAAAATCTGAATTTGAGACTCAATTCTGCTCTGAAGAACCATGTAATATTGGATTGATCTTTTTAGCTTTTTGGATCCCAGCGCCCTTATTTGTTAAGTAGTGACAGTTGATGACCATCAATTTTAGATTCTTTTTTGGTTCTAAAATTTTAGGACTACATGTAAATGACCTTAGCAACAAAGAAGGAGAAGCACATCTTCCTCTATCCAGCAGAATCTGCAGACTTGCCAAAGGGGTGTTGCTTTCCTCTCTGTAGGGTGGTAAGATGTAGCAAATAGCAGCATAAGATACCTGGTTAAATTTGAATTTCAGGTAAACAACAACGAATTTTTAGTGTAAGTACATCCCATGTAACATTTGGGACATACTTTATACTTTTAAAAAAACAACAATTAATTGTTTATGTGAAATTCAGATTGAACTGGGGTCTTACTGTTTATCTAGCAGCTCTACCTTTGGAGAACTAGGCCTTGGCCATTCTGGATCCATGGACTCTGGTGGCAGAATTTCCAGTGGACTTGGAGTGGTAAGGGGTGGGCTTGGAGTCCCAGAGCTCTCTCTAAAAGAGAACCCATGCCGATTGCTGTATAGGTAGGGTGAGGAGATAAAGAGAAGGGCATGGGTCTTATCTCCAAGGTCTTTAGCAAGATCTACCCCTGGAGTTTTAGTTAGTGGAGCCAAATATAATTGTGTGTGTGTGTGTGTGTGTGTGTGTGTGTGTGTGTGTGTGTAGGCTAATTTGAGTTATGATCTCTCTCTCATAAATGCAATTCTTGCTGATCTGCTCCTTCTATTTCTAAAATCTTCTTTCCTGGTCCCTCTTGTGGAGAGAGGGAGGAAATGAAGGAAGGGGCCAGATGTTCTAGTACTTTCTGCAGGCTGTCACCTTTCACATCCCTGAGGGTCCTCTGGAAAGGAGCTCTCATCTACCTGTGTGAGTGAGCAAGTTGGGTCTCAGAGATGTGAAGAGGCTTGTCCCGGAGCAGCGTGGGTTTTAAGTGACTAAGCTGAGGAGGCAGCCAAGGATCTCTGGACTCAAAACCTGTACTTTCCCTAACATACAATATCAGTTATGAGAGGGAGGCCAGCGGGCTGATGGGGAAATCGGGGAAAGATGTTCTCCACTTTGATGGGGAAGTGACATTGAATATATCAAAGAAAGACTTGTACAGGCCACGAGGCTCCCTCGGCAGTGCCCTGTTTTGTGTTTTCCTGTCCTGTGGTTCTTGTAGAAAAGACCAAAAAAAAAAAAAAAAAAAAAATGTGTCAGAGACAAAAACCGTGGATAGAAAGTGGCATCTGTCTGACAGGAGTAAGACATTTTAAGAAATGAAAGAAAATTTGCTTTCTTGTATTGATTTGTTGAGCAACTTCTTTATAAAATCAAAAGCCGGAGGGTGGATGTCATGGATGGACCTAACTCTTCATGTGGAACTACACGAGATCCTGATGATGAGGGGGAGTCTGGAGGGAGCCAGCATTTGTCCTGGTCCATGGCCTCTCCTGTGTCCCTGTGTGGGATCCTGGCTGACAGGGGACCAGAGAAGAGGAATTAACCCAGGATTCACACTCCTGTGCTTAAACCAGGAACAGGTTGGCCTAGAGGCAGGAGTCCTGAGATGCACTCACAGGTGATTCACTATTACATCATAGGCAGGGACCTGTGAAGATTTACTTATTCAAGGGGCCTGAAGAAATGATTAATCCACATCGGGAGCACACGCCTGTATGTGGGAAAGTGGGATCTGACTGTGAGCTCACAGACGATCAAGCAAGTCCAAATCCCTTGCTTATTGAAGGAGGGGCGCCCACCACCTTGAGAGTCTTGGCTGCATCACAGAAGGGGTGGCCTGGGGTCAAAGGCAGGACTTTTATGATGTTCCAGGGGCCTGGTGAATGGGTCTTCCAAAGCAGGGGTCTGAGAATGGTTTGATGGTGTGGGGTTGATGCACATGGTGATGTGAGATTTGGAGGTAAGCCTCGAAGAGTAAGCAGTACCAGTCAAGGGTTCTGAGGAGTGCCCACTTGCCCTACTATGGGCTTGTCGAATAGTCTGTTTTTGGCTAAATGGATTTTCAGAGCATTCCTGAAAAAAAAAAAAAAAAAAAAACAAAACACAGTTATTTGGATCCTTATCTTATTGAGCAAGAAATTTCTGAAACAATGAAGTCGTATGGGTGCTGGGTGCGGAACGTTGGAGTCACGTGAGTGGAGACGGAGCTGCGTGGTGGGCGATGGTGGGAGATGATTTCTCTAGAGTCAGCAGAGCCTGTGTTCTCACTGTGTGAACTGGGAAGTCAAGTGACTTCTCTGTGTCCCCTTTTCACTGGTAGAACAAGGGTAATGAGAGTTTCTTTGGCAAGGTGTTGCTGTGAAGATGGAAGTAATGGATGTCCTAACGCAGTGTCAGGTGTGCAGGGTATGCCAGGTATGAGAGCCATTGTCAGATTCCAGCTTCCAGAGGACCAAAGGACCTCAGTAGCAGCTCAGAGGTGTACGATTTTGGTTACCCCAACGCTAGGATGCAAAAGGGAGGGAAAGAGTAGTAACAGGATATAGAACAGACAGTCTGGTATTTGCAGTAGTGCCTGGAAACGTGTGTTTTTTTCCAAAGTAGTAACTTGTCCCTTTTGTTCATGCGGTCTAGAAACCTGCAGTTCACCTTTATGTCCTTTCCAATGTTGAAATCCTGATTCCAGTGTGGTGGTATGTGGAGGTGGGGCTTTTGGGAAGCAGATGGGTCATGCAGGGGACAGGTGCCTTTGTGAGAAGAGGTTAGTTAGCTTGCTCTCTTTCTGCCACGTGAGGATACAAAGAGAAGTTGGCCGTCTGCAACCTGGTAAAGGACCTTACCAGATCCTGACCCTGTTGACGCCCTAACCTTAGACTTCCAGCCTCCGGAAGAATTGTGAGAAATAAATGTTTGTTGTTTAAGTCATCTAGTCTAAGACAATTTGCCATGGCGGCCCAAACTGACGAAGATGAGCCACTTGCCAAACTGGAATCAAGCCCAAGGTACAAGATCCACAGAGCTTGGCCTTGCTTTGGGTCAAGTAAGAATGGCAGGAGCTCCTTCCTTCTCATGACCCCAAAGAGGCCCCTCAGAAGCACAGTGCAAAGACCCCTGCTTTAGGCCAAGGCCTAGGGGTCTTAAGTCTCGTTAGCACCAGTCGCATTTGTGCCTCCTGATCACCCTGGTAGCGGGAGGATTCCAGAGTGTTAGAGATCATGATCCCTAAGAGACAGGACAAGGCCTGAATCAGAGCCCTGGAAGGTGAGACGGAAATGAGGTGAATGACTCAAGATGTCCTTCAGCTTGCAAACCAGTCCCATTTTGTGTGGACGCATGAACTTAAAGGTGAATTTTGCTTGTGGTTTTGTGGAGTTCTAGAAGTTCATCCAGAGCAGCCAGAGGTACATTATCCACCAGATGAAAGGCTGGAACTTTAAGGTCACATCTTCTCTGCATTTAATAGAGGAAGACCTTGAGGTGAGGTTTGCCAAGGTCCCTGGATGTGTCCCATGTCACTCAGCTACTCAGTGTCAGAACCTGATCTTGCACCCTGGGCTTCTGCCTCCAAGCCTCACCTCCTTTCCTCCCCTCCAAGTGGCTTTCCCCTGAAGGTAATAGGCTCTGTTCCAAGACCGCTTCTCGAGAATTGTGATCTTTGCTCTACACCAGTGTGCTGTGACTTCCAACAAAGAAGTCAGCCGTGAAGTTTTTCATCTGCAAGGTAGAGACATTAATGACTAAAATACTCGACTCACAGGGTTTGAGTACTTATAAAGGACTTTCATTATTTGCACAGATTCAAAGTGTTTCCTGAAGATAAATTCTACATTTTCTATCTATTGCTGCAATAAACTCAGGAAATGGTCTGAAAGCTTTTCGACTTGAAATGTTTTATTCCCCTAATGTCTTAACTGTCATGCTGCGGTGGTATTATTCAAGTAATGACACTTGTGTAACCAAGTGTAAGTTATTATGAGATGATTATGGCTAGCAATTAACAATAATAATTACTTTTACTGCAAAATATCCCAGATTCATCCATCTCCTCATTTATTCAGTGGTTTATTATTGTCCATTTATTGAACAAGTGATCTTTGGCCACCTCTGATGTGCTAAGCGTATGACATATGCTAGTGACACCACAGTCGAGGGGCTGATGACCCCCTGATGGAGCTGCCATTCATTGGTGAGGACAGATGCACACCTGTCTCACACTCCTGCTTGCTCATCTTCTCCCTCCTGGCTAACCATTGTTAGTCACTCATGTTACGCTCAGGCTGTTTGGTGCTATTTCCTTTGCCTTGATCAGTCTTTGACCTGCATCAGTGTCCCTGGAGACTTCGCTCAGGTTTGATGATTTAATAGCTTGCAGGACTCTCTGGTTGTCCTACTCCTGGTTACAGTTCATTACAGTGAAAGAATACAGATTAAAAGCAGGAAGGGGGAAAGGCACATGGGACCAGATCCAGGAGAAACCAGGCACAAGTTTGCAGGTGATATCTCCCAGAGAGTCCCACAGATATGTACTTCTTCCCCAGCAGTGGCTGGGTGACAGCCCAAGTGAAGCGCGGTGGACGAGCCCCACCTGCGTGTCGGGTGCACAGTAGAGACCTGTCAATCATGTTAGCGTTGGTGCCTGCAGGCCCAACCTCAGCTATCCCCTCTTCTGCTTCTCAGGCAAAACCAGGCATTCACCAGAAACCACACAGTTAGCATTAACTCTGTGACCAGACTGGCGCCACCAGGGCCAAGGCTTTGGGCGTACAAAAGTATTTTTATCAGACAGAACATTCGAGGGATTGAGCTCCTTTTCCAGGGCGGTCTTGAAGACAGAACTTTTAGGGAATGTGCAGGGTTTGGACGGCCCAGGTCTCAGGAATCAACCTTTTCCTGCACAGGTCCCCCGCTCAGTCATTACTTCCTTGGGGATGCCTTCCTTAACTAGGCCTTATTTGTCTAGTGTAGGGTCTCACAGGACTCTGTATATAACCCTTCCCACAGGGCTAGCTTTTATACGACTTGTTCAACATCTCTTGTCATTAAACTCTCTGAGGCAGCTAGATCCATTTCTGGTGTGTATCTCCCACACCTGAGCCTGGGAAAGGAAGCAGTGGTAGGGAAATGGAGGAAAAGGAGACAGGAAGAGAGGCAGCCATGTGGAGCAGGCTGGTGCTCTGGGCATCGGGGGCTTAATATTAGAGAATTATTTTTAGTCAGCTTTTTGTCCCTGGGATCAAAATATCCAAGAAGAACAACTTAGAGACCGAAAAGTTTATTCTGGGTTTATCGTTTCAGCGGTCTTGATCCACGGTTTTCTGACTCTGTTGCTCTGAGCCTGAAGAGAGACAGCATCATGGCGGAAGGCAGAGGAGAGGAAAGCCGCTCAGCACACGGCAGCCAAGAGGCAGAGAGGGAAAGAGAGAGTGAGGATGGGGCCAGAGACAGTCAGTCCCCAAGGGCACACACCCATGACCTGCTTTCTCCATCGACACCCCACCTGCCTACGGTTCCCACCCAGTCGTCCATTCAAATCATTCATTCATCAAATGGACCAAATCATTAATCCACCAAGTGGATTAATCCACCAACGAGATTACAGCTCTCATAGTCTAATCATTTAACCTCCAAACGGTCCTGCCTTACCTAACACCTGAACTCTGGAGGACCCCCTCACATCAAAACCAGAACCAAAAAGATGTAAAATGTTAAAATCAGCCTTGCTTGACTTCGACATCTGCCACCTTTTCTCCAAGGACATGCACTGAACTACAGAACTCAACCACAGCCCGTGCCTCCTTCCAGAGGTAAGTTCTGAGGCCATGTATGTTCTAGATCAGTCCAACACTCTCCAATCCCCCGGCTTCCCTGACTGTCTCCTGCTGAACCTCATGACTGCCGGGCTGTTGTGACAGCCTCCCATTGGTCCATTCTGCTTCCTCTCTTGACCCTTCCAGTCTAACCTTCACACAGCAACTCAACAAATCAATTCAGGACACAAACTGGTGTCACTTCCTTCATGGAAAAGCATTTTTCATCGCACCATAGAATGAAATCCCAATGCTTTCTCTTGTCCAAAATGACTTCTCCACCTTCTGATTGAGTCACTGTCCCTTTCACCAGGATGCTCCAGGAAGCTCCTGTCCTCTTAGTTTTGAGAATGGACCCACCTTCTCCAGGCCTAGAGGCTTGCTCTTCTCTCTTAGATACTTCACCCAGAATCTGTGGGTGTCTGATTCCTCCTCATCTGTCAGATCTTTTCAAAAGGGCTTCCGCAATTGTGCCGTAGTCTCTCATACACACCACCCTGTGATTTTCTAGCATTACATTCTATTAATTTTCATCATAGAACCTACAATAAGCTCTAACTTCTTTGGGTTTTTGTTCCTTCACCCATTCAAAAAATAGATGCTCGGTATCCATTTTCCCTATTAAGTTCCAGGTCCAGGTGGCTTAAAAGAATGCGAATTTATTCTCTTTCAATTCTAAGCTAGAAAGTTCAGGTGTGGGCAGGACTCCAGGGGAGAATCCCTCCTTGCCTCTCCCAGGTGTGTCTTGGTTGTGACTGCGTAAGGGCAATCTCTGTGTCCATCTTCACTTACCTTTTCTTTTTCTGTCTCTGTGTGTTTCTGATGAGGATACTTGTCACTGGATTGGGGGCTGATCTGTATAATCTAAGATGATCTCATCGCAAGATCTTCAACTTAAGTACATCTTCAAAGACTCTGTCTAAATAAGTTCACACTCACAGGTATTGGGGATAACAGGCTTTTTTGGGGGGTAGGGGGTAGCCATTCAATCCACTACGGACCTGTGATTTTTGTTAATTTAAACCCTTTCACATGTACCTGGACCAAAAGTTCTCACCTAAACAGAGCTAATGCATACTTTTCAGGATGGGTTTGCATGATCTCTTCATAATCAGGTTGATTTCGTTAGGCTGCTCTCTCTCTGTCTTCTTCAAAATTATTGCTCCAATAATGGGGGTGGGGGTGGGGAATGAGAGAATAATGGGGGAACTTTAGAATATGTAGAACAAAATGAGAGAGAGCGGGGTATGAAAAATGGTGGAATGAGACATCATTGCCCTATGTACGTGTATGATTGCACGAATGGTGTGAATCTACATTGTGCACAACCATAGAAACGAAATTATGTACCCCATTTGTGTACAATGAATCAAAATGCAGTCTGTAAAAAATTAAAAGTTAAATAAAAATAATTAAAAATTAAAAAAAAAAGAAAAGAAAACTTGGAATGGAACCATCATTTGACCCAGTTATCCCATTCCTAGGCATATACCCAAAGGACTTAAAATCAGCATACTATAATGATGCAGTCACATCAATGTTTATAGCAACCCAATTCACAATAGCTGAGCTATGGAACCAACCTAGGTGCCCTTCAACAGATGAATGGATAAAGAAAATGTGGTATAAATACACAATGGAATATTACTCAGTCATAAAGAAGAATGAAATTTTGGCATTTGCCAGTAAATGGATGGAAATGGAAACTATCCTTCTAAGTGAAATAAGCCAACCAATGGATGCCAACCAAGAATCTTATACCCAGCAAAACTTACCTTCAAATTTGACGATGAAATAAAATCATTCCATGATAAACAAAAGCTAAAAGAATTTACAAAAAGAAAGCCAGCATTACAGAACATTCTCAGCAAAATATTTCATGAGGAAGAGATAAAAAACAAAGAAGCAAATCAGCAAAGGGAGGAATTATCCTAAAGGAACTGTCAAATAAAGGATGAACCAAGATATGTCAAAAATTTTAAGTATGAACCAAATGACTGGGAATACAAATCATATCTCAATAATAACTCTGAACGTTAATGGCCTGAATTCATCAATCAAAAGACATAGACTGGCAGATTGGATTAAAAAGAAAGATCCAACAATATGTTGCCTGCTAGAGACTCAGCTCATAGAAAGAGATACCCATAGACTAAAGGTGAAAGGATGGGGAAAAACATACCATGCACATGGACTCAGCAAAAAAGCTGGAGTATCCATCCTCATTTCAGATAATGTGGACTTCAAGCCAATGTTAGTCAGAAGGGATAAAGAAGGACATTTCATACTGCTTAAGGGAAGCATAAATCAGCAAGATATAACAATCGTAAACATCTATGCCCCAAACAGTGGCTCATCCATGTATGTTAAACAAATCCTTCTCAATTTTAGAAACCAAATAGACCATAACACAATAATACTAGGTGATTTTAACACGCCTCTTTCACCACTGGACAGATCTTCCAAACAAAAATTGAACAAAGAAACCATAGATCTCAATAACACAATCAATAATTTAGACTTAACAGACATTTATAGAATATACCATCCAACCAAGAGCAAATACACTTTCTTCTCAGCAGCACATGGATCCTTCTCTAAAATAGACCATATATTATGCCACAAAGCTAATGTCAGCAAATACAAGAAGATAGAGACACTACCTTGTATTCTATCAGATCATAATGGATTGAAGTTAGAAATAAAGGAAAGAGTAAAAAACAGAAACTACTCCAACACCTGGAGATTAAACAATATGCTACTATATGATGAATAGATAACAGAAGATATTAGGAAGGAAATTAAAAAATTCTTAGAGGTAAACGAGAACAAAGAAACATCATATCAAAATCTCTGGGACACTATGAAAGCAGTACTTAGAGGAAGATTTATTTCATGGAGCACATTTAATAAAAGAAGTAAAACTCAAAAAATAAATGACCTAACACTACAGCTCAAAGCCCTAGAAAAAGAAGAACAGACCAACACCAAAAGTAGTAGAAGACAGGAAATAGTTAAACTGAGAGCTGAAATCAACGAAATTGAAATGAAAGAAACAATACAAAAAATTGACAAAATAAATAGTTGGTTCTTCGAAAAAATAAACAAAATTGATAAACCTTTAGCCACACTAACAAAGAGAAGACAAGAGAAAACCCAAATCACTAAAATTCGGAATGAACAAGGAAATGTCACAACAGACACGACTGAAATACAAAACATAATTAGAAGCTATTTTGAAAACCTATACTCCAACAAAATAGAAAATTTCGAAGACATCAACAGGTTTCTAGAGACATATGAATTGCCTAAACTGAATGAGGAGGACATACACAATTTAAATAGACCAATTTCAAGTAATGAAATAGAAGAAGTCATCAAAAGCCTACCAACAAAGAAAAGTCCAGGACCAGATGGGTTCTCAGCCGAGTTCTACAAAACCTTTAAAGAAGAGCTCATTCCAATACTTCTCAAAGTATTCCAGAAAATAGAAGAGGAGGGAACCCTCCCAAACTCATTATATGAAGCCAATATTACCCTGATTCCTAAACCAGACAGAGACACATCAAGGAAAGAAAACTTCAGACCGATATCCTTAATGAACATCGATGCAAAAATTCTAAACAAAATTTTAGCAAATCGCATACAAAAACATATTAAAAAGATAGTGCACCATGATCAAGTGGGTTTCATCCCAGGGATGCAAGGTTGGTTCAACATCAGGAAATCAATAAATGTAATTCACCATATCAATAGACTTAAAGTCAAGAATCACATGATTATTTCGATAGATGCAGAAAAAGCATTTGATAAAATACAGCACCCCTTCATGCTCAAAACACTAGAAAAAATAGGGATAGTGGGAACATTCCTTAACATTGTAAAGGCCATCTACGGTTCAACATCAGGAAATCAATAAATGTAATTCACCATATCAATAGACTTAAAGTCAAGAATCACATGATTATTTCGATAGATGCAGAAAAAGCATTTGATAAAATACAGCACTCCTTCATGCTCAAAACACTAGAAAAAATAGGGATAGTGGGAACATTCCTTAACATTGTAAAGGCCATCTACGCTAAACCCATGGCTAATATCATTCTAAATGGTGAAAAACTGAAAGCATTCCCTCTAAAAACTGGAACAAGGCAGGGATGCCCTCTTTCACCACTTCTATTCAATATCGTCCTTGAAACTCTAGCCAGAGGAATTAGACAGACCAAAGAAATTAAAGGGATATGAATAGGAAAAGAAGAACTCAAACTATCCCTATTTGCTGATGATATGATGGTATACTTAGAGGAACCAGGAAATTCCACCAGAAAACTTTTAGATCTCATAAGTGAATTCAGTAAAGTAGCAGGATATAAGATCAATGCACATAAATCTAAGGCATTTTTATACATAAGCGATGAATCTTCAGAAAGAGAAATTAGGAAAACTACCCCATTCATAATAGCTTCGAAAAAAAATAAAGTATTTGGGAATCAATCTCACAAAAGAGGTGAAAGACCTCTACAATGAGAACTACAGAACACTAAAGAAAGAAATTCAAGAAAACCTTAGAAGATGGAAAGATCTCCCATGTTCTTGGATAGGCAGAATTAATATTGTCAAAATGGCCATACTACCAAAAGTGCTATACAGATTCAATGCAATTCCAATTAAAATCCCAATGATGTACCTTACAGAAATAGAGCAAGCAATTATGAAATTCATCTGGAAGAATAAAAAACCCAGAATAGCTAAAGCAATCCTTGGCAGAAAGAGTGAAGCAGGGGGTATCACAATACCAGATCTTCAACTCTACTACAAAGCAATAGTAACAAAAATGGCATGGTATTGGTACCAAAATAGAAAGGTGGATCAATGGTACAGAATAGAGGACACGGACACAAACCCAAATAAATACAATTTTCTCATACTAGACAAAGGTTCCAAAAATATGCAATGGAGAAAAGATAGCCTCTTCAACAAATGGTGCTGGGAGAATTGGAAATCCATATGCAACAGAATGAAACTAAACCCATATCTCTCACCATGCACGAAACTAAACTCAAAATGGATTAAGGATCTCGGAATCAGACCAGAGACCTTGCATCTTATAGAAGAAAAAGTAGGTCCAGAGCTTCAACATGTCGGCTTAGGACCAGACTTCCTCAACAGGACTCCCATAGCACAAGAAATAAAAGCAAGAATTAATAACTGGGATAGATTCAAACTAAAAAGCTTTCTCTCAGCAAAGGAAACTATCAGCAATGCGAAGAAAGAGCCTACAGAGTGGGAAAAAATCTTTGCCAATCATACTTCAGATAGAGCGCTAATCTCCAGAATCTATAAAGAACTCAAAAAACTCTACACCAAGAATGTAAATAATCCAATTGACAAATGGGCTAAAGAAATGAATAGACACTTCACAGAAGAAGATACACAAGCAATCAACAAACATATGGAAAAATGTTCAACATCTCTAGTAATAAGAGAAATGCAAATCAAAACCACCCTAAGATTCCATCTCACCCCAATTAGAATGGCGATTATCAAGAATACAAGCAACAACAGGTGTTGGCGAGGATGTGGGGAGAAAGGTACACTCTTACATTGCTGGTGGGGCTGCAAATTAGTGCAGCCACTCTGGAAAGCAGTGTGGAGATTCCTTAGAAAACTTGGAATGGAACCACCATTTGACCCAGCTATCCCACTCCTTGGCCTATACCCAAACGACTTAAAATCAGCATATTACAGAGATACAGCCACATCAATGTTCATAGCTGCTCAGTTCACAATAGCCAGATTGTGGAACCAACCTAGATGTCCTTCAATTGATGAATGGATAAAGAAACTGTGGTATATATATACAATGGAATATTACTCAGCCATAAAGAATGATAAAATTATGGCATTTGCAGGCAAATGGATGAAACTGGAGAATATCATGCTAAGTGAGATAAGCCAATCTCAAAAAACCAAAGGAAGAATGATATCGCTAATAAGTGGATGATGACACATAATGGGGGGTGGGAAGGGTTAGTGTTGGGGTTGGAGTTGGGTTTAGGGAGGGGGGCAGGAATGGAGGAAGGAAGGACTGTATAGATGGAGGGGAGGGGTGGGAGGGGTGGGGGGGAAGGGAAAAAATGGCAGAATGAATCAAACAACATTACCCTATGTAAATTTATGATTACACAAATGGTATGCCTTTACGCCATGTACAGACAGAGAAACAACATGTATCCCATTTGTTTACAATAAAAAACAAACAAACAAACAAACAAAAAAAACAAGGAATCAATAATGAGATTCCAAAGGCTCCTGCAGAGTCCTCTGTTATCCAAAATGAAGCCCATGGAAGTTTGGAATTCCACAGTGGCTTCTCTAATGTGGAAAATGAACCACTTTTGTGAAGTTTGAAACCTCTCGGGGGAGTGAATACCTTGGTAAGGCCTAGAATGCAATTAGGAGCCTAAAATCCCAGGTTTACATTTCCTAGTCCTGATACTTATAACTACAAACTGTAAGCTCTGGGTTTCATTTTCTCATAAAAGAAGGAAGGACTTATAATAGTTTCACCCGTGCCAGGCTATGGTGCAGATCAATTTGGCTGCACTCATGTGAGTCCTTTGCAAGTCATGAAACATCCACCCAAGGAAAGATACCTTATGAGCAGTTGTTTATACCTCCAACCCAGTCATTTAGAACCTTCCTGGAGAGGGTTCCATAGGGGAAGAAGAAAGACACACATCGGTGCCTGCTGGGAAGGAACAAGAAGATTCTGGAAGAGCAGGAGTTCAAGATATCGGAGAGGATTTGCTCAGCACAAACAGCCTTACTTCCATTTTTCTTAAAGTGTCATTCTCTTGACCCTGTACAGACCTCCTTCATGAGCTTGAATTGCAATTTTTGTCCATCACCTGAAACTGATTAGCAGAAACCTATGTTCAAGCTGAGAACCAAACCCCCATCTCAAGATGCTCTTTTTTTCCCTGGAACAGAAAGGGACAGAAACGCTGCCTGGGCAGAGCTTTCTTCCTGACACGCAGCTAATCTGTGCCTCTTGCAGGAGAAGCAATCTGACTTCCTCTCGAGCTTCTTCCAATGCTACTGAGATTCAAAATAATGCCTTTTGCCAGGTGTACATTTGTCTCTTTACTGTAATATCTAATTATTTTGTATGTCATCCAAGGAAAGCCTTAGATCACCACAAATTTAAGAAAGAACGAACAAAACAAATACACTAAGATCTTACTTCAAAATGGTGCTGAGCAGGCCAGTCATTTGGTTCCTGCAGCTATGGTACCAGAAAACGCTAAAAAGAGCATCATTCATATCAAAGGAATGGTGGGTGGCGCCCTCTTGAGTTTCACATTTGTAGGACTTGGGCGTATACACAGCCGTCCTGGTATTAGCAGTCTCTCTTTTAATTTGGTCATCTTTGGTATAGAAAAGGTAAAGAAAAAAGAATAAAGACGTGCCCATGACCCAGGGGCGTGTGTGATAGGTTGCTGAAATGAGGTCAGGTTTTCTTATGTCCCCTTGTCTTCTCTTGCTGGACCCACAGTCCAGCTCCCACAGGATCAGGATCTATGAGGGAGAGGACTACAGAGGCCAGATGGTGGAGATCACAGAGGACTGCTCCTCTCTTCAGGACCGCTTCCACTTCAGTGACATCCACTCTTTCCACGTGCTAGAGGGCTACTGGGTCCTCTACGAGCTGCCCAACTACCGGGGGCGGCAGTACCTGCTGAGGCCGGGGGAGTACAGGCGCTACCACGACTGGGGCGCCCTGAGTGCCCGAGCGGGCTCTTTGCGGAGGGTCATAGATTTCTACTGAAATGTTTTTACTCTACCCTTTTCTCCATCTGGAAGCTAATAAAGTATTTCCTGTGTGTTTCATGCAAAAAAAAAAAAAAAGACTGAATTTTCTCTCTAATATGTGGGTGCTAACTCACAGTAAGTTGGGGGCTTCTACACCAGGGAGGGAAGAATAGAAGTTCACTGGATTAGACAAAAGGGAATGAAGGGAAGGGAGTGGGAGATGAGAATAGGAAAGACAGTAGAATGAATCGGACATAACTTTCCTATGTGCACATGTGAATACCCAAACAGTGTAACTGCATCATGTACAACCACAAAAATGGGAAGTTACACTCCATGTATGTATGACATGTCAAAATACAAATACATTCTGCTGTCATGTATAACTAAAAAAAAAAAAAAAAAAAAAAAGGAAAGAAAGAAAAGGAAAAAAAAAATTATTGCTCCAAAATACTGATTGACATGTTTCAAACAGAAGAAAATGCCTGTGATAATGTAACTAACACTCAAAGTCAAGTTCTTGGAGGATCATTTTGCTGACATAGTTTTCCTGCATTCAGTCCCTGATATTCTTTTATAACTATGCTCTGATTTTTAGCCTATGAGATTTCAATGTTGAGGGATACACCCTGATAAGTTCATAGTGCTACAATCCTATTTTGGAAGGAATAATAAATAATAGTAATAGAATTTATCTTTGACTATTTATATTGTTCCAGACAGTAGGGAATCAAGGAACGTGGAGAGCGGCGACAGGATGGGAGAGCAGTGACTGAGATTGGGGGGTCTCTGATGCCCTCATGGCTGTGGCTGCCTGGTGTCTGGGAATGTCTCTGTGCAGGGGCACAGGATGCTTAGCTGCTGCAGCAATGCCCTGCCTGAGGAGGCTCTGTGCCTCCTATCAGCTGTGACCTTGATCTCAGGCACACAGCTCCCGAGAAGGAAGGAATTCTCATGCTAGACAACCACAATGTTTCACCAGCTCAGTGTCTCCTGTTGCTGCCCACTTTACAGTAACTTTAAACAATGGACTTTCTTGAGAGCTACACAAAGCTCCTAACACTGCACTTTGCAACCGTGGATTACATCTGTGGAAAAGCTACATAGATGTCCTGGTTTCCGTAACTTTCCTGAATACTAAAGCTTGCATAGTCTTTTTTTTTTTTTTTTTTTACATCAATAATCACAGTGATTTTTAATGATTTAAAAATTCCAGTTAAAGAGCAGAGATTGTCAGAATAAAATATTAATACCCAAATGATAGATTTGTTTTCAGTTTTTTGAGAAACTTCCATACTATTCGTGATGACTCTGCTAAGTTACATTCCATTAATTAATGTATAAGATTTCTCTCTTCTCCACATCCTTAACAGCATTTGTAACTTTTTTGTCTTTTTGATAATAGCCATTATAACTGGTGTGAAATGGTATCTCATTGTGGTTTTGATTTGCATTTCTGTTGGCTAATGATAATGAGCCTGCTGCTGGTTATATGTCCATGAGAAATGAAATCAATATACCAAAGAGATTCCTTCTCTCCCATGTTTTGCAGCACAATTCATAATTAAGATACAAAATCAACCCAGTTGTTTTCTTGAGCTTTTTCATGAGATACAATTAAGTTACTTGGGAAATACTGGATCTTTTATAGGCTTGCTTTCAAACTTTGTGAGGCAGACACAGGACAGCCTTTATTTTACTCCCGAAGCAGTTTCATTCTGAATACTGTGATACTCCATGAATTACCGGTAATATGTTTCCCCTTATCCTTTCAGGTGGTTATTTTGATGGTCTCGGGGTGGTCACATGTGATCAACTAAGCTCAACACTCACGGACCCTCTGCATATCTCTACCAGCCTGTATAACTCTGTCCCCTGGGGACAGCATTCTGTGAACTCTGCTTGTCCTGGCCTTCCAACTCTGTCCCCAACTCAGACTTCCAAGCTCATCCTGGTTTTCCCTTCTGTGTCCTGCAGTCTTTAAAGCCCCTTATAAGTAAAATGGCACCACAATAGGACTCCTTTATTTCACTCACTGATCACTACCTGATGTCTGTTGTTAGTTTTATATTTTTGTCTCATGTTTTAGTTGTTTCAGGCTAGAGGTAAATAATAGTCCTTATTATCCCATTTTGGCCAGAAGCACACAATAGAATAGCAATGCATAATGTTCTTTAGAAAAAAAGAATATGGACTTTAATGAAATGTATCAAATGTGGACTTTAATCCCTTTTATCATTTCTAATATTGTCTTTTTTAAATCTTAATGTTTTGCCAAATTTTGTTACATTGTTCTTCTGTAACCTTTTACTTATTTCATTAGTTTCTGCCCTTAATTTTATAATTATCAATCTTCTAGTCCCTTTGGAGTTTTTCTAGTTATTTTTTTTTTTCTTTTAGGATGTTTAAGACATTCGTTCTAAATCTTTTCTAAGAAAAGTAGCTTGTGAGGATAAAAATGTACATTTATGATTTTAAAACGTAATGCCATATTAAGAATATACAGGGATGAGATATATAATTTAAAGAGTTAAATTGGTGTTATTCAAACAAGTTTGAACACTACTGCCATTTTGATTTTAAAGAACCCTTAATGGTTTAGTTTAAGCTAATTTTAATGACACACACAAATTGATCATTTTAGCATTCTCCAGTAACCAAAAACTGGACCAAATATCCAGGTAAATTGGCATATTCATACAGTGGAATATTATAAAGCCATTAAAAGGAATGAATTATGTTAAGAATCCACACATGTGCATACTTAATGACTTCATCTATATATAAAGTTCAAAAACAGGCAAAACCAATGTATGGTGATGAAAATCAGAACTGATGGTTACTTTTAGGGAGTGATAACTTGAGAAAGAGCAGAAAGGCTTCAGAGGTACTATTGATATTCTACTTTTTGACTTGGGCAGTGATTATATAAGTATGTTCTCTGAGACTCTCTTCAAACTATATAGTTTTTTGTGCACTATTTTTTTAATAAAAGTTTGCTAAAAATATGAATAAAAAAGACTGTGTTTCTTACTACAAAAATAAAACCATGGCATATTTTTAAAATGTTCTATTTTACCTATCTTTTATTGTTTCTGGTAATGATGGTATTCAAGGGAACACCCTGTCAGAGTGTCATTTAGCTTTCTCCTGTGCAGCCAATGCAGCTTCTTCACGCCACTTTGCTTTCTTTGCCAAGTTCCAACTTGTTAAGGATTCATGCCGTTCTGCAGCCCTTTTGGCTGATGATATCACAGCAAAACAGGCGATAATTGTGATATTATTGTTACATAATATCATTGTTACATAATATCATTATGTAACAAGCTTTCACTCGGGCTTTGTTTCTTGCAGCGTCTATCATTTCAGGCGGAACCCGAGGTGGGATCTCCTCTATCGATTTGGAACGGCCGGTCCACACCAGGATTTTCTTGTCGAATTGTGTAGGCTTGTGCTGGGCGAGGACCCTGGGAACCTTTCCGTGACTTTGGGAAGCAGGACCGCTGCGGTTCTCACCACTGGAGTAGCGAGGGAGACCACAGAGCCGGAGAGCGGATCCAGGCAGCCGAGAGGCTGCTTGAGGGCGCAGGGAACCACGCAGCCCAAGCCCAGGCGCAGGAGGCTCCCGACGGCGATGCGCATGTTGACTGCTTTTCCCGCGTGGGCAGTCGCTCCTGCACCCCTAAAGCTTGCATAGTCTTTAACCTGATAATAAGACATATGTAAACAAAGATTGCTGGCCTAACTCTTTAGATCTGCATCTCCATCAGAGAGCAGAGCGCCACCTGATCCCAGTTCTATCTTCAAAATCTGTGTCTGTGAGTCTCTATTTTTCTAATCCAACTTTGCCCCTTGCTGGAACCACAAGTTTGACTGTGCTGGTTGTGGCAAAGGAAGATTTGGATGTCCTCATTTTCAGAGGAAGACTGAAACTCACAAGGGTCAAGTAACCTCTGACATCAGTGTCTGAGATGTGACAGTCGGTCATGGCGCCAGGGCTGTGTGACTGCACAACATGTGCTCCTCTCACCATTTCGTGCTGCACCTCGGGACAATCCAGGACACTGTTGGGCTGCAGTTGATCTGGTAGGTGACACACTTGTAGGTCCCTGGGCACCCTGAGGGCCGACTTCCAGCTGGTGGTTTTCTGCCAGGTTTGGTGTCTGCTCTGCAGCACTCCGGACGCTGGGAAGGATGGACGTGGAGTGGGGTGGTAGGTTGGGGTGGGCTGCCAACCATACCCGCCTGGTAAACCTCAATCCCTGACTGGTAGTAGTTGGTGCAAGATCACCCTAGCTTTCCTGAGGTGTAATTCTGAGGTGTTTGTTCTATCCCAGGGCTTCTTAGACTTTCAGGTGCATCCAAACACTTGGGCTTTGTTCAAAATCACATTCTGACTTTTTAGGTCTGCAGTGGGACCTGAGGTTCCATGTTCCTCACCAGATTCCAGGTGACATGAGGGTTGCTGGTCCTCTTTGTATCAGAGCTACTCAAAGTGTGATCCTCAGGCAGTAACCAGACAGTTACCAGGAGTTGGCAAAAAAAAAAAAAAAAAAAAAAAAAATGCTGATCTTAGGTCCCACCAACCCATGCTTCACCAAGACCCCTAGGTGATTCTAATGCACACTCAAATTTTCTCCCGAGCTTCCTTTTGGGGTTGAGCCAACAGTGCTAATGGTCTGAAAAACACCCTGCTTTGCCCACCTTCCCTTCCTGGCCTCACCCCCAGGTCCCTAAGAACATTTCCTGTTACCTCCAAAGTGAACAATCTGCACTTGAACCCTGGTCTCAGGGTGGGCTGCTGGAGCCCTCCAGCGTGGAGAGCAGGTTACCTGGTTTGCATGACTACTGGCCACCGTCACACTGAGGCTTACTTTAGTGGCGCTCAGCTGAGCAGCACGTTTTTACTTTCAACTCTTGAGCAACAAGCTGGACGTCCTTCTCCTCCTCACCACCTGGTTCTCAGTCTTCCCTTTTTCCTTTCAGGGTCACTCGATGTTTACTTGGCTCAATGTCACTTACATCCGGGGTAGGAAAACCACCGTCCCCTGTTTGTGTGAATCCAGTTTTAGGTGCCCATTTACTTAGGGATCATCTCTGGGGGCTCTCTTGGTGCTTCCAAGCTTTGATTTTTTTTTTTTTTTTTTTTTGTTGTCAGAAAGAGAAGAGCTAGGGTTAGACCAGCGGTTCTCAGAGGTTAATTTTTGCCCCATGATCTTTGGTCATGTTTGGGGACAGTTCTGGCTTTCACAACTGAGAGGAAGTGTACTCCTGGCAGCTAGTGGGGTGAGGCCAGGGACCTGCTAAGCATCTGCCACGCACAGTACAGGCCCTGCAGTGACCAATTACCTAACCCTAACCAGCAATAGCACTGGGGTTGAGAAGCCCTGGGTCAGACCTGTGTGCTCACCAACCACATTTTGGAGGATGTAAGTGAATCCAAAATTTGTAGCCAGTATCTAATATTCCTGCCCCATGTATTGTCTCTGCCATGAAAACTCCCCAGATTTCAGTCGGTCCCCATAGAGACACCTCCTTTGCACCTTTCCCTTCTCACAAGCTCTGGCCTCTCTTGTGGCACAAACCGCACTCTCTGGAAGTGTCTGTTTGTCTCTTGTTCCTGTCAAGGATGTCCTCTTAAAGTCAGTGTCGAATGAAAAGTTCATCATTGTGGCTTTTTATACACGGATCTGCGAGCATTGCTAAGTTGATTCTCAGATGGTCCTGAGGGGAAACTCAAGACCAAGGGTTCCAAAGCTCTTTGATTAATGAGAGAGGGAGCCTCTGGTACTGGGGCAGTTCCAGAGCCAGCCTGCAAGTGTCATAGAGGGGAGTGACCGTCCGCAGCAGTTCACCCTCCCACTTAAGCCTGTTTTACCACAACAGGTAACCTGACAAGTAGAATTTCTTTCCCCCTCCTTTTTAAAGAAGAGGGCCAGATCTTTTTATTTCAAAAGTGAAAGAAGGGAGAGAAGCTGAAAGATGGAACAAAACCTGGGACAGGAATTTGGAACACAGTTGTCACGTTTGGTGATGTCATTCAATTAAGGGGCAGTTACTGCTCCAGAGGATTTGGAATAACTTTTGTATGACCCTGATCACTTACACAAAGAGTTTAACAAAATCTGCATTTTATTCTGACTTAGGGGCAAAATTCCAAAATTGTAAACAAAGGGGAGAGGGTGTTTTACTCAACAAATATAGGAAGGAAAACAAAAAGCAAAAACACCCTGGAAATTATTTTTCCACTAGCTGAATATGGAATAACAGTAAAAAAGTCAGTGGGATATTAGGAATTGTTAAGAGACATTTAAAAAACTTACGTGCATTTGACTCTCTGTGGTGAGTGAAGTACTTTCACATGACTGTCTCCTTCAGTTCTTATTAAATGTTGCGAGTTAGGAGTGATCATTATCCCCATCTTATAGATGATGAGATTGAGGTTCAGAGAGGCCTAGAATTTTTCCCATTGGCACAGCATTGACATCTTTTCCTCTAATCTTGAAGTTGTTCTATGTACTCATTGCCTTGGCATCGCTCTAGCATTTGCTCTTCCTCTCTGGTCTTTAAACCAGTTCCGTTAGCCCAGAAGTTCTCCTTCAGCTGTGCTGTGCCAGACCCGAGGATAGGCCCAGCTTGGCCATGTGAACCGGATTTTATTTAAACATGCTATACATGTGTTTCAACCGAGCAAAGCTTTTCTGGCTAGATTTTACTTTATATTTCGTTTAACTTATTTATTCTGTACTTTCTGATTTTTAAAGAAATAAGTATATATCGGCGATCTATTTAAAATAAATAGAGATGGACACTTTTCTGTGTACCGTGCATTAATATGTGTATATGTTTGTATGTATGCATGCACATATGTGTATACAAGAAGATATTAAAATACCTTTTTTAACCAACTAAGATGTTGGTTAAAAATGCAGAATAGATTGGTTAATGAAAGCTGAGAGAAAGAAGGAAAGAAGAACAGGAAGGAAGAAGGAAGGAAGGAAGGGAATTTCTTATAATAAACACAGAGTGACTAAATGCAATTTTCCATAACAAAACAAATAAGAAAGCCTCAAGGTCAGGTTTTTTCATTCTGTGAGAGATAACGGCACACTAAGTTGTAGAAGTATTCAGCACATCACAGGAGAGTGTCTTGCAAATAAACCAGCCAGGACCCAATTTTAGGACAAGATAAAAAAAAATAAGGACAAATCTCACATTGAGGGCTCTTTACCCTAACTGGGCTTATTGAACGGGGTTTCTTCCTTGGAGGGGTGAGGGCGACTGCGTCACCTACACACAGAAGCCGAGGACTCGCTCCAGGTGGTGGTGAAGCAAAATCCGTTTATTGTGCACCAAGCTTTTGGTTGCATAGACTATGCAGCTGCTTACGTGAGGGGAGGCTCCTTCTGCATCAACCAATGAAAAGGTCATCAACTCCGCTTATCAAGGCCAAGGGCACGCATCCCAAGTCCACTGGATGGCGTGCCAATCCAGCCTGAGTGGTGGCCTTTGCTCACACCACTGACTCAGTGACTGCTGCCAAGTATGCCTGTCGGTCATTCCCTACATGGGCTGAGGCCGGGATTCTTTTTTAAAATTTAAAAATTTTTTAGTTGTCAATAGACCTTTATTTAATTTATTCATATGCAGTGCTGAGAATCAAACCCAGTGCCTCACACATGCTAGGCAAGCGCTCTACACTGAGCTAACCCCAGCCCACTTGGATTTTTATTATTTTCATTGTATGTGAAAGAATGAACAGTTGTACTACCTACAGAAAATGTCAAAAATGAGTAATAAACAATTGTTCCTCTAGACAGTAAAATATATTATAGAGCCACGGTACTTAAAATATATGGCATTAAAAATCAACCAACAATCTCTGCAGTAGATTGATGATTTATGATCAAGAAAGAAGAAAAATGGGAAAATGAACAGAAGCTTGATTTCTAAATAACTGAGGAG
The DNA here is from genome assembly GCF_902686445.1 of Sciurus carolinensis. Taxonomy (NCBI): domain Eukaryota; kingdom Metazoa; phylum Chordata; class Mammalia; order Rodentia; family Sciuridae; genus Sciurus; species Sciurus carolinensis. Next base: position 159,123,369 of record NC_062216.1, on the reverse strand, counting down.
CAATTTAGAAAGAAATGAAACTCTAATCATTCACCAGAATACATATAAGTTCTTAGGTTTCAAATTCCAATATAAAAATAAAATTGTAAGTGGCAAAGAATACATAAATATTTAATCAACTCTAGGGAATAGATTTCTATGAATATAAGAAGTGGAAGAAATATTTAGAAAATTATAGTAGTTATATAATTTGAGAACATTTTGCAACAAATATAACAAGGGTTAATGTCTATAACATTTTAATTACTATGACATCAGTAAGAAAGCAGAAAAGAAGCATAGAAATATGGGACAAAGAACAAACTACAAATATAGTACCGCATTATTTGATAAATATGACGTTATTTGATAAACACACAAGTTAAACTTTATGAGCTATCAAAAATATAAGCAAAAACATGAAGGCAGAATTTTTTACTTTTAGGATTTGGGGAAAAGTTAAATAAATGATTTTTGCTTCAGCAAAGGTGTAATGAATGTGTGCACTTGCACTTGCCACAAAAGCTAACACCTTTTCGGAATATAACTCATCATGACAGGCTTATGTGAAGATCATTGAGGAAATTGAGTCACTAGTTGTAGGAACATGTTCACATCAGGTTTGTTCATAATGGAAAATAAAAAGAGAGAAAGGTTAAATGCCTAGCAATATGGAAATGATTGAATAAAGCAGCAATATATGAGGGTGATGGAATGAATACAAATATAGGAAAAATATTTCCTTAGTTAAGGGAATCTTAGTTAAGGATATTTTTAACTGGGAAAGACACATTGCTCCAACTTGTGGGGGTCTCGAGTCCAAGTTAGGTGAATGCATCCTCTATTTTCAGTGTGAATTTGTCTGCTTATAGGTAGGCCTAAAACTAGATCAACAGATGTAGAAAGGACTGGAAAAAAAGTAAATCCTTCAAAATATTAGTACTGTGTTATCAGCAGATGCGATTATGGTGATTATGGTGATTTTATTTTATTTTTTTTCATACTTTTTGGGTGTTTTGGTTACAAGCAAAATGTTTATTATGCAACGAAAGGGGTAGTTTTAGAAAAGAAAGTTCTGATATCACAGAACCACAGAGTTACTAGATTACCCTTTCTGAAAGGGAGAATGTTTGAGATGGAAAAACTGAACCTCAGAAAGTGCGGGCACTGCCCAAAACAAACCAGGCCTCAGCAGCACTTGTGGAATAGCTAAGCAAAAAGACAAAAAAATAAAAAAGAAAATGCGCTTGATAGGGCCTCATTAACTATCTAGCAGTTGAAAGGTTCAAGAAATTCAGTAATTTGTATGGATGTCATTTGGGTCTTGCAGATTGACGTAGCAAATAATTTAGAAAAATAATGACTGCATTTCTGAGTGGAAAGTTGGGCTTTGACATTGATCTACCATGTCCAGAAAATCCAGTGTAACCTGCTTTTAATGTATCAGTTACTTGACGGATTGACGGAAGTTCCTTCTTCCCTTCCCTCCCTTCATTCCTTCCTTTCTGCCTCCTCTCACCAACAAATAAGGAAAGTCGTCTTTCTCCAGATGTGGTACCAGGAGCCAAGGATTCTGAAATGATGGAGACATAAAAACAATCTACACACGTAAAGAAGTGCATATAAAACTGAAATTGGAATAGACTCTGGGTTGCACTTATGACAATTTCCTGGTTTTGATCTTATCCTTACTACTTAGGCAAAATGCCAACACTGGGGACACTGAGAAGTATTCACAGGCCCTGCCTGTTCACTCTTGCATTCCCGAGAATCTACAATTGTTTCAAAATAAAAAATTAAAGGAAAAAAACAAAAACAAAAACAAAAAAACAGCAGCCCTAACTCAGTAAGTGCTCTAAAGTACTGAGGTGTATACAATGTGACAGAAATGGAGACGAAGGACTACTCTGAGATTTTACAACTCTGTGTGGAATAAATAATAAATGTAGGGTTTGGAAGCTGGTCAAGTGTGCATGGAGGCATTTGATTAATACTGCAGGTGTTTTGGAACTGGAGGAGTTTTTGAAGTTCAGCAAATGTTGGAATATCATCAGCAGGTGATGATGAATCAACAAATTCAAAGAGGCAAAGTCACCTGCTGAGTTGCATGGCCTGATGTGAATCTGGTTTGAGTCAGGAAAGTTGCCAAGTCTCTTCACTAGAGTTCAGATTCTTTGCTTTGAACTCTTGGGTCTTTGGATGCGTTGAGTTCCTTGGTTCAGAGGCGGCTCGCCACTGTTCTCAAAGGTGTATGTGCGGCATGCTCGCCACGAGATGGCAGCAGAGCCTAGGCCATCTCCATCAAAGTCATTGCGAGGCTGTCTGAGGCATGGTGTCACCGCGCCCCCGATCCGCAGGGCTATGCATTGCATTCATTACAAATTATGCTTCAAATAGAAATTTCAAAAGATGATGTAAAGATGGAGTGACCGAGTCACGTGTGACGTCTCTTTTCTGCCCCAGCTTCTGTCCTAAGGCAGGGTGTCTTTTACCGCAAGCTTCCAAGTTCAAGGTAGTGGATGTTTATCCGTATTTCAAATGGGTCTTAGCTTCCTTTGGGCTCTCTTCCTGTCAAGTCTCATTGGATGGTCATTGTTTTTGTCTTCCAGTGTGACTGGGACTGGGAATAGTACCATTTTCTTGTTTGCAAGTATTAGTTGGAACTAAATCCTGTTGCTAATTTTTTTTTTAATGTAAAAACTGATCAAACACTGCCGATTTCCTGCGACTTAGCCTATAGTTGCATTATCTGCATTACCTTCAGTCTGCATTTTCTTCGGTAGAATTTTCTTTTAACCACTTGTCCATTGCGGAAGAGTTGATTATTTCATTAACAGAGCCTCTGCATGCCCCACCGGGGCCCCACCGGGACCCCAGCAGGGCTGTGTCACGTTCCTCTGAAGCCAGGGGCATCCACGTTGTGAAGCTCTTGCTCTCCCACAGGGTCCCTTGCTTACATGTTGTAACCACAGACACCCCCACCCTGCTCCCTTCTGCACTCAGAATGGTGGAATGAGACAGACATCATTACCCTGTGGACATATATGATTACAGGAACGGTATTAATCTACGTTGTGTCCAACCATAGAAATGAAAAGATGTACCGCATTTGTGTACAATGAATCAAAATGCGGTCTGTGAAAATAAAAAAAAAAAAAAAAATAGAAAAATGAAAAAAAAATGGGGCAAAAGAGAAAACTGGGGGAAAAATTCAGTTTTGGATGCTGTACTGGAGACTTCTGCTATTGCGGGATGTAAATCTTATTTGGTTACCTCCAAAGTTCCAGAAACACTCAATTAGAGACTTCTCATGCCTGTAATCCCAGCTGCTTGGGAGGTGGAGGCAGGATTGCAAGTTCAAAGCCAGTCTCAGCAACTAAGCAAGGCCCTAAGCAATTCAGTGAGACCCTGTTTCTAAATAAAATACAAAGAAGGGGCTGGAGATGTGGCTCAGTGGTTAAGAGCCCCCCCCCACCCCCCAGGGTTCAATCTTCCATGCCAATTAAAAAAAATGGAGACTTTGCCACATGGTAACTTTTACAACTCCTGCCTTGAGAGAACTGGTACTCCAGGAAGTTTCCAGAGTTTTCCTAGCCCCTGCTCACACACTCCTCTCCCTCTCTAGGTTATAAACTTCTTGAAGGTAGTAGTTCCTTTTGCTTTTCCCTCAGAGGTTGCTACAATGCCTGGTGTGCAGAAGATTTGTTTAATAAAACATGTACTGAGGTAGAAAGAATGTAAAGACATCTAAATAACAACCACAACCTGCAGAGACGTCACATCTACCCATAGGTAGGGCACTAGAGAGGGCTTTTCTGGTAGTCTTCAGCTCGGTCCAATAGAACTTTCTGTAACAGTGGACATGTTCTGCATCTGAGCTGTTCCGGGCACCAGCTGTTAGCCTCAGGTGTGTACTGAGCCCTTGGAATATGGCTAGTAAGAGACTAAGAAATTTAATTTCAAATTTTACTTAGTCGAAATTTAAACAGCTGTGTGTGGCTGGCACTGCCACCCTGGACGGGTTGGGGAGGAAACTTATCTTTTCCTTCCATCCTTCTGAGTTCTTAGCTGAGAGCCCTGTAATGAAAGACAAATTGACAGGAGAAAAGTGTCCCCACTTAATATTATTTATATTATTTAATGTGGATTTCACAGGACACTGGAGTTTTCTTGAAGAAATGAAGGCCAGAGGGAGCGGTGAAGCCTGGCTGTTTGGATACCAGGTTTGAGGAGCAGTGGAGAATCATGGAGGACCCAGCAGGACAGAGGCGTGAGCTACTATTTTTGTCCCCTCTCTCCACCAGGCAACTGAAATTCTATTTCCTCCCACTCTCCCGCATCCCTTAGGATTCCTGGGAAATGTTCCTTCTCCTAAGTGTTCATTTTGCTCATTCTATCATTTAAGCAGCAAAGTTACACTAAATCTAAGAGCAGCCAGGAAAGAAGTGATAACTCAAAAACCAGAATTTCCATCCTACTATCATCTCAGGAAGATGTGTCCTGGGTCCTTCCAGAGAGGACAGTGTCAGGACCACTTGGATAGAGACTCAAATTCAATAAGACACCAAATACTGGCTCTTCTTTAGGGACAAATTTGTAACGTAATTAAAAAAAATCTATATTATTTACTTTGCCACTTCAAAAGTCAGTACTGAAAAACAAATTGTATTGAATCAATAAACACTGAGTTTCCCAGTTCAGTTCTTGGGAGGTGTGGCCACACGTTGGTTCTGCCTGACCCTCCGTGCTTGGCTTCATGGTCACCTCCTTGGGACTGCTTCCCTGACCTTCTTCACTAGCCAGAGGCCCTTAGGATGCTTTGCTCAGCATTTGAACTTCTCCTCCCAAGTTTGTTGTAAAGACAAATAAAACGATGCTCGGCAAACCTCCACTTGGTGCTTGAAACGTGGAACGTGCTCAATGAATATTAGTTGTCTCTATTCCTATAGTAGAGGCATGGTATCCAGAGGGAAAGTCAAAGGTAGTTGGTCAAAAGTGAGCTTTGGGATCAAGACTCAAAGGAGAGTCACAAACAGGAGAAGTAATTCACAAGGTCAAGGCGCATAGTGTGAACGAGTTATCTCGAATGTAGAGTATAGAATGAAGCAGTGGAAGTGGTTCAGGGGAGTCTGGGAAAGACAAGAGGATGCTGTGGGTCCCTGGTAATTCAATTTTAAGGGCCAGTGCAAGACCATCTGGTCAACCTCTTTGTTGCTGGGCAGGTAACACCTGAACCCTGAACACCCTTGTCCTGCTACCTTTGGTCCTTGCCCATGGACTTAACAAACCTTTACATATTCAGAGAAACATTTTATTGTGCATTTTATTAACTTGTATATTTCCCCTCCGTGGGTGGGCCTTTTCCCCTTATTTTCTCCCACTCTGTCTTGCCTCTGCTAGCCATTCTAAGGTGGTCAAATCAATAGTTGCTCATGAGCCCTTTCAACCTTCCCACATTCATCTATATAGATCCAGATAGTTACAGAATAATTGCAATTAAAGTAGAACAGCAATTCTGATGAAAGCCAGAAGATAGTAGTTATGGTTTGGATGTGAGGTGTCCCCCAAAAGCTCATGTGTGAGACAATGCAAGAAGGTTTAGAATTGAAATGATTGGGTTAGGAGAGCCTTAACCCAATCAGTGCATTAATCCCACGGATGGGATTAACTGAGTGGTATCTGGAGGTGAGTAGGGTGTGGCTGGAAGAGGTGGGTCATTAGGGGCCTGCCTTGGGGTATGTATCTGGTGAGTTGACCTTAGTCTCTCTCTACTTTCTGATCATCATGTGAGCTGGTTTCCTCCACCTCATTTTTCCGCCATAATGTTTGGCTTTACCTTGAGCCCTGAGGAATGGAACTGGCTGTCTACAGACTGAGACCCCTGAAACTGTGAGCCCCTAAATAAACTTTTCCTCCTCTAAAATTGTTCTTGACACATCTTTTAGTCACAGTGGTGAAAAAGCTGACTAAAACAATAGTGGAAGGTTTTGAATATACAGAGAAATTAACTGTCAATCTAAAATTATCTGGCGAAAATTTTCTAAAAGTCAAAGTAAAATAAAGACATTTTTAGGAAGAGTTACAACTGGGAAGTTTTGCCACCAACAGATTCTTATTACAAGAATCCTAAGAGGATGAACTTGAGCAATAATAAAATTGTTCTTTGATAGAAGTTTCTTAGATAAAAGAGGAAATGCTTAGTAAGAAGGTCATAAACATGCACATACACAAAACAAATATCAACCGTATAAAATATTTATGGTGTATCACCGTAAGTGGTGTTAATAAACACACAGAATAGTGTGGAGATTGGCAAGTAGATGATTGCATTAAATGTTTTAATTGTTTTGTATTACATGAGAAGAGGATAAATGTATGATTAATCTTAAACTATGACAATTTAAATATGCATACTTTAATTTATATAAGGATCTTTAAAATAAAAAAATAGTGATTATAACTTTAAAGAAAGTGGAAGAGAAAGGCAAGTAAAGAAAACTCATTCAATCCAAAGAAAGACAAGAGTAAAAAGTAAACAGAGAAACTGAACAAATGGAAAGTAGGAAACAATTTGGTAGAAGAAAATCCAGATTATTTGTCATGGCAAATGAAGTGATAAATGTTCCAATTAAAATATAAAGACTGTCAGAATTGGTTTTAAAAAATACAGCCATATGCTATTTAAGAGACAAAGACATCAAGCAAGACTGAAAAATAAAAGGATAGGAAATGATATAGCAGGCATACTAGTTATTAGAAAGCTAACACAGCCCTGTTAATAATTCCTTTTTTTTTTTTTTTAAATGGGGTGCTGGGGATTGAACCCAGGGCCTGTGCTTATAAGGCAAGCACTTTACCAATTGAGCTATCTCCCCAGCCTGCTGACTGCAGCCTTTAAGGCAAGGAGCATGATGAAAAACAATGGGAGTTACTAATAATGGGCAAAGGTTCCATTTATGAGCAAGACATATAAACTGTAAAGGTACTTCTGCCCAGCAACACACTCAAAATGCAAAAATCAAAAATGAACTCAAGGAAAAAGTGCCAAATCTTTTGTACTAAGATTTTAATAATTAAACCTTCCTTACTAATTGACAGATCAAGTAGACAAAGGCATCAGTAATAATGTAAAGGAATTGAAAAGTGCAAATAATGAATATGATCTCATGTTCCATAAAGTAGGAAATAATTCAAGTCTTAGAAGATGCATTTGGCATGTCATATTTTTATTAAAGTTAAGAAAAATTAAAGTTAAGTATGCAGTATTCAGGAATACACACATTTAAAATGTGACTCTATTTCTAAACGTAGAGATATGATGGAGACAAGATTCAGTTTAGTGACTATTTCAGATGGAGAGAGGCGTTGGGAACAGGACTGGAGAAGCACACAGGCAGATGTAACTTGTCAGTATTCAAGTTCTGGCACCATATGGTAGGTGGATAGGTGCTGCATTCCTTTTTAAGATAATAAATGAAAAGAACCAAGGACAATATTAATCTAATCCTGTGCAACTGAATATACATAATACACACTTATAAATACACATGGATTCCATCTCTCTACAAATATACATGTACATAAATCTACATAATATCTTCTGTCATATCTAGAGATTTCAGATGAACTGACAGCCTAAGTTTAAATTCTGGCTCTGCCCTCAATCTCTCTGTACTTTGGTGCTCTCCTTTGGAATATGCAGGTGAAAATAACTGTACTTCTTATCTTCTGGTGAACATTAAATGATGTTTAATGTTCTTACTAGACATCACGAAAGTTTATGAAAGTCCTCAGATCATTGTTTGAGATGTATTAGTGGATCAACAAATATCAGCAATTATTATCATTATTTCTGTGAGAGTACAGCTTTCTGAGGTCCTGCCCTTCTGTTTCACTCTGACCTCATCAGAGTCAGGCTTGCTTGCTTTGGAGATAACTAAACAAGTATTCCTGCACCTTTTTAAGGCCCACCCCTTCACCCAGAGTCTGAATCTTCCACTTCTATTACCTCAGTGTCTTTATTCTCTAACCTACCCTGCTCCCTCTTGCTTTTCCAATCTCTTTGTATTGATAAAGATTTGACCAGGAAAACAGAAACCACTCTAGGTATTTCAAGCATAAAAAAGAGCTAAGATAAGGAATTGGAGGCTCAGAAAACCATTGGAAAAGCTGGGTGTGGGGTTGGGTAAGGGCCAGAGAAGCCTTTTACTAGTTTTCAGGCAAAGAGAACATTTAGCAATCAGGAAACAGCTGCCAATGATCTCAGTTGCTCAATTACCAAAGTAGATAATTTGCAGGAAGATGCCCAGAGGCTGGACAAGATTCCTGCCTGCCCATTTGCTGTCTTTTGTTGTTACAGAGGCAGTCATGGCTTCCTCTTGTCTTCTGCCTTTTCAATTTTGTGCCAGTGCCTTTCATTGGTGGAATCTAAATGGACCCTTTCTAAAGGATTCTGGGAGATGTAGTTCTCAGGCTTTCAACCACTAAGATAGAGGAAAACATTGAAGGTTTGGAGATGTATTCTGCTTGATAAAGAAAAAATAAACAGGCCAAAAGTGCCTGTTCAACATTTGCTTCCCCTCCAGCGGATCTTTCCCATTAACATTTAGGCATGCTCCAGCCTCTTTCCTCTTCAGCAAAACTTGCTTGATCCCACTTTCTCCTGTAGTTACTGGAGAATTCTTTGGAAAGAATGCCTGCACAGTCCATGTTCAGTTTCTTACCTCCCTTTTTTTTTTTTTTAACTCATTTCAATATGGCCTCCATCCCCACACTGTCTCTGGGAACTTGGGTCAAAATTCTACGAATTTCTTACTGTTTAATTTGCTGTTGGTTTTTTTTTTCCCTACAGAATTTGATATTGCTGACCATGCTCTTCTTTATTGTCTATTCCTTTAGCTTCTCTATAAAACTAATATTAATTCTGCTATAAACTTTCAATAGAAATATAGTCCTGAACCCCCCCTTTCCAAATAAGACCCTTCATGCCTAAGGAATAAGGCTAATACATTTATCCCTGAGGCTGCCAGCTTCAGTTTCTCCAACTTTTCTGAGGGCTCATGAAATCCAGGTTGGGGGGACCCAGTGCCTGCTCAATCCATTAGTGCCACTCTTCCATAGCACCCTACATCACCCTACATCATCTTTGCTGGAAACTTCTACAAAGATCCCAGGGAGGATGAGTTCAGTCCCTTTGTGCTAAGAGCTAAAAGAGGGTTCCACAGGCTTTGGCTTCCAAGGTGGAAAGTTTCCCCTTTTAAGCTTCTCTACAGCCACCTCTCAGCAATTCTGTGCAGCAGAGACTTAGGAATGGCCAGGAGATTTTAGCTGTGCTTGTGAAACACAGTCTATTGTATGGGGAGAATGTAACTCACACAAGCCAGCACTTTGTGCCTTCCAGGTGCAGAAAGTTGGATCAGCTTGGCTCTGGAATCTTTCAACTTCAAAAGTCATCACCATTTTATTTTCCTTCGAAGGGATTCACCAGGGAATCACTACAATTTTTGTCATAAACTGTAGCAACTCAAATTATCAGGTCTTCGATCATTTCCTTTAATAAAGGAAACACTCATTAATCCCTTTTGAAGTGGTTACTTTTATAGATTTTTCTAGAATATCCTATTTTTTTCTCTTCAGCCCTAGAGTTGGAAAACTGTCTTTGCTAAAGAAAGCATAAGTCAAAAACACCAAATATTATTTCTGATGAAATGAGATCTCATATTCTTCAGATTCATTTGTTCATTCATGCATTCTACAAATATTAATTAGGCATGTACTGTGGACCAGGCACTGCACTTAATATGGGGAGATGGTAACGAGTGAAACAGGTAAAACTCTCTGCTCTCATGGAAGACAATCAAGAAGTAAAACGAACAGCACATTAGACAGTGATAAAAACCAAAGAGCAAAATAAAATAAGGAAGTGAGGATAGGAAGTATGAGAGAAACTGGAATTTTGAGATGTTAAGGAAAGGTCTCATTGGTGAGTCAGCATTTACTTGGGGTAGGACCTTATATGATGTGTCACTTGGGCATCCAGACCTTCTTAAAGAGAAAGGAGTAATGAACTTGGTCCAGATGTCTCAGAGCTGAAAGTGGTGGCTAGTGCTGCTCTCCAAGGTTTAATCTTCTGCACTATGGTCTTCCCAGCCTGTATATTTCCCTGGTTGGTCTCACTTGTGGCTATTGCTTCAAATGACATCTATAGGTGTGACAGTCCTAAATCTAAACCTCTACCTAGATGTGTTTCTTGAGAATGACACCCAAACTCTATCCCTATATCACAGACATTACTACTTGAAGAGTCACAGACAGACATCTCAAACTGAAGATGTACAAATTCGAACTCATCACTCGGTACCTCACCCCACCATTCTTATTTTGCATCCATCTAGAGAGGCCCTCTCAGAGAATGGTCTCATTGTCCACTTGGTTGCTCAAGTCAGGAAGCTGAGTGTCATCATTGACTCCCATTCTTTTTTTTTTTTCTTTATTATTGTAAACAAATGGGATACATGTTGTTTCTCTGTTTGTACATGGCGTAAAGGCATACCATTTGTGTAATCATAAATTTACATAGGGTAATGTTGTTTGATTCATTCTGTTATTTTTTTCCCCTTCCCCCCCACCCCTCCCACCCCTCTTTTCCCTCAATAGTCCTTCCTTCCTCCATTCTTGCCCCCCTCCCTAACCCTAACTCTAACCCTAACACTAACCCCTCCCACCCCCCATTATGTGTCATCATCCACTTATTAGCGATATCATTTGTCCATTGGTTTTTTGAGATTGGCTTATCCCACTTAGCATGATATTCTCCAGTTTCATCCATTTGCCTACAAATGCCATAATTTTATCATTCTTTATGGCTGAGTAATATTCCATTGTATATATATACCACATTTTCTTTATCCATTCATCAATTGAAGGACATCTAGGTTGGTTCCACAATCTGGCTATTGTGAACTGAGCAGCTATGAACATTGATGTGGCTGTATCTCTGTAATATGCTGATTTTAAGTCCTTTGGGTATAGGCCAAGGAGTGGGATAGCTGGGTCAAATTGTGGTTCCATTCCAAGTTTTCTAAGGTGACTCCCATTCTTGACATCTAAACAATCCTCCCCATTCCAATGGAATCAACCACTAAGTTCTATTGATGATAAGAATTCCTTATGATCTCTTGGGTCCAATTCTTTTCATTTCCACTGCTATCTGCAGAATTCAGGCCCTCTGCATCTCCTGCCTGGATTATTACTGTGGCTTCTTATATTCTCTTACCCTCCAACCTTGCCTTCCTCCAAACCATTCTCCAGGAGGTAGCTATTTTGATTTTTTTCCCCTGAAGAATAAATCTGATATTGCCTTCTTACTTTGATGACTCCCTCTTGTCCTTACAATAACATCTAGCCTCCTTAGCTCGGTAGACAAAGCTCCCATGACCTGCTAGCCTCTCTAGCCTCATTCTTGTGCTCTCATATCCTATACTCAAATCTCCTTGGATAGCTCATAGCTCCCTGAATGGGACTGTCTGGCCCAGTCTTGTCATTAGACTATTGTTCGTACCATTCTTTCCATCAGAGGTGACTTTTCTTCTTCTTGGATATGTGAATTCTACAAAGACTTTAGGATTTGGTTTCTGATCCCCTACTTCTGTAAAGAAGGGATTCTACTCTAAAACATTTGGTTAACCACAGTCTCCCAAATTCTGTTGGAGGACACAAGACTCCTGGGTCAGAGACAAAGGAAAGCTTATTGCTCACTGAAATAGTAGTTGCTGGAGTATTATTATTTTCTTGAACTGGTTCCCTGAGCTCAATTTCCAAAGGGTGAGGTAATGAGGGACAGGTGACACTTTTACCTATAGTGGATTATAATACAAGAGAGGAATCCTGAGCTTAAGAGTCTGAATCTTTTCTACTGGGTTGCAAGCAAACTTACCTGACCTTTTCTCCAGGGACAGACATTATCTTTCTCATCCTGAATACTAAACAATTTTCCCTTTTCTCTGGAGGAAAATACTATTTCTGTGTTCCAAGGTTGTTGACTTTGTAAATATTCTTGAAAATATTGTCTGATCAAAAGAGCAACTAGTTCTTCTATTCTCAAGACATGCAGAAATTAGAGAGATCTGTAAAGAATTGTGTCACATCACTTATTAAAGTTTACTGAAATTACTTATTCATTTTGTATTTTCTCCATTTGTACCATAAGTTTCTTGTAGCAGGGGGCAGTTTCTTTCCATTGCTGTCTCCAGGAGAGTAATTAGCATGTAGTAAATGGGAGCAAATATTTGTGAGATGGGTGAATTAACACATTTTCTTGTTCTACTTGTGATTTAAGGTTGTGGTCAGCCCACATCTAACTCTTCCTATCCAAGGTACAGCAGTACCAGGAAATCCGTGCTGGGGATTCTCCTAATGGGTCATAGTTTCTTTCTTTTTTTTTTGAGTTGTGCTTGTTAGGATTTAGGATCATAATTGCATGAATAGGAAGACAATGCAATTGTGGAAAATTCCAACCTTCTCCTTTCTACCTCTTCCAGAGCATGTAAGCTAGATGTGTACTCTAGAGCCTCAGAACAATTTCTTTGATTATTTATTTGAATATGGATTCTATTTCTAAGATGATGACTGGCAGATATTTCTGGTACAAGAAAAAAAATGAGCCATCAAAGAATTTTGATAAAATAATAATGCCCACTGTAATATAAATTCAATGAGGATAAATATTTTTTGGAGACAATGGGTTCTTAATATATTTTTTGTTGATTGAATTAAAGACTTAAATTAATTTAGCACTCACAGTATACCCCAGCATGAGGCTAGGCACTTAATATACTTCCTTTAATTTTCACAGTGACTCCATGGGGCAGGTACTATATTATTTCCATTTTGCAGATGAAAAAAGTGAGGCTTAGAGAAATTAAGACTTGTCTAAGACCACCCTGTTAGTAAGTGCTGGGCTGTGTTCAAACCCAGGCAGTAACTCCTACAAAGTTTATCTTTGCCCTTAATAGTACCAAGTGCTGGCTCTCACTTATGGAGAAGGGGGTGGGCATTATGCATTTGGGTGGATCATTATCTGATTCTGTGATTTGAAAATTTGTAATGTGACAACTGTGTGATCAAACAAAATCCAAATGCCAACTTTTGCATCTTTCTGACTTACAGACACGTCCATTTTGTGTATTTCAACATAAAGTATGTGCTGTAAACTTTATCTCAGGAAATGTTGCTTTAAACAAGTTGCTGAGTACTGTGTGCTTGGTTCCCTGCACCAGTTTCTCTGTTCCCGTAATCCTGGGGTCATCTCGGGACTTTTTGGTGGAAAGAAGGGACCAGAGGAAGAATGTTTCTTAACGAAGACCCATGAGGACTAAAAATATAATGGAAAAGAGCATTATTGGCAACCGTGGTGTCCTGTGAACATAACCAGGACAGTGACAATCGGATTAGCCGAAGGTTTCCGAGGACTGCGAATATCAAACCTGACGCTGTCAGAGGGCGCTCCAACTGGAAATCTGAAAAGACGATTTGAGGAAATTCAGGTTCTCCAAGACTCATTTGCTGTTTTCAGCAATGACAGGTCACTCTTGTATCCAGTAAGCACAATTACTGAGTTAGAGGACTTAAGGACCAGAGTCGCAAAGAGTTAACGTTCTCCATAAATATTCCTTCACATCCTTAGTGTCATGAAACACAGCCAGAAAATGTCCAGGAACTCCCTCGGTCAGTCGGGTCAGCCTGAAAGGAGCCACATCCTGTCAGTGAGGGAAACTCGGCTGGACTTCTGTGTGACCGGCACCGGTTCCAGTCCTGCCTGTGGGGGAGGGGGTGGTTTAGTGTGACCTCTGCGGCGACTTCTCTCTGCCTCTCGCTCTGTTGCTGGCGGAGGCTGGCAGCAGACACCACTTTTCTGTGTTCCGTCACATAGTTAGCAGGTCACACATACTAATGATAATTTAATAAGCATATCGTTCAAGTGGCAGATGACAATGTTTGATTTTGCTGTGGGGGTCAGAGATCTGAGAGTCAAAAGCATTCTGTGTAATGGTGTCAGAGGCTGAGGATTAAACAAAACTGAACAAAGCTATTATTCTTTCTTATTAAATTGTGTTTGATTTAGAACATTATTTGTGATAGTGAATTTGCTACTACTAGTGAAGTACATTGCTTTTTTCCTGGTAGACACAGTACTGTTTTATGCATTTCTTGCAAAAAAGTATTTTAAATACAAAGTAACTAGAGGAGTGAAAATAAAATTCTCACCATTCCATGATAGGCACAGTTAATATTTTGTGCATATTTTTAACCAAGGCATATAAATAAGTCTACTTATAAAATGCATGGGGATCACACAAAACATACTGTTGTTATCTGGATTTTTTCCACTTTACATGTTATAAATATTTCCCCATCTTTAAGAAATATTCTTTTCTTACATATTTTTCATGGCTGCATGGTATTCCATTATGTGGCCAGGTGAGAAATCAATGAAGCTTCTTGTACAAGGTGTAGGGGAGGCAGTGAGAAGAAGGACTGGAAGACACAGTTTTCAACCTTCACTTGCTTGGAGCCTCCATTTCCTCAAACACAAAATGAGGATACTAACATTTACCTGGCTGTCCTGAAGTGTGGTCATGAAAGTGTAGTGAGTTTCGCTGATCAACCCCCAACGAACATCACAATCTAAGTTATGTGTAAATAGCAATCCCACAATGCTTTGTGATTCAACTTTAAAGTTAAGATTAACATACTACTTTTAAAGAACCAACATCTCTTTTTAAGGATTTGATTCCTTTTGGGCAAAGGACCCAGTGACTCACAGAAACTCTGATCTACAGATAGGGCCAGGGCTTTGGTCTTCCACACCGATCTCTGACAGGTTTGCATATGGGGTGGGAATTGAGGGAAGTCTCTCAGTTTCCAGGAATTCATATGAGTGCTAGCTTTTCATAGTTCCCAGGTTAGATGCTTTCTACCTAAAATGTAGTGAAAAGAATTTGCTACTCAGAACCAGGGAAATCATGAGCTGAGGTCACCAGATCTCCGTTCCTCCAGTTTTGGAATCCAGCTCTTTGCTTTCTTTCCACAACAAAACCTCCACTTTAGATCCACTTCTCTGAAGGGAAATAGTCCTTGACTGAGTCCTACTGCTCTGGGCAGCCAGCCCCAGAGACTGTCCCAACTCTCTGGCAAGAGGGTAGGGCTGGCAAGACACTGTGCCCTCCTTCCTGCACCCATGCTTGAAGACTCTCCTTCCTGAGACAAAGGATTGCACTGCATCGCATGGTCGCCGACCTAAAAGTCAGCCAGCATGCGGCTGTTAACGCTCCAGAAACTCTTGTGTAGGGACTGAACGTATGTGAATTTTTGTCTCAGTGAAAAGCGACTTTAGGACAGACCCTTCAGCTTGGAGGAGACAAACTTGACGGATCCTGCCTCTTTATTAGGGTGGTCCTCCCCCTCCCTTTTCTTTCTGAGACGCATCCCCTGGAATTGTTGGGCGATGTGGGAAAATATGGGGACAAACATTGCTGTTTACGCTCGCGGGCGGGGGCGGCTGTCGTGTTTGCCGGGCTCGTGGGCCCTGCCCCTCCCTTTCACCGCCGGGGCCTGACAGCTCGGATTCCTCTGCTTGACATCTGTTATAATGAGAGCTCTGTCGGGCATAGATTTGCAAAATGATGGACTCACAATAGCGCGGGAGCCTGGTCCCCAAACCTCGCTGGAGATAAGCAGATGGGGTCTGAAAACGGAGCGTTTGAACCGATTAGGTCTAGGTGAACGCCTGTATTCAGCGCCGACAGCAGCGCTGCTACCTCCTCGCCTCACCTCTCCGCTGCAGCCCTGGGAGGGCTGGGTCCCCTCCTGGACTCTTGTCTGGAGACAGGCCCTGCGGCCCCCGCGCACGGTGCCAGCGTCTCACCACGGAGGAGACCCACCCCGCGCGCCTCATACCGAGAGGCTGGGGCAACACATGCGCTTTCCCACTCGTCACAAATGAGGGCTGTTTGTGTCAGTTAACCTTTTCCAAGCCCGGGTCAGCGCCTGCTGGGAGGCAGGAGCGATCTGGAGGGAATGGAAGCCGGGCAGACCCCAAAGTCTCCGCGCGCCTTGGCCCCCAACGCACGCCACCGCCCTCGCAGAATACCAAACACTCGCTCGCCATCAGTCAGCCGGCTCCATGTGCCGCTGACAGCTCGGGTTCCAGGCAACCGCCGCCGCCAGCCCGCTGCGGCACCTCCTGATGACTTGTCCCTGGCCGGGGAATCGCCCCAAAAGGACGACAGGCAAATTTTCTCATTCTGGGCTTTATTATTGTCAGCATCTTCTCGAGCTATGTAAAGAAAAGGCTTTTTTTTTGTACTTTCAAAGCCTGGGGGCAAGCAGGAACACACATTTGGATAACTTGTGTCCTAAGCACGTTGATGGAAGCAAACCCAAGTCCATGGACTGTAAGGAATTCACCCCACTCCATGGGAGGTCTGGGGAGCAATTGGACCGTTTCCCAGGCGCACTGCTCTCCCGGAAGCGTGGGGAAGAAGGGCGACTGCAGAGGGAAATTTTGGAAGTGACTTTTCAAGGGTTGGGGGAAAAGTGGAAGTTTACAGATGATGAGCATTCACTGTCCAAGTGGTGAGGTTGGTCTTGACTCACCATTGAAATAGTTGAACATGATAAAAGGAATCAGATTTCTGCAAATTGCAGGTTGAAGCCATCGGTGCAGATGTGTTTATTACAGCTGCCAGGGATCCTAGGAGCGGAACTCATACCCTCCAACATACCCCAGAGGAACCTGAACACGCTGCAGAGCTCCAATTTGCAAATCCGCCATCCCTGACTATCTCCTGCTGCCAGCCCAGACCTGTGTGTTATTGGGCTCATTCAGCACCTTCTGTTTGTACCGTGGTATTGTTCAGATTGCCGCGTTTATGTGGTAACGAAAATCCTGAGAACAGACGATGAACCAACCAGACCCAGCTGAAATTGCTCATTAGCCACAAAAGCACTTAGCTGCTACAGCAGGTCACGTAGAAGCAAGAAATAGCTAAGATTGCCGGAATTGCATTCCGAGGAAATTCACCTTCAAGTTACATCCTTGTTGATTAAGAGAGGCGAGATAGCCTCTGCTAGAACCTGATACCGGGGGCTGCTGTGGCGGCGGGTGGGAGAGCCAGGTAAAGGAGGCGAAGGTCGAGAGCTTGTGCAGTTTGCTAAGGCCTGACGCCTGCTGCGTATCTGCTTTTGGTCCTGTCCCTTAGGGAAGCTCTCAGGTACCCAGAGAATAAGCCTTTATTCATTTTTATAAGACCAGGGCATAAAATATTAAATTTGCATTGGTATTTTTTGTTTAAAGGTGCAAACTCCTACTTCTTGGGAATGTTGAAGGGCATAAAGAATGTGTGTTTGGGGACCAGAAAGTTTGACTCTCGGCTCCAGCACCTGCTGGCAGCGTGACTTGGAACATGTGTCTGGACTTCCCTGAACCCTGATTTCCTCCTATCTAAACTATGGGCTGATAATACCTGTTTTTAGAGAGCAAAATACAAGAAAAAAATGCCTATAAAAACATTCAGGGTAGTGTTTGGCATAAGACAGGTGCTATGGTTGAATAAATGCTCCCTCAACCCCAGCGGTCCAAGGATAAAACTTTATCCCCAGGGTGGTGCAATCAGGGGGTGCAGGGCACCTTTGGGAGGTGGGGCCTTATGGGGGGTCTTCAGGTCATTGGGTGAATATCTTTAAAGTAGATTGTAGGACCCCAGTCTCTTCCTCTTCCTCTTGCCATGGCCATCTGTTACCCCTGCCAGAGACCCAAAGCAATAGGTCTTCTTGATCTTTGACTGGGAACCTCCAAAATCATGGGCCAAAATAAACCTTTTGTCTTTATAAGTTAATGCCCCAAGTATTTCATTATAGTGATGGAAAATGGATTGGCATACTGTTAAATGAATTTAGTTTTCCCCTGACTGTAGATAGTTTCTTTCATACCTATTCATAGCTCAAATAATGCTTATAAACTGTTTGCCACTGATTAGCACTTCCTCTGTTTTACTTATTTATTTTCATTTGTTGTAATACTTTAATGTGGAACTTTTTCTACCTAAGCTTTTAAATATATATTTTTTCAATAGACACATAGTAATTGTACATATTATCAGGGTACAGTATGTCATTTTCAGACATGAGCACAGCATGTCATGGTCAGGTCCAGGTCATGGGCACATCTGTCACCTCAGACACCTATCACTTCTTTGTGTTAGAAACATTCAAAATTTTGAATGTTCCCAACACTGATTTTACTTTATCTCTTGTTTTCTCTTTACACCCGTATTTTCTTTTTGGCTTTTTATTTTATTGTTGCATCTCTGTTATACAGAATGGTGGGTTTCATGTGGCATATTCTCACATATATAAAGACACAATTTGATGGCTTTTGCGCCCCAGTACTGTCGGCCTTGCCCTCTTCCCTCCCCTTACTCTGCTCCTTCTGGCTACTGGTTGTCCTTCCGCTTCCATGGCAACCTCCTTTCCGCCATTTCTCCCCCTCCAGTTTCCACGCAAGAAAAATGTGTGATACTTTTCTCTCTGAGATTAAATTTATTCTGCTCAGAACTAGTGTTTCCAGTTCCACCTATATTCTTACCAATGACATAATTTCATTCTTCTTGATGGCTAAATAAAACTCCATCTTGTATAGATATCACATTTTCTTTATCCATCCATCTATTGATGGGCACCTGGGCTGGTTTGGTAACTTGACTGCTTTGGATTCTGCTGCAATATACCTCTCTTCCTGGCTTCTTGCATGAGTAGTACATATATGGAGTCCTGTTTGGCATCCATTAAATGTCCATTTCTTCCACCATTCATTCATTCATTCAATGGAATCTGTGTGTGCTTATAATAAGACAGTGTTGCAAAAGAAGTGTATATAAAGTTTGTGTCTGAGGAGCTGGCAGAATTTAAGAGAACTGCCTTCAAAAGTCTAGATGCTCTTTTGAGGATTATGAGCAATGAGTTGGGCAAAGACCATGTCTTCTTCATCTAATGTTCTAACCTGGAGTTCACTTTCAGTGAAAAAGTTAAAACGTTAAATAACAGAGATGATATTGCTCAGTGGGTAGCAGTAGGGCCAGTTGGTAACAAGCACAGGAAACCAGATTTCTGATCAGTATAAACCGGTTCTACAAGGACCCAGATTCCTTGTCACCCTGTGTTCCTGATCATAATCTCCTCAGGCTAATTTCATGCTTACAAGATGGTGGCCACAGTTCCTGCTTTCAAGGGCAGTTCAGTAGCGAGAGAGTGTTTCCTCCTGAATGTCTCTTTGTGAAGACATCTCTCAACAGACTCACTCTCCTGATTGCTCAAAATGCGACATCTACCAAATTAAACCAATCAGTGACAAGAAGCACGAGACCAGGGTATATGCTGCTAGAACCCAACTGGGGTTCTGCGTAGGCAAGAAGGAAATAAATTGCTGTTGAGTGGGAACCAGAGATGTCAAATACAGACAGCCCGACGCGATGCAGAAGGCCTGGGTTTGGATTCTGCTCTGTTTGATAGTGATGCGACCTTGCGTGTATGAGTCTGCTCCAGCTGCCATGACAAAGTGGCACAGGCCAGGTGTCTTAAACAGCAGATGTTTAGTTTTCACAGTTCTGAATGATGTTGCTCCCAGATTGGGGTGTCAGCTGATTAAATTCCTGCCGAGGGCTCTCTCTCTGGCTTGTAGAGGGCCATCTTCTCCTGCACTTGGTCTTTCTTCTGTGTGTATGAAGACAAGAGAGAGAAGGAGGAGGAAGAAGAGAGGGAGAAGGAGAAAAAGAAAAGAAGGGGAGGGGAGAGGAGAGGAGAGGCAGCTTTCTGGTGTCTCTTCTTATGAGAACACTAATCTTGTTGGATTGGGACCCCATCCTTTTGACCTCTCTGAACCTTAATCCTGCCTTAGTGCAATACAGTCACACTGGGGGTTAGTTACTCAGCCTCTCTAAGCCCCTCCCTGCTCCCTCGCCAACAGGGACAGTCAGAAACCCCGCCTCTCATTCTCACAGGGGAGCCACGAAACCCGCCGGTGATCGGACTCACACAGAAGCCTTGACTTACGCTATTTTACATTTTCTTCTCCTCCTCGCTGCGTTCACTAAACTGGGAGACCTGGAGCGATGGTAGAAGCTTCCAAAGAGCACATGACTTTCCATGGTGTGTATTGATTTGAAGAATTAGGGTTCTGGTTTCTGACGACCACCATCGCTTAAATATAGAGAAACTAAGCTGTGCATTATTCTGCCTGAGGATGATGGCGTCACCTTGTAATTTTGTGACAAGACTGTGAATCTGGGTTGCCTATTATTCTTTGTTGAAGACCGGAAGGTGTAAAACTGAAAGCTCTGCGTAGCTGAAAAACAAACCCGGGTAGCTGGTTTCTTGGAGTTGCAGAGTGGTTAAGAGAATAGTCCCTGAAGACAGACTGCCTTTTAATAGTGATGGCATTACTTGACTGTTGGAAGTTTCAGTTTCCTCATTGGCAACGTGGTGATAATAAAAATATATTCATTCTAATAATAGTGGTAATAATATTTTACCTCGTGGTTTGTTACTATTAATGATCATGACAATAATAACAATATTGCAGAGAACGAGGGCCATCTTCGTCATCTTCGTCATCATCACCACCTCCTCTGTAAATAAAGCCCTGAGGAATAGCCAAACCTCGGCATGCTTTATGACAAATTCCTGAATTACCAGGTCAGAGGGCATTGACACCTGTTTCTTTGGGGCTCAAGAACTACCTTTAACAGACCGAGTAATTTAGCTGTGGGGTCAGGTCTGCATTGTGACTCAGCACCCCCGGGAGTCAGGAGAAGACGACCGGATCAAAGCCAGCTGTGGACACTGTGACGCCTGCTCCCCTTGTCACTGGTATCGGAGGCAAGGCTGGAAACATTTCCTGGCGATGTCCTGTGACTGCCTTGGCACTTATATTCAGTCCTCTCTGTTGATGGACCTGGGAACACTACTTCTGTTGGTTCTGCCCCTTAGCGGCCATTCATCAAGGAACACCCTGTCGGGGAATGGCCCACGGCACTGTGACAGATGAATATGCTCAGTGAATTACACATTCAAATGGCCCCGAGTCGATCTGGCCCCGCCTTCCCGTGTCCCTGGGCTGACAGTCATTCTGATAAGTGACAGGGTTGACGGCCGCCTGGGGTTGCTGGTTTGTTCACTGCTGCCACTAGACAGGGAGCGCTTGCCCAGGGATGGCTACGTCCCGAGCACACAGAGGAGGGTGCGAGGAGGCTTGGAAAGTGGGTGTCCCTGCTTCTGAGACAAAGAGGCACGCTCAGTGACTGTACCTTTCCTTCTTGCCGCCGCTTTGCCCTTCAGGGAAGCACGGCTGCAGGCCACAGGACTGGTTCCTTCTGGCTTCTCGATTCCGCGCTGCACACCTAAGCCCTCTCCCCTGGCAGCAGGAGTGGACTGGGGCAGCTGGAGAGACTTAAATCACTGAGCTGCTCTCCCCTTTCATCTCTCTTTGTAGGCGAGCTCAAGGCCAGAGAACAAACGATGATAAAAAAGAACAAGAAATCCTTGAAAAAGGATAGGCAGAGTGCAGTCTTAGGGACTGCAGAAGGAAACTGAAGGAGAAGGTCGGGTTCGGTTACACCTTAAACCTGCTTAAGCTGAGCAGAGAGACGGAATAATTGAATTAAATTGGCAGAAGGAAAATTTTTTGAGGAGTGGGGGTCAGATAATGGCAATGCTTTTCCCAAAGTATGTAGCACATGGCATGTCCCCAAATGTCCCCTTTCAATGAATGAATTATGGTGATAGGAAGGTCTCATGGGGTTCAGTCCTGATCTTAGCTCCATGGCTGATTATCTCTGTGGCCTTGGACAAGGCCCTTTCCCATCCTAACTCTGGTTTCCTATCTTTACAATGGGACTAATAATACCTCTTTACAGGGTTGTTGAGAGGTGTAAGACAATACAGGCAGGTATTCAAGTTTTGAGGCTATTTTTAAGTAATTCTTAGTTTTTTTTTTTTTTTTTTTTTTTTTTTTGATGGTGCTGGGGATTGAATCCAGGGCCTTATGCATGCGAGGCAAGCACTCTACCAACTGAGCTGTAGTTCAGTTATAGCTATTAATTATATTAATAGCTATTATAGCTATTAATATGATTCTTATATTAATCTCACCTAAAACAGGAGTTGTTGTGCTTTGGGAATATGAGCATCCCTTTATAAAGTTCACAAAATTTCATTATGTGTTAGTTAGATTTCTAACACTCTGACCAAAATACTGAGAACAACTTAAAAGAGGAAAAGTTTCTTTTGGCCCATGATATCAGAGGTTCAGCTCATGGTCGTCTGATTCCATTGCTCTGGACCCAAGGTGAGGCAGAAGATCATGGCGGAAGGGTATGGAGAAGGAAAACGCTCAGTTCATGGCAGCCGGGAAGGATATATACGGGGGGGGGGGGGGGGGGGGGGTGGTGGTGGTGAAGGGGAGAAAGAGAGGAACCAGGAGGACAAGATGTAATCCCCAAGGTCATGCTCCCAGTGACCCACTTCCTCCAGCCACATCCCATCTGCCTACAGTTACTACTAGTAAGTAGGCCTTTCAAATTATTAATCCATCAAGTGGATTAATCCACTGATAAGGCCCCAGCTTTTATAATCCAAGTATTTCACCTCTGAACATTTCTGCATTAACAGGAGCTTTGGGGGAACACCTCAGATTCAAACCATAACACCCTTCAAGCTAGGATATGCTAATGGAGAAGATTCATAATGACCATGAGGTATTTTAAAAATCAGTAACACTTTAGAATGTGTTTCTATCTGATTAATTGCAACAGCATCTACATATGTAGGCAAACAAATGGGAATTATGAAATATTTATTCCTTCTGCAGACAGGGCAAAATGCTCATTTACGTTGAGGGCTCTAGCAACAGTCCTGTAGAACTCCAGGTGGATGGGAGTCAGTGTGAAAGAGTGAGCTCTGGTTATGGTGGATGTCTTTCAGAGAGGACTCATGTGTCTTAGCTACCATCACAAAGCTAAGTTACAAGGAGGAGACGGCCTTGCTACACAAAGATGGCTCTTCAGACATTTCACAATCTTGGAATTTTTTTCTCTTTTCTGGAACTAATAGGTTTGTGCTTATTTAGCCACAGAAGCATGCTGGCTACTATCTCCTTTCATAATCCTTATAACCACAGGTCTGGTTTTCAAGCTGATCTGTTGAGGATGGAAGAACAGACTGACTGTGGAATTTGGTCCCCGGTGTACCATCAAAACACCGTGCACTTGAATCTTGGCAGAGCCTTAGATGAGGGCTTGTTTGCAGGCAGCATATTTTGGAAAATCATTTTCAGATGGAAGGAGTCAAAGCCAGTCCAAGGATGAGTTACTCTCAGCTGGCTGCTGCTGAGGGCGTTTGGGATACCATCCTGTTGGGGCCCCTCTGATGAGCTATAGATGGCACCTCAAATTTCCTCCACAGACATGGGAAAGGAGGACACTTTTCCCACTAACTCCCACCTTCCAATGGCTGAGGGTTGTCCTGTGGGATGTTAACTCCCTCATTCTCCCAGGTTGGCCTGAGTATTCAACGTCTTTTGAATACAACTCTGTGCTATTAAGTAATAAGCTTAGGCACATTAAAATTTTGGAGTTTGAGTGGGAGAGCAATTCACAAATCTGGCAATTCTGAATTGCAATTGGTTCAGGCTTCTTTGAGGGGGTGAGAGGGTGAGACTTTTGTAGGGCATTAGTGAGACAAGACAGAGAAAAAATATCTGACCGGTTAACGTGGTGACTTAGCTCATTTTCTGCTGCAATAATAAAACCCAACGGGCTGGGTAACTTATGAACAATGGGGGTTTATTTAGCTCCTGGTTCTGGAGGCGTGGCACCAGCTCCTGGGGAAGGCCTTCCTGCTGCATCATCACACGGCAGAAGGGCATACGCAAGGGGTAGTCTTGAAGAACGGGGGCTGAACTCATCCTTTATCCAGAGCCCACTCTCCAGATAACTGACCCACTCCTGCAGAACGTCCTTAATCCATCCCTGAGACCAATGCCTCTGTGACTTGGTCACCCCTTAGAAGTCTTACCTCTCAATATGATTATGCTGGCAATTAAATTCCAACATGAGTTTTGGAGGGACAATCAAGCTACACTAATGGAAAGTCTCTAGTTAGAGGTAAGTGAGCAGTTTATGATCTGGTTAGGGTTCTTAGATTTCCAAGGCTATGACCGTTCTATTCTGAGTTGGCCTTTCTTTTGCTTTTGTAGGAAACCAAGACATTGCAGCCAACTCAGTCTAACGGTCCCCTGATTAATGATGTTAGTAGCACCATACCCTGTGTTGGCTTCTGGAGAAAGGTCATGGCTTACGACCTATGATACATTCAGAAATATGACATGTCAAGGAGGAGTTCACTCTCTGGCAGGAAGATAGGCAAGCACCATAGTAGGTGTTGGCCTCAAAGCCTCTTGCTACTTAGAAGAGAGTTCTTCCCTATGGAGACCTGGGGTAAAGGTTGCACAGAGAAGGTGATAAGAAAGCTGGGTTTTGATGGATGCATAGGAGTCCATGAGTGACAGCAGGAAAGGGCATTCACACGAGACAGAGACGGCCTAAAGAGCACGTCTGCTGTGAGACATGCTGAGGTCTTCACATTTCCATTCTTTCCTTAATGGTTCCCGGCTCAGGTCACAGTTTTAGTCAGCTTTTTTGCTATTGTGACCAAAGACCTGACAAAAGCAATTTTAGAGGTGGAACAGTTTGTTTGGGGGCTCACAGTTTCAGAGGTTCAGTCTGTAGAAAGTCTGCTCCATTTCTTGGGCCTGAGGTGAGGCAGAAAATCATGGCAGAACAGTGTGGCAGAGGGAAGTGGCTCATATGGTGATCAGAAAGCAGAGAGAGGCAAAGAGAGAGAGAGAGAGAGAGAGAGAGAGAGAGAGAGAGAGAGAGAGAGAGAGAGAGAAACCCCACTTGCCAGATACAAAATGTATACCCCAGAGGCACGGCCCCAAGCCCATTTCCTGCAGCCGAACCTTACCAGCCTTCGGTTACCACTCAGTTAATCCCCATTAATTAATTAATTCACTGATTAGACTAAGGCTCTTATGACCTAATCATTTCATCTCTGAACCTTCTTGTATTAGCTCACATATGAGCTTTGGGGAGTACCTCATATCTAAACCTAACAGTTAGGTTTTATGTCAGTTTCAGTTTCATTTTTGATCATAATAAATAAAATTATTCTGGGAAGGATGTTTAATTTTTTTTTAGAAAAAAAATTATTTAGGAAAAACAAGGGGTACATGTAAGAGGTCTTCCGTGGTTGTGGACCAGTAGGATGAACTCAGCGCCCTGCCCCTGAGGTCCCCGTAGACTGATATCTCCCCTGTTGCCCCTCCCCCTCTTCTCCTACCGGGGTCACTGTGCCTGGAAGTTGTGGGCAGTTTGTTTTCCTGTAAGGGGACGCAGGAATTCACACATCATGATTTTCTATCCTCTGCGACCTTCTGTTCTGGGTCTTGTGGGTCCTAATTCACCCTCCATGTTGGTTAGGAGGAACCTGTCATTTGTCACCTTAAGGAATGTCTGTACCACTCAAGCAGATGCCTTACTTTTCTGTCAGGGTTCTGTGGTGCCCATCCCTGCCACCACCAGGCAGTCTGGTGTCCTTTGCTTTCTTCCTGTAAAATTGACCTCAGGACAAGAACTCACGACCATCACTTCCATTTCAATGTGGGTTATTCTAATCCATGACCTGCAGGCTAATTTCTCATGGCTGGATTCTGGCATTTACTTGGTGTCAGTCACCAGTGGGCAGATGAGTGTGGGGGCTGTATGCATGCGTGCAAGTG
This sequence comes from Sciurus carolinensis, assembly GCF_902686445.1. Taxonomy (NCBI): domain Eukaryota; kingdom Metazoa; phylum Chordata; class Mammalia; order Rodentia; family Sciuridae; genus Sciurus; species Sciurus carolinensis. The sequence goes on along the minus strand of NC_062216.1, from coordinate 159,097,496 downwards.
TGTTGGGGGTGGACTGAGGAGGTGCAGGGGCTTCCTAGGACCTTGGAAGTCCACAGACAGGCAGCCTTGTACTTCATTGATGCACACGGGCCTGTTCTAGTCTTCCTCTATGTGTGAGTCTGATAGTTACTGTGTGCCTACTATAGTCCTTTTATTGTGCTCCTATTTCTTAAAATGTGATTATATCAACTCTATGGGAAACATGTCCTTCCTGCTCTGTGAATGAAGAAACAGACTTAGAGGGTTAAGTAATTTGTCCAATATTATGTAATTTCTAAGTGACTGGGTTAAGATCTTATTCAAGGCATTAAAAATATACCTGTTTATGGATTTCCAGTTTTCCCAGCATCATTTGTTGAACAGGTTATTTTTCTCCATTTTTTTTTTTTTTTGGCACCTTAGTCTTGTATGAGAAAACTGTATTTATTTGGGTTTGTGTCCATGTCCTCTATTCTGTACCATTGATCTACCTGTCTATTTTGGTGCCAATACTATGCCATTTTTGTTGCCATTGCTCTGTAGTATAGTTGGAGTTCTGGTATTGTGATACCTCCTGCTTCATTCTTCTTGCTAAGGATTGCTTTAGCTATTCTGGGTCTCTTATTTTTCCAAATGAATTTCATAATTGCTTCCTCTATTTCTATGAGGTATGTCATTGGGATTTTAATTGGAATTGCATTGAATTTGTATAGCACTTTTGGTAGTATGGCCATTTTGACAATATTAATTCTGCCTATCCAAGAACATGGGAGATCTTTCCATCTTCTAAGGTCTTCTTCAATTTCTTTCTTTAGTGTTCTGTAGTTCTCATTGTAGAGATCTTTCAACAGAATGAAACGAAACCCCTATCTCTCACACTGCACAAAACTCAACTCACAATGGATCAAGGACCTTGGAATCAGATCCTGCACCTTAGAGAAAAAAAATAGGTCCAAACCTTCATCATGTCAGCTTAGGATCAGATTTCTTTAACATGACTCCCAAAGCACAAGAAATAAAAGCAGGAATCAATAATTGGGATAGATTCAAACTAGTAAGCTTTTTCTCAGCAAAGGAAACTATCAGCAATGTGAAGAGAGAGCCTACAGAGTGGGAGAAAATCTTTGCCACACATACTTCAGATAGAGCACTAATCTCCAGAATCTATAAAGAACTCAAAAAACTTTACACCATGAATACAAATAACCCAATCACGGAATGGGCTAAGGAAATGAGCCAACACTTCACAGAAGAAGATCTACAAGCAATCAACAGATATATGAAAAAATGTTCAACATCTCTAGTAATAAGGGAAATGCAAATCAAAACTATCCTAAGATTTCATCTCACCCCAATTAGACTGGCAATTATCAAGAATACAAGCAACAATAGGTGTTGGCGAGGATGTGGGGAAAAAGGTACACTCATACATTGCTGGTGGGGATGCAAATTAATGCAGCTACTCTGGAAAGCAGTGTGGAGATTCCTTAGAAAACTTGGAACCACCATTTGGCCCAGCTATCCCACTCCTTGGCCTATACCCAAAGGACTTAAAATCAGCATACTACAGTGATGCAGCCACATCAATGTTCATAGCTGCTCAATTCACAATAGGTAGATGATTGTGGAACCAACCTAGATGTCCTTCAATTGATGAATGGATAAAGAAACTGTGATATATATATATATATATATATATATATATATATATATATATATACACACACACACACACACAATGGAATATTACTCAGTCATAAAGAATAATAAAATGGATGCAGTTGGAGAATAGCATGCTAAGTGAGATAAGCCAATTCTGAAAAACTAAAGGTTGAATGATCTCTTTGATAAGCAGGATGATGATACATAATGCGTAGTGGGAGGGAGGCAAGAATGGAGGAAGGATGGATTATATAGAGGAATGAGGGATGGGAGGGGTGCGGGAAGGGAAAAATTACAGATTGAGACAAACATCACCCTATGTACATGTATGATTACACAAATGGTATGACTCTACTTATGTACAACCAGAGAAAATAAGTTTTACCCCATTTGTTTACAATGAATCAAAATAAATAAATTAAAAAGAAGAAAGTGGACCCTATCTTCAAATACTTTCTATAATCAGTTCAAATATCTCTTTGAGACTGATTATATAATATTTGTGTTTCAATGATAAGAAAATGAAAAATCTCAACAGTATTCTCCAAATATTAAATAAAATTTTTCTTTTACAAAAAATATGGATATTAATTCTAAAAACAACAACAACAACAACAACAAAAAGTACCTGTTGAAATGAATTAAATTACTATCTGCTTAGAATGTGGTGTTAAGTAGCTTGGTCAGTAAACACAGTGTTTTGTGATACAAAATCTATATTATAAAGTCTATGCTTTGAACCTAGACTTCAACATGGGACTGGGCTGCAGAGTTTGGATCTCAGAAGGGACCTGGGTTCAAATCTAGATTTTAATTTTTGTAGCTATGTGCATACATTATTTAAATAAGCCTTATCTTGTAAAGATGGGAAGAACAATGAGAATAGTAAAGACATGAAGTTGCCTGGGATGGGAGAGAAATATGGTTAAAAAAGGTATATTGGGATTTACTGTGGATTTTTGTCATTTGTGGCTGCTTGCCATCTTCGTACTTTTCTCTGTACACTTTGAAAATATCTTACCTTATAAGGTCCTTTCCAAGGTTGAAGGCAAGTACTTTGCATCCCTGGACTCTCTTGCACCTAGCATGCCACCTGGGCCTACCCATAGGAGACTATTCAGAAGAGTCTTGGATGAGTCTTGGAGGCGCATGAGAGGGTCAGTCTTCTGAGCATGCCAGACAATGGTGTTTACTTCTGGGGTTCAGTGGAAGACGTGTCTGCTCCCAAGGAAGAGTTACCTGGTATCTTTCAGTAAATTTCTTTTCTGCTAAAGTCAGCTTAAGTAGATTCTGTTGTTTGCAACCGAGAACTATGACGATTTAGTGAACTGTGGCATGCACGTGGGCCAATTTGTGGCTTCAAGTTCAGAGTCAAGTCTGTGCATCTCTCTCGTGTCTCACAATCTCTTTATCACTGATACCCTGTTTTAATTGCTGCTGGGCCTTTGATGGCCTTAAAAGATTTCTACTACCTCTTCCTTGTTGCTCACTTTTTCACTTTCTGATGTGTGATGATTTCAAAAAAAGAAACATACATGGAATCCTATTTCACAAACATACCATTAACCTATCGTTTCCTTCAGAAGAAACTACTTGAAACTGTTATTTTCAATGAGTTTTCTTTCAAACTTTAAAAGTGTCCTCTATGACTTTATAGTGTCATTATTTTTTTCTGAGCAAGGCCTTGGTAAAGGCCGTCAATAAAAGCTAAGTGCTGGACTGGGAGGTGGATAATGGGGAAGTATAAAAAATGTACATTCCGGTCTGGAAGAGAAGGCATTCCCATTTAAAAAATAATAACTCGAAGGGTCACTTAAAGTGATACATCTGAGGCTAGGGGACAAAAAGGCAGCCAGTATAAATAATAAATAATTGGATCTAAACAGGGGAATGGAACTTGCCATCACTGGTACCGGGCAGTAACACATCTCCCAAGGGCTACACTACCTTGTGCCATTGGGCTGTTTTTTGGTGTCTTTAACTCCAAAGATATCAGAAGAGATGTTTCCATTCTTCTAACTCTCCAACTACTCACCCCAAATGATCTAATTTAATTCATGGCGCTTCCATCAGTTGTTCCATGACCCCTTGCTTCTAGAAACCTGACTACATCTCATGTTTCACATCCTTTCCACCCAGATCTTGGTTCTATGGCCCTGCTGACTTTTCTACCAAAATCTCTTGAATGATCTATCCAGCTTGCAGGCCATAAGCTTCTCAATTCATGGTCTGATCCATGCAGGGATATCGACTCACTGTGGGGGCGGAATGGGGTGTGGTGGGACAAAATGGGGACATGGGACTTTGTCGTTAATTTTCTATACTGGGTTGACCAAAGAGAATGGAAGCAGCTACCTGTCTGCCTCTCTAGGTTTTCAAGTACAGGTGCACCTTGACTTAGGATGGGGTTACATCTGATAAAACATCATAAGTCAAAACGTACTGAATACAACTCAGCTGAGCCACACAGTAGTCCGCAGAGAGTTTGTTGTTCACTCCTGTCCTATAGCAGCACAATATGAGGAGAGTATTATACTGCCTACTACTAGTCCAGGAAAAGACTTAAATCTACTGAATTGTATTGCTTTCACTTCATTGGAAAGCTGGAAAATCTTAAATTGAAACATTTTAACTCAGGTACTGTCTGCAGACGGGCTTGGATGTTGGGTGTTTACAAAAGACAAAATCTCTCCCAGTGTTTCATCCAATCCAGTTGCTCCCTTGTTGAGTCACAGCCTGGTTTGCCCAGGGTTCTGCCTTCTGTTAACACATCATCACAGAGTGGAGAAGTGAGATGAGCCAGCCTGGTTTGGACAGCCTGGTTTGACCCATGTCCTGGTCTTCCTTGATGGACCCCTGCTGACCTCTGCCAGATGGGTGCCCTCCATTGTGCCCGGTGGGTTAAGTCCACCGTGCGTTCCTTATTGCTTTTGTGATCTGTTTGCCTTCCTGTTCTACAGCTCCGTTTTTCTTCAGACATTTAATCCTGTTTATAAAATGCTATTTGAACTTGAATATGTATTATATTGTCCATTTTGCTTTCCATTGGATTTTCCTCCTAAGTTCTTTGTGTGGGGAATTTGTGTTTTAGTCCCTTTTTGAGAAAATATCCATTCATACAGAAACAAAAGACAATTTCTGTCTCTTCTTTGTTATTAAACATGAACTTCAAAAACTTTAAATGATAGTAGTTTCTTTGACGGATGTCTGTCTGTATGTAGGCTGATTATATTGCACCGTTCAGTTATGATGACAAAACACTAAGTAGCTCATGAAGCTATTAATTTCTTATGTTTGCAGGGCCTGTACTATGGTTTTGATGCAGTAAGTTTTAAAAAGTTTCTCCAAATTTTGTTAAACCTAACTTCCTAGTACTCTCTCTACTGTGCAGTATCTCTAGCAAGCATAAAGTTCAACCCGGCATGATACACTCTCACACATCTTTCTTATACATCACATTAACTAGAGTACACATATAAAATATTATTTAATCTTTCTCTAAGTGAAATCACTGGGGAACTAAAAATCCCCAAAGCATTCCTATTGTCTATATAAAATGGAAATCAACAGCTCTTCTTTCTTTTTAAAAATGGATGATCATTCTCTTGCTCATAAACCATCACATAAAACATCACATATGGAAGCTCACTTTCTTGTTCCAATGAAACATTTCTTTTGCTAAATGTAGTTTGCATATACAATTTGGCATGCCCTCAGAAAGTAGGCAGTCTGAAAACATAATATTTGTAATTCACTTTTTTTGGAACCGCCCTCTCTAACAGTCAAAGGCCTTGATTTGCACTTCACTGATGAGAGGCCAGGGCGCTGAGGGATTTAGCATTTCAAGCTCAGATTCAACTCCAATGTGCTGGAATGGAATACAAAGTACGGCTCTGCATTCATTATCACTTAATTATACAACCAGTTGGGTTTTCAAAGGCATTTTCCTCCCCAAAGCAAAATCTGTGCCAGGTACTTTTGTTTCCCTGGGATAACATTTTCATATTAAAAAAAAATTAAAAAAAAAATCTTCCTGCAAACTCAGGAACATTCTTATATCACTTTTTCCCCCCTAATGGTCTCTTGCTTTGGCTTGAGAGCAGAGGCCACTCTTCATTGTTTTTTCCCAATGAGTGTTTCTTAAATGCAAAACAGCAACTATCATTTTTGCCTTCCAAATGATCAGCCAAGATAATCAAACTCGGTTTGTGCTCCTCTGAATTCATATATTGTAAGTTTAAGAGTCACTAACGTAAACTCTGAACACAAGAAATCTTTATATTAATCCAGAGTGGGGTTTCCCCCCTCGGCACTTTTGATATTTGGGGCTGAAGGATTCTTTGATGCAGGGAGCCTGTCTGGTCACTACAGGATGTTTAGTGGCATCTCTGGCTTCTTTGCCCTGGATGCTGGTAACACTTTCTGCTCCCTTACACCTTCTCCACTGCTGTGACAAACAAACAAACAACAACAAAAAGTCTCCAGTCATTGCCAAACATCTTGTGGGGGTGAGTGTGGGGTGTGAGATGCTCCCTGATTGAGAACCAGTGGTCTAGAACTATGAGGAACTAGAGAACTTATTTGTCCACTATGGTTTTGAATTCCTTCTCCACAGGTATAGTTCTTCATTTTAAAGTTCATGGAGGACTTCCAGGACAGAGGGTGTGCCTCAGTGGCAAAGTGCTTGCCGAGGGGCATGAGGCCCTGCGTTCAATCCCCAGAGCGCACGCGTGTGTGCCCGTAACTGGATGGGAGACTTCTAAAAGACTATTTGGATTTAGAGGGTTTTGTGCTAAATCCATCAAAAGCCATGTGTGGAATTGCCCAGGGAGGGACACATCTCAGCTTCTGTCCTTGCCCTACCCCTGACACCTATGAATTGTCTATACGGCAACTAGAGGAATCCCTTAAGTGAGGTCAGATCACCAGTCTCCTCATCCCACAAACCTCCAATGGTGACTGCCTCATCAGAGAGGAAGTCCGAAGTCCTCACGAGGCCTGTAAGGCCTTACCAGTCCAGCCTCCCTCCTGACTCAACTGGCTCTTCTTCACATAGCTCGTCACGTCTGTCTTCCTGCTGTTCCCAGGCCCTGCTCTGCACACTGCCACCTCAGAGCTTCCCTGTCAGCCCTTCTCTCTGCCAGGAATGCCTTTCCCCCAGAGCTGCATGGCTCCCTAGAACTCCCTGATCAACCCATCTGCCTTGTTCTTCTCCCCAACACTCGTCACCAGGCAGCATAGTACATGCTAGTTTGTATTGTTTTCCTCTGCAGGTGTCAGGATTGTTTACACTGTAAGGGACAAAAAAACTCAGATGGGCTTAAGCAAAGAGAGGGGTATGTATTCATGTAACTGAAATCCGGGGCACGTCTCTGTAGATTCCTGGACCAGCTAGCTATGAAGTCATGTCCTTAAGAATGAATTCCTCCCTTCCTCCGTCCCTCCCTCCCTTCTCCCTTCCCCTGCCCTCCCTTCTCCCTCCCTTCCCCTCCTTCCCCTCCCTGTCTCTCTCCTCCCTTCTCCCTCCCCTCCCCTCCCCTTCTTTCCCTTCCTCTCTGCTTCTCTTCCTGTGGTTCCATTCTCTTTCTATGTGACAATTAAAAAAAACAAAACAAAACAAATAAAGCTACATGTTTCCCTTCTACCTACCAGTTTAGCAAACCCCGTGGAGAGTTCTCTTTCGCCAGGGTTAATGCATACATCCTGACTCTCCTTGGTCTGGCTGGGGTCAGGGGTCTTTCTCTGAACCAGTTACCCTGGAGTCACAAGAATGGACAGTGAAGGAGGAAGACACCAGGAACTTGTTGCCTAGGAGTAAGAATAAATGCTGAGCAGACAAAGCAAGGGGTGTCTATTACCTTGTTAAGGACTGACCTCACCGCCAGCCCCAATGACACCATCTTTATAGCTTTCCAAGGACTTGTTGTAGGGTGGGTCGTGTTATGGTTTGGATATGAGATGTCCCCTAAAAGCTCAGGTGAGAGACAATGCACGAAGGTTCAGAGGAGAAATGATTGGGTTGTGAGAGCCTTAACCCAGTCAGTGAATTCACCCCTTAATGCGGATTAACTGAGTGGTTACTTAAGAGGTGGGGTGTGGCTGGAGGAGGTGGGAAATGGAGCCTGATTTGAGTATGTGTTGTATCTGGCGAGTGCAGACCCCTGTCTCTGCTCTCTGATCCCCATGTGAGCTGCTTCCCTCTGCCACACTCTTCTGCCATGATGTTCGCCTCCCCTTGAGCCCTAGAAATGGAGCTGGCCTGCTGTGGCCTAAGGCCTCTGAAACCATGAGCCTTCAAACTTTTCCTCCTTTATAATTGTTCTGGTTGGGTCTTTTAGTGGCAGCAGTGAGAAAGCTGACTAAAACAGGCCGTGTGGGCCATATTTCTCTAAATTCTTTAAAAGAAAACCAAACATCACTGGAAATGTAAGGAGGGGGAGAGAATCCAATTTGTAGAACTTATCAGAAGACTACAGTAGTGATAAGAATGAAAATATGGCCAATCTATTTGAAAAAGGGCCCAGAGTCCCAAGAAGCAGCCTCAAATATTAGCTTTTATTAAAATTTCCCCGTCAGCTCTCTGGAGAGAATGGGCCAGCAACCTTCAGGGCTTCCATTTTGAAGCTGGATTACAGCGTGTGGCAGGCAAGGGCGCCAATTCCCCACACACAGAAGGGATGCCAGGCCCGTCCTCTGTGTCCCTGTGACACATCACGGTGCCTTTCCCAGGAAAAAAAAAAAAGGCAAATTGAAAATTAGATTTATTTCTTTAAAGCTTTAATGTGACTGTAAATAAGAGTAAAAATTTTAAATATTTAAAGAGTTGCAGTTTGAAGAGGCAACGGATCATTACCTTAGCAGGCATGACTTGGTATGGAGGTCAAGGAACGTTCTGCAGCTGGCCCTGTTCCCACCTGTACTGACTTTTCCAAGATGCACTAACAAGCAGTGGCTCTTTCCAGGAACTGAATGTCCTTATCTGTGTCTCTAGAGTGCGCACGAGTGGGGTTAGGAGGAAGGAAAAGGGGGTTTGAGAAATGGAGAGGATCACCATGGAATCCGTTAAGCCCCAAGTGAAGGTTAAAGGGTGTTTTCATACTGTGACAATTGTTTTTACACCCCAATTTCATATGTGTATGTGTGATATATATGTACAGTATATAATCATGTATTTGTGTGTATATCACACATATTATATATACACAAAAGTATGTCATTTTATTATATATATTTTATAATGTATTGATATAGTAAGATAAATATATACTAGTTTTTATATTATAAATTATATTTACATTATATTACTTATAACTATAAATTATATAATGAATTATATCAATATGTCTCATAGTTATATTATAAATTATATAAATTATAACTATTTTTCCAATTTTTTATTGGTGCATTATAATTGTATATAATGGTGGGTATTTCAGTCAGTTTTTTCACTGCAGTGACTAAGTTATCTGACCAGCACAATTATAGAGGAGGAAAGGTTTATTTGAGGGCTCACGGTTTCAGAGGTCTTCCTCCATAGAAGGCTGGCTCCATTCCTCAGGGCTCAAGGTGAGGCTGAACATCATGGCGGAAACGTGTGGCAGAGGGAAGCAGTTCACATCATCAGGAAGCAGAGAAAGAGAGAGAGAGAGGACTCTGCCCTCCAGATACAAAATATATACCCCCAATCCATGCCCCAATTTCAATCTCCTCCAGCCACACCCTACCACTTCAATTACTCCCATTAGAGAACAATTCACTGATTGAGTTAAGACTCTTACAAGCCAATCATTTCTCCTCTGAACCTTCCTGCATTGTCTCACGTGAGCTTTTGGGGGACACCTCATATCCAAACTATAACAGTGGGATTTGTTGTTATATATTTGTACAAGCACACAGTATAGCAATATAATTTGGCCAATGTCATTCCCTACTAGGAAATATAACTTTATTACATATATTAAATATAATTCCTTTTGATTCTTTTACTTAAACTTTCTAACCATTACCGTGATCCAATTTAAGATCATAATGAGACTAGCATCTTTTTCTTCCTTCTTGTTTAAACTCTTTTTGAGGTCTGAGTTATATCCGAACATCAGTACATATTAATGTATACAACATGGTGAGCTTGGGAAGACAAGCTTCTGGGCTGAATGAAATCCTCTTCTCCAATGTGTTCCCATGGAGCCTCAGTGTCTTCTCTGGTGATTATCAAGTCAGAGCTTCACTGTGAGCTCTTGGGAGTCAGCAAGGTCAACCTCGCTCCTGGATTCATGGGAGGGGCTGGGATGGGGAGCTGCCCACAGATCTCCAACATGGCAGCTGAATGCCTTTCTGTGCATAGCTTGGGAGACACCCAACGGCATGCAGTCCCTTAGTGGTCCAGGGGGCTGCATTCGATGTGCAGGGCAGAATATAAACCACAGTGCAGTGGTACAGAGTGCGGCTGGAATTAGGATGGGCACAGAACAAAATTGCAGTCATTGAAGGGGCAAAACAGGATTATTGATTTCACATTAAAGTTTCCCTTCTTGAATATCTATGCTCTGACCTCTGTGGAGCCCACATTACAAAGGAAATGAGCCCAAGGTGACAGTGTGATACTGTAATTTTATCACTGCACCCAAATGAAATAATTGCATCAGAGGGATTTAAAGAAAATTATATCTCCAGGGCAGAACTCCCTGGGTTCAGAAAGTCTAAAGGTCCAAGATGAAACAGGATGTGGGAATTGTTCTTAAATATGTGGAAGAAAAGAGAAAGCCTCTCTGTTACCAGTTTTCATGTCCCCTATGTGGGGATGATCTCTGAAAGCCAGCTGGGTTGCACTGCTCAAACAAGAATTCAGAATAAAATCGGGAGCTGGCTTAGGGTGGGCATGGCATGTGTAATATTCAGTACCCGCTGGCTTGGAATGGATGCTAAGCTCACTTTGATTGATCGTTTTCTTTCTTCTTCAATATGATCTATATTTTACATAAGGATACATTTTCCTGGTTGTTTAACTTGCATTTTCAAGGTGCTCTAAAGGTGTTCAAGTTTGGCTCAGGGTCTGAGATTCAATTTTTTTTTTCCTATGAAAGTGACAGATTTGGAGAATTTTTAGGAAAATCATTCTTCCTTGAGTTTCCCAATTGGGTGGTGGTTAATTTCAGAAGGAGCAAGATACTTTAGCATATTTTTGTAATTTTTCCTCTTCTTTAGTTCCAAACATTGCATGATTGGAGCACCAGGTAGCCTAGGGTTGCTATTACCCAATGACACGGTGGGGAGGGGGTGTGCAGTTGGGGAAGCCCTGGGGTGAAAAGATCATGTTAAGCACAAAGCTGCTGTACCGAGTGTTCTGGGAGCATCATCTCATCCTGGTGTCAGATGGGTGGTGTGTGAACACCCTCTTGATCTCCTAGTGACTGCCGGACCTCCAGCAAGCTACTGCCTTCTGTCTCACTCTGCTTTATAAGTAAAACAGGGCAGGTAATATAGTAGCTACCGCAAAGGGTTCCAAGTGAAGATTGAATAGACTATTCCATATGTTTAGAGCCTTTAGTGCCCACATGACATAATAAACATTAAGTATTAGGTATTAGTGTTATTTCTTAAATGATTGCCCACTTTAAACAGTTGAGGAAACTGACACTAAAAGATGTCAAATAATGTGCACACGGCCTTGCAGTTGGCAAGTGGCTGAATCAAGACTTGGAACCAAGTGTTTTTGCCTGCATCACATGAGTTATTTACCCTTCTATATTATGTGGTCTTAAATGAATTTGTGGTACAGAAGGATACACATATTTATAAGCAATGATGATTTTTAGGAATAAATAAATAAATGGTGCTTGGAAAGATTCTGTCTAGTTGGGGAAATGGGGACATTTAGAGAGGGCTGACATTTCTTCTTAGCAGTGGTATAGATAATATTGTCAGTGTTATATCAACAGAATTACATTTCAGTTATTGGTTGTAGCTTTCAAATTTGGCTTGGGACATTTTAAGAAATTGTGTTTCATTATAATTGTGCTGTTTGATCTGATTTCTGTTTTAAAAATATCACTCTGACCACTCTGTGGACAATGGTACCAGAGGCTATTTGGGAGTTCAGTTTGGGAGCTGACAGTGGAGAGTGTGTCGAGGGTGGAGCTGGCAGGTGAAGAGGGTGGAGCGTGGCGTATTTCAGGGATAGCAGCAAGTGCAAGGCCTGGAGGTGGAAAGACTGTTCTAGAAACAGAGAAGATGAGGGATAAGCTGTAGAGGAAGAAAGTCCAGATGAAATGGCTTCCAGAATATCCGGATTTAAAAAAAAAATGAGTATAAAACATCAGCCAGGGTGGGTTGAAGGAGACTGGCATCTTTTTAATAATTTGCATGTTCCAGGGACAGGTACCTTCCATCTGTTATTGTTTTAAATGCAATGCAGCCTACTCTAATTTTCCCCAGAAAATCTAGGAATTTAGATTTTGGCTCCTGGTTTTTAAATACTGGCAAGCGAATTAAAAACTTAGTGTCAGCTATAGAAAAGATGTCTGTGGGCTGGAGTTGGCTTGTAATTTCCCGTCTGTGGTCTTTGACACAGACAACAAATCCAAATGCTGCCCTTGTACATCCCGGCGAAGGTCTCCTCCTCTTACACTTCATGACCATCTAAAGGAAAACTGTCACGTTGACATGCGCATCAACAATGGCTGAGAGGAAACAGCAGCAGGAGCGTTGGGCTTGCAGAGTCTGCACAACTTGGCAGGTCTACCTTTGAACCACAACACAGGGCGAGAAGAAGCAACAGTAAAATATGTCAGGGAGGAGGGCAGCGGCTGACTGGAGCAATCTGCACTGACACATCTTTTCTGAGCTCTGCACTGGATAATGTCACATGATAGCTTGAAATCAGCCATCCTGGGCATATCCACACTAGGGAAATTGGTAAACAGTACAAATAAGAACTTTATTGGGCTCTAAGAATGAGTTATGAACATTTACTAGAATGTCACTGGATGAGATCATATCATGGAAGCCTTGAATAACCTTTAAGGATTTGGGCTCTGGACCATAGGCAAGGGTGAGACATGAGAATGATTCAATCAGACCTTCTTTACATTCTAGGCATCTTTATTCAAAGGTCCCTTCACTTCCTGAACCTAATGAAAACTTACTCTCCTCTTCCTCCCTTCCCTCCCTCTTTCCCTCCCTCCCTTCCTTCCTTTCAAAACTGCAATTTGACCCAGGAGTATTGTGCCTCTAAGCTACATCCCCAGTCCTTTATTTTATTTTGAGAAAGGGTCTCACTGAGTTGCCTAGGCTGGCCTTGAACTTGGCAAGCCTCTTGCCCCAGCCTCTGGAGTCTCTGGGACTTATAGATGTGTGCAAATGCACCCGGCTAAAGCTTACTTTTAAAATTTTTTAATTTTGATTTATTTTTATTGTAAACAAATGGGATACATGTTGTTTCTGTTTGTACATGGAGTAACAGCATACCGTTTGCGTAATCATACATTTACATAGGGTAATGATGCTTGATTCATTCTGTTATTTTTTCCTTCCCTTCCACCCCTTCCACCCCTCCCACCCCTCTTTTCCCTCTATACAGTCCCTCCTTCCTCCATTCTTGCCCCCTCCCACCCCCCATTATGTGTCATCATTCGCTTATCAGCAAGATCATTCGTCCTTTGGTTTTTTCAGATTGACTTCTCACTTAGCATGATATTCTCCAATTTCATCCATTTGCCTGCAAATGCCATAATTTTCTCATTCTTCATGGTGGAGTAATATTCCATTGTATATATATATGCCACAGTTTTTTTATCCATTCATCAATTGAAGGACATCTAGGTTGGTTTCACAATCTGGCTATGGTGAATTGAGCAGCTATGAACACTGATATGGCTGTATCTCTGTACTATGCTGATTTTAAGTCCTTTGGGTATAGACCAAGGAGTGGGATAGCTGGGTCAAATGGTGGTTCCATTCCAAGCTTTCTGAGGAATCTCCATACTGCTTTCCAGAGTGGCTGCATTAATTTGCAACCCCACCAGCAATGTATAAGTGTACCTTTTTCCCCACATCCTCTCCAACACCTATTGTTGGTTGTATTCTTGATAATTGCCAGTCTAATTGGGGTGAGATGGCATCTTAGTGTAGTTTCGATTTGCATTTCTCTTATTACTAAAGATGTTGAACATTTTTTCATATGTTTGTTGATTGCTTGTAGATCTTCTTCTGTGAAACATCTGTTCATATCCTTAGCCCATTTGTTGATTGGGTTATTTGTATTCTTGGTGTAGAGTTTTTTGAGTTCTTTATATATTCTGGAAATTAGTGCTCTATCTGAAGTATGAGTGGCAAAGATATTCTCCCACTCTGTAGGCCCTCTCTTCACATTACTGATAGTTTCCTTTGCTGAGAGAAAGCTATTTAGTTTGAATCTGTCCCAGTTATTGATTCTTGCTTTTATTTCTTGTGCTTTGGGAGTCCTGTTAAGGAAGTCTGATCCTAAGCCAACAAGTTGAAGATTTGGACCTACTTTTTCTTCTATAAGATGCAGGGTCTCTGGTCTGATTTCAAGGTCCTTGATCCATTGTGAGTTGATTTTTGTGCAGGGTGAGAGATAGGGGTTTAGTTTCATTCTGTTGCATATGGCTTTCCAGTTTTCCCAGCACCATTTGTTGAAGAGGCTATCTTTTCTCCATTGCATTTTTTGGCACCTTTGTCTAGTATGAGAAAATTGTATTTATTTGGGTTTGTGTCCGTGTCCTCTATTCTGTACCATTGATCTACCTGTCTATTTTGGTGCCAATACCATGCCATTTTTGTTACTATTACTTTGTAGTATAGTTGAAGTTCTGGTATTGTGATACCCCCTGTTTCATTCTTCCTGCTAAGGATTGCTTTAGCTATTCTGGGTTTCTTATTCTTCCAGATGAATTTCATGATTGCTTGCTCTATTTCTGCAAGGTACATCATTGGGATTTTAATTGGAATTGCATTGAATCTGTATAGCACTTTAGGTAATATGGCCATTTTGACAATATTAATTCTGCCTATCCAAGAACATGGGAGATCTTTCCATCTTCTAAGGTCTTCCTTAATTTCTTTCTTCAATGTTTTGTAGTTTTCATTGTAGAGATCTTTTACCTCTTTGGTTAGATCGATTCCCAAGTATTTTTTTTTTTTTTGAGGCTATTGCAAATGGAGTTGTTTTCCTCATTTCCCTTTCAGATGTTTTGTCGCTTGCGTATAAAAATGCTTTAGATTTATGCATGTTGATTTTATAGCCTGCTATTTTGCTGAATTCATTGATGAGGTCTAGAAGTTTTCTGGAGGAGTTTTTTGGAACCTCTAAATATAGAATCATGTCATCAGCAAATAGTGACAGCTTGAGTTCCTCTTTTCCTATTCGTATCCCTTTAATTTCTTTAGTCTGCCTAATTGCTCTGGCTAGAGTTTCGAGGACAATGTTGAATAGAAGTGATGAAAGAGGGCATCCCTGTCTTGTTCCCATTTTTAAAAGGAATGGTTTCAGTTTTTCTCCATTAAGAATGATGTTGGCCTTGGGCTTAGCATAAATAGCCTTTACAATGTTCAGGTATGTTCCTACTCTCCTTATTTTTTCTAGTGTTTTGAGCATGAAGGGGTGTTGTATTTTGTTGAAAGTTTTTTCTGCATCAATTGAAATAACCATATGATTCTTATCCTTAAGTCTACTGACATGATGGATTACATTTATTGATTTATGGATGTTAAACCATCCTTGCATTCCAGGGATGAACCCCACTTGATCATGGTGCACGATTTTCTTAATATGTAAAACTTACTTTTTTAAAGAGTTGACTTCTGTGCCTTCCTGGAGTGAAGACTCTTCTTCTTCCATCATCTCCACCAGGTCCAGGGACAGAGGAAAGGGAGGGGGACAGCATACTTTCATCCCCGATTGCATCTTCCATCCGCCCCTCCTCTGATCTTCCATAGCCCCCTCCCCTTTTCCTGAGCACTGAGTAGAGCTGTTGCTGCTGAAAGCTTTGGTGTCTTCCTCCTAGCCCACCCCAAAGGCCATCAGCTTCCAGGGGGACTCTATATTCATAAGAACAATTCATTAAGTATCCTAACCTCATGGTCATGTGACTTCATCAATTTTAGGGACAAGCTCCTTCTGCTCCATTTCAGACACTTGTGATGATGCCACATTCTGGACAGAAAGTCAACACTTGTAGAGGCTGCATCTTGGCACTACGGCTGTGAGGTCACTCTTTTGCAGGTTTGAGGTGAGGGTTAAATGACATGATGTAGGCAAAGCATCTAGCAAATACCTGGCTAACATCCAACAAATGTTTCTTTCCTTGACCTTTCTTGTCTTTTATAGACAGAAACATAATTTTGAAGCCTTGGTCTTTCTTCCCCCTTTATTTTGAAGGATCATTTGAATCTGACACCCAGTATTGATACTAAACTTTCTGCTCAGTGACATCCTCAGGAATCTCTTCTTTCCAGTAGCACCCAGGAGCTACGAGCATTCGATATTATTGGTGGTGCTTTTGTGAACATGTACAGCACAATACCCATTCTTTTAATCATAGGACATTCTTGTAGTAAAGTGACACTGATTCTCATCTGATTAATATTTATAGTCCTCCCTTTTGGCTAAATGCCAGGTATCTTCATGACGTGAATTTCTCTGGCTTTGCAGATCCTTTCGCCACCCCTCTTCCATCAGCTTGTTTGGGTAAGCATGTCTTTGAGTCACCCAGTCTGGGAGTGTCACGGATTCCCGAAACCACATGCCTTCTACCCAGGAGGGTCTTCTAATGGGCCAGTGTATCTATCTGTAGGTGGGTAATGTTGGATTTTATGACTTTTAAGAAAAAAGAGTGAATGCTTACATTTGAGGGAATTTGGAGAAAGGGTCATGATTGCTTTGATCACTGCTCAAAAATTAGTCCCCCTGGTTTGTGAATGAAATGAGTTTTAGATAGAGTTCATCTCTGCCTTTCTTTTGTCCATCTTTCTCTATATTCCATCTGCTCATCTTAGGATCCTAAAATCTATATTCTGACCATAAACCATCATTCGTTGCTATCGGGTCCCCTCTGGCCGCAGAGAGAGACACGACAAATGTCTGAAGCTTTGGAAGTTTATTGTGCACAGTTCCTTTCCTACGCTTCTCTTACCCCTAGCTTCTGCGCACTCCCAGCTTCCCTTTTCCCAGCTTCTTCCACTCCCGCGTACTCCCTCCTTCCAGCTCAGCTCCAGCCGCTGCTGCTGCTGCCGCCGTCGCCGCCGCCGCCGCCGCTTCCGCTCCGTCCGTTCCGTTCCCCCTCGCTCTCCCACCCACCAGGCTTATATACACTTCAATCAATCAGGGGAGAGTACACGAGATAAACGCGGACAGCTGCAGGCACAGGATGGGTACACGAGGGGGCATGCTCTAGTCACATCGTTAACTAGCCAATCATTGGAATTCGCTGGTTGTTTACTGTATAGCTGGCCGCTTTTGGCTCAGCGTCAGGCGCCATCTTGACCACGCCCAAGGCTGGGGGTCCCGGGAACCCCCACAGATCCCCCTTCTTTAATATTAAACTAAGGCTCGGGACCGTGTCTGTCTTAGGCTGAGTGGTCAGCATATGTCCTTACCCGTCATCAGAGCCTGCAGAGCATGCTGCAGCTCCTGTCTTAGGTCGGTACACAGCCACCTCCTTCATTACCCGTCTTTGACTACCGATCCAGCATCAAGAGCCATACTAATGGGGGGCTGTCGGCCTTTAGGGCGGTCATGGCCTGATGAAAAATAATTTGATCTCTCTATTGGCTAGCTTGCAGATGCATGCCAAAACGAATGAAGAGAAGAAGGCCAAGGCAGAGGGGTACCACCATAGCTCCTAAGCTTGCCCACTGTTTGACAAATCTATAAACAGAAGAGGAACCTTATAGCCATATTAAATACAGAAACAATATACGTCCCAATGGAGTTACAATACGGGTAACACAAAGCAGCTCTCAGGGAATAAACGCATCCCAGTCCCAAAAGTTCTTGCAAGGTATCCACTTGTTCTTATAGAGTCCATTCTCTGATAGAGTCTCTATGGTCTGTAAGGCTGCAGCTGCATTCTCGGCCGAATGATCGTTGTTATGGTTGTGTCAATGCTGCTACTGCAAGGACTGTGGTGGCAGTGATCACGGCTGTTGCAATGTCAAAGCCTCTCCTGCTTCTTGATAATAGCACTGGCAATTCTATATCTGCAACAGAAACTAGGACTGGTAGGAAGATAGAAATGTGCAAATTGCACAGGTGACAAAAGAACCGTTCCAGTATTGTGAGAGATAGGACACAGTTAGTGAACAGTTAAGAGGTATTATTAGAAATGTTAGTTGGTAGAAACATAGAAAAGAGGAAATACACAAGCTGACGTAGGAGGAAAAGCAATATCACAGCTAGGGTCAGCAGAACGAGTTGCTCTACTCTGGGTCTGATCTGTAGTATGATTCCAACGGCAAAGTGCAGAAATTCCTCCTGTTAAAGCAAAGAAAGGCTAGAAATATCCTTGTCACCAAAAACAGCACGACCTGAAAAATCATCAGTAGAATTGACAGGCTTGTAGAGAAATTGGTGAAAAGCAAGAAAAGGAAGGATAAAAAAATATGTTAGTCAGAAATGGAAAATATGGCCAGGCTAACAATGGCCCATAGGTTCCGGGTTTGCCTTTCCGTCTGAGTTTTCGTTATTGGAGGAAGGCTCAGACTCGCCATTGTGAGGAGGAGCAGCATCATTTGCATGCTGTAAAACTCTGATTAGCCTTTCTGGAATCCAGACTGGAGTCTGTTGATCCTGTGGGAAAATACAAACAGACCCTCGGACCCAACGAAGGACTGGATCCGGTCCTTTCCAACAACCTGTCAGGATATCTTTCCATTTTGCCCATACTTGAGGAGTATTATGGGGATTATAATGTCGATCAGCTGCAGAATGGCCATCCCTATCCAGAGTTAAGAAATTTAGAATGAAAAGAACTAAATTAAGTTTATCTTTAGGAGACTTGTAGGAGGCTCCTATTCCCCCTTTTTGTTTATTTAAACAATTTTTTAAAGTAAGATGTGCTCTTTCCACAATGCCCTGTCCCTGAGGATTATAGGGGATGCCAGTGACTGATTGGATGTTAAATGTTTGTAAAAACAACCGGAAGCTTTTGGAAGTATAAGCAGGACCATTATCTGTTTTAATAACTTTAGGTATGCCCCAGCCAGCAAATGCTTGTAGGCAGTGTTGAATGACATCTTTACCTTTTCTCCAGAATGAGCAGAAGCCATAATGACCCCTGAAGCAGTGTCTACTGACACATGTACATACTTAACAGTACCAAATTCAGAAATATGGGTTACATCCATCTGCCAAATATGACCAGGCAGCAGTCCCCTGGGGTTAACTCCAAAGGATTGTACTGGGATTAAAGGAGCACAATGTTGACAATTTTTTACTATTTGTCGAGCCATACATTTAGATATAGGAAATTTTCTGCTCAAAGTAGTGGAATTTACATGAAATTTTTCATGAAAGAGTTTTGCTTGTTCCTCTATGGAAAAAACAAAAATTGATTTGGTGGCCATATCTACCAAGTCATTAGCATTGGCCAAAGGTCCTGGTAAATTAGAATGAGCTCTAATATGTCCTACATAGAATAGATGTTTACGCTGTAGGATAAGGTTTTGTAGCGTAGTAAAGTAAGAAGCTACCGTGGACATGGAAGAAATATGGGGTACCGTTTCAAGAACCTGTAAAGCGTTAATGATATATAAGCTATCAGATAGAAGATTGAATGGCTGATTATCTGCTAATTTAAAGGCTAATATTACAGCTGCAAGTTCAGTAACCTGTACGGAGTTGGGTGGAACTATTATGGTGTGAAGTTGTTTACCGATAAGTACTGCACCTACTCCATTTTTGGAGCCATCAGTAAAAATGGTTACACAGTCTTTAAGAGGCTGGACACTAGTCACTTTTGGAAAAACTATGGGAGTATTTTTACAGAATTGAATCCAGGGATGTTGGGGATAATGGTTATCGAACTGAGCTGAAGTGGAACAATATAATACTGACCAATCATCATCATTATTAATTAGCCATTTAATTTGCTGAGTGGAATAAGGAGTTATAATAATAGACGGATGGATTCCAAAAACAGTAATGCAAGATTCTATTCCCTTGAATATTACCTGGGCAATAGCTTGGGGATATGATTGCAATGTTTTAGCTGGAGAGCTAGGGAGATTTATACTTTGCAGAGGTCCTCCTTGCCAAACTATGCCAAAAGGGGTATGCTTCTCTGAGATTATGATTAAACTTAATGGTTGAGTAGGATCACAACGATCAACGTAACACTGCTGAAGTCTATTCTCTACTAGCTGTAAGGATATCCGTGCTTCAGGAGTAAGTTTCCTAGGGGAATTCAAGTCAGGATTACCTTTTAATATATCGAATAAAGGTTTTAATTCCCCTGTAGATAATTTTAAATAGGATCTGATCCAGTTAATGTCACCTAAGAGTTTCTGAAAATCGTTCAAGGTATTCAATTGATCTGTCCTGATGGTCAACCTTATTGGTCTGACTGTAGTAGCAGTGAGCCTTGTACCCAAGATATTCTTGGATCTCCTCTAATTGTAATTTTTCAGGAGCTATCGTTAGTCCTCTTTTTTCTAATGCTTGAGTTATAAATTGTAATGCTTCTAACAAAACTTCTTTTTCTGGATGGCAAATAAGTATGTCGTCCATATAATGATAAATCAACAATCTCTTAAACTTTTGTCTAGTAGTTGTTAACGCTTTATCTACGTATATTTGGCATATAGTAGGACTGTTAGCCATACCTTGAGGCAACACAGTCCATTCGAATCTCTGATCAGGCTGAGTGTGATTAAGAGAGGGCAAAGTAAAGGCAAATCTCCAACAATCATTTTTGTGTAAGGGTATAGAGAAAAAGCAATCTTTTAAATCCAGAATAATAGTAGGCCAATTTTTTGGTAGTGCAGTAACAAGAGGGAGTCCACATTGGACGGGTCCCATAGGGTACATTTGTTCGTTTATGGCTCTTAAATCATGTAATAACCTCCATTTTCCTGATTTTTTCTTTGTTAAGAATATTGGAGTATTCCAAGGAGAGGTAGAATGTTGTAAATGACCTGCTTGTACCTGCTCTTGTACTAACTTATGAGCTGCCTCTAGCTTTTCTTTTGTTAGGGGCCACTGTGGAATCCAGCGAGGCTTATCATCTTTCCATATTATAGGGATTGATGGTTTATCAGTGGCCCCTAGGAAAAACCCAATCCATGAGAATCATTTTTTGGTGGAAGTAAAGGCAGTGGTTGGGTAGATCCTTGGCTATGTCTTCCTAGTCCTTTTTTATCATCATAATTCATATTTTGTAACATATTTCTTACAGGAGTCCCTTGGTAAATCTGGTCAGTGGTGAGTTTCATATCCATTTGCTGCAGGACATCTCGTCCCCATAGGCTAATAGGAACATTACAGACATATGGCTGAAATATTCCTGTGTGTCCCTCTGTATCTTTCCACGATAATGAGGAAGCACTTTGATTGGGGCTCTCTGCTACTCCTAAGCCTCTCAAGCTCTGAGCTGCTGTGATCAATGGCCAGTGCTTTGGCCAGACCATTGCACTGATAATACTTTTGTCTGCTCCCGTATCTAATAAACCTGTAAATTCCATATTTCCCACTTTTAATTTCAGGAGGGGCCTCTGTTCCATATCCATAGTAAGGTTTATTAAAGTGGTTCCTGTTGATCCAAAACCTCCTTGTCTTTTATTTGTATTTTCACTGGGCCACAAGGAATGTCGACTGGGCAATATAAGCATTTGTGCAATGCGATCCCCTGGAGAGATGACCGTAATTCCTTTTGGTGAAGAGACCAAGGCTTTTATTTGTCCAGTGAAATCAGGATCAATAACCCCTGGGTGTACTATAAGTCCTTTTAGTGTTGAGGAACCTCTACCTAGTAATAGTCCTACACTATTTTGTGGGATTTTTTCATGCCAATCAGTATCAATCATCTGCACCCCCATATCTGGGGTTAGTATGAGTCTGGAGGTGGCATAGATGTCCAATCCGGCACTTCCTGAGGTGGCTCTGCGCTCCCCTTCTCTGTGGGAGGATACCACCGTCGGGGAACTTGTTGAATTACCCCGTATATTTGTTGCGGGCCCCGGGGAGGGCCCTGTGTCCCGTTTTTTTTGAAGTTCAGGATTCGACTCTAGGAAATTATCCTCCCTATCTCTAATAAGCTGACAGGCACTATTCCGATGACTTCCTCTTCTGCATCTTGGACATAGCCCTGGGGCATAAGGTGTAACAGATTTTACTATAGTTATCTCTTATCTTTTGTTAGGGCATTATCTCCTTGCTGCTGATTTTGTGCATCTATTGAAACATATTGACCTTCTCCTATTAACATTTCTATCGGGAAACCTTGCCACTATGTTTCTGCAAGCAGTTTCAACAGCTATTTCTTGCCACTGAGCTTCCCCAATTAGCCATTGTTCTCCAGATAACACTGCTCTGCATACCTGTCTCCAATAGTCTTAACTGCCTCTTTAAAGTTTTTCTAATGGTTGATGGTATCTCCATTTGCTCCTCAAATACGGGCAGGTTCTACAAATTTTGAAGCTCTTTCTATTAGGCTTAGGTTTCTCCTACCTTTTCCCCTTGTTCTTAAGTTTTCACTACCACTTGGTTATTTATTTTTGGGGGTTCTTTGTGTTAGACTTAGTTCCCTTTTTTCCCTTGTTCTTAGATTTTTTGAGCAATTATTTTCTAGGTCACCACCACTCAATCTTTCCTCACTTTATTCTCTTTAAGCGTTCTTTTCTGTTACTATTAGACCCTGTTCATGAAGATCCCCCTTGTGGCACACTGAGCAGCTTTTCTTTACTTTAGCTGTTTTTTCCCCCAATGGCATCCCATTGTTTTTTAATGGTTTCCTGAGGGGTTGCTGCATTCAGACCCCATTGTTACCAATTTGAACAGCCCCAGCCATGGCAATTACAATAACAAACAGTGGCCTAGCTGCCAGGAGCAACAAAATTACTGAAGGGAAAACTATCAAGTGCGCATTAAAATTTTTATAGTGGCTTTTCACGTACTACCTAATTGGACCGCTTCAAGCGTGTTTCTACTTTCACTTTAATTAGACCGCGTTCCACTCGCCAGGACCGCTGATGGCGTGTCCCGATACCCCCCCGACCCGCGTTCCACGCGTCAGAACCCCAATACCTTTCAACCCGCGTTCCACGCGTCAGGACTCCTGATACCTTTCAACCGGACCGCACTCCGCGTGTCCCCAGGACCGCCAATGGCGCATCCTGACACCCTTTAACTTTTTTATAACCGGTTAAACTTGTATACAAAAAAAAATTCTTTCAAATATCTTACCTTGTTTTCTTTTATAAGGCCTTCATCTTCCCGGGTTTCGGCACCAGTTATCGGGTCCCCTCTGGCCGCAGAGAGAGACACGACAAATGTCTGAAGCTTTGGAAGTTTATTGTGCACAGTTCCTTTCCTACGCTTCTCTTACCCCTAGCTTCTGCGCACTCCCAGCTTCCCTTTTCCCAGCTTCTTCCACTCCCGCGTACTCCCTCCTTCCAGCTCAGCTCCAGCCGCTGCTGCTGCTGCCGCCGTCGCCGCCGCCGCCGCCGACGCTTCCGCTCCGTCCGTTCCGTTCCCCCTCGCTCTCCCACCCACCAGGCTTATATACACTTCAATCAATCAGGGGAGAGTACACGAGATAAACGCGGACAGCTGCAGGCACAGGATGGGTACACGAGGGGGCATGCTCTAGTCACATCGTTAACTAGCCAATCATTGGAATTCGCTGGTTGTTTACTGTATAGCTGGCCGCTTTTGGCTCAGCGTCAGGCGCCATCTTGACCACGCCCAAGGCTGGGGGTCCTGGGAACCCCCACACGTTGCAAAGGAATTTGCATTTTTCCATAAACTTTTCTAAGTGTGGGAATATGTTGGCCATAGTAACAGTTACAAGGCTGTGGTCTGTTATATATTATCATTCTAAAATGTCCAAACCCCAGATGCCCAGAGAAGAGGCTATTCTCCCTAGTTTCAAAACGTTTTTATTTTCCATTTTGCTACCAATGTTGTTTATCTCACTTAAATCCTCATTATTTTGTACTTGAACAAATTCAGTGCGTCTTCACTGCTCTTCCTGACTTTTCCTTTTCATCCCAATCTTACTTCTGTGTCTCATAATGATGTCTCACTACCCATGCCAGCGCTGTTTAAACTGTGCTCGGAGGGGCTTTCTAGGGACCCCCCTAGTGCCTGTTTGGTAAGGTTGTAGACAATGGGCAAGGTGTTAGGCCTTGTCCTGTTTCAACTAGGACAGCTCTGTGTCGATCAGTGTCTTTCTATTTGGGTTTTCTTGCAAGACTCTATTTAAAACAAGTGTCCGGCTGTTTTGAAATACTATTGTCCTCCAGACAAAATCCACATTCTTAGCTTGCTGGTCAAATCCCTTTTCAACATGTCTCCAGACCAGCATGCATCTTCCTCTTTCTTCTCCGTGGTATTGTTTGCCTCACAATGAATCGTTCACTCTCATTCCTTAAACACATAGGAGAGACCCTGAACTTTTGTTCACACTGCCGGTATCTTTTCTTAAAACAATTTCCTCCCAGGTTTATTGAGGCACAATTGACCAAAACTTAATGAATGTAAGGTGTATAATTTGATGATCTGATATATGTATACACTGTGAAATGATGACCACAATCAAGCTAACGAGCGCATCCACCACCTGATATGATTACCTTTTATTTCTGTTGAGGTGCTGAGAACACTTAAGTTCTATTGTCTTAGCATCTTTCAAGTACACAGTGTGGCATTTTTTTTAAAAGAATCCATTTACCCCCCTAAACAATGAGCTTCATGAGGAAGGCAATCTCCCTCTCTTTTGCCTGATGCGTGGTGGTGCTCAGATTGTTTAACAGCCGAACAGGTCTGCATTTTGTGGTGGAGCCAGCAGCTGCGGGTCATGGGACAAAGGGCATCGGGAGTGTTCCTAAACCTGCAAAGCTGCACCTCTGGGAAACTGAGAGAGCCCTGGGCACCCCAGGCACTTATCAGATTGGGGCATCGGTTTCCTCATCCACAGTCCTAAAGCTGTTTAGGAATCACACTCATGCCTCTCTAAGTGGGAATGAGATCGTGATCCTACGTAACGAGAGCCCCTTGTGAACAAGGAGCACATGTCTCAGGATTTTCCATGTTCTGAAAACCACAATTAAAAGTCGTTTTGGGTACTTTGAATTTCCTTTACCTTTTGAGCAGGTTTTTACATACACTCACCTTCATCTATTCTGTCAAAGGCACAGATATTTTGATAGTTGACTTTTTTCTCCTGCATATTAATGGTGGAAAGTAACACCAGTGGGACTGTCATTTGCTGCACTGCAGCAGCAAATTTTAAAAACTTGTCTTTAATCGTGAAATTAATCTTATTTATGGTGTTCATATCTAGAAACTATAGCAAGATGGAAGTTTTACTTGATGATCATGAGATTTTAGTTGGAGAAGATGAACACAGGGTCAATATCACAAACTTGTGTTTTGGTGTAACTTTAAGTAGACGCTTTTGTTAAAGGACAAAATAAAAATGGAATAAAGTGTAAGAGAAAATTTGAGATTAATAGACAATATAATATTTCTTCAATAAAAATGGTTTATTTGAAGAGATCAATTTTTTTCTTTTCCTTCCTTTCTTTCTTTCTTTTTTTTTTTTTTAGAAAGCAGAAACTACTAAGTTAAATACTGTTGGCTCTTCAAGAGAGGCCAGACCCTGAAATGAGACCTAAGGAGAAAGACTTGAGGTTCTCTTTACTGGGAGGTCTTTAAAAACAGGCTGAGATTTTTATCTGACTGGAAATACTTTAGATGTGGGTCTGTGAAGTTTAGTCTGGGCTCAGGTGTGGACACTCAGTGAGTATTTACTTTCTTCTGGTCCTGTTAGTCTGCAGAGGAAGGTCCTGTAATTAGCCAGTCCAGAAAAAAATATTTATATATTACAAGTTGTGATTAAAACTTAAGTCCTTGATTCTATGTGCTCTATGGAAAGTTCATATAGACTGGGAGGTGAGTGGGGGGCAGAGGGGTGTGAACCGGCTCTTCTTTGGCTGCATGGAATCCTCAGACACCCTTGTGGGTGCAGCTAGACTCCTTGACTAGTTTCGGGTAGGGGTGCAGAAGAGGACAGAATTTTCTGAAAGTTTCTAAGCCAGGGAGTGCGACTTTGGATCAAAAGGGTCCCTAAGTGGACAACGTTCTGGTCTGCAGCTTAGCTCTGCCCTCTGCTGTTGGCTGCATCACTCCTGTTCAAATTTAGGGTTCAGGGAGGAGTAGTTGACATGGGAATGTCAGGATTTCTACCTCCAGAACTACCTCCTCCGTGGAAAATCAGCCTGTCTGATAAATATCGGGACCCCACCCGCGCCGTCCCTTAGAGCGGGTGTCCGTCACTCCTATGCTCCTGTCCACGGCTTCCCAGGGCTTAGCGCTTATGAGCAGACCAGAATGCCAGGAGCGGTGTGGAAGTCATTCACGACTTTTGTGGCCGGGGTGGGGGAGGGTCCACTCGTGCTGCGAACCCCATTGTGGTTGCCGGGCGACTACCGGACTCTCGGAATCACTCGGAATCGCGCTGCGCCACGTCCCGGGGATCCGCCAGCACGGGTGGCGGAGGCTGCGGTGGCGCGCACTGGACAGGGCCCATGCAGTTACAGGTAGAGCGCGGTGGCGGGGCTCGCCTTCCAAGTGGGTTGGTCGGAGCCAGACCCTTTGCGCTGGGCTCCTCCTGGGCACTCCAGCCACCTCTGAGCGTGGAGGCGGCCCCGGGGCCTTTGCGAAGGTCCAGTGGCAGAGCCCGCCCCGGTGGTCGCCGGGCCCCTCACCCAGCGGCCCAGTCCCGGGGCTGGGGGCGGTGGAGGAGCGCCCCGCCCCCGCCGCGCCGCCGCTGCCGGGACCGAGACGCACACGCTCCTTAATCCTCCGCCCCCCGTTGCTCCGGCGACGGCCCAGACGAGCAGGTGATGCATTGACAGCGAGCAGATGGTCCCCCGCGGAGGCGAGCGCGGCCCACAATGCGCCCTGCGCGGCGATCCCACTGCCGCCTCCCGCCCCGCGGCCCCGCTGCCGCCCGCATGCTAATACGGGGCGGGGGCGGCCGGGGGCGCCGAGGGCACGCCCCGCCCGGCTCCTCTTCCCCGCTGCCCCGCTCAAATCCGCGCCCTGGAAGAGCTCCTCTCCGTAAATACGCCAGAGCGCTCTGCTCACCGCCTCCCCCCAGCTCCCTCCCAGTCCGCTCCGAACTCTCCCCAAGTGGTTAATTTCCATTGAGACCAACGCTTAACCCCTCCTTCCTGGCCCCTCATTCCCATTCTGCGGCCCCTGCCCACATCTGCTCCCTGCTGGCATTTCATATTCAATCTCGGAAGACCAGAGGAATGGATTTGCCACCGCCCCCAACTTCTAGGGCTGGCGTTGACATTACTAAATGTGTAGAGACAAGTTATTTATCTCATCCCCCCTCCCCCCAATGCTTCAGGGTCTTTTAGGCAGCTTCTCTTGGCCTTCCTTTCTGGAAGTTCAAAAATAAATCACTCTTCTCCCGTAACTGCTGTGCTGCCCCCTCTCGGGAAACCCTCCCATTCACATACCCTCCTCCTCCCATTCATTTGACACCCCCCTCTTTACCCCATTCACTGCTGTGTGGCAAATTGAGGCGATCTTATAGTAAGGGCATGGAAACTGCTAGGCACTATTCACAATTTTAATACTAACTTCATAGCTGTCACATAAATTCATTGCCAGGCTTACTTTATAATGGCCAAGAAGGAACTTTAAGGGAAGGGAAAAAAAAAAATCTGAAGACACGGCCATGGTGTCTTTTCTTTGATTTGCAGGTGTTTTTTGAAACCATTACTACAGTAACTGCAGATAGCTTTTTCTAGCTGCCACATAGAGTGCTTTTAAAAAAAGCAAAAACAAACCCCATCCTCCTCCTTTTTATTTTACAGTAGATAAAAAATGCCAAATGCCAATAAAGGCTTAAATAAAAAGGAATGGAGAAAGAAAGAGAAAAAGAGACTAGTGAATAAAGTTGGAACAATGCAGGGTCACAGAGCTGTCGAGACTAATGTCATAGTGTGGCTGTTGGGCAGGCGTACAGAAAACTTCTTGTTTCTTGATTTTTATGGAGATTTGGTGTAAGGCATGGAGCACTTTCTGAACAGGTTTAGAACAAGTGGTAAAGAAAGAACTCTTCACAATAAACTCCCGTCTGATGGGCTTTATGCCCACAAACACCTGTGATTTACAAAGAGGCGTTGCAGAGGATAAAAGCAGGCAAGAGGGCCGGCCTATTGTGGGGAAAGGATGCCTCATGTACCCAAGGCTGTAAGAGAGGCTTGTTTTATTTTAAAACTTGTTTTAGATCCTTGCTGTGCAAACTTACAATAAGAAAAGAAGTATTAGATTCTTCTAAGGACCCATAATGACTTTTTCAAATGCTTCTTACTCATTTTGAGCCTTCATTTTGGGAAGTTCTTAAACTAGTGACTATTTTAGTGACCAGTATTCAAAGAAAGTCGACTTACATAAATCTCTAAGGTAGACATGTTAGAAATCATTACCTAAGACTTAGAAAGAAGTGGCTAGAATGTTCACTTTGGGATATACAACATTTGCATTTACTTTAAAATTTTATGAACTTTCCTTTTTCCTAGAATGTTACAATCTCATGTTTATTTTCTCAATTTATTTTGCCTTTTTTTTTTTGCTCTTTTGAAGCTTTTCTTCTCCTTCCCTCTTTAACTTCTGCTCTTTCTTTGTTGTGATTTTTTCCCCCCCAATAGTTGGGGGCAATAGGCAAACATGAAAACTCAATTTGAAAACATAAAAAATTTTAAGTTGGGGGGGAGATTCCCTTGGGTTAGGATAACCAAGGAAATCTTGTTTCCACTGGAACCTGAATCAAGGGAGGGTAACTAGGGAGGAGAGGCAAGTGGAAGCGTGTCCATAGGCCAAGAGGCAGAGGAGCTTCCAGGGTCCCAACTCTAGTGAGGAAGTTTGTCTGCATGGAATGTTGTCAATTGGAGATTAGGGTGGAGAGGAGGCTAGGAGCAGATCATGGATTCCTGCGTGAGCCATAGAATAGGACTGATTTTATTCTAAGACAAGATAGGGAGCTACTGAAGGATTTTGAGTGAGGGATCTACATGACTGAAGTTCTATTTTAAGATCATTACTACTACTGTGTGGAGGATTGTGTTAGTCTGTTCTGTGGTGCTGGAACATAATAGTACAGACTGTATAATTTATAATGAATGAAAATTTGCTGGGCTCATGGTTCTGGAGGCTGGTAAGTCCGAGAGCATGATGCTAGCCTCTGACTTGGTTTTGCCTCATCTCATTGTGGAAGGCAGAAGAGCAAGGGAGAGTGAAAATGAGCAAGAGACAACTGGCAGCATCAAGCCCTTGTGTGCTCAGCATTAACCCACTCATGAGAGTTAGAGCCCTTGAGGCCTTATCATGTATTAGAGTTTCCCCTTAACACTGCTGCACTGCACTGTCTTCAACAGGTGCTTTTTGGAGGACACCCACAAACCCACAGTCAACATGGATTGAATGATAGAAGTGTAGTGACCAATTGAGGAGCAGTTAGAAATCCACTGTAGTAATCTAGCAAGAAATAATGGTATCCTGGACTGAGGTGGTATTAATGGAAATGAAGGGAATAGATGAATTTTGGATCTACCGGAGAGAAAGAATGTGGGGTGAGGGGAGAAAAATAGGAACCAGGGACCACTGTGTGGGACTCAACAACTTGGCAGGTGATGTTCGTGCACTTTATGAAAAAAGTTGGTGCAAATGAGGGGTGCAAATCAAAAGAATTTCATTTTGACTTGCTAATTCTGAGCTGTTGTTGAGATGGTCAGATGGAAATAGTGAGCCTCGACAGACTGCTCCCTGACCCTAGGCTCTGGCCTTTCCCTCGCCTTCTCAAGACCTGTGATGTGGGGGTGCCATAAAGGGATAGCTGGGCTAATAGGATTTCCTACTTTCTGAGTCTCAACTGGAAATACTGAATCAATCTGGCAATTAGCATCGGAGGAGGACCTGAAAAGTCATGATCTGGGAAAAGAACCAACCATTAAGGATCATGATGAGTAGCTGACAAGGACCAGCAGAGGCCTATGAAGTATAGTAAAGGTGGAGGAAATTCTTTGTGAGAGGGAAGGGAAGGTGGAAGAGAGAGGCAAGTTTATGAGAAGAAGCTGAATCTGGGACTAGACCTTAGGGTGACTGTCTCTAATGTCTTGCAGTTGAGGTATTCATAACAGTTTTTGACTCAGAAAGAATTTCTTCAGATTGTGAAACAACAGCTTGCAAATGGCTAGAAAGTCTATTTAAGAAGCAAAAACAAATAAACATAAAATTCAGAATGAGAAGGAGTCTCATAATTAAGAAGAAGCAATATCATAATTAAAAGTTATGTTTGGGGGGTGGCTCAGTTGGTAGAGTGCTTGCCTTGCAAGCACAAGGCCACAAGGCCCTGGGTTTGATCCCCAGTACCACACACACACAAAAAGTTATGTTTGGAAAGTCAGTAAATTCCTCCTTTCTTTTCAGAGTCCTGACTTGTAGAATAAAGACCGATTCTGAATCCACTTGTGAGCTTTATTAATGGAAGCTAAATGACTCTCTGTGTAAAACTCTCTCTGGGAAAGATGAATCGGAGATTTAAGCTGAAATGGGTTTCTCAATCTCTCTGATCTAACTGACTGTAAAGACTCACAAGTCACCGTAGAGGAGCTGGGGGAGGTGACCTAGTGAGCCTGTTTACCAAGGTCTACACAGTCTGCTCACCATGTAGAGACCAAGGGCTCAGTGAGACAAAAAGGCAGCAAGATTACAATAGACAATAAGAGATAGACCCCTATTACTTTTCTAGTAAGGGTCCTGGTTAATTGACTGGATAAATACAAGACTTCTCTTCAGTCTTGTCAGATGTCTCTGGGGGAAGTAGTACATATTTGTTTCAATATTTTTTTCCCTGAGAAGTAGAACAGAAGCTGGTATACCTATAATTTCAAGGAAATAGAATGGAGGAACTGTTTCCTCTTGCTATAATACATAAAGAGCTTACAAAAAATTACTGTGCTGAATTTGGATGTAATACTGTTAAAAGCTTCAACAAAATTATCATATTTGGGGGCAAAAATAATTAAAATTAACTCAAGGAAGAGTCAATTGTTCTCCTGGAAAGCAGAATTAATTGCTCTCCCTGGAAGACCTGATTAGAACAATAGCAATAACAAAGATGAAAACAATGTTTTCAGATAATTAACTTCAAAAAACTACCTGAGCCCAGATAGTTTTACAAGTGAGTTCTTTCATCATTTTAAAGAAATATGAGTTGCACATTATAGAAATCGTTGCAGGAAAATAAATAAATAAATAAATAAATAATAAGTCACCCCCGCCAAATAAAACCAAAACCAATAAAACCCCAAACCCAAATCTAACCCCAACCAAAAACTGGTGAAATTTTCCTAATTCATGTGGTATTCAAACTGAGCAAAGGAAGTAAAATAAACACAAGTAACAAACTACTTTACTCCTAAATCCCCCTGAACACATGGAGTTCATAAGTATACAAAAGATAAACTGTACTACCATTCAGTAAATAGCATTTCAGGATAACTTAATGTTAGGAATTCTAGTAATATATCACAATAAATATAAACAAGGATAAACAAGGAAAAATCATATGAAAATCCTATTAAATATGATACATAACACAGAACTCTTACTCCTTATAAAATTTGTTTTAAGTAGATAGAGATACTTATTTTACATAATAGAGTATTTTAATGTAAGGACCATTATCATAGATAACATAAAACACTGGAAGATTTTTAAACTAAAATTACAAATCAGACAAGGATACCTGCCATGTTACTATTAGATTGTCCTAAAAATTCTAAGCAATTAGATAAGACATGAAACAGATAGAGTCAGTTGAAAAGAAGGAAAAGATCAGCAATTGCAAATAACATTAAAAAAATCTGAGAAAAACACACCTAAAACATAAGGCATGAACATGCTAAAAGTTCCAGGATGGAAAAATAGTAAATTTCCAGGAAAATGTGCCCTACAAAAATGCAACCAGTGCTAAAGAGAATTCAGTCTTTGGCAAATGACTTCCAGACTTTCCTCGTTTTTTTCTTTTTGGTACCAGGGATAAAACCCAGGGGTGCTTAACCATGGAGTCACCATGGAGTCACATCCCCAGCCTTTTTTGTATGTTGAGACAAGAGGGCCTCACTAAATTGCTGAGGCTGGCTTTGAACTCACGATCTCCCTGCCTTGGCCTCCCCAGTCTCTGGCATGAGCCCCTGTGCTCGGCTTTCCTTCATTCTTGAGCAGGGGCAGGTTAGATTTCTCTTCTGTAGAGAAACAAGTAGCCATGGGAGGTTACAGCCTCTTGATCATTTGAGACCTTCCTGGTGTAGTATACATTCCTCGTATAGAATATAGGTTTTTCCATATTTACTTTTGGGATTTGTTTGTTGCTGGAAGAGACTTAATTAAAAATATTTTCTTTGCCCACATAATCACATAATCCATGTTTTATGTCATTAAATGTTTGGACCCATGTGTCACATTATGACATGGGTTTTACTGTGCTAACAATTCAAACAAGAAAAGCTGGTATAGCTACCACATCAACATCAAACCAGGGGTTCTAAGGAAGAAGAAAATAGAGATAAAGAAGGAGCTATGTGATTAAAGATTGTTTATTATAATGACTTTGCTTTCAAGCAACCCCTAAAATGAATAAAATCAATATTGACAGAGTTATGGAAAAATAGAACCAATATTTTAGTGGTAAATTTTAATATATCTCCATAATTAATAGATTAAGCAGACCAAAAAAACCCAGATATATAGGTGATTTGAATAAGATAACTAATAGGTTTGATCCCAAGTACAGTTATAGATTACATCTAATAATTGGATAACATTGATTCAAAGACAATTTGAATATTTATAAAAATCATCTACCTGGAGACTACAAAAGTATCCTTAATACATTTCTGAGAATTACTATCAAACAGATCTTATTTTAGTGCAAAAATGCAACTAATCTAGAAATTGATAGCAAAAGAGACTTCAGAATGCTACACACCTAAAGGACTTAAAGGACGCCTAAAGGCTAAGAATTCATGATGCAAATGGAAAGATACTAGAAATGAGTGAAAACGAAATCATTATGTTTCAAAAGATGGGGAAACAGTAAAAGTGGTCTAGAAGAAAACAAGTTATTTAAACGCATCAGAACAAAAGACTAAATATCAGTGGGTTAGAGAGAATAATTAAAGAAAAGATCATATACACAATAACAGTTAACACATCAGAAAACACACAAAAACATCAGCAAAGGTTAAAGCTGGTTCTTTGTAAAAATGGACAAAGTTGAGAAGTCTCTGGCAAAATTTATGAAAAAAAGAGAATTGTGATATAAGAATTAAAATGGGGACATAATAGAATAGAATCTATTATGCTGAGCACAGTGGGTAGTATATATATACTTTGATGTCAATATATTTGGGAATCTATAAAATAATAATTTTCTTGAAAAACAGTTTATCAAAACTGACTCAAAAAGAAATAGAAAAACATAAATAGCTTTATCAAATAAATAGTTTGAATCAATAGTTTTAAATTTCCCACAAAGATAACAGCAGAATAAGGTGGTTTTCCAATACAGCTAGTTATTCAAGTACATAAGGATGAGAAATTCCAATCCTGCACAAAAAGTTTATTAGTGATTAGAAAAAACAGCACCCCAAGTTCTTTCATAGGGCCAGCATAATCTTTGTACCATCATAAAGTAAGGACTTTCTGAGGGGGGAAAAGTCAATTTCACTTATGATCATTGGAAAATAGAAAAACAACTAAGCAAAATACTAACCAAAAAAAAAAAAAAAAAAAAAAAAATCCAACACTATACTAAAAAGAAAATACATTACAAAGTTATTGTCATCTGTGAATGTCTGGTTGGTTTAATGTGAGGAAAAACTTAAATATAACAACATTTTAAACAGATTACAAGGAAAAATATGATCATCTTAAAAGATGCAGAGAAAAGATCCTAAGAGGAAAGAGAGCAGGGGTGGGAGGGTAGGTGTGCTGGGGAGTGATCCTGGCCAAGTCGTATTGTTGTATTGTGTGCACGGACAAATGTGTAACAATAAATCTCATCATTATGTACTACTGTAATGCACCAATAAAAATGTGGAAAAGGAATAAAATAAAAACGTAAAATATAAAAAAAATGCAGAGAAGACACTTAATAGAATTTGCCATCTGTTCTTAATTCAAAAACAAAACCAAGAAGTTTTGTAAATTAGGAATAGAAGGGAGCTTGCTAAACTTGATAAAGGTATCTACAAAAGAATAAAACAAAAATACGGCAAACCTCACATTTGATAGGGAAATGTGTGAAGTCCTGTTACCATCAAGAGCAACCAAGTGTATCCAACTTATGAAAAGGTTGGCACTGGTACTATTTTGGGGTTCCATGCCATGAAAGTTAGTGTTTCTTGAACTGTCACTATTATCTCTTCTTATCTTTGCAATTCCACACTTCTTTTCCAAGCCTTCAACACCTTTGAACCACTTTCCTGTCTTATCTTCCTTTTGAAATATCTTAAAACTCAAGCTGTCAGAACTGCAAA
This sequence comes from Sciurus carolinensis, assembly GCF_902686445.1. NCBI lineage: Eukaryota > Metazoa > Chordata > Mammalia > Rodentia > Sciuridae > Sciurus > Sciurus carolinensis. The sequence goes on along the minus strand of NC_062216.1, from coordinate 159,063,056 downwards.
TACAACATTATGTATCAAAATGTATAAGAGAAGAAAACAGACAAAACATTTTGGGGATTTAGTGTTTTAGGTCATCTCATTCTGACACCTTTTAAAGTCAGAAATACTAATCAGAAACTTCTCAATTTCACTAGACTTTTGTGTTCCTAAAATACTCTGCAAAATTCTAGCGATTCCCAGAATTCACAGTGGCCCATGTAAGTGAAGATTTAAATTATATTTGCTTCAAAGTAAATGTGTTTTTGAGAAAAACAGATTCCCTTTACCATGGCAGCTCTTCCATGGTTTTAGAGATGTAAATGAGTTCAGTAAGACAAAAAATGTTTAAAGCATAGAAATTCTGAAGGAAGAAACAAAGCTATCACTATTAGCAGGTGATACAGTCATTTACATCAAAACCCCCAAGTAATCTACAGACATTTTCCAGAATTAATGTGAGTCGAGCTGGCTTGCTGTTTCAAAACAATGCATAAAATTAAATTGCATTTCTATACACTGGAAATGATTAGAAAAAAAGTAATTTAAAAGGTACCATTTGAGCCAGGCTTGGTGGCACACTCCTTTAATCCCAGCTACTCCAGAGGCTGAGGCAGGAGGATCATGAGTTTAAAGCCAGCTTCAGCAACCGAGTGAGGCCCTAGGCAGCGTAGTGAGACCCTGTCTAAAAATAAAAAAAATAAAAAGGGCTAGGGATGTGGCTCTGTGATTAAGTGCCCCTGGGTTCAATCCAAGAAACAGATAAAAGATACCATTTGGAATTAAAAAAAAAAAAACAAACCAAAACAAAAATAACTCAAACCAAATAAATATCCAATAGTACCTGGGAGTATATCTTATAATAGTCAAAATAGTCGCTTAGGTAGAAAAATGTTATTAAAGGTCACTGAAAAGAAAGAATCTGTTCATGGCTGGGATAAGTCAGACATGGCCATTTCCTGTTTGTTGCATGCTTGAAAACTGGCTCTTTCTCCACCCCTTGTTTATGGGGAGTTGAACGTTCAAGAGGATGTCTAGAGGGACATCTTATGGAGCAATGGGACAAGTATTGTTGCTGAAAATCAGACTCCCTGCACACAGGATGCAGAAAGCATATGAGAGATGGTACATCTTACTTTTTTTTTTTTTTTTTTTAGGGCAGTAGGTTTGCTTCATTTCAGCCACGAATATTGATTCTGATCCAGTGCTGTTGACTTTACAGTTTGGAACATCCTTTTAGTTTGCATGTTATCCACCTCATTGTGAATAAAAGCATAATATTACATGACTTCAAAAATCAGTTTTTTCCACCCTAGGGGGATGTGTTACACCTCTGCTAGGAAAACCTGGGAGACACAGCCCATGTTCCTTTGTCATTCTTTCGTGTATTACTAAGGTGACCTTACACCATAAAAGTGGAGCATATGCACCTACTTTAAAGCAACTGGAAGTGTTCCCAAGAGGTCTAAGTCTAGGTTTTTAATAGAAGGCAGAAAGAAACTTTTCACGACAGGGAAAGAAGTTAGAAAGCTGTGATAATGCTAAGAAGGAAACTCTATTGGTGTTCTATTGCTGTGGTAACAACTACCACAAATCTGTGACTCAAAATGACCCACATTTATCTTCCTATGGTTCTGCAGGTCAGAAGCTAACACAGGTCCTCCTGGGTTGGGATCGGAGCCAGCAGGTCCTCTTGCTTTCTGGATACTGAGGAGACTCCACTTCTTTGCCTTTCCCAGCTTCTGGAGGCCACCTGGACTCCTTGGCCCCGTCATCAGGGCCAGCAGCAGCAGCAGCAGGCCTGGTCTTTCTCACTTGGCCTCACTCCAGCCTCCTCAGGACTTAAGGGCTCTTGGGCCTGCCCTGGGCTCACCTGGGTAATCCAGGGAACTCTCCACCTCGCCTTCCTTCACTGAATCACAGTTGCAGCCTTCCTTCTGCCCTGGGCGGTGCATAGTCACAGGATCTGAGTGTTAGGACAGACCTCTTGGGAAGTGGGGGTGGAGAGCGAGCCCTCTGACGTCACTTCCGGTCCCCTCCAGCTCATTCTCCACCATGTTGCCACACTCCAGACTCAGGGCCCACTAACTCTTCCCATGTCCCCCAGGAGTTCTCATGGCTCATTCCTTGCTTGGCTCATCTGCCCAAAGGGCTGCCATGATGTCTCCAAAATCCGTGCCATGCTTTCTGTGCTCTTTCTGTTCCTCATTTTCCTTGATAATACTTCCCACTCCTGTCTGGCTCTCCTTCTGAAAAGTAAGCTTCCTGAAGGAGGGAACCATTTCACTCCCCTGTGTCACCCAGGGAGCGGGACCAGTGTGTTTGGTTATTTCATATAGAGTGCTATTTGATTATATAATCTTAGTATCCAGATTTTAAACTGCCATCAGCAAGTGATGAAGTCCTATGGAGGGGCTGGGGATATAGCTCAGTTGGTAGAGTGCTTGCCTCGCAAGCACAAGGCCATGAGTTCAAATCCCCAGCACCACAAAAAAAAAAAAAAAAAAAAAAAAGTCCTATGGAATACGGGATATCCTTTTCTGAATTTCCCCAGTATTACTTGTGTTTTTGAGACTAGAGAGTGATAATAGTAATGATAAAAAATAAGTACCATTATCATTGCTTCCACTTACAGAATGCTTACCTTGTGCTATTGCTAAATCCTTTACATACCTTCTTTTATTTCATCTTCTCACTTTGTGAGGTCATGGAGCACTGTTTTTGCCTTTCTAAGAAAAGTATCCCTCCCTGCCACCACCCACCAATGCTTCTTTTGGGGAACTGCTCCTCCCTGCTCCCACCAGGTAGTTCTGGGGAGAGCCTAGGCCTGGTACCTTGGAATCTTGGCTCTCAGGGTGTGTGCATGACCCTGCCTGGACCAGAGTACTTGCCGCAGGAGTCCAGGGGTTGATGCATAACTCAAGGGAAGCCAGTCACAGCTCTTCCTCTCAATCTTTGGATTCAGGTTGGGAAAAGAGGTTTCTTTTTCTTCCTGGATCAGAATCTGCAAGGCTTTGAGCCCAGACCTGCCTGTTGTCTGTGGAGAAGTGAACTGTCGAGAAAATGAGGCAGAGGCAGGAATCAAATTGTCTTGCTTGTACAGGTCTTATTTTCTTCATTTTACAGGTGAAGAAACATGTGTCAGAGGTCACATAGTTAAGACGTAGCTAGAAAATGGGGGGGATTTGACCCCCCAATCAGCCTGATTTTGATATCCATATTTCTTTAACTTTGTTGTACTGTCCTAGCATCCCAGATCCATGAAGGGTCACCTACTCTTCCTGCTCTGATTGATTTTTGAAAATAGCAGGGAAGTGCATGCTCTATACTTTTTAGCAGAGTTGTTAGAAAATTGCTACTCATCTAAACACCTTGTATTCAGATGAATCTGTTCACTTGAGACTCCATGGCTGGAATGGAGAATAGACTCCAACTTTGTACTACTTCTAGAGGAATAGAAGGGGCTGCCTGGAGCTTTGTGTTGAGAGGATTCTGAGGCCTCATCTGGCCTAGCGGAAAAGAAGGAAAGTAGAGTGTGTTTCCACGAGTTATTCAATTTGCTCAAAATGTCTGATCACTTATATTACATTTTGAAACTATGGAGTTGTATATTATCATTCAGAGGGTGTTGAACTAAGAACTTTGACCATTTTTCTATTCACACAGTATTGGTTAGCTGAGGGCTCACCTGTGTACCAAACTAAATCTTTAATAGTCTGTTCACTACAGGATGAGAGCATCTTCTAACAAGCACCTTCCTCTACAAAATGCCCAGACAGTTCTACCCCATAAAGAAAGGAAACAGCGACATGACCTGAATTTAGATTCTGGAACTGGATGTCATTTATTGGGACCACTCTTTCTGGTGAGAGAGATCCTAAATCACAGCCACCCTGAAAAATTGTCATGCGCCGGTATTGTTGAACGTTTTCTAACAATCAAATTGGGCCTCACATTTTGTTGGTTGGAGGTTCCATTTCTTCATCTTTGGCCCAAGTTACTTAGCAATGACCAATCAAACTATGCACCCACCATATTGCTTTGCATGTTTGACTAGAACTCTGACAGATTAATAGGAAGGGTAAATAGCAACAACGGCAGGGGCCCAGTGTGGGGCAGCAGGATTGACTACTCTGGACTTTGTTGTGTTTGCTCAGAGGAAGCCGCAGCAAAAGCCTGCTGGGAGGAGGTGAACAGGGTCATGGCATTTGTTTCTCGTCTCTATAGAAAACAATTGTCTTCTCAATGGAAGATGGCTTTTTCTGAATCTACATGGTTCCAGTGACGAGGAAGCATTAGCTATTCCAGGGTGCTTGCTAAAACACACACACAAATAGAAAGGCCACACAAAAGTTCACATTTACTGTATTCCGCAGAGAATCCTTTGACTGAGGTTCACCAGGAGAGAAGCCTCACTTGTGAAAGTTTATCTTGAAGGTCTCTTAACCTTCACCCAGTCACTGTTAACTCCCAGGATTTGATGTTTAGAATTTATGAAATTTCCAAATGATCCTGTCATCTTCCCTTCTCCCAGTTCTTGAGGATGGAACTCAAACCTTCAGTATTCAAGTTGACTTTGTAAATTCTGGCTTTGTAGGATCTGCTTGATCTCAAAATTGCTCTACTCTGAATGGAAATGAATGAAATAGAGTAATAATAAAGAAAAATCCTCTTGGGGTAAAATCTAATTAATCAAAAGTTGTTGGCTTCAGTTAAAGCCAGAACTACCCCTCTGGGTAATAGGTTTCTTTTGAGCACTAATGATTTTACATTTTTAGTTATAATAGTTCTTTGCAAACAGTAAGTGGCAGATTATTTTGTTTTAAAAGAAGCAGATCTCTAGCCATTTGGGTAGAGAATGGAACATTTCTGGAAATTTTTGACATAAGAGGTGTAGATGGGCATCAAAAACTGGGATAGTACTGGGCATGGTGGCCCATGCCTATAATCCCAGCAGCTGGGGAGACTGAGGCAGGAGGATGGCAAGTTCAAGATCAGTCTCAGCAACTTATTGAGGCCCTAAGCAACTCAGTGAGACCCTGTCTCAAAAATAAAATAAAATAAAATAAAATAAAATAAAATTAAAATTAAAAAGGACTGGGGATGTGCACCCAGTGGTTAAGCACCCTTGGGTTCAATCCCCCAGTACCAAAAACAAAACAAAACAAACAAAACAAAACAAAACTGGAATAGGAAGTGGATGATAAATAAAAAAGAGAAAACTTCTCGGACATTTTAATTTTTATATGAAAGTTGTTTCTTTGTCCTCTCCTGTGTTCCAGGTGACTTCCAAGTGCAAATTTGAAATGCATTAATATTAAACCTTGTTATGAATGTGCCAATCCAATTTCAAGAGATCTTTGAAAGATTGAGGTCCCCCCTCACAAGTAGCTCACAAGTTTAGCGAGGGAAAAAAGAGGTAGAGCACAATGCAGTGAGATAAAATCTTTTCTAGCTGCTTACTGCTGCCAGGCAATTGCCCGGAACACAGTGGTGTAAGTCAGCAGTCACGTGGCTATTCTCCCTGATTGTGTGAGTCAGGAGTTTAGGTAGCCCGCTTGGGGTATGGAGAAGGCTGAGGTTGAATCAAATAGCTAAAGATCTAAATGATCTGACCACTTTTTCACTCATGTCTGGCACCTGTGCCAGGATGATTTGAAGGCTGGGTTCAACTGGAACTGTCAATCAGTACATCAACCTATTGCTTCTCCATGTGGTGTGGACTTCCTCAAATATGGCCGCCTCAGAGTAGTGGGACCTCTCACATGGTGGCTCAGGATTCCAAGAATAAATGTTTCTTAGACAAGGAGGGAATTGCTTTGTCTTTAATCACTCTGCCCAAGAGTCACGGAGTCACAGAGCATCACGTCTCTATATCACAGGTCAAAGCAGATTCAAAGGTCACGAGCCCACCCAGATTCAAAGGAAAGGGACAGAGATATCTCCTTTTTTGGGGAAGGATTTATGGTCATGTTCCAAGCACAGTAGGGTCTGAGGGAGAAGAGACTAGAATGCAAAAATTAAAGGGAGGTTTTGGGTGTGAAGGTTGACATTTGGGGACGTCTTCAGGTGTGACCTTCACCTTCACCTTCTAACTATCAATAAGGCTAGGACAACTTAGGAGTAAACACAGACGGACAGAGGCATCCATATTCAATTTGGAAAGTTTCTTGATTAGCCTGAACTTCCTAAGGATACTTCGGTTAGTTCTGAAACAAATTGACACGCCAACAAAGAACAGCTGGGTGGCAGAAGCACGTGCCTAGAACGGCATTGTAAAGATCTTTAAAAAAATTGGTGGAGAAAAAATCTCACCAGCTCAGTTAAAAATCTCCTCCACCTGTCCGTTCTTTCCACATTCTGAAGCAGGTGTTTTTTTTTTTTTTTTCCCTAGAAATCTCTATTTAGGAACCCTGGACTGGGAGATGGAAGCATCCTCAGGTTTTAGTCCCAACTTCCTCACTCGGGAGTGACCTGGGCAGAGATCACTTCATTTTCAGTCTTTTACATCCTCTTTGAGGTCACTTTCCATTCCCAGTGACTCATTTTGTGGCTTTGGGAATGGACCAGAGCTGTTAATTTTATGAGCAAGTCAAGCTATTCATCTGCATTTCGTCCTCAGCCTAGCAGAATCACTTTTGGTCTGCAGTTTCGTCTGTCATAGTGAACACAATTTAAAAACTCAGGGTTGCTTAATACAGGGCTCTCCTAACCCTACTGCCCAGCAATGTGCTGCAGCTTTTCTGAAAAGCAATTTGACTTGATTTTATGTATCTAATATATTGATACCACTCAGCCTGTCTGAAGATCTATCTCTAAGACATTATAAGACGGTGAGGTCAAGATTTCTGTATAAGGATCTTCACTGTAGTTCTATTTATAATTGCCCAGCAATGGAAGCCACCTGTATTTTCCAATAATAGAAACATTATATAACTTAACACACACACAAACAATGCAAAGCCAGATTTTCTAACAAGGTATTCATACACAATAAGTTTGCATAAAGTGATTAAAATTTGTATAGAGAAAAACTAGCAGGAACTGCATCAAGGTGTCTAGGTAGAAGCCTTAGTGATTTTGTCCCCTTTTGGGGTTTTTCCTATTTTTTAAAACTATAATGAATGTGTATTATCTTTATGAGAAGCAGCAGAGGGTATAGGGGTGTGTGCGTATATATATATATATATATATATATTTTTTTTTTTAACACATTGCATTGTTTACCTGTTGATGGCTTACGCAAAAGAACTGCTCTCCAGTTTCATTATTGTTTACACCATGCTTTCTGCTCCTCTAACTTCAGCAGGGCCTCTCCAGGGCAAAGACTTTGAGGCCGTGGAGGAGGGATGGGACTGAGAGAAGAAAGGCAGCCAGGTGCTGTGGTGTGGGGTCTCTGGGTGGCTATGGGAGCCGGCCGCTGTGGCCTCCTGGATGAAGGCCTCAAATCTACAAGGCTATTAACTGGATTTTACTGGAGTAAATTACCCCCACTTTGCAAGAACATTAACAAATTACCATGAAAATGCTGTCATCACCAGTACAAATGTCTCTCAAAGGCTTACTTCAGTGGGGTTTTTGTCCTAACTCATAAGATTCACTTGTTAGTTTTACAAAAAGGAGAAACTCAGTCTCGAGGTAATTTGCACTTTGGGTGAATTCAGCGGACCATTTTTCCCCATAGGGTTTGTTTTGTATCCAGGCTTAGGCACAACCCTGGTAAATGGCAATCACGGTTGTGTGGGCCCTTGAAATGGGAGAGAATGCCAAAGTCGCTGCCTCCTATTAAGCCCCAAGAATGGAGGAGATTGCCTCTCAGTTAAGAGTAAAAGAAAGCTGAATTTAAAACTAGGAGAATTTTACCTTTAAAAATCTGATCCAGGAAGCAACTAGAGGTTGCATGTATGCAGTTTGCATTTGGAAGTTTAATCACTTGTCTGGTTAATAAAATTACATAACCATCCTATGAATGTAGCTATCACATGCATTTTATTTATAGGTTCGTGGTAAATCAACACCTTTTTTTGTTATGCCTTGCTAGACAAGTGCACTACTACTGAGCTACATCACCATCATCCCCAAACACCTATTTGTAACCCAGTGTGTCCTAAGAAAGTATGCAGGTTAAATCTGGGATCCAGAATGGCAGGTCCCATTTATAAGGATGAGAACTATATGCATGGACTCTTCTTGGAATGCTAGCATTTGTATTTGTCTGATTATTACATCTAACTAAAATTTAAATTCAGGATTAGTAAAATCAGAGAATAGTTAATAAGTTTGTCAAATAATAGGTATTCACCATAAATATTTATAGACTGAACTTGCCTTATCAATTATTTGAGTGTTCTTTTAATGCTATCACATTCATAAATAAGGTATTTATCATGGCACATGCTATGAGACTCTACTTTTATGGGTAATTTACATTTTGTGCTGTGGTAACTTATTTACATTTTGAAATGGATGCACCTGGTTAGGTCAGTTAGCATCCCAGTTAGAAAAAAATATCTAGCTTTCCTGGGGTCTTTTAAAATCTGCATGCAGATAGACTACCCAAATTGAGGGCTAGATATGTAGCAAGAAACACAACCATTCCCCTAAATGATAACAGGCAAAAAATCAGCTAACATTCGAAGAAGTTTGGCTTCTAATAGCATGTCAGAAATAAAAATAGCTTGATCTCAGCTCACATGAAGTTTTGTGTCATTTAAAGCAAATATAATTTTGAATTCCATATGGCTGTAGGCACCATGATCCTGTTAATGTTTAGAATTTCAAATAGCCTATCCTGCTTAAATGATAAGGTGAATTTAAGCCCTCTTGACATCTGGACTTTGAAGAGTCCATTGACTGAGGTGCAGTGGCCCAGGAGGTAATGGAGTAGAGGTCCACAGGTCTGTCACACCCTCCCCTCTGTTCAGAGTACAGGGCACTCTGCTTTCAGGACTGTTGTAGGCACAGGTACCTTGGTTGCAGAACTCGGCTCTATCTTATCCCCTTGGCAATGGCTGTCCCCATAGATAATCCTGAGGGAAGCCTGTCAGAGCAGGTCAAGCCAGTGTCCTTGGAAAGAAACCCTTTGTGATGAGCCCAGCTAATTGACTTGGGGTAGGGGTCAGTGCTTCCCTCTAATTATATTCAAAGATGGAGAGAAGTCCCAGAATGCACCACGTGGAGAGAATTAGGCCCATCAACTCATTTAGCAGAAATCTGTTTATCAGCAGGGGTCTTTGGAATATTACCTCCCTGTCTGCCCCCACTCTCTATTAATCCAATGGCAGAGTCTAAGTTGGAGTATACAATGGTTATATAATGATGAGGTTGATATGTGCATGTTTTATAATTCTAGACAATAGTAAATCTGGTAAACCTACCAAACTTTATTAATAAAATTCTAATTATATATGAGATCACATCAGTGATACACATATAAAGGGAGAATGCTAAGATTATTTTATCCAATGTAACAGACAATGAACAGTGGTAAATACTTGTTTTGCCTTAGGAGTTTAAGGGGTTCAGGGTTTGTTTTGAGCTTGATGATCTCAGCGTGAATGCCCTGGCTGGCAGTCCTCAGTCTGCTCTGAGTCAGCTGGCTGCTGATTTTGGCTGAGTTGCTTACCTGGCTGGGGGATTGGGTGACAGTTGGCTGATCTAGGATGGCCTTGTCTGAGAAGACTCTGCGTAGCTCTGCCCCTACCAGCAGGTTGGCCTGGGATGTGCTGGTGATGAGGACAGCAGGCAAGCGTGAGCAAGCCCAAAAAAGCCCAAGTCGGTGGAGCCCTCTGCTTGTGGTGGCACGTGCTAGAGTCTTCTTGGCCACATCAAATCACATGGCTGTGCCCAGATACCCAGTGGAAGGTACTACAGTTACAGGGCAAAAGGACATGGATCCAGAGACAGGTGGAGGCCATGCATGCAGTCAGTACCGCCTGGGACGATGTTGGAAATGTTGTGTGATTTATTTTGCGTGTGCTTTTCTACATCTTCTACCATTTAGAACTTCACAGGGGCGTTTCAGAAACAATGATTTTGGAAATTAGCTTTCAATTGCAAGAATCAGGCATCGGAGAGAGGAAAAGAGTTTTCTGCTTCCAAAGGCTTTCCTGGATTAAGCCTCAGAAAATTCATCAGAGTTTTGTCATTAGAGAGCAGAATGGATGCTCTAAAAGACAACCAGCCAGGATCCTTCCATCAGACAGGAGATGGGATCTCTTTTAGGTCTGGGGGCAGATAGGGAAGATGTGGATGGGAAAGCCCAGTGTTGAAACAGGCAGACAGACAAGAACCCCAAACAGTTACTACCTGAGCGAGGTGGAGACCTCAGCTGAGAACTTGGTTTCAGTTAGAACAGTCTTTCCAGAGTGTGGATCCCAGACCAGAATGATCATTACCTGGGAACTTGACTAAAGTCAACATCTTTGGCCTCATCCCAGATGTATTGATTAGATACACCAGGATGGGCCCAGCAACTAAGGTTCCAACAAATCTGCTCATTGTCCAGTGCTATGAAGCATATTATGCCAAAACTCAACAGCCCTGGACAGCAAACATCTTATAGTTCAGGAGGGTCAGGAATCTGGGAATGTTGGCTTAATGTTCCTGGGTCAGGGTCTCTCTTGGGGCTGCAAGCTGTTGTTTGCAGAGTCAACTCAAGGTGGTCTAGAACTGAAAGATCTACTTCCCAACATGGCGGCCACCATGACAAGTATTTCACAGAGATGGCAAGTGACACAAGCAGAACTCAGACCTGCCAGGAGTGGTTCCAAAGGGCCTCTTTTGGCCATTACCACAGTGCTGCCCAGGACTTGCCTGGACCACAGGGAAACAAGAGGTGTGAATATGTTGTTTCTAGAACAGTCTCCACAGAAGGGTTTTCCTGAGTAATTGGAACAATGATTAGGATTTCTTCTGTAGCGTTCAGCCATCACACAAGCTGAACTTTACCTGAGGTGCAAACCCTCCTGGGTTTTCCGTTCCTCCTCTGTTTTACTCCTTGAGCTTGAATAGACCTGGGTGTGCCACAACACGTGGTGCATTTCTGAAAGGCAGCGGTGCCTCACCCCCACCAGATGGGCTGCTTTACTATTTATGTCGTCTCTGCATAAAGGTGTTCTGTGTGGGCTCTTGGGGGCTTTTCTGGTTCGGGGGGGTCAAAAGGGCAGAGGACAGCAACAACCTATTGTGCATTGTGATACCAAGAGATTCTTCACTTCTGACTGTGAACAATGTTTCTCTGTCTGGGCTTGGGCTGTCTTCTATTGCTTGTCAAAGATGGAAACAATTCCCAGCTTTTGAAATGATCTTTAAAGGGATCAGCACACTCGAGTCTTAAACTTTGCTCTATTACCCTAGGGGCCAGATTAAGTGGACATGCAAAAAAGTCAGATATTATGTGTGTAATTATTTCATTTTAAATACATCTTATTTATGTACAAATATATATACAAATAAAATATTTAAATGTTATTTTTTCCAGTGCTGGGAATCGAACCCAGGGCCTCAGCATATGCTGAGGTACATCCCCAACCCTCCATATGTTTTTCTTTTGATCCCAAAGACAACTCTGGCATGAAAAAGTATAGATAGTTTTAAAAACAGTTTTCTAATTGTTGGAATGGACACTCCAAAAAGTTAAATATATCACATAAAATGCTGGATGTGAGCTAAGTGATTTAATCCAAACCTTAGTTTACAGAGGGAACCAAAGCTCAGAGAAGTTAAGTGACTTATTCAAAGTCACACAACTAGTAAATGCAGAGCTGAGTCAAGTGTCTGACTCCTGTATCCAAATTCTACCACATTCTGGTACCTCTGATCCACTTCCATGAGTACAAATGCAGACATTAGAAACATAATATGAGTTATATCCATTTATCTCTAAGTGCTATGGAAGTATTTTATAGTGCAAAGTGTTTGGAAGACAGTCTAAGCATCTCTGTAATCAGGAATGTATTATTCAACTTCCTAGTGGCCCTAAAGCTTCCTAACTTGAATTTCTAAGGCCATGACATAGCCTGTGCTCTAAAACAGACAGTGGAGTTCAGGATTGTGCTGTCTGGGCATATGAAGAGCTATTAGTTACCCAAAATAAGAGGAAACTGCAATGTAGCTTGAAAAGAAAAGATACCACTGCTCGTTACCTATGTGGTTAGACAGCCAGCTGTCTTTTGCATTCTCTTCAAGCATATGTTTGAAAAGTGTAAGAATAAAAATAAAATTCCAACATGATTCAATAAACAGGGTCTAGAATTTTATTACCATAGAATGTTGTATTGTTTCATTGGAGAGTAATGGAAGACAGGATTAATCAGTATGTATTGTCACAAAACTCATAGAAGTAATTCATCAGTTGAATGGTGTTAAACGGATCTGCAGCACACCTACTCCAGGCTCTCAACTGCACAGAGAAAATGCCAGGTGATCCTGGGCAGCCACTTGGTATCATGCCTCTGCCCCACTCCTCCCTGGTGGCCGGTGTGTAATCTCGTTGGAGGTTGAGTGCTGATCGCCAGTGACCTCATGCCAACTTTACCCTCGCTCAAGAGTTTGCAAAATAGAACATACATGTTTATGCTCACGTGTCTGTGTTCAGTTCCTCATTTACAGATGGGCTTTCTTACTGAAGTCTCTTTATAAATAGGTTGTTTATAGCTGAAAACACAGTTTCTCAAAGGAATTTTCCACCTGAAAACATTTACTAAATGCCCAAAGTTAAGCTTTTAAGCAGCTCAGAGTTTTGTGAGTAGGTTCTGAAACCAACTTCAGAAACTTTTTAAACCAGAACTGTGGCTCTGCACAGAGAGGGAACTCAGAGTTAGCCAGTCCTCAGGCCTCAGCACTGGGCCCTTCTTGGTGGAGGTGGTGAGTTGCTAACTTTACTTTGCTTCTAGAAGGACACACAGCTGGACTGCCTTCCCAGCCTCTCTTGCAGTTTCATGGTGCCATGTAATTTGTTTCTGACAACAAATATGTGTGAAAGTCATGGATGCCACGTGCAGGCCTGGCCCATAAACCCTCCCCAGGAATGCCTTCACTTTGGTGCAGTGGCTGGTAGAGAGGGTGCTAAAGTCTTTAGGGGCTGGACTCATTGTGTCCAAGGCTGCCTGCTTGGATTGGTGGATACACCACATATAAATTTCAGTTGTGTGCAGCAACTGAGATTTTGAAATTTATCTATCACAGCAGCAAATGTTAACTAATACTCCTCATTAGTCTTATGTCATTGGAATTAAGCCACTTTGGACTGAAGATGGGGGTGAAAGTCAGAGGGGTGATACCGGGGAGAGGCTCAGGGTGCAGGGCAGTTGTCGAGCCCGCTGAGGAGGGAGGCTTCGTGCAGGAGGTGGGTGGGGAAGGGCAGGGAAAGAGTGCTCAGTAGTGGCGATGCTCAGCCCTGAAGGTCGTCTGGTGTGGCAAGGGCTCCATCCAGAGCAGACTCAGTGTCATTAGAAGCTGTCTGCTCACAGGTTCCTTCATGCAAGACCTCATTAATTCACCGATTGGCTTTATATATTTAAGTGCTCCTTTTTTGGAAACATCTAAATTTTAATTTAAGGCTGTGTTTATGACTGGAGAGCATGTGAAACCTAATTAGGAAGCTGTGGCGGGTGTGAGAATTCACCCCTCCGATCCGTAACAGGGCCGTGCTTCCCAAGGGCTGCCTGGCCAGCGGCTGCGTGTGGCGGGGGTGCCGAGGGAGGCCCTTCCCAGTAGACACGGATTCCCCAGGACGGACATTGGCTGGACGACTCTCCAGAGTTCTGCACTGCGATCTGGGCAGCTCCTGTCCCAACTCCTTCTCTCCTTTCCTTTCCTTTCTTTCCCTCAGAGTCACCTTTCCTGATTTTCTTCCCCAGGCGTCTCCCCTGAAACATTTTTTGCACACTTAATTCCTCTCCGTTTCTGCTTCTCGGAGGATCTGAATGAACCCCAAAGTCATCGTCATTTCTAATCTGATCTTTCAGTTTGTAACTGTAAGAAGGGCTGATTCTCTTAAAGTGGGAGGTATTTCGTGGTCATCTGATCTAGTTCTCTGAGGAGCTGAGAGTCTATTATGAATGATGACTAGTTGCCCTTGAATAGTTTAATTATGAGACACTTTACCTAGCAGAGACCATGCTGGGGAGTCTGTGGTTATGCAGGTCCCTGTGGTCCATCCCCCCAAAAACTGAAAGGCCATTAAAGAAGAGAACTTGTTTTTTTCCCCCTCCCTCCCTCCTTCCCTCCCTTCCTTCCTTTCTTTCTTTTGGTCGGGGGTACTGGGGATTGAAGTCCGGGGTACTCTACCACTGAGCCACATCCCCAGGCCTATATTTTGTGTTTTATTTAGAGACAGGGTCTCACTGAGTTCCTCAGCGCCTCACTGTTTCTGAGGCTGGCGATCCTCCTGCCTCAGCCTCCTGAGCTGCTGGCATTAAAGGCATGCACCACCACGTCCTGTTTTTTTCAAACACAGGGATTCCTGGAGGATATGGGAGAATTAAAAAGAATGAACATTTATTAAGACCTTCCTGATTTGGATGTTTTCTATGTGAAATCTCACTGGGTTATTAAAAGAAAATTCATTTCAGGTAGATGTTTTTATCCCAAAGGAGGGATGAGATTCAGAGAGGGTAAGTAATGTGCCCAACGTCACACATACATCTGGTCAGAGGCAGAGCCAGGTATTTGAACTGGACTTTCCTGTTCCACACTCTATTTTATTATATTTTGCCAAATGTCTTTTTGGAGAGCAGTTTTGTAGTGTATTCTTGGGAAGTTCTGTGTAATTTTTTTTTTTTTTTAGCAAAAGAAAGGTTGAAGTCTATCAGTTTCAGAGTGCGTGGCAAGGACAAGTACTCCTCCCGTGGTTGGCTGGATTCATCCCCACCCCCGATGTCTTCTTCATGCAAAATGTCTCATAATTAAAAAGCACAGATTCTATACAGACACTGAGTCTTTTCAGTATAGACTGCATTTCCAAAAGTGGTTATTATGCCTGGATGTGCCTGGAGAATTAGATTTCTGTGGTCTTGACTCTAATTGCCCTGTCTAGATATGTGATTAAGCTTTTGTTCTTTGTCTCAGGATGACCAGTCAATAGAGTTGTATAGTTTTAATTTCATCTGAAGTGCAGTTGGGGACCAGGCAACAGAGTCGGAAGCTTTCCCCACCCCCTCTCCTTCATAGTTACTATGACCGTTATCTCAGTATTTTCAGGTTTTATTAAATCCCAAGAATGATATGACATAACATTACATTATGGCCAAATTTTTGAGTGCAATGTGGAGTTTTTAATTAAAAAAAAAAAAGTGAAATGAAGAGGTATGAAGATTAAAGTTTTACCTTCACTCACATAGAGTGTCTAAATGTGTAAGCTTGTGGGGAGTGGGGAGAAACACATTTTAATATAAAATTTTAGGTCCCTATCTTTGAACATCTGTTACTATGGCAACTGATTCAAATGCCGAAAAGACCAAAGTACTTAGGCAACTTAACTAGATGTTTTTGACAGTATGGGAACTAAATATATTTTTTAAAAACAGACACAGGTAGTCCCCGTTCAACTGACCTGGCTGACTCAGCGTGAGACATTGCTGTGACAACCAGAGGAACTGATCAAAGGAATATAGTTTAGAAGCTACAACTTCAGCCAGGAGAGCCGGCACTGGGGTGGCCTGTCTCTGTGTTGTCAGGAAGATTCCAGCTAGGTGGGGCCCATAGCAGCCCTGCTGAACACACGCGAGGGTGCTACCAGGTTTTTCTTCTGCACTTTTAAGCCACACATGAAGTGTCAGGTTAGCAGTTCCTGGGGCCCAAACAGGAAAAGCAAAAAGGGAATTTCTTAGCAGAAACACAGAATGCATCCTGCTGCAGTGGCTTCTTTTACTCATTGTGTTCAAAGTTGCTTTTTTTCTCCTTTGGGAAAATGATATAGACCTCCAGTCTTATCTTCCCATTCAGTTAGAATTGTAAACTCCTAGAATTATTTCTTATCATTAGTGCTTTAGGTCAAAAGTAGATAATAAAAGAAACTTTCTGGTGTTTTAAAGCAACAAGGTCCAGGTTCAGCAAACGTGGTGGTTCTTCAGTACATATTTGTGAACAAATTATTTGAAGAAAAATCACAAAAGGGAGAGGAGACGGCAGTCTCAGGGGCTCCTTCCCTCTGTTACACACAGACTTTTAGGCTTCTAAATGAAATCGCTTCCTCTGCACTGTGATTGGGTAAAGTGATCTTCTCACTATCCTGATGAAAAGATTAAAGCAGATGATGTTATTTTAAAAACAAGACCTACAAAACAAATGATCGAACAAAGGATTTTCCTAGATTGTTCTTTAATCAAGTAATATGTAAGAAGCACCCTCAAATTTTGGAGATATTTCTAAGAGAAAGAACACAGATGGGTTCAGATGGAAGAGGGATACCCCAATCCTGTTTCTAAGATCTGGTTGTAAACCTCAACCTTTAATCTTACTTGATTTTCATAGAAATACAGGCAGTACCACGAACCCAGGCAGATATTGGAGGAGGTGCTCAATGTTAATTTCCTTTAGGTTTGGTTAGTGGTTCTTTTTTTCTGTTGTCTGTGTTGCAAGAATGGTAAATAATGACTGAAAAGTCTTCTTTTCCTGGTGCAGTGAACACAGCAGTTCTATGGAGTTTTGATTTTAAATCTTAGTTTAATAAGTCAGGCATGGCAAGTTTCTACACCAGCTTTTGACAAGCGTGGAGAAACCTGTTTAACTTCCATAAAATGTCTTACAAATGTCCAAAGACTTTATATTCTAAGGGACTCTGTTCAGAGATATCAGTGACTACCATCAGATCCACCAGAAAAGGCAGGACAAATCCTGAATGATCTTGGTGACCCAGGTCTTCTCCTCCTTCTTGCTTGTGGGTTTTCAAGAATCACTATAAAATCAGAATCACTACAGAATGTTCTGGAAATGCATCATCCTGAGACAGGAGAAACTGGCTGGAACTGCCTGGGCAACTTCCTGGTCTCTCCTAGAGCAGAATGTCCTGCTTTGCGGGGGTGGGGTCTGTCAGTTGCAGGGAGATGAGTGGGATTGGTAGACAAGACTCCATCTGCCCTGGGAAGACTTTCTGAGCCTTGGAGGATCAGTCTAGACTTGACTAGACTTCTGTTAATCCTAAACTTCTGTTGCCCCCCTCTGTCTATGTGTGAGTAATGAAGTTGCTTAACTTAACTCGGGTGGGTGTTTTGTCGAACCCAGTTCATACGAGTGATAGGGTAACTGGTGTATGGTGAATGTGCCTCACGGCAAGAATATGTAGGCCTGGGATTCTTAGTCAGTGAAGTTAATCCTGGATGGAGGGAAAAAGAATACTGCTGCAAGTGACTGTTTTCAATCAAAAATAAGTAGATGTTTAAAAGTCTTCAGTTTATCTCCTGAAAAGTTAACCTGGATAGGATAACAATGAACAAGTTCACATATTTTTTCTACTGCTTTTTAGGGAGAGAAAGGACAAAAAATGAGAAGATAGGAGATTTAAATAAATATTGCTTTTGACCAGAATTTTGAAGTTCTTTGAAACTTAAGAATGTTATAAAGATATTTCTGCCTATGCAGAAATAATGCCTATCCTTAAAAACCGTATCACTCCAAAACAAGAATACAAGATCATTGCTTTATAAGCTTTATGCAGGTTATTCAGGAATGAGTTCAACTCAAAGAACATTTGTAGGTGAACTCAGTTCATTTTGAAATAGAAGTCTCCATGGCTTTCTTTCACACTGTTTCTGTACTTAGCCATTTGTTATTTTATAAAAGGAATAGAAAGATGGGAAAGACAGAGTCCTTCCCTCTGGAAATGAATGATCAAGTAGAAGGATTTCCTTGTTATTAGGTCAATGACTACTACATTCACTAGTAACAGTTACAATCCAGTGCTGTTCTAACTGCTTTGTGTGAGTTGACTTAGTCAATCCTCAGGAAAATCTATGAGGCAATACTAACTTGTAGTATCCCCATTGAAGGATGAGAAATGGAGACACTTACAAATGGTCAGAAGTCATTTATCTAGTAAATGGTAATGATGGGGTACCTAAGACAAGTCTGAGGCAAGTGCTGTTCCTACAGTCTTAAGGCTGTGGTGACATGCCGCGAATATGAAGGGGGAAAACTACTAATTTTAATTGGTGGGTGTGAATTGCAACAAAAACGAAGCTGTATCAAAATTAGGCCTTTGACATCTGGGTAATTTTTGATGACATTTCAGACATGTTACAGGAAGACAGATGCAGAAACTGGAAGTGGTGGGTCGGGAGTGAATTGTGAAGTGACCCTCAGCTACTCTTAGGAGGTCTGGTGGTGATAGGCAGGAAAGAGCTGGGACAGAAACCTGAGGTCCCTGAGGACTTTTTAGGATAGAGATTTAAGTATGTTTTTGGTTGAGGGGTATAGGAAAGAAAGACATATCAGAAATAAGGGAGAAATAACATATCTTCCAAATTGTGTTTCATAGTTTCCTGTTTTCCTCAACAGAGGATGATAAAGATTTAAAACATTTGTTTTGGACTTAAGATTATCATGGTGACAACTTGTTTCTTGTTTGCAATAAAAAAAAAAAAAAAAAAGATTATCATGGTGAATTTTGACCACTGTTCTGTTGTAATGAATGAAGTTCTCGGGACCCGTTGGGATGCTGATGTCTCTGGTTTCATGCAGTTAACGGTTCTTGCATTCTCCGAAATCTGTGGGGCTTGTGTTTCTAGAGGGTGGACAGAACACAACCTATAGGTCTCCCTCCTAAAATAAATCCTTAGAAGTTAAAGAAACATTATCAATATGCAATTGTCTTAGGAAATAAGGAGAATAGATTACAGAGGACCAGGTCAGGTAAGAATTCCAGAAAGAAGAAACTAGACAGGATCAGATTAGGGACACCAGCTCAGGACCCTCTCTGGTGGGGCGTGGCTATAGAAGTTGGGAGCCAGGTTGAGTCTAGGGTACTTAGATGAGATATCACAGTGACAGCATCCAGGTGGCTTAAAACTGGCATTTTTCTCTTCTTTCTTAGATCAGGCAGCAGTGGTAGGTCTGCCTCTACACAAGGACACTCAGGAAGGAGTTCTTGTTAGAGATACAAGGTGGTGACTAAGACAGAGGAATCTGTATGTTTAAGTGACCAAACTTTTGGCAGAACAGGTATAGAAAGAAGGTAGTGTAATAAGGAATCTAGATTACTAAGAAGAATGGAAAAATGTGGAATGAATGCTTAAAAAAATCATGTACGTGCACATATAAATCCACTGCATGGGACTTCACCTTTAAGTGGAAGTAAAAAGAGCCAAAAAATATCAATAAATGAAGAAAGTCTAGCAGAGTTGGCAAAGGAGAACAGAGGAGGGGAGAGAGGCTGGGACGGAAAGGGGCAGGGAAAGGGGACATCGTGAACTGAAGTAGGATTTCATTGATGGTTGAGTTTGTCAGGATGAAGCCAACTACCATGTTTGAATAGAAAGCTCTAGGAAAAAAGTCATTCAATATTTGAAGAAAGTTGCAACTAGGAAGATGTTAAAAAAACTTAATAAATTTTGGAAGAACTTATATCCAAGGAAACGAAGCTTTAAAGCAATGAGAGCAGGACCTTATAATACATATTAGAGACACAAGGGAGAAAATATTATTAGGGAGAAATCATGAAGAGTGGAAATTAATACCATAGAAAGCAAGCAGTTGTATTGAATTAAAGATTCAGACTTGTGAAAGAGGAAGACAACTGCAGAACCCTTGCCAAGGCTGGTAATAAGAGAAATAAAGACTAAATGAAAGAAAAAATCAAAGTGCAAATTAATATTATTGGGAATAAAAATAGGATGTAACTAGATACAGAAAGTAGAAGACTATAAGATAACAAAAATAACTTTATGTCAATAAATTCGATAAACAGGGAAAATGAAAAAACTCTAAACGAGATAACTTATAAAAACCTTTTACATAAATATAACTTTCCAGAAACCTTTACATAAAATACATAAGGAATAATCTAAGAAAAATAGAAAACCTGTCTGGTCATCAGAGAAAGTAAATAAATATAATAATAGATACTTTAGTTAAACCTTCCTAACTAGATTAAATAATAGGTTATTCCCATCTTATGCAAACTCCTCCAGAAAGTCTGAAATATTCCTCATATCAAGTTGATTGTAAATAATTTTTCCGTATTTCCAGTTCTTCACTCCTCTCTAAATCTATGCCATTTGCAATATGATTTTGTAGCTTCCCCCGCAAGAGGTGGAGTTTATTTCCTTAGTGCTTGCCTCTGGGCTGTTTCATGGCTTCTCCTGGTGACTAGAATGTGGGGGGACTGATGGGACTAGAAGTGTTGGCGTGCCAGTGGTCAGTCTGTGTTTTGGAGATCTTACGTGTTTCCAGGCCCTTGGAATTCTGACACTGTCCTGTGAACAAACCCAGTTAGCTGGTTGTAGTGGAAAGCATGAAACCCGGCCTCCCCACCATGTCAGGCCCTAGCCAAACAACGGCTAGGTGGGTGGACAAGGACCTCCCAGAAGAGCTGTTCCCTGCTGAAGACAGACCTACTTGTGACCTCAGAGAAGGTCATCTGTATCTGGCCTCCATCATGGAAACTTCCGGCCAATCCATGAACTCATGATTAGGAAGAAATGCTTGTTGTTTGAAGTCATTGTTTTTGGGGTAGTTTGTTACACAACAAAGGTTAACTGATAGAGAAATTGGTATCTAGAAATGCGGTGCTACCATAACGAAAACCCGAGCACCCTGGTGTTGTTTGTGCACTGGGCTATCAGTGGAGGCTGGGAATATGGAAGGCACGCTGGTGGCAGAACCTGGAAAAATGGAAAGAACACTGTTATTAGAGGCTGCAAAATGGTAACATAGGTAGTCAAACAAGAGGCAGCAGTATTTCCTGCTTTAACTTGGAAGAGGAAAAATAGACATAATGAACATTTGCATCTGGCTCAGTTGGTTTCCAGGAAGAATGCTGAAGGTGTCAGCTGACTGCCCCAATCTGTGGATGACACAGTATGGCAAGAAGGGGTCGAGTTTAAGAAAGAATTGACCAGTCTGTAGGCAAAATTTAGAAGCATAGGAAAAGACCAGAATTTTTTGGTTTAAAAAGTTAAATGGATCCTTTAGTCTATTTGGCAATGGATACTCAGAATGGAAGCTGGAGGCATAAATTCAAAATTGTACCTGTAGGACTATTTGTTAAGACTCCTGAAAGAATCCAGGGGATGCCTAGTAGATGCTTTAACTACACAAAGGGTCTTCTACCATTCTTGAGAACATCATCACATAGCAGTTGGACACCCCCAAAGTAGATGTCAGTGGAGAGAGAAAGGGTGGGGGGGGCGGATTCTGAAAAACAATTGTGGGTATGACATTTTTGGCAAATGCATTTGCATGGAGTCAGATTCATAAACACATCTGCTGAGTTCTTGAGTGAGTTGTAAAAGAAACGCTCCATCCATCAACCTGAAGGGAAGTAAACTGAGATGGAATGTATTTTGCCATGGCTTCTGGGCCCTCAATTTGCTACAGACAGGAACCAGGCTGACATAGTTACTCAGTGGCCAGTACAATCCATTTCTTTTTCAAAAGAGACCTAGACTGGTAATGAAAAAGGCATCACAACTCAGAGGGCACAACTGGGGACCATAAACAGGGGGTCACTCCCAGGACAAAACTGGACCTAATCCAGGGAATCTTCCCACTGGCAAGGGATGGTGAGGGTCCAGAATAGAGGTGGAGCATGAGCAGACCAGCCCAATGATGTCCCTCCCTCTCCCTCTGAATTTTTTATAAGGTTAGGATAATCAACATTGAAACCAATCAAAAGAAACTGAAAAGTTATAGAATAATTTCATGAACATTGATATAAAAATTTGATCAAAAATATTAGTGTACTGAATCCAGAATATTAAGTTTATCCCAATAAGGCAAGAATGACTTAATATCAGAAAATCAGTTAGTATATGATCTTGATATTAAAAGTTAAAAGGATAGTGCCGAAGAGGAAAGTTATAAGCCAGTCTCATAAATATTGATGCAAAAAATTCTGAATGCAAATCTTGTGAACCAAATCTATCACATAATCACATTAAATTTATTTTGGGAAAATAAAGGCAGATTAATATCTTTTACCACACAAAAGAATTAAGAGAGAAATCTAAATTTAGTATTTAATCTAAATATCAAGTCAGCATATGCAACTAATTAGTTTATATACTAGCAAAAACAAAGTTCAATGACACAATATACCATTTACAAAATCATTAAAAGAGCAAGAGATGGTTTTTATGAAATAAATTACAAATATTGATTGAGACACATCAAATAAAATTGAAACATAAAAAAACACAATGTGTTCATATTTGCACTATTATCATGATGGGCTTTCTTCCTGTTAATTTCAGAGTTGAGGCATTTCCACTTAAAAGCAATTTTTTTTTTTTTTTATAAAGAAACTAGAAAAGCATTCTAAAGTTTAGATGGGAGGACAAAAAGTCAGGAATGACTAAGATATTGTGGCATAAAAACATTGGGGAAAATTGCCTTATTAATAATAAGGGTTGTTACAGATGTATAGCAATTAAAGCATGAATATAGAGAAATACCTAATAAAATGGAAGATTGACCTGTAACTATGGAAACCTGATTTTTGATGGAGTTGGTATTACACAGCAAAGCACTGCAGAGAGCTGGCGTTACATGTGAACCACTTAGAACTTGTAGCAAGCACTATGAAAATGTTAGCTGCTGTTACTATGTTTTTGTTAGTATTATAGTTACTGCAGGTTGGTGATGAAGCCATGGACTAGTCTGTAAATATAGCTAGGACAACTGATTATCCCACAGAAAAATAAGAAAGTTGACTCTTACCTCACACCATACACAAACATCAATTCAGGAAGAATAAGAGGCTTACATATAAATGCAAATCTACAAATCTTTAAAAAGACAATGTAGAAAAGGACATCTTTTTGACCTTGAACTAGGAAAGATTTTCATAAATAAGACCCAAGGAGCACTCACCATAAAAGAAAAGTCTTAATTAAGAATTAGTCCTATTCATTCAGGTACCATAAGGGAAATGAAAGGTTCAAATGAGAGAAGATATTTGCAATGCATATAATACAGGAAAAATTAATATCCAGCAACTACCACAGTGAAAAAATTGGCAAAGGGTTAGCACAAGCCTTTTACAGACTAGCCTATGCCAATTAGAATATGATGATGCTTATCCTCATTACTAAATCACAGAAATATAAAATAAATTTTAAAGGAGAGAGCAATACAGATACCAAAACAAAACAACAACAACAACAAAACCCCATAAACCCCATGTTTGTAAGGATGTGGAGTAATTAGAACCAATACAAATTTGTACATCTCTTTTGAATAACAATTTGGTATTATACGGCCTATTTAAATATATGCATACTTTATGACCCATTAATTCCACTCCCAAATATACACCCAGGAGCCCCTTACATATGTACAAGGAGTTTATGGTCAAGTATACTTACAGAAGCTCTGCTCATAAGAGCAAAAATGAGCACATCCCCACTGGGGACCATGGAGTGAGAGCCTGGGATGCGACTCCACCTCTGCCTCCCAACAGCAGAACATCCCCCAGTCTCTCCTCATTTGCAAGGTGGAGGAAACATCAGACTTAGAAAGTGGTTGTGGAAAGTTAATGGATGTTGGCTAAGAAAACAAATGTGAAAATATCTAGCTGGAGTTCCTGACCGGGAACTCTTCCTGTATCAGTTTCCTCTTCCGTACTTTGTTGTTCTCTGTAGGATGAAATTGCTGACACCAATGAATCATAACAACAAGACGAGCAATAGGATTATCTTGACAAAATATTCAGTATAACTAACATCCTCTGCTTAGGTCTTTGAAAAATGAAGCTCATGCTGTTTGATACCAGCTTGATCCCCCCCCCTTTATTTATTTATTTTGTTCTTTTTAGTCATACATGACCGAAGAATGTATTTTGACATATCATACATACATGGAGTATAACTTCCCATTATTGTGGTTGTACATGATGTGGAGTCACACTGGTTGTGTATTCATACATGCATGTAGGAAAGTCATGCCCAATTCATTCTACTGTCTCCTATTTCCATCCCTCCTCCCTTCCCTTCATTCCCCTTTGTCTAATTCAGTGAACTTCTATTCCTCTCTTCCCCCTGCCTATTGTGAGTCAGCATTTACATATCAGAGAGAACATTAGGCCTTTGGTTTTTGGAGATTGGCTTATTTCACTTAGCCTGATAGTCTCCAGTTCCATCCATTTGCTGGCGAATGTCATAATTTCATTCTTCTTTGTGGCTGAGTAATATTCCATTGTGCATATGTACATTTTCTTTATTAATTCATCTGTTGAAGAGCATCCAGGTTGGTTCCATAGCTTAACCATTGTGAATTGAGCAGCTATAAACATGGAAGTATGCTGATTTTAAGTCCTTTGAGTATATGCTGAGGCGTGGAATAACTGGGTCAAATGGTGGTTCCATTCCAAGTTTTCTGAGGAATCTCTATACTGCTTTCCAGAGTGGTTGTACCAATTTGCAGTTCATCAGCAAAGTCTGAATGTACCCTTTTCCCTATATTCTTGTCAACATTTATTGTTCCTTGTATTTTTTTTTTTTTTTTTTTTTGGTACCAGGGATTGAACCCAGGGGCGCTTAACCACCGAGCCACACCCAGCCCTTTTTTATGTTTTATTTAGAGACAGGGTCTTGCTGAGTTGCTTAGGGCCTTGCTAAGTTGCTGAAGCTGGCTTTGAACTTATGATCCTCCTGCCTCAGCCTCCTGAGCCACTGGGATTACAGGCATGCACCACTGTGCTAGTGTTCCTTGTATTCTTGATAATTGCCATTCTGAGTGGAGTGAGATGGAATCTCAATGTAGTTCTAATTTGCATTTCTCTAATTGCTGGTGATGTTGAACACTTTTTCATATATTTGTTGAACGATTTAATTTCTTTTTCTGTGAGGTGTCTGTTCAGTTACTTTGCCCATTTATTGATTGGGTTATTTCTTTTTTATTGGTGTTAAGTTTTTGAGTTCTTTATATATAACCTGGAGGTTAATGCTCTATCTGAGATGCAGGTGGCAAAGATTTTCTCCCATTCTGTAGGCTCTCTCTTCACATTCTTGATTGTTTCCTTTGCTGTGAAGAAGTTTTTAGTTTGATACCATCCAGTTTATTGATTCTTGATTTTACTTCTTGTGCTTTAGGCATCTTGTTGAGGAATTTGGTTTTTTAAGCCCACATGATGGAGAGTTGGGCCTACTCTTTCTTCTAGTAGGTGCAGGGTCTCTGGTCTAATGCCTAGGTCCTTGATCCATGTTGAGTTGAGTTTTTTGCAGGGTGAAAGATAGGGGTCTAGTTTTGTTTTGTTACATATGGATTTCTAGTTTTCCCAACACCATTTGTTGAAGCAGATATTTTTTTTCCAGTGTATATTTATGGCAACTTTGTCTAGTATGAGATAACTGTATTTATGTGGGTTTGTCTCTGTGTATTTCTATTCTGTACCATTGGTCTTCATGTCTGTTTTGGTGCCAAGACCATGCCATTTTTGTTACTATAGCTCTGTAATATAGTTGAAAGTCTGGTATGTGATGCCTAATACTTCACTTTTCTCAATGATGATTGCTTTGACTACTCTGGGCGTCCTATTTTTCCAAATGAATTTCATGACTGCTTTTTCTATGTCTATGAAGAACATCATCAGAACCTTAATAGGAATTGCATTAAATCTGTATAGTGCTTTTGGTAGTATGGCCATTTTGACAATATTAATTCTGCCTATCCAAGAACAAGGGAGATCATTCCATCTCCTAAGGTCTTCTTCAATGTCTTTTTTAAAAGAGTTTTGTAGTTTTCATTGCAGAGGTCTTTTACTTCTTTTGTTAGATTGATCCCCAAATGTATATATTTTTGAGGCTGTTGTGAATGGGAGAGTTTTCCTAATTTCTCTTTGAGTTGATTCATTGATTTATGGGTGTTAATTTTATATCCTGCTACTTTGCTGAATTCACTTATGTGTTCTAAAAGTTTCCAAGTGGACTTTTTTGGGTCTTCTAAATGTGGAATCATGTTGTCAGCAAATAGGGATAGTTTGAGTTTCTTCTTTTCCTATTTGTTGATAGCAGCTTAATCTTATCTAGAAGTTGCTGGCCATTCACCTCCTCCCTGGTCTACAGCCTCAAGACTTTACTTTCCGGGGTGACTGTCTCCATTGGTCTGTAAGCTCCCTTTAGCATCTGTCCTGGTCACTACTACATTTTTAGCATCTAGGGCAAAACCTGGAACCTAATAAGCACTAAATAAATATTGGTTGAATGAGTGATTATGAATGAGAGAGAGAGGGAGAGAGAGAGAGAGAAATATGTATATATAATTTCCGAGGCAAATTCTCTATAAAACAATTACATTCCTTTACTCTTGAAGACATCTATTTTTCTTTAATTTATGTTCTCTTTCATTTTCTCTATAAAAAATTCATTTATAACGCATGGAAAGCGTGTGGTATGTGTCTGGCACACAGAAGGTGTTTAACGTATTTGTGTATTCAAGAAACTTATCTACATTGTTCCAATCACAAAGCACTGTGATTTGGTGTTTTGTTTAACAATGATAATTCAGCGTATATCAGGATGGGAATACAAACGTTTATGCTGGGACATTCAGGGAAATTGGTAGAGTGGAGGCTGGTTCCCATTACACCAGGAAGGGTTTTCCAAGGAAAGCCACCTTGTCATCAGCTCCTGAAGGTCTTGGGTGCCCAAACCAGCAATCTGGTCACTTGTACATCTGTGCTTTCCAGTGCTAGAAAATGTCATTGTCCACAAAACTGCCATCCCTGTGAGACTGTGAGACCAAAGAGTAGATGTGGGATCATCAATCACAATCCCTCCTTGCTTTTTTTTTCTTCAATATTTAACAAACATTATTTAAAAACATTGGGACTGGGCTAGGGTTGGTCTGCAGGCCACAGTCTGTTAACCTCGCTATAGGGAAAGAAAATACCATAAACATATGAAACTTCTGAAACTAATAACTTATTTAAAGAAATCCTACTTAGGAATTTAGTATCCTGAATAGATTTGGTTTTTTAATTTTTTAATTTTTTCTCATTAGTTGCACATGACAGTAAAATGCATTTATACATTTTGAGAGGTCATACATAAATGGAGTGTAATCTCTCATTTTTATGATTGTACATGTTGTAGGATCACATGGATCATGCAGTCATATATGTACATGAGGTAATAATGTCTGTTTCACTCTACTCTCCTTCCTACCCCCATCCCCTTCCCTCCCTTCACTCCCCTCTACCTAATCTAAACTAACTCTATTTTTCCCTATCTCCCCACCCCTTGCTTTTGTGAGGAAATGGAAGTTATGTGCATATTGGTTATGATTGATGGCTGGCATTATCTTATTGTGAAAATCTAGAGAACTGTGTATACCTAAGAGTTCATGTGACAGAACTTAATAATAAAAGCGATGATATAAGGTATTAACCTTGAAAGAGGTTAAGATGTGAAGGAGGAGGAAAAGGAGTGCATTGTGAAAATGTTAGTGAAAGTTTTTAAAGGTGATAACGAAGACTTTTGATTTTTAAGAAAGAAGAAAAGTCTTTAATGCATAACAAGTTCAAACTGGAATTCTATCTCTTCCTTTCCCAAAAGAAGTTTCTGTCATTTAGAGGACACATTTTCTGGTGTCACATCTTCCTGAAGACCTGGCTTGCTTTCACAGCCCCACCCTTAGCCCACCATTCCTGCTTCTGAGGGCTCTTCCATGGTGAGTCTCAGCCCGGGAGGCTGCTGCTTCAGTGTGGCAGGTATATCAAGATGTCTGAGTAAAAATAGGGGACAAATAGGCAGGAAGAGGTGACAAGTTTATAGTTACATATAAAAAGCATTTCTTAAAATAACCTAGTTTGAACTTGTTGCTTCACTTTTTCTTTTTAATGATCAAGTTTCAGTTTGAAGGTTTTGCATTTGGAGGAAAAAAACAATTCATCTCACCCATTCCTGTAAGATTTGATCCAAAAGCTTGAGCTCATATCAGTATTACCAGCGGAGTAGCATTAAACTGTCAGGTTATCTGGCAAAATGTAAATTTCCTCCTTTTCTATCCATTCTTCTGGAAGATGAACTTTACCCTGAACTTGGGTTTAGGGAGGGGCCACCTAAAGCCTCATGAGTTCTTTGGAAAAGTACAATATTTATGAGGAGTCTAAACTCTTGAAAGGAAACCATGTTGGCTTCTGACAGAGTAAAATCAATTGCTTTTCAATGAAAATTGATGCTGGCCAGAGTCAACTATTTGCTAAATATGTTATCTTGTCCCTTTTCCATAATAATTATGTTGCGCATTAACATTTTCAAATTCAAACATGGCAGAAACATGGTAAGATTTTACCCAGTGTCAGCATGGAGCAAGGAAGAATTTCTCACACGGGTTCTGTGGGCCTCTGTGTGGTAAGGGTGATCATTGGGACCATGTTGAAAATTTGAGAAACGCTGGGTAAAAGAAGTTAAACAGGTTGTTTCACTGTGGACCCTGGACTAAGCTAGTATACTCTGCGGTTCTCAAGAGGGAAACTGCAGTGTGCGTGGGTTGCTATCCATGCAGATTTGGCCTGATGACCTCATTTGACATGGAGTAGGCAGACCTGGGTTTCAATCCTGTGTCCTTTTGGGCAAATCACATTTCCGCTCTGAGCTCTGGTTCATCAATAAAGTGGGTCTAGCAACACACATCTTACGGGTCTGTAGTGAAGATCAAATAAGATAATCACATAAAACACTTGGTAGCGTTAGTTGCATAATAGTGTTTAATTTATGCCTCTATATTTGCTTTTGAAGTGAGTCTGCAGTGAAATACCTGGGTGTGCAGGACTGAGTCAGACGATGAAGCTCCTACTCCTCCTTAACGGAGTGACCTTACTAAGCCCCTTAACCAAGGGAATTGAGTTTTCAATGCCAACTTTTAAAAATCAAACAAATCCTCCCATAAAAAGCTGGGTGTTACCCTGCACACCTGTAACTCCAGTTGTTGGGGTCTTTGGCCCCCTTGCTGTTCTCAACCAGTGACAAGGGAAGGGGACACTCTCCAACAAGGCCAGACCGGGAAAGTTAGGGCCAACTGACCGCCTGCACCCAGCCCTCCGGGCGGAGGACAATCAGACACGTCAGGGAGACAGTCACAGCAGGAACTCGTTTATTGAGGAAGTCACACAGCTTTTATGTAGGGTGAAGGCCAGGTGGGAACCAATCAGCTTAAAGGTCAGCAAGGCACAGGGGTTCACGCAGGTGAGTCCCATAGGACTATATGGCAAGCAGGAGCTGATCCGTCGCTGAACTGTTGTTAACCAGTCCCTGATGGTGGTCTGATTTATGGTCATTAACCTTTGAAACCGCCTTTGAGCCTTGATCTTGCTCACTGGCCAGGGAGTAAGGAGTCAGCTTGAGTTAGTTAACGTGTCATTAGTCCCAACATTCAGCTACACAGGGGGCTAAGGCAGGAGGATCACAAGTTCAAGGTCAGCCTGGGCAACTTAGCCAGACCCTGTCTCAAAATAAAATAAAAAGGGCTGGGGGTATAGTTTTCTGGTAGAGCAACTTCCCTAGTAAATGTGAGGCCCCAGGTTCCATCCCCAGCACCACAAACAAATAAAAAACCCTGACATAGAGCATTTGTGGAGAATCAAGTTAGTTTTAAAACTATTATGGAAATCTCATACAACAGGTCATTTTATGCACAAATCTGTCATTGTCATTGATTGCTAAGGCTATCTATATCCATACCTAGATTTGCATCTCCATATTTTTACATTCTGACTAGGTTGTTATTAAGCTTAGCAAAATAAACAGCAGTTCATCAACACAATTAATGCTACTCCACATTTCTCTTTCTGAGATTGTTTAAAAAATGTCACATTTACATTTGGTAGGATCGAATCAAGATCAAAATGAGGTGCACATTCTGCATTTATTTTGTCTCAAGTTCACATTAATTTATAGCAATTTCCCTCCCCTCTCCAGAATAACCCATACCATGGTTTTGTTAGAAGAAAATGGGTCATTTCTTTGTGAAATGTGCCTTCCACCTCCCAGATTTTGCCAATTGCCACACCAGTGTACTATTAACTTGGTCTTTGTTCCCTTTATTTTTGTCAAGAGGTAGTTAAAGCTAGAGGTCCATTTAGATGCTGGTATAATTTCTTATGGGATATACCTCAAAGATGTTGCGATGTCCTTGTCACTGTCTCAAGGCACTTTGTTATCTACCACCCACATTTTATACATCTTGAGATGGAGCAGATGCAGTCAACATGACTCATTCTTTGTAAATTCCCCACCCACCATTCACTAATACGTTAGGATTCACATTTCATCATTGGCTTGATCCATTTTTGCATTAGGGTTTCCAAGATGGCTATTGCCTAATTCTGCCATTCTGTCTGAATTTATTAGGTATAGTATTTCCATAAGGAAGAACTTTCTGTCATCAACTATTTGACTACCTTGAAACACAGGAAACATAAAGACTTTCTCAGGGCTTTTTATTTAATAAGTATGTATTGGGTGCCAGCAAACATATCCATACCCTACTTTTGGAAAACTTTTGACTTGGATAATACAGTTGAGTCAACAATGACCTTGTGATGTGAGATATGAAGAATGTGCCTGGTTCTATGAGTCCTCTGGCTTTGGGCTGATTTGTTATGATTACTTTATCTATTTGTATAGTGGAGAGTGTGCTAGAGTTGCTGTTAGAAAATACCCCGGATTGGATGGCTTAAACAACAGAAAGGTGTTTTCGCACAGCTCCGGAGGCTAAAAAGTCCAGATCAAGGTGTCAGCAGGTTGATTTCTGTTGAGGCCCATCTCCTTGACCTGTAGATGATGGCCTTCTTGCTGTTTCCTCCTGTGGCCATCCCTCAGTGCATCCTGTGTCCTCATCTCCTCTTCCTATAGAGAGGATGATTGGATTAGGACCACCTATATGACTTCACTTAACCTAATTACTTCTTTAAGGACCTCTACTCCAAATGGTCACATTCTGAAGCAGTGGGGCTTTAGGACTTCGGCATGTGGATTTGGGGGAGCAGGGGACACAGTTTAACCCATAATAAATAATAAAGTTGAATATTTATCCATCATATCCCTTGCTAGACTGCAAATCTATTTAGAGAGCGGGAGCTTTCTTTGACACCTCAAAAATCCCTTAGCACACCTGACAGGGTTCCAGTAAGTTCCTATAAAGAGATTTTTAGAAAGTCAAATCATAACAGAAAAAAATCATTAAAAACTGGGTGGATGAGAGAATAATCATGCAGCTCTTATATCTGGAACCCTTTGATGGGCCAGGCTAAAGAGTGAATGTGTATATATTATGCTATTTCATCATGACAATGACTCTCAGAGTTGACTGTTGTTATTACTGCCATTTTCATTCCTCCTTGAATTTGTGAGGCAAGAGAGGCTAAGGTGTCTGGGTTACCAGACAAATAAGTGCAGGATGCAGAATTTGAATCCATAGCTCATGGTCTAACCCCAATATTTTGTTGACCATGATACAAAGGAAATTGTTTTATAAATGGCAGATGTCTTTAAAAGTTTCCTATTAATATGATTTGATGGAAATGACATGAACTCTAGCATGAAAATGGCCTCTATTTAATTTTCAACCCCATCCCTCCTAGCTGTGTAGTACTGGTCTCTTAATTCCTCTGAGCTGCCATTTTCCAATCAAGAAGATGGAAATGATGATATCTCCTAGTTGTGAGCAATTGGGAGATGTAATGTGGACACCCTGGCAATGTTTGAGAGATTCGTTTCTTGATAAATAGCAACTGATATTATCATCTCCTCATGGTTCCTGGACATATTTTTATGCTCAGTGACGTTCTTGTTAGATGCTGGGACTAGCCACCAAGGAAGGAAGACAAAGGGATGGTAGTAACAAGTTGTGTTGTTACTGTGGAGTCGAGAGATGCAGATCCAGCTTGTGGATTCATTTATTAGCTCATCTCCATGGCATTTACCGTATGTCCACAGTGAGTGACAACCAGATGGGGCACTGTCTACAAGCCCCACCGGTAGGTAATTACCTCCCTGGAGTCTGCCCTAGAAGGGCCTCACTTCCGTGGTGAAAGGTGTGGGTTTGTTAGTAGTAAGAAGAGTCACGATACTCTATTCATCCATTGCCAAAGTGACCTTAATATCATCCAATATGAAAAATTAAAATGAAAATATCAACCGGACAAACCCCTGGTGTCCTGCACTTACTTTGAAATCCACCTTCAGGTCAAGGAGTTGAATGAACTTTTATATTCAGCAGTGATGAAATTTTGCAATGGGTTATTTATAACTGTTGGTAGAACTATCCAGGATTATAATTCTCAGCTTGTTATCATTAGAGAGATGTGAGAGAGCTCCGACTTCATTTGGAATCTTAAATTGCCATAATTCTTTTTTTTGGAAACTCATTAAATTTTAACTAGATGCACGCTCTTTCTGCTCAACTTGGGGGGAAAAACATATTTTAGATATCTGTCAAGTCTGTTGTTGTGACTCATGGAAATGTGTCTAATTTTAAGCCTCAGAATGCTGATCCGCTTGGAGGAATGCTGCAAATGTCACTCGGTGAACACGCGGTGGGAACACATGTACAAATAGTGCAGAATCTTCAGAAGTTTCCTGGTGCATTAATACGGGAAGGCTTGATTTGGAAATTTCCCATTCAACTCGACTAAAGAGTTGGGGGGTGGGATGGGGAGAGAGAAACCACTTATCTTAAAGATTCATGATTCAAGCGCCTGATAGAATCTGCAGTTTCCATAGTGCTGGGCCCTAGATTTCCCTTTAATGTAATTAAGCCTCAAGATTTATGAATACAACAGGCCAGAACTTGATCCGTGTTCATTTTCAATTACTGCAGTGAAAGGGTTCTATCCAGATGTCTCTATTTACAGCATTCAGGCAGGCTGGACCCGGGGCCGAGGGGGGAGGGCCCACAAATTGTCACACTTGTTAATTCTTCACAGAGGATACTCAGCTGAGGTCCTGGCTTTGACCCTGTGACAAAAGGCTGGGGGCCCCGGGGCAAGGGCATCAATGCTTCCAGGGACAACATGGTGACCCATGGGGGTCACTCCCTCTGCTTTGTAGGTATTTGTGTAATAATGGGGTCCATTCCTTATTTTTATTTCTGTTACAGTTCTGGGGGCATCGAAGGGAAAAAAAAAACTGGCTCTGATGTGGATGTGAAAGACAAACATATATAATGAGAGCATCAAGTGTCCCCTGGCAACAGTAACCACGATAAAATGCTACAGGGGAAATACACAGAATGCAGTGACCCACATAATGGGGCCTATTTTGGAAGCATTGTTTTATTTTTCTTTTGAAGGGTGTTGTGTCTTTTTTTTTTTTTAATATTCTCAGGTCTGCAATTTAGTTTTGTTGGGATTATTGGAACACAAGTGTCTTTTCTCCTGCTACAGTTACAGTCTGATTTGTTTTGGAGGCACATTTTCAACCACCAGATACCCACCTGCTAGGACAGCCTGAAATATTCCATTTGATTCCCTTTATTTATTTATTTTTTCTTTAAAAAAATTTCTGGGCTTTCCATGGTCATTCTACAGGTTTCTTAGACATGTGCTAAGTGTTTTCTTACACGAATGTGGGCATTTGCATTGAGGTATCATTTTAAAAGGAAAATCCCACACAAAAGGCTTAAGAAATAAGAGCCCAGCAGGAGACGCAGACCCACTAATGAAATGTACCACATCCAGTAAAAAGCCCCAGATCCTACCGCACTGTTTCTCTGAGGCGTGTGTCTAGTCCATCATTTCATTTTCTCAAC
The DNA here is from genome assembly GCF_902686445.1 of Sciurus carolinensis. NCBI lineage: Eukaryota > Metazoa > Chordata > Mammalia > Rodentia > Sciuridae > Sciurus > Sciurus carolinensis. The sequence goes on along the minus strand of NC_062216.1, from coordinate 159,029,171 downwards.
TCCCAGCCCAGAGTTGTTACCTTGTGAAAAAGAATGAATTGGGATATTGCTTTTGTGGAGCAATAACTGGCTGTTATATTCATGTGCGGCCCCATCAAATGGAATGGTCGGCCAATTCTCTTCCATTTCGGAAGGTTGTTTTCTTAAAAGTAGTGCAAATCTCCTCCTTGATTAGCCCCTTTAAATCAATTTTGGGTTTTTCTTCTTTGAGTCTTGACCTTTACAGGACTCAAATTCATTTCAGTGAATTTAAAGAGTTTTGAATAGAACAAGGGATCCTTCCAAAATAGAGCTTTCACTCAAATTTGTTCCATTCTTTCCTTTAGAGAGCACCCTTTTTTCTTTATTTAAGAAGCAATTTAATAATTCACTGGCAAATCTAATCAAGTTCGATACTTCTTCATAAATCGGTGTATCCCACTGCCGCCCATGAATGTGTTTTAGGTACAAATGACATCTTTTCTGGCCGTCTCACTTCATTCTTTGGAAGGTGGATAGGCCAGGCATATTGAAGTATTTTGCTGTTAGTCATCCTTTGGAAGGTGGTTGTCTGACAATTTTAGCAATTAATTTGTGTCTTTCGCAGAAAATTTTGTGTCGCCTTCAGGTCTTCATTCTTCAGTCAGAGGGAGTTATAGCCCAACAGTACACTTTGGAACCATTTCCCTGGAAAGTTGAAACAAAGCTACTGTATTGGAATATTAGGTTTTTTTTTTCCTCCAAGTTTTTCAAGTTTATTTAGTTCTTTTGCCACTTCTGGTTGGTAGATCATATTCACGTAGTAAATTTTGTTTTGCTAAGAATTCTTAGGTTTGCATTTATTTGTTCTTTCTTTTTGCCTCCTTACTTCTCTTCTGCATTCTTTTCCTCCCTCAGCCCCCACCCCCATATCCCCTTCACCCCCATTAACAGAGGAGGCACTAATGTGACACAGGTTGCAGAGAAAAATAAGAGAAGCTTCTTGGTCTCGGTCACCAGGATGTTATTCCCAACCACAAAGCCTTCTCATTTGATGCCCTGTAAATATTTCAGGGCACTTTTATAAGTAATTTGTATGATTTAGTACAAGACTTTGCAAATATTTTTGGAAATGTGTAGGAATAGGTTCAAAATCTTCTTACTTGAACTCTCATTATGGTATGCTTTCTGGAATGGGAGAGAAAGAGTGGAATTAGTGCTGTTTTGTTGGGGTTTATTTGAAACAATGGTTAACCCATTGGTTGTGTTGATCTATGATGCACAGCCTGCCCGAGAATCGGATGCAGGACTCTGGGAACCACTGCTTGCCAAAAGGTGGAGTTGTCACATAGTCAGTCCATAAGCAACCAAGGGGGGCACAGAGTGCAAGGGGGCAGCCCTGGAGGCTCATCATTAGTGTGTAATTTTGCAAAGATATTTGCATCAGTGTCTTCAAGCCGTGGCAAGAAAGTTCCCCAATGCATTGGTTGTTTTTGTTTGTATAAAGGATTCAGTTAGGAGGTACGGCCCAGCTAAGACAATGGAACTAAATTTTTTAACTATTAAGCCATAGACATTGGAAAATATTTACAATATAATGTTCCATGGAAAAATGTCTATGGTGATAAAACTATGTAAAATGTGTATTTATAAAGGACAGCAAAAAATTTTCCCTTTTACATTTCCCTGGTTTTGGAAAATGTAATTTTATATGATATATATTTAGTTACTGGTATTTGGTATTATATAATTTTGTGCAGTTAATAATAATTACAGTTTTTTTTTTTGCTAGAAATCTTCTGCACAAATTTAGTTTCATGGCAGAAAATTCTCTGTAAAAAGTTCCTGCACAGGAGACCTGGAGGGAATTAATATTAGGATTTGGATCCCAGGAGGTCAAATTATGGCAAGGTATCCACCAGAGGGAGCCAGGGGCAGAAATGACCACAGGGTGATGGTGAGCTGATAATCTCTGAACGGGCCAAAGGTGAAGTTGGGGAAGTCAAGTTCAGTTAAAGGAGTGGACCCAGGTCTGAAGGACTGGCATGAATGTTGAGAAGAATTGCAGAATTTGGAATTCAGACTGGAGGGCTCTGGACATGGGTCATTTGGAGAGTTGGAGCCATGGTGGTCTTTATAAGCATCCACAGCATGGTCCGCACTGCAGCAGACTGCATTACAGGAGAGGGCCAGGAAGTTAAGGGCTTCTCTTCTCTGAGATTTCCTTCCTCACTATTAATCTCTCCTGCGTCCTGCCTCTGACTCTTATCTATTTAGCTACATTCCTTCCACATCGAGGCCCAAGTGACCTTTCTAAAATGTGCCTTTGCTTAAGAATTCCCTCCTTTGCTTAAAAACTTCTGATGATTCCCCATTGCCTCCAGAAGGAACTTCAAACTCCTCTACGGGTTCTTAAGGTCCTTTTGTTGTCTAAACCCTGCTTCCTCTACACCTTGTATCAGCCACCAAACTCCCTTCCCTCGGTATAGAGCCATCTCACTGAACTTCTGGTAGCTCCTGGATGCACGGTCATCTCTCCAGCTACTGTGAGTGCAGTGCCCCTCCACCTGCGTCTGACCTCCTGTTCTCACCCATCCCCCATCAGGGTCCAAGTTTGGGTGGCACTTTCATGGTATCCCAAGACCAGGTTAGGTTAGGTGTCTTCCCTCTAGGACAGCTGTTGGGGACTCTTTAATCCTGGCTGGGCTCAGGAAGCACATGCGACATCCTTTTGTCATGGTTGATGTAAGCAAGCTGATAGTATGGCGAGAAAAGAAAACCAAAAAGCCCCAATCCCCCAATGATCTTCCTGAAACAGTTTACAGTAGAGTTTCTGGCCCCTGCTCAGCTGTTGGTTATAAACAACTAGTACTTACTGCATTAAGCACACAGGTCTGAGCCAGTCTCCTCCTCCTGTATCAAAGTAGCTGTTTGCGATTTGCTGCCTGTTGGAGATTAGACTATCTCCACATTGCATGTTGGATAAGAGCAGGTTACGTGGTCCTATTTAGGAAGAATGCATGCCTGTTGGTGTCTGACTTTCATGGCCCTTGTTTGGATATGAGGAAATCCGTGCTTAGGCATTAATGGCTCCAAAAATCTGGATTTTTTTTTTTTTTTCCAATGTGAAGTTTACTGCATTGAGAGAAAATATTTTCTAAGTCATTGAAAGGAGGAAATCTTCCAATATGTAGTACTTTAGAAATAGAACTGGGTTGAGGTTAATTTAAATACCATCTCTGTGTAAACTGTAGAATAACTATTTTAAATGGCTCTTGGTCATAAGGCAGGGGAACAAAGATATCTTTTAAAAATGTTTTTGTGAGCAAAGTTGGATTAGGCCAGAATCAGAGAACTAATTGAAGTTCTTTTCCAGAATTTTTTCTAGTGTCAACTGGCTTTGTAAAATGTGACTTCTGTTGTATGCATCTCATGTGAAGATATCATTCATACATTTGTTCATCCAACCATTGGATTATCCACTCCTTCATCCAGTTGTCTATTCATTCACCAACCTGCCACCCAGTCACCCATCGGTCTGATCTTTTTATCTCCCCTCTATTTCTGCACCCATCCCTTCATCTAGCCAGTAAATCTTGTGTAGCATCTCCCTAGTATAAGACATTTATTTACTAAGAATATTAAAATAAGCAAGATTGTCTGTCTTCCCAAAGTGCTTAAAGGTTAATATCAGTCTCTTGGATCATTAAGATGGCAGATAAGGAGGAAGGCCAATGACTGAGTGTGAATACTGACCTAAACCTGGGAAAGTTATATTCCACCTTCCAGAACTGGCATGTCCAGGTAGCTTTTATTAGTGAGATATGAAGGTTTGGGGGGAAGCCACAATTATTAAAGTCCAAGTTTAATAGGTAGGGAAGGATAGGCTCTTACTCTTAGTGAAAGTAGCATCAACATTAGAAACCAACCCACTCTCCTTGCAACAGACAAGTTGTGATATCTTTTGCACAATGACCATGAAAACCAATATTTAACTAGGTGACAGAGCTTGCTTTGAAAACAATGCTCAGGGTATAGAAGGCGAAAACAGAGGTGTAGAATTCTAATTCAGTTCTCAAGGTCACTGATTTGAAAGGAAATGAAATCAAAATCATGCAAAGTGTGGAACAAAAGATCCCATTCACCCAGTGGATAGAGTGGCAACGTCTATCCACCCAGGGCAAACATCCACCTTTGCATGTTCAGAACAGACCGCCTTAACTGCCTGCCTGGAGGAGTAAAGAGCCCTGGGCCCCAGCACCCTCAATCCTTGTTTGGGGTCGGTGGGTGCAGTGCTTCCTGCTTTCTTCAGCAGTAAGAGTATCTTATTTCTATGAACCCATCATTCCTGCCCCGTCTTGTTGAAAACCACCCATCTGAATCACCTTTCTGCAGAGATGCCCTCTGACGATCCCCGGCCAGCAACCTCCCAAGGAAGTGTGTGCATTTCTAATACATTGAGCTTGAGCCCAGACACATGCCACCCACTGCTCTTATTTCCTTTAAAGCACTAAAACTTGGTTTAGGGAAGGTTCTCTTCCGTGCCAAGAGTTTCATCAGCTCTAGGGATCATCTGAAAAACTCTGGGGATCACAACTCTTTTTTAAAAAAATCAACATTGCTTTAATGTAAAATTTTGTATTGTTTTCTATACATGTGCCCTTATTGGACAGCAGGATGTTTGAATATAATAAAGACAGGCAAACAAAATGACACCTCGCCACACACACATACACTGTCCACACAAAGGCCAATAAGAAAACACTTTGAAAAAAGACAAAGGTGTTCAGTAATCCCCTGCTAAATCATGTGGACCCATGTGAGAAGAAGGAGGAAACCTGCAAAGGCAGAGGGGTTTTCTCTTCTTGGAAACAGGAGGAAAAAAAAAAAAAAAAGAATAAAATTTGGCACTTTCTCAGTGTGGCAGCTGTGCCTGTCTGCACAAGAAAACACCATCAAGCAATTCGTGAATTCTTGTTAAATAATTGCTCTTCACGTAAGGTGACTATTGTGTTCTGTCCCTCATTATGAATATCTTGAAGTCTGATGTTCAGCACATTTAATCCTGTTCAAAACCAAATTAAAAAAAAAAAAACAAATTAAACACTGAAAGCATATGTTACTGTAAAGCTCCCGTCACAGACTGTCATATTTTGCAGAAGACTGTCCTGCAGCTGTCTTAAAATTATAAAGCAAAGAGCTGCTACATGCTTATGATGTGCCAGAGTCATATTAACTGATTTATGAACCAGAGTTAGGCAAATACAGTGGGAGAGGAATGAGCTTTGCATTCAGGGGGATCTGAGATGAGCCCCCAGGTCATTGCCTCTTACCAGATCTGGCATCTCACTGGATGTAGGATTCCTGATTTTCTAGATCATTCAGGCGATGACTCTTTGTCTGACCCTCCTCCAGGCAGGTATGACATTCTTGGGTGGTGCTTGAAGTGGAAGTCATTGAGGATTAACCTTCCTGATGGTTCTTATGTCCCAGTCCAGGGCTTTTTTCCTCAATAGCAGTGCTGACGTGTTTGAGGGCAGGTGAGACATTGTGAACAGGTTGTTAAATCATCACTGATTTCATCGACTTGACCAGAATCTCAAAGAAGAGAAAGAGCATGCAGTTCTTTTCAGACATTCATACAAATTTAAACAAGTTATTCTCTCTTACATATTATTTTCTTTACCCACTCTTTTGGCTCTTGTGAGGTCTATACCACACATGTCCAGGGAAACTTCCCAGGTCTGCCTGCTTTATGACTCTATCGTCATTGTACCTGGGGCCATATTTAATGCTAGCCATGAAGTCCTCTCTTGGGAGAAACCAAGTACAACAACTCTTAAGCTTCTGTGTGTTCAGGATCACATATGAATCACTCATTTAATTCCAGGAAAATATAAAAAACCTTTTTATTGGTACATATTAATCACACAGAATAGTGAGTTTCATTGCGCCATATTCATAATACGTCAACATAATATGATCAATTTTACTTCCTAGTACCTCTTCTTACCCTCTCCTCATGATCCCCTTCCTCTCCCTTCTCCATTCCTGATGTTCTTCGTCCCAGCTTCTACATAGGAGAGAAAACAGACAGTACTTGACTTTATGAGTCTGACTTCGCTTTACATAGTGTCCAGTTCTATCCGTTTTTCTACAAAGGACCTCATTTAGTTCTTCTTTATAGCTTGATAATATGCCATTGTGCATATACACCACATCTTCTTTATCCATTCATCTGACGGTGGACACCTAGGCTAATTCTATTACATTTTGTCGATATCATTTGGGATTAATGGACCTCCATAGTTTTCCACTGTTCTTGTATATTTTGTCCCTCATGTTTGGGGAGGGCTGCCTTTTCCTCAGATTGTTAAACTGGTGTATTTCTAAAACACAACTTTCACTTGATCATCTATGTATGTGTGTGTATACATCAGATTACATCTATATGTGTATCTGTAACTGTAAGTCGTACTTCACACTTTAATCCTCTAATCCCTCCTTCAGCAGACAGCGATTAAAAGGCCTAGCATATAGGAGATGCCTGGCAGCTCAGGTGTTTGATACATGGCTGCTCTTGTCATTATTTACTGAAGGTCACAAAACTGGCACAGGGAGGAGGGGAGGAAGGCAGCATGGGATGCTCGTAAGCCCGAGTGTCCCCAGTTTGCTCACAACTCTCCTACTGTGTGAAAGGGAACGTCAAGTTCGCTCTTTGCTGCGGGGAATTAGTCTCTCTCAAATTTTATTCCAGTTTATCTGACAAACGGCTTAGCACATGTTCGTATTAGGGTACCATTTATTTGGTTTAGTTGAGTTGAAATACTCTTAGTGTTTAGTCCAAGAAAACTAAATAAAAATGGTCTTGGTGTTCAACATAGTTTCCATTTTGATTTTGAACTATGACATTTTACTTCACTGATTCAAAGGTTAAAAATTTGGACTGGGTGAAAGTGTTAGTCTGCAGAAAGAGTTCCAGAGCACGGGCTTTATCCTGGTGTATCCGATGGTGTTTTGCTGCCTTGGTAACAAGTCCAGATGTAGCACACACCTGTGTTTTAAGTGTGGTCTACTTAATTACACTCTACAAACTGAGAGCACGGTAGTAGCAAGTGCTTGCTGCATAGGCCACTTGGTTTGTTACCAGGGGACACAATATTGAACTCCCTTTGATTTATATTTAGAGTGGAAGTAGGGATTCAAATAATCTTTTTTTTTTTTTTTTTTGAAGTTCATCTCTTTGGCTCTCTGTGCGTATATGTATGTGACTGTGATATATAATTGTCTTAGTATGTTCAGGCTGCTATAACAACATTACCTAGACAAGGTAATTTATAAACAACAAAAATGTATCGCTCATGGTACTGGAGGCTGGGACGTTCAATCAGCAGATTCAGTAACTACCAAGGGTTTGCTTTCTCTTTAAAGATGGTGCTTTCTCACCGTGTCCTCACATGGTGAAAGGGGCAAAGAAAAGCTCTCTCAGGACTCTTATAAGGCCACTAATCCCACTGATGAGGGCTCTGCTCTCACGGCCTGGTCACTCCCAAAAGTCCCACATCTTGATGCTAACACATTGGTTTTATAGATTTCATCACAAGAAGTTTAGAGAAAGAGAGACATTCTGACCATATTGATACTTGTCCATAAAGAATTTACTTTCTGTGATTTTATATTTGGGTGATGACTATATTTTCTGGAACCCAATGATACCATACCAATATGGAACAAAAGCAGAGGATTCTGGAAAGAATACATTGCTCTAGTTTTGTATAATAAAACTGACAGCAAGTCCTCCTTTGATCATTATTCCTTTGAAAGCTTTTGCATACTGAGAAATATTAATAAGATTAAATATAGCCTTATTAGAATAATGTTAATACTAAAAGAGATTGGGGTTTTTTTTGGATATGTAGCAAATTAATTAGTTACCTGTCAGCTTGATAGCACGGAGAAAGTTGGCAAATGAATCTGCAGATGTGCAATGCGCCACAGAGTGGAGGCCCAGGAAAGAGGCAAGTGCAGCCGTCTTGTTCTATATTTTATCTTAAAGGGAATTAAATGCAATATTAAAAGTTATTGGCATGTGCTGGGAAGCACACTGGACCCAGGTCTTGGTTCAAATCCCCCATATTTGGCAACTGAGTGTCCTTGGACCTGGCATCTTGTCTTTCCTGTGCTCTCCTCTGACTGGAGATCATAGTCCCTACTGCATACGACTGTAGAGATGTGCTCAGTAATGTCGACCCCTTATCTTCCCTTCTCACTGGTTTTCAAGAGGGTGAGTGGACAGAAATGTGCAGTCTTCTACTATTAACCTACTTGCCTGATTAGAAACAAAGGAGGTCAGCTGCTCAGGTCCCTAAGACTAGAGCTACTCTGGAAATAACTATTCTGTTTCCACCTGCTCTGTTCTCCCTACTATTCTGGTTGGAACAAAGTTGCAGTCCCAAATGATCTTACAGCTCTTTTCAAGTCATGACCTAGAGCAAAATTAGTAAATATGGGTATAGGTTCCCACGCACCCTGGGACTTGCTTGTGGCCATCCAGATAGCCATGCACAACTAGAATTAAAATTTGGGGCTCTGGGCCTCAAAGCTTATCTCCTTAGCTTAGGCTTTCAAATTTTTGTTTATGAAGAGATTGTCTCCCTGGAAGTGGGTGGCCACAGGGAAGAATGAATTTAGAATTTTTGAATTATCTGACTACAGACTGGATGTCAGTGGGTTGGAAGTGTGATGGGGATTCAGATATCGCTGGCATGTTGATCATGTGATCTTGAAGATGTCTTTTGGGCCCTGGATTCAAGATTATTTTTGCTGGGTCACTTAAATTTATAATTTCCTAAACATGGGATGTCTTAAGGAAGTAAGTTCCATGTCTGGGACTCCTTTGTAATTAAATATCCGAGACTTTGAAATCATTTGTCTTAATAAATTTCTGTCTGGTTTCCTTGAAAAACGTTGAGAACTTCTGGTGATATCCTTAGATGCTCATTCTAAGATTTGTTAGCAGACTTGTGAAAATTATGAAACTTGGAAAATAAGGATCATAAATATTTAATACTTTAAAGTCAGGGAGCTGCTAAAAGCATGACCGGACATACTTATTTTGGGGTAGAGAAGAAGAAATCCTATTCATGTGTATATATCCCTTTTGAAAAGGATCTATAAGAAAGTAAACAATTTAAGGTAATTCTAGCATGTGAGATTTCAGACCTGCACATCTGTCCATTTTTGACCACAATGAATGTTAAATAGATTTTCAAGTTTTTTTCTATGGGTATCAAAGTGATGTTCTTATTGAACCTTAAAAGCCATAGTGAGCCTCCCTTGTCTCCAGCCTCCCCCTTGCAGCGCCGTAAATCTAACTTCTGCCCGTCCCATTGTTCAGAAAAAAGCAGCCATATTGTCCTGATTGCTATTAAATTAAAGCAGAAAGGGAGAGACACAAACGTGGAAGCCCGTCTTACCAGCGGGGATACCACTATCTTTTATTTTGCATTTTGGGAGGGTCAGAAAGTCATGACAGGCATCTGACCTCTGATAACCTCTTTGATGCTTCTGTGTGCAGTTTTTTGGGGAAGAACTTAATTAAATACAATTGAATTTCCCTGCTAACATTGCCACTGAAAGAACTCTTTTTAGATGGCTCGGTGTTTGCTGGTGAGGAACAAACAAAGATGCTTCTTTTGTTCCTTAAAGAAAAGTTAGCATATGTTAGTTAAGGATTTGTGATTTCTTTTGACTAAGGCTGGTGGGTTTCTAAAAATTCAATGAGTCTTCTGAAATGGTAACCATGTCAAAAGATGAAATATGCAATTAACTCAAACCTTAACTCTTTGTAGTCCTGATATTTATCGCTAAAGTTAGGTTAATCACTGTAAGAGTCCATCCACACTTAAAAATCATGATCGTTGGATTTATAATGAAGTTGCTGATATTTGGCCATATGGAATACTACTTATCCATCTCCTGGATTTCCTAGCAACCAAAGGAAGAGAAGAGCTTCTAGCAGAAATATTTTGGTGTGTTTTTCTGCAAAACTGTTAACGTAGGAGTTAAAAAAGAATATGTAGCTTTGGTTTTGCACGGTTTACTGTGTGTTTCCAAGGTTGAACAAGGAACTTACCTATAAGTTATGCTTTAATAAAACAAGGAATAATTATATAAACATGTGGGTAAATCCATTTTCCCCTTGTCATCCTTGAGCTTCTGATATCAGTGGCTGACAATGAGAAATTGAGAAATCAATTTATAATCATGATACACACAAGGAATGAGTTATTTTATTCAGACTGGGGTCTTAGTACTGATTCGGTGGGGAATCAGGTTTACCTCTTTTTGGATTCAGAGAGTCTTTTAATCCTAGATGATTTTGTTTTCCTTGAAGAGAGGATTAGAATTAGGAACTGATGCTTTTGAATTTAAAGTTGACCATTGTGTGCGTTAAGCCTACTTCCTCACCTCCACACCCCCTTCCTCTGTGTCCCAGCTTTCCCAAATCTCTCTAATTATTTAGGGGGAGAAAAAGTCAACACTTGACCCCGCTGCCCTGTCTGGCTTCTGTCCCATCTCTTGTTCTCCATTCATGGCTGAACTCCTAAAGGTAGCGTGTACCATACCCACAGCCTGTATTTCCGCTTCACTCTCTTTCTGGAATCTGGTTTTTATGTTCACCCTTGTACTATGTACTCCAGCTGAAGTTGGTTACCGCCAGGGCCACCATGTGAGGTTGGAAGGCTTTGCCCTACACAAGGGTATTTACTGACCAAACCATGCCCTGTCATGGGGCTGTAGCTACCAAGAGAGGGTGCCATTTTATTTTATTTTTTTTCTTTTTAATTTTGTCCATAGAGGTCTCCATAGAACTAGCTGTGGCTTGGTCAACCAACTCGTTGGCTCACTTTCAGGTTTTCTGTCTGATCTTACTTTTAAAAATCTAGGCCTTTTATAAAAAGGCAATACATAGGCAGGGGCCCAAAGTAAAATCTTAGTTGTTTAGAGAGTTCCCAATTCTTTATCAATAGGAGATCTGCCTAAGGCCATTAAAATCCTCAGTTACCTGTGGATTGGGATAAATTGTTTCTCCCAGTAAATAAAGTACTAGTTGAGGGAAGTAAAGATAGAGGCTCAGATCTTTCTAGAAATGCAGCGCCAATCTCTTGTCTTGTTACTTGCTGCCACACACTTCATGTCTAGTCATTCTGAAATACTTACAGAAGACAATAGAACATTGGGAAAAGAATGCAGGCTTTACAACTGGGCAGCCTTATGTTGGAATAGCAACTCTGCCTCTTAATAGTGGTGTTGCCTTGGCCGCCATTAAATTCGCTGGGCTTCAGATTTCTTACCTACAAACTATGCAATGATAAAAATAGTCACTGTTCAATAGTCCTTTGGGGACTCAAAATCAGCACACTTCAGTGACACAGTCACTTCCATGTTTATAGCAGCTAATTTCACAATAACTAAGCTATGGAACCAACCTAGGTGCTCTTCAACAGATGAATGGATGAAGAAAATGTGGTATCTATGCACAATGGAATATCACTCAGCCATAATAAAGAGTGGCTATATGACTTTTGCTGGTACGATCTGGAGACTGTCATGCTAAGTGAAATAAACCAATCCCAAAATGCCAAAGTCCAAAAGTTCTTTCTGATATGCGGGTGCTAGTACACAACAAGGAGGGGAGGGAAGAATAGAAATTCATTGGATCAGACAAAGGGAATGAAGGGAAGTGGGGGATGGGAACGGGAAAGACAGTAGAATGAATTGGACGTGACTTTCCCATGCTCATATATGACTACACAACCAGTAAAACTCCACATCATGTGCAACCATAAGGATGGGATCCTAATTAGAGTAAGTTTTACTCCATGTAGTATAATATGACAAAATGCACTCTACTGTCATGTTTATCTAAAAAGCACAAATAAAAAATAGTCTCGTGATGGAGGATTAGGGGTGCTATTGTAGGGACACCCTACAATTGTGCCTGGCAGCAGCTGCCATGGGAGAATGTTCTTCCAGTCCATTTTCTGCTACTACACTTTCACTCCCCCTTTTGAGCTAGATACATAGTTTGCTCTTGTTTCAAAATTCAGCTCAACTGACATGGCTTCCAAGAAGTGGTTCCTGATGCTTCTCATTTGTCTGAACCTTCTTCAGCTTAGGTCTGGAGAGCAGATCCCCTGGTACCATACACCCCTCCTGCCCTGCACTTCAGGAGTCGTGGAGTCAAGAATGGACAACGAGAAGGGCTTCGAGGTAAGCCAGCGAGCAGGCATTTTCTTAAAAGGGAAAGTGAGAGAAAGATTCGGAACTCTGGTGAGCACGCCCAGGAGGGGCAAGAGTGCCATTTAAGTCTGGCAGCGATCCTCCTTTTAAAGGCAGATGAAAAGAAGCTGATAAGCTCCTCTTGATTGTGTGTGTGTGTGTGTTTTTTATTTTTTACAGACTGCGGTTTGATTCATTGTACACAAATGGGGTACATCATTTCGTTTCTATGATTGTGCACGATGTAGATTCATACCATTCGTGTAATCATACATGTACACAGAGTAATGATGTCTGTCTCAATCCACCATCTTTCATACCTCCTTCCCCTCTCATTTCCCTCTACGTAATCTAAAGTTCCTCCATTCTTCTCTCACCCCCCCCCCCATTATATATCATCATCCACTTATCAGGGAAAACATTCAGCCTTTGGGTTTTGGGGGATAGGATTATTTCACTTAGCATGATATTCTCCAATTCTATCCATTTATCTGCAAATGCCAAAATATTATTCTTTATGGCTGAATAATGTTCCACTGTGTATATATACCACCATTTCTTTATCTGTTCATCTGTTGAAGGGCATCTAGGTTGGTTCCACAATCTAGCTATTGTGAATTGAGTTGCTATAAACATTGATATGACTGAGTTACTGTTTTATGCTAATTTTAAGTCCTTTGGGTATAAACAGAGGAGTGAGATAACTGGCTCAAAAGGTGGGTCCTTGATTTTTTTTTTTTTTTGATATTGCAGTTGTGTCGGGCCTGATTATGGATTATGCAGTCACTTTCAGGAAGATGGAGATATGCCCTTTCTGGAAGCAGGAACTGTCTTATAACATGTAGGGACATGTTAAAGTGGCTGTCTACCTTCATTCTCCCTTCCCTACCTACTCTCTATCCTTTCTCTCTCTGCTGTGCTGGTGTCATGCTGGAGGATCCTTCCAGGGATTGTGCTGCATTTATTTTTGTGCCTTTGGTGTTGGGCATATTGCAAGGCATAGCAATAATTATTTCATAAATGGAATTGTCTTGATTTCAACAACTAGGCAAGAGAACAGAAAAGACTCAGCAAAGCTAGAGCAGCCAGGAAGCCCCCAGTTGCTTAGGAGTAGTGACTAGACACTTCCTTATGTACTCCATTTCTAGTGGATGTTCCTCGATTGCTTATTTGCTGGATGATGACACTTTCCAGGTCTGTCATTGGAGTGGAGCTGATCTACTTCCATGGCTTCAGTTACCCCTAGTCTTGATCTGAGGTCCTCTTTACATTAGTGATTTACTATAAGATGCGTGGATCAGTGCCTTGCTATCTGAGAAGCAGCACTGTCTGCAGCTTGTAAAAGCAGAGTCTCAGGACCACACAAGGCCTCCTGAGTTAGAATCTGTATTTGAACTAGTTGCCAGGTAACTTGAATGCACAATATAGCACTGGATTAGTAGCAGTTGCCTTTGAGAATAGTGGATCCCCTGAATTTCCTGATACAGAAATGTGTTTGTCTGTGAAGACTCAGGAAAAATTATTGGGACTGTTGCCAAGAGAAAGAAATAGTGCCCAGGTCCATAGATGGGATCTTGATCAGAATCAGGAAGGAATTCCCTGACCAAGGAAACTGCAAGAGAAATATCCCTTCTTTGTTAGAACTAAGTAGACGATCTGAGTATTTCCAAAAGGGTTCAAATAAGTGAGAAATGAGCTTAATATCTTGATCCTCTTCTTAGAAATAAAATAATTTATCTTTTTAAGAAGGGGACCCATCTTCCTAAAGAAATGCACTACTTCATCACAGCAAATAGGTTTTTTGTTGAATGCAGTAGCAGTCCAATGACTTAAGAGATGATTTCAAAAGCTATCTCCTGGTTTCCGTTCTCCCTTCCAATCCCAGAGGCAAAGCAAGTATTTGCTTTTAGCATAGTCTACACCCAAGCACTTTGTAAATGTTTCCACAAAGCCAGCTGCCCTTTGTGGATCCCCTGGGAACTTTTCTTTTGGTTACTAACCCTCGAGAGCCTGCAACCCCTTATATGCTATGGTATTTGCCTAATGGGAAGGGCTCATGAATCTTCAGGCCTTTTGGAGGAGGGCGATCAAGACTTTGACTCCATTTGAAAACCTCTGTCCTTTTGCTCAGACCTATGGGCTCATCTGAAGATTTTCTCCTGCAGCCTAATTATTTTTTTAGAACCCTAGGGGGGACTCCCTGACACATACACTTAAATAGTATCTCTCTAGCATTTCTCAGCTAAATATTATAAGATTAAACATTCTGAAAATATTACCTCATCTCCTGAAAGCTTCTGTGGAGTCTGCATGTATTTTGGGAGGAGCTGCCTCTGCGGACAATTTTGTGACCGCCAGGAGTTTTGTCTTTCTTTCCTTTGCTTTATCACCAGTTCAGCGAGGTTTTCTCTCCACATCCTTTTAAAAAACATCTACCTGATTCTCTTCCTTTTAAAAAACAGAGTCCCTGAAAGTGGAATGAAAGACTATGGTCTGGAGACCAAGTTGTGAGTGACAAAGCCCTGCACCAGGATGTGTGGTGGTCCAGGTACCTTACGTACGTTAGGTTTTTATTGTTCACGCAACTGGTAGATAGCTGGACATGTAAGCATGGTGGGCGTGCCTGTGAGCTTGCAGTGCACACCACCTGGTTTCACAGCTTTGTGTTACACAGAATTTTTCTTTTCTTTCTTTCTTTTTTTTTTTTTTTAATTGGCTGGGCTGTCCTAGTTTTGGGTAACTCGCCTCTTCTCAAACACACAGGCTGCAACTCTGATTTTTTTCATGGGACCTGAGTCCTGCTTGTCGTTTATACTTTTGCCTTTCTCTTTCATCAGAAGGAAAGAGAGGCTTCCATTATTATTATTATTATTTTAGAGCAAAGCACCTCAGGTTTATGTGGCGACTCTTGTGGCTTTCTAAATGCACTTGATTTAGCTTTCAATGTGTAATTACTGCCAAACAAGCTAATTGCTTTATAAGTGTCCAAAATTCCCTGGTTTAATTTTGCTTTCATTTACCAACCTTCATTATACATCCACTGTTCAACATAAACACAAATGATTGTTAATGAATGCCTAATGCCATATTCATTAGAAAATCAGGTTAATGACTGACAATGAATATCCCAGCTACTTTATTCTTTCAAGCCTTCTTTTTTTGCTTGTTGATTACAATAGCTTTTTTGTTTAAAAAGAAATTTCACCTGCATTTTAAAGTTCAAGGTAAAGCTTTCCTAAGGAATCAAATAACTCTAGTTTCTGATTTTTTTTCCTCCTGAAGATTCCTCTAGACTTATCAAATTATATACATTAGAAGATGCAGTTATTTGTTTGTCAACTGTAGCTCAATAAAGCTGTATAAATTTTAAAAAACAAGCCAATAGGGATGCATAAGATTTCCTTAGTCTATTGGCTACCATGAAGCCTTATTGTTTAGAAAGCAGAAATCTTACAACTGCTGTGTACGAATGTTCAAGTGGTGTACTGAACAACCTTAAAAGGTATTGTTTTTTCATCATGGTCTCTGAATGAACCCAAATGTTGTACCATCCATGATGTTCCCAGCTCTGAGCAGTGGTACTGAAGAGTTGCCATAGAACCTGTCAGCGCAGTGCAGAAGGGCTGGGATTCAGTGCTTTGTGCTGCCCACCGCAGGCACAGGTGACCTTGTTAGAAGACACTGGATCTGTGAAAGTGCACAGCTGGAGAGCGGGCAGGAGCCCACTGAGGGTGAGAACCCAGATTCAGGTTGTGGGCCGTGCCTGACTCCACCTGGTGATTCTGGCTTTCCAAATGAGATTCCTCTCCTTCCTGCACACAGGTGTTCGCTTTCCCAACAAACCAAATGGCTGCCTTTTGATGGTTGCATGTTCTCTTCAGCAGAGGGTGATGGGGTGGGACAGACACTCTGGGCACAGCACTGTCTTGCCACTGCACAGTTACGTGATGTCGGACAGTGTCTTCATCTGTCACGGGCGGATGTGGGGGATTTCGATCCCCTCGAGTTCTTCCACTCTGTGATTGCTTTTGGGATCTCAGCAGAGTTCACCTGCTTTCCTTAAGCCTGTTGATTGATGGTGCTTGGCAGCTATCTCTGCTTCAGAGGCTGAGAACTGAGAGGAGAGGTGGTGACAGGTTTGCCACTGTTGTATGACTTCTGCTTGTGTCCTTGCCTCCAGCCTGTTGGCCTTCCCAGGCTCGTCAAAGGCCACGTCATGATTTTAGCAAATGTCGGCAACAAAATGTCAAGGACCCTGAGCATTGTGACTAGGTAGGTAAAAGGTGTCAAATTTAAAGCCAGAAGTCTGAAAACAAATTCCAGTATTATCAAGGTTTGATATTTTAAGTCAAATGGCAAGGTTCTCTACCTTGGGCAGGTCCTTGGGGGAGCCTTGTCTGACCTCTCTGAGCATCATCTCTTATGTATCATGTATTTGTTTGGGTCTTGTAATGGTTAATTTGAATTGTCAACTTGGTTGGATTAAGAGATGCCCGTGATTAAGAGGCTTCTGGGTGTTTCAACAAGGGCATGTCTAGGAATGATTGGCATGTGGGATAGTGAACTGAAGTGGAGACCCTCCCTAAGTGTGGGCATCACTGCCCAATAGGCTGGTGGCTTGGATGGGATAAAAGCTGGAAGAACAAGGAAGCAGCTGCAGATGCAAGCTTGGCTCTTCTTGAACAGGTTGTTGATCGCTGCTTTGATTGTCTGAGGATATTGGACTCTCGCTTCTTCACTTTTCCAAAGTGGATTCTGCCAGTGATCCTCCAGGTAGTTTACAGAAGCCTTGGTCTCAGCCTAGGTTAGCACTGTTGATCCCCTTGTTCTGGGGCTTCTACCTCTTGGGCTGTGCAGCTACTAGTTCTTCCAGCTCTCCAGCTGCAGACAGCCATTGTGGACTATCCAACTTCTGGTCGTGAAGCCAATCTAATAAATCCCCTTTTTGTAATCATACTTCCTGTTGATTCTGTTCCTCTAGAGAACCCTGACTAATACAGGTCTCTGCTAATTCTGCGTAACAAACAGCTTCAAACTAGCATTCAACAAGAAGTATTCATTTCTCAATTGTGTTTGTGGGTCTGTGGGTTGACTTTGACTATATTTGGCAGAGCTGGGAGATTGACTCAGGCTATGGAAGGTACATCAAAGTCACGTGACAAAGAGTGTACATGTTTGATTCTACTTCATCCTATCAATCACGGTATTCTCAAAATTCTTTGTCTTTTGCCTTCATGTATTAACATGACACACAATGGTGTGTATCACAGTTGAAATTTTACATTTATTTATATGATTCTTTAGTTCCTACCTGCAGCTTGCTCTGGACTCTTGAAGGTGGTGGCTGTGTTTTGGGGTCACCATGGTTCTCTTCAGGTACTCAGTGAATGGATAGCCATTGTTGGGATCACTTACCTCTGATCTGCCTCAAAGCCATCGCAGGAATGAAAGTGAGCCTAATGCCTTGTTTCAACTTTTGCAGAAATTCTTTTGCTACCTTCCCATTGTGAACAGTGTGACCCTGTGGGAGAGAAACATATCACCTTCAAAGGTGAGTAAGCAGGGGTCCTATCATGCAGGGCTGCTTCCACGCTGCCGACCCTTTGGGTTCTGGTGCTGGATGCCTGAGATTTGTCCCTTCATGTCTTTTTGACACTATAACTTATAAAAGATTTATTTTTAAAAATCACGAAATAAGAAGGATGTTGAAAGACATCGTCTATAGTGCTTTGAATCCCCGTTTGAGAATCGTGCTATTTCTTTATTCTTTACATACAGATATGTATACTGAGAAAACCTGCATCACTCATCCAATAGCAGGACATACAGCGTATGGGGCACTTTGTTAGTGCATGTCTGTGGCCCAACATAGAGCAACTAGGATGAGCATCCTATCTTACTATAACCAATAAAAATAAAGAACTGGCTTCATCAGGAGAAGGATGAGCCGCCTGGCCTGTGTATACTGCTCTTTCCCATCTCACTTTCCACTCATTGGCTAATGATCTGCTCTTGGTGAGAGCCAAAGTGAATGTCTGTCCCTGCAATGAATATGTGAGTCTCTGTAAATGACTGCAATGTGCACATGGAGATGGTCGCCATGGCCGACTGGCCAGTCCAGTTGTCATGGAGCTGTGGTAGCTTCTCAGATTTAGTCCCACTGGAGCTTTGTTTACAAAAGCAGGATTGGGGGAAAAAAGAACCTTTCAGTCAATGCTGAAATTTACATACCAAGGGCTCTGATTACCTTTATTTCCTTCCTATTTACCATGAAGGGCTTTGCAATGTCTTCTAAAGAGGACCACATAACCCAGAGATACTGATGGAATCACTAAGTCTCAAGCATCCGGAGAGGAGGTGACTCCAAGTTAGATACTTTTATCTTCTCCAGCGTTCCCTTTCCAACATTTTTGAGGAGGTCAAGTTGCGGCTTGCTGAAAAGTAGTATAAGGTTACTTAAAATAGAATTCAAGAGTAGAAATCAAGAGATGTGGAAACTCACATTTTAAGTTGGAAGGAAAAGATCAAGTGTGGAAAAGATGAAAAACTTGGCCTAGTTTTAGAAAATATGACCTGGTTTCCTAGTGGTTTTTGCTCACTAAAGCAGAAGAATGTATCTAAATAAGGCACCTACACTACACTGTTTCATTATTAATCTTCCATTTGGACTTCAAGTAATTGGCCTCTAAGGATTCCATGCAGCTAAGGGATTCTGTGATTCCCAGCATGGACTGTTGGAGAGGGAAGGATACCAATGCATTCACCTTGTTGGAGCCATTTCATTGGGTGTCAAGGGCTCTGGAAGGCAAAGCTTCCTGAAAGAGGGCTACTGGCCCCTTCATTAGGAAAGGAGTGACAGAGGTGACAGAGTCAGATGTCATCAGCTTACACTGATACAGTGATATCATGCCTCTGGAACTTACCAACAAGTGACACCTGGGTCCCACTCTTCCTGTGACAGCTGAAGGGAGGAGAGGAACACAGTTCCATCCTATGTGCCATCAGAAATCCGGAAATTTCTATTGCCCCCCAAAAAGCATGCCAAGAGGGGTTTGTAGCTGAATCTTATTAAGACTTCAAGTGCCAGAGAATCCTAATCTAAAGAGAAAAAGCCACATAATTCAGTTTTTGAGGTTAGTAAACTTTGAGAAAAAATGAGAAACTAACTATGGATCAATCTAATTTGTGAAAAATATTAAATGAAGTGTTTGCAAAATACATTCAGTGGTGTATATAAGTAGAGTTAATTCTAGCGATGCAAAAATAGTGTAAGGTAAAAATAAATTTATGAAATGCCTATTAATAGACAAAGGGAGTAATTTATTAATATATATTAAGGGATGTTTGAACTTACTAGTGCTGGGAGAAATGCAGACAAAACCACAAAGATCATTTCACATCCGTGAGTTGACAAAGGCGTAGGGAAGTAAGACGTCTCACATGCTGTGCTGCAGAATCACCTTGGAGAGCATTTTCAAAATCGAACGTGGTTGTGGAATGCAAACACTTTTGACTCAATAATTTCCCCCGGGGTATGAAGTCAGAGACTGTACTCAGTGAAGACATGTAGAAGATGGCTTTCCAATGCATCAACTTTATACTGGGAAATTTATAAAGCATAAATGTCCATTGGTAGGAGAATGGATAAATACACTGCGGCATATTTATATACTGAACTATTGCAACTTGCTTAAAGGATGCATTGGAGTTATACGCACCATCAAGGATAAATTTTGGTGACTTAATGCTGAATGAAAACAAGTTAGAGAGTTAAATTTAACATGATAGATAATATTTTGGGGAGAAGTTTATGCTCCTTTGCTTTTCCCTCCCAGTTTAAAGTTATTTGAGATATAGATACACAGCCAGACAAAGGGTGGGAGAAATAAATTCCCCATCAAAGTTGGATTGAAGGATTTAATAAGGTCTCCAAAAATACAAACATGATACCATTCTTCTGCTCGCAAACCTCCAGCGGGCTCCAGTTTCACCGACGATCAAGTTCAGAGCCTTTCTTATGGCTTTGGGGGCTTCCTGGCCTCAGGGCTCATCCTGTTCTTGCAGCCCCTCTTCTGCCCAGCCCCCTCTGCATGCCTCCCTCCCAGGTCCTTTAGATTTGCTGTTCTGCCCACCTGGAATGTTTGGTTCTGCATCTACCTGGATGCTGTTCTGCATTTACCTGGAATGTTTGGTTAGTATTTTGCTCAGGTCTTCTTGCCTCAGAACCAGTAGAACCTGGTCTGATGGGGCATTCAGGGTTGCGGTCTTCCTAAGAATCTTGGCCTGGAATTGCTCATCAGCTAATTTGTGCCTAAATATTCAAAACAGTGGTGTCCAGCTTATAATTGCAAACTTTTAGCAACAATAAGAAAACCTGAGTGCCCATATTCAATATATTGTGCATGTATATCTACCACTCTACTCATTCGAATGTTAAGTGCTATATTATGTGTATGTTATAGACGTGAAATACACATCCCATTGAACTTAGAATACATGACAGTAGAAGTGAACATATTCTTTCATATCAAATCACGATGGTTTCATACTATTTTTAACTGGAATGACCAAAAAATTATACATGAAGGTCATTGTTAACAACAGTGAATATAAAGTCACATTTCCGTTACTCTTTTTACTATATTTCAAACATTAGGGACAAATTCTTAACAACTCATATAACACTGTCATCCTTCTCACCTTGTAATGGGGCAGATGAAGAAATCATACTAGAAGAGAGAGAAATATTGGCTCAGTGTTTTATTAACTGATGACTTCAATAATTTTAAATTCAATGGGATGTGCATTTTATATTTTCAATGGGATGTGTACTTAACACACATGCAGTATAGTTCATAACTTCATAAACAAATATTTACTGAGTGCTGCTGGTCCCAGCATGTTCGCTCCATGAGGGCGGGGCCCGGTGTGCCTCCCTTTCTGTCCTATTCCCATCTCCAGCAGAATGCCTGGCACAAAGGAGATGGTGACTTGGTATTTATTGAACCAATGAATGGACAAGTGGGACCCATGATAGGTGCCAGGTGTGCTCTGACAAGCCTCTGTCCCTGCCTCTCCACCGATGCTGAGCTCCACTTCCTGTAATGACTTGGTTCTGCTCTGGAAGCTCCCACGTCTGCACCAAAGCCCCCTCTGATCTTTGTTCCCCAGCCTGTGGTCCAGTACTGGATGTTTTTGCTCAGCTCCAGCTTGAAGTCAGCCTCAGTTGTTGGGTCCTTCTTGTGTACGGGGCTGGAAAGGGGACTCCGACTGTACCTCCCACTGAGCTGTCCAGTTGCACCACTTTCCAGGGCTTGCTTTCCTTTTGCTCTGTTGGATCCTTTCCTCATAGTATTGTTGAGAAGCAATTATTAGTATTCGTGGGGTAAAATAAAACACACCACATTTCTCTTTGGAAAGAATGATTTCGAGTAATTCTACATTTCAGATACATAGCCAATCAGTGATCCCATATTAAACATGTATTTTGAAATCTTGTGCCATTTAAGGTTTGCATACAAGTTGTGTTAGTGTGGGGAAAACACAGGAAAGTTGGTTAGAAGCTGCTTAGTAATGCTGGAATGCATCTTTTCCACAGCAAGTGTTAAAATGGACATTTAGAGGCATGAACCAAGAGGCTTCCATGCTTCGGGTGTTCTGAGGACCATTAGGGGTCAGATAAGTGTAGAGCTGTAGGTCATGTGACTCGTGTTCTAGAAAAGAGTGTCGTTTTCTTGGGTAGGTGTAAGTCAGTCAGATGTGGACAGGGAGACATTGTAAGATTTTTTTAAAATTCATTTTTATTGTAAACAAATGGGATACATCTTGTTTCTCTGTACATGAAGTAGAGGCATACCATTTGTGTAATCATACATTTACCTAGGGTAATAGTTTTTGATTCATTGTTATTTTTTTCCCTTCCCCTCCACCCCTCCCACCCCTCTTATCCTTCTATACAATCCCTCCTTCCTCCATTCTTGCCCCCCTCTAACCCCCCATTATGTGTCATCATTCGCTTATCAGTGAGATCATTTGTCCTTTGGTTTTTTTGAGATTGACTTATCTCACTTAGCATGATATTCCCCAATTTCATCCATTTGCCTGCAAATGCCATAAATTTATTATTTTTTTATGTCTGAGTAATATTCCATTGTATATATATACCACAGTTTCTTTATCCATTCATCAATTGAAGGGCATCTAGGTTGGTTCCACAATCTAGTTATTGTGAATCGAGTGGCTATGAACATTGTTCTGGCTGTATCTCTGTAGTATGCTGATTTTAAGTACATTTTAAGATCTTTATGAGAGTAATTTGAGAAGGAGAGTGTCTTCAAGACTTTCACATGAGCTCAACCTCAGTCCACTCTGAGTTCAGTAGGGAGTTAACGCCTCCTGTGGCCAAGGTGATCTGGGGACACTATTTATATAAAGAATGACCTCCAAAGATTTTGATAAATCTTCTCTTCTTTAGTATCCAATATGTGTGTCTTAAACAGGGGCGAATGTTCATTTGATTTGGCAAAACTAGTAATAATTGACCCAGATGATAGCTAGTAAGTCTGTGTCCTAAAGAAATGACACAAGGGTCATATTTGCATATCAGGGCAGGTCTCACTAGGGTTCCTTTGACCTCCTCTGCCTAGAATCACAGGCACAGAACTGGAAAGTGTTGCTTACTAGAGGTGGAACCATGGGCATTGCCTCCTGGATGAAGGTGATTGGTTTTGGTTTCTATCAGAATAATCTTGAGGGTTAAATGGCTCAATAAGTATTAGATGTTTCATCCATGCAACAAATTGTATTAAGTACCATGTATCCCAGGCATTATTTTAAGTATGTGGAAGTGAACAAAACAAAAAATCCTGACCTCATGGATCTTTCATCCCAGTGTGGGACCTGGATGATGAAGAGTTAAGTCAAATTGTGATAAGTACTGCAGAGGAAAAACAGGATAAGAACAGAAGGGCACATGCCATTGTCGATAGTGTATTAAGTAGGACTCTTACTTAAAAGCAAGAGAAGCTGACTCTAGTTAATCGATGAGAAGAGATTGAACAAAATAAGATGAAGTAGTTCATGATATCATTTGGAGAGTTACGGAATTAGAACTAAGGGTAGGCTTCCAGGAACAGGGTTCAGTGTTTCAAGAAGGAGCAAAAATGGCCTTAGTTAGATCAAAGATGTAAGAAGATATGGATACTGAGAAACCGGGAGGGCAGCTGGTATGACCACATGTTGCCTAGCTTCAGACGGGCCTCGTGACCTTGCTGGGCTGGACATCTTTGTCCACATCAAATTCCCTGGCAAATTTCCCACCTGCGTGCCCTCCTACCCTGAGTGAAACCTCTTCTGGGGTCAAAACTAATCGGGCAGCTTGTGGAAGGAAGAGGCATCCTCAGGGGAGGACCACATATTTCATTGATGGAAAGAAAAGGATGGAGTTGGTGAACTGTCTTTGGACAATCGAGAGAGTTTAGAAAAAAGACGTCAAATGCTTCTAGTACCTCAAAAAGAGTAACGAGGAAAAGAAAATCTAAAGTTATTCACCTGGACTCGATTCGTAGAAGTGAAAGATCCTTTTCCTCCTTTCGCTTGGGCTGCTTTCCCAGGGAGGACAGATCTTGAGAAGATACATCTAAGGATGGAAAACAGTGTCATGGTGGATCTGACTCCTAAATGATATTTTTCATATAGTCAAATCCCACTTCCACTCTCACATACACACGACGGGACAATCTGCAGTCTTCCCAGCCTTGCTTCTTAATCTTTCTCCACCCCTGTTCTAACCCTGTACTTTTCTACATAGTTCAGAGATGGGAAGGCGAGTACAATGCCCCTGGGCTCAGCTCCCTTCCCCAACAGCTCCTTTCAGGAGTTCCCAGGTCCTGCTCTAGCAAGAGGGGTTTGGGGAAGGTGAGGTAGTTCTCCTGGCTGGGTCAGGTTTCCAGAACTGAGCTACCTGGCAAAACTGTCTACTGCCTTTGTTTGAACCAGAGGCTGAACTCACGCCCCAGTCTGCTTATGTGGGGCCTGGGTCACCTGTCCTCCCAGAATCCTCTTGACCCCCAATCAAGACCACCCACCAGCTAGCTGCTCCTTGACCTTCGTCCATTCTGGTCCTAAGAGGAGGGAAGAAGGTGGCAGGCTTGACCAAGGTTAGGAAACCATGAGTGTTTTTTCAATGCTAGATCCTATGTACCAGAGATAATATAATAACGATTCCTGTTGTGTCCCTTTAGTCCTGTTTGAAATTCTGGCAGATCCTCAGCAATCTGAAACAACAGCAAAAGAAGTTAAATTTGGTGCATTCTTTCATTCCGGAATGTTTTGAAATATTTCAGGCACCTAGAGGTCTGGAGAAGACTATAAGCAACACTGGTGTATCTGTCATTCATCTTAAGAATCAGTATTTTACAGATAGGAATGCAGCAATTTTGCATGTGGGGAAGCAGCCCAGTTTCCCCACAGCTTACCAGTGGCCTGGGGCAGGGACCCAGAATTCCTTGCTTGATGCAGAATGGGTTGCAGTAAGGCTGACAGGAGAAGGCCTGGAAGTAGCCTGGCGTTTATATGCGGAAACTCCAAGCTGCACAGACCTCCAGGCTCAAGACCATAGCAGAACATCAGCAGCAGATGTGCCATAGTCTCTACCATCCTAAAGGTCCACTGGGACCAGTTACATCTGCTATGGAGGCAGCAGAAAAGGAGGTCACAACAGAAAGACCAGGCAGGAAGAGACTGTCCTATAGATGGCACTCAGAGTTATCACCACTTCCCAGGGCCGAGAAAAAAACACTTCTTCCTGCAAAGCTCCATCCCAGGGGAGGGAGCAGGGTGCATACTTCAGAGTAGAGGATGCTTTGAAAAAGACTTTGAACTTGGAAATGATTAGGTTAAATCCTGGACTGGCTGAGCAATTATCTAAGAGACAGTTTTAAACTTCCTAAGTTGCCTTGACATGTGAAGATAAATTGTTCACTGCAAGTTGAGTTTGAGCAAGAAAGTAAAAAAAAAGAAAAGAAACAGAGAGGGAAGGGAACCTAGAAAAGTGGAAGAGCAGCTTAGCACTCGGAGAAGGCGTGACTGCAGAGCTTAGACTTATTTTCTTCCATTTGTTTATTTGACAGCTGTTTTTCAGGTCCCTATAAACACTGGGCATTGTTGTAGATTCAGGAGATGACGGTGGGCCACCAGAGTGTACCTTTCAAGTCTTCGAGGGAGGAGATGAGGGTCAGTGCTCAGAGGTAGGGAGTCTGCACCAATTAGAAAATGGTGCCATTAGTGGAAGGGCATACCTTCTCCGGGATGATGCAGCACCAAGTCCTGGCACAGTCCTGATGAGTGGAATGTGGGCTTGAGGGCACCCCACCCTTGAGGCTCTTCCTGTTGGCAGGGCCCGACCTGCCCAGGCATGTGTGCAGGTCCTGGGGAAGCTAGACAATACAGTGAATAAGCAAAATATATGGTAGTTCATTGATGATAGGGAATCCAAAGGGGCTAGGTGTGTGTGTGCGTTGTGTGGGTTGGTGGTCCCTTTTAAAATATGGTGGTGATGGGAGACAAATAATTATGTTTAGTAAAGAGCTGAAAGAGATGAAGGATCAAGCCATAAAGATGTTTGGAGGATGGGTTTGAGGGAGGGGGAACAGCAAGCAGAAAATTCCCAAGACAACACTGCCCTGGGATATTGAAGGAACAGCAGAGGGGCAGGAGCAGAGTGGAGAGAGAGGAGATGAATTAAGAGAGGTAAGGGATACATCCCTCTTGCCTAAGACAGTTTGGGTTTATACCTGTTGTTCTAGAATAATTATTAGTGGGCTCCCCTTTCCCACTCAAAAATGTCCCCAAATGATCAAAGCCCTCGTGGATTTTCTAAAATATATAATGTACAGACTAGTCAGTTATGATTCAGTGTTGAAAACAAGCACTAATTTGTAACTCCGGTTTCAGGATCTGGAGTCCCAGATCCTGGTTAGCTTGGTGGGAAGTCACTGGAGACTGCTCTGAAGGGGATGTGGAGTTGTGGTTGGGCTGTGGGCTGCGGGATGTGACTTTGGCCTAACAGGACCCTTCGACATGACTTATTGGAGGTGGCAGAAGAACTCGGGGCTATTTCCCCTGGAATCAGGTTTCTGGTGCCCGGACAGCTGGCCTGGTCCTGGGTGCAGCTCCTGGAGGTCTCAACGCCACACTCCAGGGTGCACGTGGGTGCTCAGCCCACCTCAAAGATCGTTTGCTTCGTGAAGCTGCAGGACTAACGATGGGAGAAGTGAGCGCCATTTCAGTTGCTTCTGTCCTTGAGCAACCCCACCCTGCACTGCGGCGTGCTCGCTGGAGTTTGAATCATGCTGACCCTCTGTATCATAGACTCTCCTGTAATACCGGGATCAAAGGATCACACTGCAAATGATTTTGGGAAGGCTGCAAGTGGCAGAGAGCTGTGAGCACTCACCCAGGTTCTAGGAGCCTCATCCACCCACATGGACATGCCACCGATGGTGTGAGTTTTAGACCATAGAGATCTGGGAGAGGAGCCTAAGTCCTTATCAGTTAGCTGAAGATAACCTGGGCTCAGGCAGGATGGATATTCAGGAGACCAGTTCTCTGCCAGAGTAGAGTCTGGAATGATCAAGATGTGCTTGACTGTCTTCCAGACACTGAGCAATGTGATACCTGCTTTCAGCTGGCTACTTCTGATGGCTCGAGGGGCTGGGAACTAAAAAATGGTTGGGGACAGTGATGATATAGACAAATTTGGGACCAGACAGCCTAAGTTCAGGGTCCTGGCTTGGCCACTTTCTGCCCTGTGACTTCGGGAGATATCGTCTCATTTTGTAGACGTCACCTTCCTCATCTGCAAAACAGGGTCAGGTTAGCATGATATTCACAAGGTCGTCGTGAACATCAAGTGTGTTCGGTAAGAAATACCTCACGTTGCGCTGCCATTCATGTTAGCTCTTAATAGCATTTCTTTGACCTGATATCCTTTTTATTTCTCTCTCTCTCTCTCTCTCTCTCTTTTGTGGAGCTACTCCTTTTAGTGATTGGCATGCTGTAGTCTTTTTGCTTCAGGAAAAAGGTGAATTATTTCCCCTGAGGTTCTCTAAATCCATAAGCCAATGTGGTTTTAAGCCAAATATGTGGGTGGTCTCCAAGGCAAGCTTAGCTTTTATCTCAAGTTTTCATTTTCCTGTTAGGTATGGAGAAAACAAAACAAAGCTAAACTTGGTTAAATTTTAAAGTAATTAAACAAGTAAATGCATGTGTATTTTTATATATATACTATTTAAATTTGATTAGGCAAGCGAAATTTAGAACTGTGATAAACAGAAATGGATCATTCCAATAAAAATCAGGCAAAATTCTCTAATAAAGAAGATGACACCATTCTAATTTTTTAGAATCATTTAAAAACTTCATTGAGTATTATATGGATGTAGGTATGCATACTGTTCTACCTGAGTAGCTTTTTTTATGCTACTAATGGGTTACTTATCACACAAGAATGAGTACATCTCAAGGAAGAATATACTTGGATTCATTACTCATCATAAGTATAATTATTGTTTAACAATATTATGAAGGGCTGGTGATGAGATGCAGGTGTTTAAACACGCAGTGCCAATAGATTTGACACGCCATTCAGTTCCAGGCGTATACATTTTTAAAGGCTCTATTCACCAGGGGGACAATGAAGCCCACACAATGGTAAGTGTGTTTGCTGAAAACATGAAGTGACTGGTTAATTTCTAGTCTTTAGATTTTTCAAACGGGCTATTTTTTTCACCATTGAGTGTTCCTTAACTTACTAGTCTATACATTATATATTTTAGAATGGGAGATAAGACAGGGCTACATTGATAAAGTCTACCTATTGGGGGACTGCACACCACGTCTGAGTTTTGGAAGAAGCTGTGCACATTCAATTTCAGGGAGAGCAAACAAACTACACCCTGGGGACCTGAGGCTTTGACACATGTTTTTTATTTTTATTTTTTAACCTGGGATTACTGGTACTTAGGAAGCAGGTAGTCTAACCCTCTAGCCTCCAGATGAGGAAACTGAGGCCACAGAAGTTTTGCCTCCAGTCAAATGTGGGGCTCTAATGATCTGAACTCGTGATTTAATGTACCTAGTCACTCGACATGTCCTGTGCCAGGTTCTGTGTCTGTTCCCACACTCAGGATCACTGTGAAGTTCCTGGCCGTGGTTGGATTCTGCCCTTTGGTCCCCTTTTGGTGAACACTTTCCTTGACATATGTGTGTGAGTGTGCTGATGTTTCTGCAGCTTGTCTCGAGGAGTTTAAGGGTCAGAGAGGAGATGGTAGGAACCAAAGTTTACTATATGCTATAGACTTTACATGTGTTACCTTTGTTTAAAAAGTTATGAAGCCGGTGTTGCACCTAGTTGAAGGCCAGCTCCATCACTTGGTAAGATTCAGTATCTTTTAAGTGATGGTAGAGAAGATTTTTTTTCAACCACAGTTTAATACAGTGCCTGGCTGGCGCACAAACCACTTAAATTGCATGGAGTGAATGAGTAAAGGAATAACTGCTGAACTAGGTGGCTCCAAAGTTTCCTTCACTATATTTATAGTTGCTGTGTTGTATCTTCTAGGGCCAGAAACACTGCTTTTCTTTGAATATCACCTAGCATGGAAGAAGTTGTTTAATATCGTTTCCTTATGATGGCAATTAAATTGCCCAAAACTTAGAGTGCTTATGTAGCTGCTATTCTAGGATTTTTTTTTTGAGAACCATGAATGATGTACCTGTAAAATTAGTTTTGAAGTTGCCATTGGAATATCAAAGTACACATCAACACCTTAAGATAGTGTCTTGAGTTCCATTCAAAGTGCTAGGGTCATGAAGACTCAAGTTTATTAAATGATTTACATGGATACATGTTGTTTGCTTATTATCATAGCTTACATTGCTCTGGGGTAGGTACCTTATTATATTTCATTTTAGTCTGTGTAACAGAGTTTCAAAAATACATCCCTGTTTTAAGTAGATGAGAAAAACTGAATTCAAGAGTGATTAAGAGGCAGAATCCCATAACCCAGGTTGAACTGGTGCCTAATCTGCATCAGCTGTAGTTTATTAACACTCTCAGTTATTTGCTCACTTATTCATTTGTTCACTGATTCATTGATGTTTTTTTGAGAAATATACATTAGCTGTTATTATGTGAAACCACACCAGATAGACACAAATCAACATTTGCTGAAAGCTCATCTGTACTTCCTCATGTGTAAAGAAATACTGGCCTTTGAAAAGCAAAGGGGCTTTGTGTCTTGGACCTCCCGGTCATGCCTGGCCCTCATGAGGTTAATCCAGTAATGGGTACAGAAAAGAACTGAAAGAGTTCTAGAAAGGTTCCTGATGATTTTGGAAAGGACAGAAGCTACTAAGGGAAAGAAGAATATATAGGCAAGGCAGGAATTCGGGGAAGACCAGGGCGGGGGTGGACTGAACTTTGAAGGGACAGTTTTGGGAGAAGGAAGGAAGGGAGATGGTGGGAAGAGAAGAGGGATAGAGAGAGAACCATGTTATAAAGAGTGAGGTTTGGCCAAGTGCAGGGGCTCATGCCTGTAATCCCAGTGGCTCGGGAGCTGAGGCAGGAGGTTGGAGAGTTCAAAGTCAGCTTCAGCAACTTTAATGAGGCCCTACACAACTCAGCAAGACCCTGTCTCTAAATAAAATAAATATATAAATATATATGTATATGCATACATATCTATATATGTATGTATATATATATATATATAGGGGCTGGGGATATGGCTCAGTGGCTAAGCGTCCCTGGGTTCAATTCCTGGTACCAAAAAAAAAAAAAAAAAAAAAAAAAAAAAATAAGGTTTTAGGGAGAAAGGTGAAAGATGAGGAATTTCAGAGAGCATTGCTCTGTGCCATGAAAGGTAACACGTTCTAACGACTTCAGTAAAGGTTTTGACTGCTTTCTAACTGGGTTTTTGGAAGCAGGGCTTACTTTCTTTTAAATGTGGTACCCACCCTGATGTGAGCCATGAGGAAACAGCTTTATTTGGTTACACTGTCATCTCGTTTGTGTAAAAGAGAGTGCATGTCTTAGAGCAATACATATGTACCACAATTTCCTGAAAGCACCCAAGAACATTTTTAAATCTTAATTGCTTCTTGAGAGAAGTGAAATCTTGAAAGCTCTTCTATACTGTTTAAGACTTTTAGAATGAGCATTAAAAAAGAAAACATACTTTACTGATGTAGTTTGTATTTTTCATAAATAATTTCTCATTAACTGGAATAGCAATATTTCTCTTATGTGCAAGAGCTATGACCAAGAGATTATGTTCTTGCTTCAAATGTCTTTAAAAATATAGGATTTTGGGGAAAATTGCTTCCAATGCCTAATTTAAGTTGAAATAATAAGATTGAGACTCTTTGGCAGGAAAACAATTCCCAGACCAAAGGGAGGATCTAGATAAATCCCTGAGTGCATTACTTCCTCACAGTAGCTCTGGAGACGACCAGAGAGGACTCTTCCGCTTTCTAGTCGCAGACAGGATGTCAGGGCCTCCTAGCATTTGGGGTCTAGAAAACCAAGTGTGGAAACCAGCATCCCAGGCCCAGTGCCAAGCATCCTGGGGCCCAGGGGTCAAGGAGACTGTGGAGGGTCTGCTCCTTCCTGGTCCACTAGATGCTGCTTCCCGGTGGGGAATTTCCTCCCCACACAGCAAGGATCTGGTGGGATACCAGGTAGAACAAAATACCAAACCGAGACACCAGAAAATATACCCATGTGGGGATCTAAGCTGTCAGTGCTTAGTATTATTCTTTTCTTTGCATGAATTTCAAATGAGAGGGACAGAGAAGTTGGCCACTGGAGGTCAAAATATCAGATAGGCTGGGAATGTGATCTAGGAGCGTGGCAAAAGGCTTTCTATCCTGCCTCCCAGAATGGTAGACATTCCTGATCCACCAGGGCAGTATTCAGGAATCCCCCGCGTCCCTGTGGGGAGGTTCTTCACCTGATCAACTTACCTTAGGACTAAAGGCAGAAGGTAGACCCCAAAGACAATGGAGCCAAGGTTGCTTAGTTTTTCCCCCAAATTCCTTAACCAGGGAAAGCACTGTGCCTCAAGCAGTCCATAAGAAGGTAGGAGTGATTTGCAGGCAGGATTTTCTCTGTAGAGTAAAACTAGAAACTGTGTGTGTGTGTGTGTGTGTATGTGTTTGTGTGTGTGTATATATATATATATATATATTTTTTTTTTTTTTTTTTTTCCCTAACGAAAGTAAGGAAACTTTTAGGGGAAAAACCCAGACTGGTGGTTCAGAAATGGTGCCTGAGAACCAAGTCCTCTTATTCCGGCACCTGGAAGTGTCCTGCAAGCCCATACTCACCCTTGAAATAAAGCCAGTCAATTCTAGGCCTGACCCCTCCATCAAGCTCACTGTCACTGGGAGAAGCCCTGAATTCTTTCACAAGAGAATCACATCTGCAGAAAGAGAGAAGAAACTCATCAACCTTAGCTATTACTCAAAATATCAAGGACTTCCAGGATTCAGGGAAAGCCAATTACATAAAAGAGAAGGATCAAGAAGTTTGAACAGAGAAAGCAGCGTTGGAGGGCATCAACCTAATTCCAAAACCAGAAGCAAATTTTCCTTTTAAAAAGATGTCTAAGGAGTATCCTGTGGCGGGGGATTCTCAGAAAATCATAAACTAAGAACAGCTGGGTCCTTAAAAAAGAAGCAATCAACAAACAAAGAGTTCATGGAATGGAATATGTGATTGCTGAAAGTAAGAAGCTTTAGTAGAAGATTGTGAGAAGTCACAGAACATCTCCCAACAAGGGTGGAGCAAAAATTAAAAAAAACAAATGTATGAAAAATGCAAGAGGAAGTTAAGTCATGGGGAATCAGTGAAAAGGTAAGGGAAGTCAACATGAGCTCACGAGAGACCCACAGAGTGGATCTGGTCCGAAGCACCGAGGCATGTGAAGCAGGAGCCGGAGGAGCGTGGGAACCACAGTGCCGATCTCAGACCTCTGCTTCTTCCGTTAGAGGGTCCCGTGTCATGCCCCCTTCTACTCCTCCATCCTGGGCAAGGCCACGGGATCCATTCTGGACAGTCCAGAATTGGATTGGATTTTAGTTTTTGTTTTCCCTAGTAGAATTTATTTGATTTTAAATTCAGATACACAACCTAAAATTTCCCATCTTAACCATTTTTAGGTGTGTTAAGTATACACATTATTTTATACCAGATCCCCAGAAGGTTTTTGGTCTTATAAAATTGAGATTCCTCCCACCACACCACCTGGAACCCACCATTCTGCTTTTAGTTTGTGTGATTCCAACTATAAACCTATGCAAGAGGAATCTGACAAAATTTGTCTTTTTGTGACCATTATTTTATGAAGCATCAGGTCCCCAAGGTTCATCCATATTGAGCATGTGGCAGAATCTACTTCCTTTTTTTAAGACTGAATAATATTCCACTGCAAACATACAGTATTTTGTTTTTATATTCATTCAACAGTGAACATTCGAGTTGCTTCCACCTCTTGGCTATTATGAACTGCTATTAACATAGTTCTACAAATGTCTGAGACTCTCCTTTTTAATTCTTTTGAAAGTGGGATCGCTGGGTTATATAGTAATTCTGTTTTTTATTTTTAAATGATTTGCCATACTATTTTCCATAGTAGTGGTAACATTTTAGAATCCTACCAACTGGCCAAGGGTTCTAATATCTCCACATTCTCTGTAAAACCTGTTATTTTCTGTTTCTGTTTTGTTTTCTGTAGTGGTCATCTACTGGGTGTGAGGTAATATCTCATTTGGGCTTTGGTTTACATTTCTTCAGTGGTTAGTGTTGTTGAACAACTTTTCATATGCTTTCTAGTTATTTGTATAAACTATTTTGAGAAATATCCATTCAAGTCTTGTGCCTATTTTTAAATTAAATTATTTAATTTATGTTGATTTTTAGGAGTTCTTTACATAGTCTAGATGTTAAACTCATCAGATATTCGATTTGCAAATATTTTCTCCCATTTCATGGATTCTTTCACTCTGCCGATTATGTCCTTCGGTGCACTGAAGTTTTTAAGTTTGATGTGTCCCATTGTCTATATTTGCTTTTCTTGCCTTTATTTATTTCATCTCAGAAGTTATTGCCAATCCCGATACTACAATGTTTTTCCCTTATGATCTCTTCTAGGAGTTTTAGAGTTTTTGTTCTTTTATTGGTTCCTTTAATCTATATTTATTTAATTTTTGCATGTGGTGAAAAATAAGGTAAACTTAATCTTTCATATGTATGTATTCAGTTTTCCTAGCACTGTTTTTTAAAGAGTCATCTCTTTCTCATTAAGTGGTCATGATCACTGGACTATATGCAAAGTTTTGTTTCTGGGATACCTATTGCCTTCCATTGGTGTGCATGTCCATCTTTATGCCAGCACCACACTGTATTGATTACTATAGATTTGTAATATATCTTAAAATTAATATATGTGAGTCTTTTAAGTTTATTCCTCTTCTTCAAGATTTTTTTGGACTATTCAGTGTCTCTTGAGGTTCCATATGAATTTTAGGATGGATTTTTCCATGTTTGAAAATGGAAAAATGTTGGGATTTTAATAGAGGTTGCATTGAATCTGTCACTTGCTTTGAGTAGTACTGGTATCTTAACAATATTAAATCTTCTAGTTCATGAATATGGAATGCCTTTCAATTTATACTTGCATCCTTTAACTTTCTTTCTTCTTTTGCTGGTTATTAAACCCAGGGTCTTATGAATGCTAGACAAGAGTTTCACCATTGAGTCACCCCCCCATCCCCTCTTTAATTTCTTTGAACAATGTTTTGTCATTTCAGACTACAAATATTTTACCTCCTTGATTTGCTTCATTTATTAATATTTTATTATTTCCAGTGTTAGTAAGTAGAACTCTTTTCTTAATTTCCTTTTCAGATTGTTCATTATTAGTATATGGAAATGCAATTAATTTTTGCATGTTGAATTTACATCTGGAAACTAGCAGAATTTATTAGATTTTTGTGTGTAATCTTTTGGGTTGTCTATATATACAATCATATCACCAGTCAATTAAGATAATGTTACTCTTCCTTTCCAATTTATGTCTTTTTTTTTTCTTACCTAATTACTATACATAGGGTTTCCAATACCGTGTTGAATAGATGTGGTGAAAGCAGGCACCACTCTTGTGTCTGAACTTAAAAGAAAGGGTTTTAGTCTTTCACCATTGAGTATCCAGTTAGTTGTGGGCTTTTCATATATGACCTGCATTATGTAGAGGTAGTTTCCATCTATTCTTAGTTTGTTGAGTGTTTTTATCATGAAAGTTAATTGAATCTTGTCAAAAGTTTTTTGTTTGTTTCAGTTGAGAAAATCATGTGAATTTTGTTTTTCATTCTGTTAATGTGGTTTATTGCACTCATTGATTTTCATACATTGAACCATCCTTGCATTCCAGGAATAAATCCCACTTGCTTTTGATGTATAATACTTTCATTGTGCTATTGAGTTTGCTTTTGCTAATACTTTGTTGAAGATTTTTGCAGCAATATTGCTCAGGGAAAATGGTCTGTAGTTTTCTGGTAGTGTCTTTGTCTAGCTTTGGTATCAGGTTAATGCTGGTAGCTCACTTTGTTTCAAACAGAGTTGACATTCTGTTAGGAGGAAATCTTTAGTTTGGATCTTTGATTGCTAAATATCCAGTTCTAAATATTTGGCAAAAATACTACAAAAGTGTGAAAACTTTTGAGCTGCTTGGTACTGAATCATTATGTGTGATGTTGAACCATCAGTGGTGTGGAACTCTGAGCTCCCTCTTCAAATGCAAGTAGTCTCTCCCTATGGCTCCTTCCCACTCCTTAAGAGTTAATTGACTTTCAGTAGGTTTAGTTACTTTTAGCCATAATTTCTGCACCTGTAAAGTGAACACAGTATACTTTATGTCATGGTGTTGTGGCAAGCATTCAGTGAGTTGATGTAAACACCTAGTTTGAGTCACAGGGACCTCTGTACATTTCTGCTTTGTTTATTCTTCTTCTGTAGCATGTCCCACTAGAGTCAGAGAACTAGTAGAAGGACTAGGGCCATAGATGTTGGAGTTAGAAGATACACCATTTGTCATTTCTTTTTTCCTCAGAGTTTGCTTGCTATTGCCTTGACTATTTTGTACTCTGATCTTACTGCCTTAAGTATTTCCATAAACAGTCCCCATGAACACCCAAAGTCCCAAAGTCTAACATAAATTGTAAACCACAATTTCCTTCTGTAGTTGTTTGGTCAAAGTAGAAAAAAGAATCACTAATTTTTCAGTAAGATAGAAAGTAGAAACAAAGAAAAGCCATGATTCCATCTTTTAACCTAAGTTAAATAACATACAATAACTGATGAACAGATGGCACCTGCCACCAAACAATTAGTTATATCATGATTCACCGCCCTTGGGTGTATATAGAGAGAGCTGAGGCTTTCGGCCAGGCTATATTAAATCCTCTGCTTACTGTCATTGAATTGGTATAACTACTCAATTTTATAGGTGAAACAATGGAGGCAAGGAAAGGTGAAGCAATTTGCCCAGGTGGTAGACCCAGGGTTCCTCTTGGGCTTTGTAGCTGCAGCATTTGTGCTGTGGGCCGCTGCACAGATTGCCTCTCTGCCAGCACTGTTATCATTGTCCTATTTTAGCTGCTCTCCCCCTTTCCTCTCCTCCCTCAGATAAATCTAGACTGTAAATGTGAGTGAAAGGGAAGCACGAGGAAGCTCAGCATGTGCTAGCTATGAATTCTAAGAGCTTTACCTCTGATACCTTCACCTGTGAACCAAGGAGTCATAAGCCAGTTTAAACTAAAGCAAAGAGGTTTCCTTAGGGTGCGGAATAGATTTGCAAATCAGGACACGTTCTCAGTCAGACTGAACCAGCTATTCTGCTGAGAGAAGGTGGGCTTGGACTTGTATCAAGTCCAGCAGAGGGGAAACTCACTGAAGCAAATAAGGTGGGTTCCAAGTTTTGTAAGTCCATGTGAGTGTCCAAGTCAAGAGGAGAAACTGGCAATTCTCGAATCTTGCAAGATATTGTCAGATTCTGTGAAATGACTTCCTCTGGCAGATTCAGTTCTCTATCTGATGTAGGTGAGACAGTCTTCCTCCTCCATTAATCTGTAAGGCTCAGGAAAGGACTTTTGCTTTTTGTGTGTGACCATTCTGAAGCCATCTCAACTTTCCATTTTATCAGTCCTGTGCCCCTGACCTTTACCAACTGCCTGTCCTGTCGGGGTGTTCACTCCTGAGTAGTATTCCATCCTTCCCAAAATTTTTTCAATTCCCCATACTGTCTGAAGAACCATGGGAAGGAACGAGGCAGGGATGGGAATCTTTTCCCATTGGATTGCTGTTTGCAGAGAGAGCTCCGAGGTTGGGAGCTAATGGTCGGTTCCTGAGCCAGCAGGGTGTTACCTTCTGGTCTTCAACTGCCATTTCCTTCCCTTCAGGAGGGTGTCTGAGTGAGCCTGGCTCCCACACAAGCCACCTGAGTGTAAATGACTCTGGGAATCTTGATGGGAAAAATGATTTCAACTACAAGTTAGGCGTTGAGAGAGAAAACCAGCTCTAATGAAGAAGATGAATAATAGGACCAGGTGCCCTCGTTATACAATTTGAGGTGCTGGGAACCAGCTGGGAGAATTATTTTAACCTCATCTGCAAAATGTGGCAAACAAAATACTGATTTCACAAGCTTCTTATGAGAAGCCGATGAGTTAAAATATCTAGAGTGTTTCTAACAGGGCTTGGTCCGTCACAAGAACTCAATAACATATTAGCCACTGCTGGTACAAATGAGTAGGAAAACAAAAATTCACTGTTAAAGAAGTAAACATTTCAAGAATCAATAACTGGGATAGATTCAAACTAAAAAGCTTTCTCTCAGCAAAGGAAACTATCAGCAATGCAAAGAAGGAGCCTACAGAGTGGGAGAAAATCTTTGCCAATCATACTTCAGATACAGCACTAATCTCCAGAATCTATAAAGAACTCAAAAAACTCTACACCAAGAATGCAAATAATCCAATCGACAAATGGGCTAAGGAAATGAATAGACACTTCACAGAAGAAGATCTACAAGCAATCAACAAACATACAGAAAAATGTTCAACATCTCTAGTAATAAGAGAAATGCAAATCAAAACTATCCTAAGATTCCATCTCACCCCAATTAGAATGGCGATTATCAAGAATACAAGCAACAACAGGTGTTGGCGAGGATGTGGGGAGAAAGGTACACTCATACATTACTGGTGGGGCTGCAAATTAGTGCAGCCACTCTGGAAAGCAGTGTGGAGACTCCTTAGAAAACTTGGAATGGAACCACCATTTGACCCAGCTATCCCACTCCTTGGCCTGTACCCAAAGGACTTAAAATCAGCATATTACAGAGATACAGCCACATCAATGTTCATCGCTGCTCAGTTCACAATAGCCAGATTGTGGAACCAACCTAGATGTCCTTCAATTGATGAATGGATAAAGAAACTGTGGTATATATATACAATGGAATAATACTCAGCCATAAAGAATGATAAAATTATAGCATTTGCAGGCAAATGGATGAAATTGGAGAATATCATGCTAAGTGAGATAAGCCAATCTCAAAAAACCAAAGGACGAATGATATCGCTAATAAGTGGATGATGACACATAATGGGGGGTGGGAGGGGTTAGTGTTAGGGTTAGAGTTAGGGTTAGGGAGGGGGGCAAGAATGGAGGAAGGAAGGACTGTATAGAGGGAAAAGAGGGGTGGGAGGGGTGGGGGGAAGGGAAAAAATAACAGAATGAATCAAACAACATTACCCTATGTAAATTTATGATTACACAAATGGTATGCCTTTACGCCATGTACAAACAGAGAAACAACATGTATCCCATTTGTTTACAATAAAAAAAAAGAAGTAAACATTTATGGTCAAGGACAATCCTGATACCTTTCTCTTTGAAAAGCATTTGCTTCTTTCTGGTTTGGAGAATTGCCGCAAACTTACCTTCAGAATTTCCCAGCTTGACTTGATTTACTCTCATGATTAGATTTGGTTTTGTATACCTAAGTTCTAGCTCTTGCTTCACGTCCCTTTCCCACTCTGGGTTCCCAGCACTTATTCTCTGTGTTATGTGTCAGTGCTGCTTGCAGTTGGCAATGTCCACTCTGTCACTATCCTGCTTTTGCCCAGGAGTGCTTTTCCAGTTTCAGATTTTTCCTGGTGTTTGGTAGGAAACATTGTAAGCACTGCATTTATAGTCAATATCATCAGACTGAGAAGTAACAGTTTATGAAAGATAAAAATAAAATCTCATTACAGAAGCTTAGCATCTGTTTGTGCAATGACCTCAATAGGTAACTCTGAGTCCCTTTCAGTAAATTTCTTATTGAAATTCTGGTGGCTGTACTACTTACTTATTTGTTAGAAATAACTTTCACCAGAGGAAATTGGGCTGAAAACCTTGCCAGGCATATTTAACTTCTTGTCCTTTAAGAAATTATACTTTGATTTTGGAGGTTTGACTTAGCTAGATAATGAAATTATTGTGGTGGAAGAAGCCATAGAAATAATAAATACAGTAATTCTTCTTTGCCCATTGTGTGCTTTGGCTATTCATAAATTTTAGGGCCTGAGATATTAGATGCACTTACGTAAGGCCTCACGAACGGTAATTATCTTTTGACCAAAGAAAAAGCCCAAACGAATGCTAAGCTGCATTATCGCTTGGCTTCTGACATGAGCTGATAATCAGATTTTCTTGCTTAAACCCAT
Source organism: Sciurus carolinensis (assembly GCF_902686445.1). Classification (NCBI taxonomy): domain Eukaryota; kingdom Metazoa; phylum Chordata; class Mammalia; order Rodentia; family Sciuridae; genus Sciurus; species Sciurus carolinensis. The sequence goes on along the minus strand of NC_062216.1, from coordinate 158,990,096 downwards.
GGTGCTCGAACAATGCTCCCCACTGTCCGTGCTTCCCGATATTACCCTTAATTAGAAAGAACAGAAACACAAATCTGAATTATTTCAAAATCTGGTTTCCATGGTCAGTGGTTTGAAGGGCTTAACTTTATTATACATAAACCTGGCTTTATTGGCTAATGAAATCTGAAATGCGAAGCCCTGGCTGGAAGCAGGGACCAGCCTCTGATGTTTACCCATCCAAATATCCAGTATGAGCAAAGTGTTTTGTAACAAATCATCGGATAATTGAATTATGATTCCTTTGTCCAAGTATGATTCCAAACCCCATCACTCAGGAGAACCTGGGAGGAACTTGAACTTGTGCTTTCTTGTTTCCGTTTCTATCTCGAGGGCTGTCAAGGAGATGTTGACCTATTTTACATTGGCTTCCATTTTTGGTCCTCCCCCACCCTTGACACACGGGGGCACACGTCTGGCAGTGTGTGATGGTCTGGCCCTGCACACTTACACGTTCTCAGTCTACTACTCCCAAATATTTACACAGGGCTCCCAGCAATATAGAATAATGCATGGGCTGACATCTGAGCGAGACAAATGACGAGAGGAGAGATCACTTGTAGTTTTATGTATGGTCTTTTAAAGAGAAGGTCTGTTGGGAAGGCTGCCTGACCCCATTTGGAAGGCCAATTAATAACCATGTGGAGATAGTAACTTTATTCTTCTCCTGGGAAACAACACAAGGAAAGAAGGACTGAGAACTGTGATCGTGTGTGTGGATGCCGATGGTGGGGACTAAGCGTCTCTGTGTACCCTGACCTCTTTTATTTTCTTCTTAATGTTTTGCTAAGACTCTCTTTTTTTCCCCCCTTGCAATCATATCTTTTCCTGTTATTTTTCATTGTCATTGCTATTTTCTTCTCACTCGTTTCCTCTCTACCTCTGTGCTAGGTGCTTTGCTGTTTCTTCCCCATTTAAACATGCCCAACAGGGACTGCTCTTGAATCCCACCTTCCGGATGAGGGCATTGAAGCTAGGTGCAGTGATTTTCCTAGGATCGCATATCCAGTGAATGCTGAGGCAGAATTACAACTCAGGAACTATTAATTCTAAATCTGTGGTCTCTGGTATGGTTATACTCTCTGCCAAACTGTATGTGAGCTTTTGTCAAATTATTTTCTTTGTTTTCATTGCAGTTGTGTTCATGGATGGGGGTAGAAGCCCCTTCCTTCTCAGTCACCAGGGTTCAGGCTGAATGTGCCTGGGGTCCAGGCTCCTGAGCTGTACGTGGTTGCTCCTAGGGCCAGATGTTTGCTTTATGTGGTGACAGGGGCATAAGAAGAGTGGCGTTTATGACTTCCATGGGGAGCAATCACAGACAGCAGTTGCCTGTGGTGTTCCTGCTAAAAGATATTAGGGAGATGCCTTTTGAAACAGCTGAATGGACACTGTTGAACCATGAGCTGGATTCTACAAGAAAAATAATCTAATCTAGACAGTGTAGACGAGAGGGGTGTCTCACCACATTCAGTATGGTAGACAGATCACACTTACATACCTCTGCCCCTCACCCAAGCCCAAGACCTCCGTGGTAGGACAGAGACTTCTAAATGTCGTACTGTAAATAGGCTACAGGGAAGTAGAGAGATGAATTATTTAGCCTTCTTAGTGGCCTTGTGGAGCCAGAACAGACCGGGCTGGTTGCCCTTGGCCCTGAGCGGCCTCATCTGTTTGCCCCAGTGGTTCCTACAAGAACTGTCCGTTTTTTATTGTCTCATGTGATTCTACAAAAGATGGAGAAGTGCTGCTTTAAAGCAACATTCATTCATGCTCAAGGATAAAGACAAAGAGAGGAGACCCAATCAGATGAGCAGTTCAATGATTTTTTTGAAAGCTGAGAAGTTGATTAAAAAGTAATAACTGACAGCAGAATGGAGTGACTCCAACACACGTTTACACAGGGGCCTGACTAGAAGTGAGTTCGTTTATGCTACCCCCAAGAAGCCTGGATTCTGAAGGTTCCCATACCCTCTAAATAGAGAATGGGTACAGGGGGCTGTTGAGAAGCAGGGTACAGAGTTCCCTTTCCTCTTGGCTCACCCTACAGGGTCAGGACAGAATTTAGTCTCTGGAAAAACTAAGATAGAAGACTCCCAACACAGGGATGACGAGGACACTCTAAATAGGGGTTTCTTGAAATTTTATCTAGTGGCCTGTGGGATCCTTAGGCCATTTCTTCCCGCTGTGTTCCCAGAATACTTTTGCAGCCTGACTTATCCCGGGCTGTTTATAAGCCAGGGAAATGTCTTTTGCATTTAGCCCTCAGGAATCTGTCACTGGAAAGACAGGTGCACTGTGAGACCCACTAGCCAATAACCCACCCAGTGAATCTGGAGCCAAGGCTGGCAGGTGCCATTACAGAGCAGCAGGTTGGTCTCAGCTCTCCAAGACCCTGGAGGGAAGCCTTTAACCTGCAATAAGCCAAAGCACACGAGGAGAGGAACTCAGAGGACATGGATGCAGAGAGCCAGACCATGCGAACAGAAGTCAACATACCAAGGCAAACCCAAATCCAGAATCAAGATAGAGAAACCAAAGAAGACAGAACAGCCATAAGGCGAGAGTAGGGTGGTATATTTAAAAAAGAAAAGAGATGCTCAGACCAAGAGATAACGTTGGAAATCAAATGTGTAATAAGCAAAATGTGTGATAAGCCATACGAGGTTGAGAAGATAAGGAAGTCCTTCTAAAGAGGAAAGAAAATGGAACAAAATGGAAGATGGAGTGGAAAGAGTGAAGGGGGGAGGGAGGGTGGGAGGGACAGAAAGCAAACAGAAGGTGGGAAATTATTTCCACCAAAAGAAGAAGAAGGAGAAGGAGAAGAACATTTCCTGAAACCACAAAACAGGAATTTCCAGGTTAAAGGACTTATTTGAATGTTAAGTATAATGAAAACAAACAAACAAACATCATAAAAAACCTCACACTAAGACACTTTACTATAACATTTATTTCAACTGTGACAGAGATCATAGAAATTGTCAAAGATGTATGACATCCCCGGACAGACAGCAGAAGAACATCAATCAGTAGGTTATCAGACGACATCAGTGTTTGATGCCAAAAGACAGAGAAATTCTAAAAAAAGTACACATACTGTACAGATAGTCTTCTAACTTGAGACCACATCTGATCAAAGGAAGATAGTAGATGGTGGATGTTATTATTTTCTTTCCAAGTGGCAAGATATTGATTAGTTTCTTTATTAAGCTTGGGTAGGAAGTGTTCTTTCAGGACAGAAGGGCCACTTTCAAAAACCAAAATCATTCATTTGTTTAAGAACTTTTGACCCCGTCCATGTGACTGTAAGAATTTAAGATTTAGTCTGAAAACTTATATAGATAGAATCAGGGCCAGGTCTGTAATTCATGCAGCCCAGTAGAAAATAAAATGCCAGATTCCTTGTGTAAAAAGCAGGAAATAGGACAGTTAATGGTAATAAGATATAAAGTTTATTTCCCTTAAAAATAAATTATTTATAAAATGTAATAGGGGTCATAGCAGTACATGAGTATCAATATGAACTTACAACCTGAAAAACTTCAGTCCCCTGCACTTCCTCCCCCCACTGATCTTTTTGTAATTTATTTATTGTGGATATACTTGATGTTGGTATTCACTGTGGTATATTCATGTAGGCACATATGGAAGTTGGGTAGGATTCATTTCACTGTTCTTCCCTTTTCCTGTCCCTCTTTCCTCCTCCTCCTCCTCAATTACCTTCATCTACTCCATGGATCTTTTTCTATTTTGATGCAATTCCTTCTCCCTTTGTTTTTCCTTTTAGAGCTGATTATTTTTGCAGAACAGTTTCTCTAAAAAGATTTAACTCTTCATACAAATTGGCTTTGTGTAAGTCCAAATTTACCTTCATTTAAATTTATGCAATGAAATTTTAATATTTCCTCTGACATTTCTTATAAGTTTTGACTCTTATAAGAAACTGAAAGTAGAGTCATGAATTGTCTTTCAGAACACCTGCTGCACCATCCTATGGAGATCTTCCTCCACGGAGTAGAGGGAGTCTGTTCCTTATACTTTGCCTTGCTAACATTGGTGACAACAAAATGCCTCTTTGTTTGAGGTATGAGGGTTTTATAGCAAGAATCATCTCTTTTATTTTTAGGATGAGTACATTACCTAGGATTTCTTTGTCCCAGTTGGTTGGAGAATGATGTCAACTAAGGCAAAGTGGGTATCTTCCTTATCCATATCATCCTTATCAGAACTGGTCACTTTTATCTGGAGTAAAATAAACTTCCATGAACATAGTCAGCTTTTTGAACCCTGATCTCACAAATATAGATCTATGGGCACCAGGAAGAATAAGCAAGAGAATGCAGCTCACCCAGTTCAAGATGTCTTATTAGAAAAGTGATTCAAAGTCAAGAGACATTTGCCTCCTGGTGGTAATATAGTTGCAGCAGCCCCAGCCTCTGTAATCTTTCACTGTCAAATCTCCATTCTGGAAGTGTCAACAAAATCTCAAAATACGACATGGGTTCCATCCCTGTTGTCAAAAGAAGATAATGTGCAGATGTGTTCAGGTCTTTGTATTTCTTTTATGCAAACTATATGAATCAAGAATTGGAGAAAAGTAGATCTCCAATTCCTGTACATGAAAATAAAGAGTATGTAGGGCAGTATCAAGTGACAAGAGTCCTTCCAAGTGGTGGCAGTAGTAGAGACTACAACTTTCTTTTCGAAAGAAAGAATTCCACTTAGGGTAAGAGAAGGGGCTAAAATTTCATACACAGGCTATGTTTCTCTGAAGTCAGTTTGGCATCTCCATTGATCAGCACTAAACTGATCAGCAGTTTATTTTATTGTAACTCTGTATTGCACACAGCTCAGTGGAAAAAGATTAAGAGCTATGATCAAGACCACACAGGGTATACTTGCACTACCTCACATAGATAATGATTCATATCAGAGAAATTATAATTTTATTCAACACTTATATCTGGACCCTGGGCTTAGTATTCTAAGTGGCCATTCTCAATCACCATTTGATTTTCCACTTGTTGAAATTCCAATCTTATTTCTTATTGTTTGGGTATGAATGTTCCAGGCATGGATGTTTCAGAAAAACCAATTTTTAAAGCTTTCTACCAACACCGAGACTAATGGAGACATTCACATGTACTTTGGGTCTGCATTATCAGATGAAACAAGTGCAGAAAGAGGACTCTAATTTCTTTTCCAGACTCCCCATGTCCTCTAATTGCAGTTGCTGTTGCTTCCTTTACACATTGCCAAGGGAGGAAGAAAATACACGTTCATTGGTGTATGGTTCCTAAAACCAGGCAAGGAAACCATGATGATCTTGGCAAACAAGCAATTGGAAAGTACAGGTGCTGGGAGCATGCACAGCCCCTGAATCAACAGGACTTGGGAGGAGAGAGGGCGAGATAACAAAGAAAGGTGCTTTTCATTCAGAGAAATTTATTTCTTTTAAATATTTGCAATCTGCAGCCGATAGCACACGGGGCCACTTGGCATTATTTCCTGACAAAGGGGAGGGCTGGGTGGTAATGAGCAGATGCTGGAGTGGCCTGTGGCGTGAGGTGCACCATTTGTCAAGAAGATCAATATTTGCAGTTCTTGTATCTTTGTGGGGAAAGTTTGCTCTTCTGAAAAAAAAAAAAAAAGGAAAAAAAGAAAAAAAAGGTGGGGGTTGTGCTTCATCGAAGAGGAAGGATTTGATGCAATCTGCACATCAACCCAAAGCTGCAGTCTTCAGAGAGGACTTTGTACCTGCTTCCCCTGCCCAATGGCGAACTGTTGTAAGGAGTGAAATCTACCAGCTAATGAGACGGCCTCTTTGCCTTTTCTTCTTTATATTTCCAGTTAAGTCCTACCTTGATAAAAGACACAATTTGAATACAATGCTGCATTTCAGAATGTTTTAACATAGATGGATTTTGTTCATTTTAAGTCCACATTATGGACAAAGCAGTCTGACTCACTTAGGAGGGACTCTGTTGGGCACTAGGGTGATTAAGATGAAGAATATGGTGGTTGCTGCCTTAGCTTTGGACACCTCCATTTCCCTGATTTGTCATACTTTGATCACAGAGGAGAGAGTTATATGAGTGTTCACCAGCCTCCTAGATGAGAGAAAGGATTTTATACTCGATCCTTTAGATCAAATCAAGGTCTACATCTTTAATATGCTTGGAGAACAAGCTGGGAGCCATGTCATAATTCAGATTCTGATTCAGTAAATGTAAGATGGAGCCAGAGGATCTCCATTTTTAACAGGATTCCAGATGACATGAGTGATACAGGGTCATATTTTGAATCAAAACAAACTGCGTATCACCTCCAGCAATCACTTGTGATGATGGTTAACATGTAGATCTCTAGGCTCCACCATAGGCATTTTGCACCCAAATTTACATTTTGACATGTTCTTCAGGTGATTTTTATGCATGGTAAAGTTTGAGAACCAATGTTTAAATGATGGGAAACCACTGAACATTATTAAGAAGGCAAGTCTCATGCTTAGACTTGGGTTTTAGAAAGAAACTGTGAAAAAGGGAATCCCATGGAGAGACCTCAAGATAGAAGGAAATGAAGGAAAAAGAATATTCATAACTTAGATATTATAACTGCTCACCTAGAGAAGATCTAGGCATGACCACCTTGGAAGTAATAGTTGAGGGCAGGAGTTATGACCCTTGATGGTCTGTGTTCAACCTTGTGTTCACTACTATGAGAATCCCATGGAAGTGAACTGCAAATAGGGTTGGGAGGCACAGCTAAAGGGTGCAGAGGACTGTAGAAGATGGAGAGGGTCTGGAGGGACTTGAGAGGTGGGACTGACAGCATTCTGTGTTGAGTGGATCTGGGGACTAAGTGGTGAAAGAAGAGGCCAAGGGTGACCTCTCCCATTCTGGTTTGAACATATGAATTGTTGGTTGAACCAACTAAGCCAAAGAGGTCATACGGTATGGGGTTAAGAATGTGATCTTTGGAAAGAGTGGATTTGAGGCTTATTTCCAACACTTACTACTTACCAAGTTTGGGTAAGTAACTGAGGTTTTCATCAGCAAAATGGGGATAATGGTTGTTGGGAGATAGCAGAGAGGGTATCACCCCAGTGTGTACAAAAAAAGTGGAGATGAGATTGGGACATGGACCATCATGATTTTGTAGTTCCTGCCCTCAACTCTTACCTCCAAGGTGTTCATGCATAGATATTCTCCAGGTGGGCAGTTGTGAAAACCAAGCCATGAATATTCTTTTTCCCTCATTTCTTTCTCTCTCAAGGTCTCTCTTATCACCTGTGGTACCTCTGTCCCTTAAAAATGGTAAAAATTCCCTTCCTTCCACTTCTCCTAGCTTATCTGTGATGATTTCTTAAAAAGACTTTACTCTATACCAAGAAAATAAAAATGAAACTCTGGCAGAAGGCGTTATAAAGGCATATAAAGTGCAGAGGTTTCTAATCCTTCCTCAGTCAATGTCTACTTTCCATCACTGGATCAACTGGTCTGGCTCACTCAACTCCTAGCTCTCTTTCTGTCATTTAAGTGATATGTATCTTTTGAAACTTCTAACCCTGCTTCCGTGGTGTGTAGTTATGGCAAAGGGAAATTCATACTCTGGGGCTGTCTTGGGATCCTCCCACTCAGCTCAAAGTTTCTGGCTGCAGACATAAGCTTTTTCCTCAGGGAACAGGTGAGGCTAGGTGAGTGATATGGCTATGTGAGTAACAGAATGAAAACCTCACACTTAGGTAAGATCCTGTCCTTCATGCAGGGATGGTTTGATCTCTTACAGGCCTAGCAAGTTAATTCTACCCTGAATACATACTAATCATAATCTCTAAACAATGTTGCCTATACAATAACATCCAATATCCTCTTAATAATATTCATGTGATATCCAAATCAATACTATCCCATCATATCCAAACAATAAAGATGGCACATGAACATTAGTGGGAAATTGCTGATGACTGTACATTTAGTAAGTTGTTTTTTAATTAAAATGAAACCCAATTGTCTTTTCTTGTGATCTTATTTCATGTTATTTATACAATACCTTTGTAGCTCCTTCTTCTCTTTATTTTCTGTTTTGGTTATTTCAAGGTGACAAAGTCTGACATGATAACCTCCATTTCCCACCTTCGGGCCCCTCCTTTATGTTGTTTCTCTCTACTTGGACACATAGCTGTTTGCTGGGCTCAGAATGACCTCCTCCCAAGACATCACATGGCTTCCCTTTCTTTGCCTGTGAGTCTGTGTTCCAATGGTACCCTATCAAAGAAGCCATTCTTTACTTTGTTATTTAAATTCCTTTCATAATTTCCCCAACCCCTTTAACCTTGTCTTTTCATTTACTTTAGCAACATAAAAATTACCATATGATACATTATAGATATATATATATTTTTGTCACCCTCCACTTAAATGTCTATTTCTTGAGGACAGGAACTTCATCTCTTACATCCCCAGTGTCTAGAAGACTGTCTGGTACACAGTATATAAACTCAATAAAGATATTTTGAATGAACAGAAAATATATTAATTAACCCTTTAATGAAATACCTAGGAAGGAAGTGCTTGCTTTAGGTAGCTTGAGTCAATTGCAATTGTTCTCAGGATTGCTTCATTTAAAGAGTAAAACAAATACTTAAAAGAGTTCACAGGAAATTAGGAGTTGTAAGTGGCATGGATTATTTTTGAAGTCACAGACCTAATTTTATATTGTTTATTTTTCTCTTCTATCTTATAGCCCAGACCTCAATATGAAAGAACTGTCTTTCCCTGCTCCAGATTCATAACTCACATGAAGAATTTCTCCAAATCTCATAAATATAGTAATCTACATTTTCCAGGTAAATTAAGAATTAAGCTCAAGAAAGACTGGGGTTTCCAAAGAAACTCTGGAATTATGGGTAAGAATCATAGCGACCTTATTTGCAATCACTTGAGCCATACTCCAAAAGGGCAACAAGAGGGAATTCATTGGGGTATACAGTTGGTAAATCCAAAGGGTACACTGGCTCAGCAGGGCTGGATCCAGGATTCACTGTTCTTATGATTTTACATCTCTCTTTTTAAATTGGCTCGATTCTCATGTTGGGTTCATTTTCGGAAAGGATAACAAGAATGTGCCCTGGCAGCCAAGGGCACAGTTTATAACCTCAAAAGTAAAGAAGCCCTCTCTTGCCCTTGGTAATGGTTGTCACATCTTTCCCAAGACTGCATTGTCCAAATTTGGTGCTCCTGAGTCTGAGAGAATGAAGGGTATCACATGGGCCACAACAGCTGCATTTAAATTATAAAAATGTATGTGTGTGTGTGTGTGTGTGTGTGTGTATGTGAGAGAGAGAGAGAGAGAGAGAGAGAGAGAGAGAGAGAGAGAGAGAGAAATGGAAGGATGGTTTTCCAAAGTAGATTGATACGGTGCAAGAAAAAGAGTATCACTTTGTATCAAGCCAGAAAGGTGTGTGGTTATGTTGGTTATCTTCTACACAATACAGGCACCTGAGTTCATTATGACGCCTGGGACTCTCTATAAACTGCACTTGGATAACCATTTCGCTGACCTGAAAGGGGAAATGCATTTTCATGTTCAACTTACTATCTAAGATAAAGTGAAAATTTTAAGACAATTATAAAGCAGTAACTGCCATTGCACTTGGAGAACGTATTATTTTACTCTTTTTAAATTTTAGAGTGTTTTATTTATTCACTTAAACTTATCTCTTAATAATGTTCATTAATATGCTTGGATGTTATATGCTTGGGATCAGACTATTGGAAGATTCAATGGTTTTATTAGTTTTATAATAGTTTCAATGTGGATGATATAAGTTTAATGGAGTCTTTTAAGAACACATTGTAACATACGCTCAACCTCGTTTCTGTTTAATGAAACAGGAAAAGCTTGAGGGGAGAATACATTCACATGGTTCAAGAAACAAAACTAGAAAGCTATGCAGCGGAGAGTTTTGACCCCCACCCCAATCCATTCTGCTCATCTCCTTTCTCTTTCATGGAAGCACTTTCAGCATTTTCTAGAGAATCCTTCGGCACTTCCTCTGAACAAATGCAAGTGCATATGATAAATACGGGTGTGCAGGTGGGCAGGCATCATCTGCACCTAGCTGGCTTCACTTCATACTGCATCTTGGAGCTCTCTCACATCAGTTCATTAAGAAGTTCTGCATGCATTTTTCCCTCAATTTCAGTCGTAGGCTTTCTGGTATACCTTAATTCATTCAGCACCAGTGATTCCTTAAACTGAACCAATACACTTGGGTGCTCCATATTCATGGGTCCTATATCCATGGGTTCAACCAACTGCAGATCAATATCGTGAATAGACCTATAATGGGTGCATCCACACTGAGCACCGGGGGACTTTTGTTCTTACCATTATTATTTTATGTAAGGGACTTAAACATGCTCAGATTTTGGTACATGCTGAGGGAGGTTTTGACAACAATCCCCTGTGGAAAATGAGGGATGACTAACATAGATTTCATATTTTAGGGTTTCGATGGCATGTATTAAAAATGGATTTTGACCTAACCCACTTTTGTTAGTGTTATAGAAAAAGGCATGACTCCAGTCAATTGATGTAATTCAAGAAAAGTGAATGCTGACTTCTTAATTCTTCTCTAGATACTGAGGGGGGCTGGTAGAGTGCTTGCCAAGCATGTGTGAGGCCCTGGGTTTGATTCCCAGCACTGAAAAAATAAGTAAATAAATAAGTGAAACATTAACAATAGCTACTATTAATGTCTGAAAAATGTCTGACTTCAAGATTCAGTATATCAGGGTGTTTAGAGTTGAGATTATGGTTATCACTTGGAGAAATGTCATGGTTTAAGATTATACAACTTGCTCTGATAGCTCTAAATTCCTACATATTTATCTAACATTTGGAGACATGGAGGCTACAGGCATGAGGGGATTTGACAGGGCATTTATGGTAGCACTAGAAAGTAAGCAGGGACTCTCTGGGCATGAGGGGCTCACTGGTGTGTAAGTGGCCCTCATTTTTCAGACACATGGGCAGCATTTTTGTTCTGGGAACCATTTCTGGATAGAAACAGAGTCCTGTCAATAGTAAAAAGAATTATGATTGGGGTGAGGCACCTGGAAGGAGGGAAGAGCCACAGCTAGGTTGGTTGCTAGGCAATGGGGAACCATTACAATTTTTTAAAGCAGAGAAGTGATGTAATTCAATTGTATCCAGCAGCAGTTAAAGATAGTGATGGAGAGGACCAGATTGTAGGTGGAAAACTACTTTTGAGACTATTATAATCATGAGAGTAAAAGACAATAAGGCATGAAGATGTCAGTGAAGTTAGAGGAAAAGGAATGAGTAGGAGAGATATTTAGCAGGTAATGCTCACAGGACATGATAATGGACTAAAGATGAGGATTGAGGGAGAAGGTTGACCTGGGTAGCATTTATGTATCCATTAAATCATTCAACAAAGGGTGATTGAGCATCTGTTAAGTGGCGGGTACCATGTTAGCTTTTGAAGGCACAGAAGTGGATAAGACAGATGAGGTTCCTGTCCTTTTGAAATGGCACCAATTAATAAGTAAATGAATAATCAAGATGACTGCAGATGGTAATAAGAGCTATGAAGAAAAGAAGTGGGTGTTTTCTCATGCACCTTCATAAGGAGCGCCTCCCGAAATCCAGTCCTTGACAACTGCCAATTTGTTTAATACCGTCATAGTTTTGCCATTTCCAGAATGTCCTCTAAGGGGAGTCATATGATATGTAATTTCCTAAGTCTCTTTCCGTTAGTATAATTCATTTGAGATGCATTTTATTGTGAGTAGTATTCCATTGTATGCATTTATAATGGTTTGTTTATCCATACATCAGTTAAAACATGGAAGTTGTTTCAGACATTGGAAAACCTTTTAGGAAATTTTGTCAAGATGATTGAAATAATTATTCTATGTCTTAATTGTGATAATGGTTACAAAGCTACATGTTTGAGGAAACTCACAGCTGGACACTAAAAGGTGAATTCTACTCCATATAAATTTTGCTTTAACAAATCTTAACATTAGAATAGCTTACCTATCAAACATTTTTTTTTAAAAAGATAAAAAAAAAAAGATGAGAAAAAATAAATTAATGAGAGTAACCCAGGGAACAGAAGATTGGGCCTATTTAAATGTGGAGGTCAGGGAAGACCTCTCTGAGGAGTTGACATTCAGCCCGAGATATGTGTATTTGGTGTGTTTGGAGAAGAGAAAAGAGATGAGTGCATCCAGAAGGAAGAAAAGAGTAGTATGAATTCCGAGACAAAACAAGCAGGTTCCAGATGAGGAAGAACTTTCTAGGTTAGAATGAAGAGTTTTAAATTTTATCCTACATTCAAGGGGAAGCCATTGGAGATTTTAGGTAGAACTGTAACTCTTCTCATTTACTTTTAAAAATTATCACACTAACATTGTTTGGATAATTAATTGTAGAGGGGTACAAATGAGAAAGCAGGGAAACTAGTGTGAAAGTCCAAATGGAAGAGAAAGGGGTCCAAGTGAAGCTGATGTTGGAGAAGAAGGAGATGAGTGGGTGGTGTTGGACCTCATTTTTAGATGGATAAGACCAGCAAGCCTTGCTCATGGTTAAGATAGATGGGTAAGGGAAAGGTAGGAATCCAGGACAAGTCCTGATCTTTAGCTTGAAGAGATAGGGTAATGGTTTTTCCATTTACTGGGTTGGAGAATTACTGAGTCAGGATCTGTTTTATAGAAGAAAATAGTGTTGAGTAAGACATGGTGTCACCCTCCCCTCACTGCCCAGACTCAGTCACAAAGTCTGAGCTGCTATTTGGATCCATCACTCTTATCCCTGAAATGGCTTTTCCCAGATGCAGTCCTGTTATCTCTCAAAAACCCCCAGTAATCTCATGTCCCTGAGATGGCTCTAATTTCTATTCTGTTTAGAACTTGGCTAAGCGAAAAGTCATGAAATCGTAAACATAGCCACGAAAACTCATTTCCTTCTTGAAAGTGACCCCTCAAAATGTGTTTTCCTACACCTCCCATCGGGAGGAGGAGTTTAGTTCTCCACCCCTTGAATCTCAGCTTAGCTGTATGACCCATTTGGGCCAATGGGGCATTTGAAAATATTATATGAATAGACAATTTCAAAGGGCTTGTGAACTGAGGCTTGCACATGTCACTGCTGGAAACATTTCCATCATTCTATGAATGTACCCAGGCTAAAGTGCTGGATGATAAGACATGAGCTGGTCACCCCCAGCTGACAGCAGATGGTGTGTGTGAGGGTCCTCTACATTAGTGAGTTTGACTATGGTGGACCTAAAAGAGGATGAGTTCATCCTAAAGTATCAAGCTCAAGGTGAGCTGACTCCAAGCAGAACTGCCCAGCCAATCCACAGAGTCATGGGAAGAAATATGTATATGTGTATCTATATATTATTTACACATATATATTAGTTACATATACACCTAGACATGTATATACATGATATATAAATAAATATATGTATGTATTTGTTGAAAACCTAGTTAAATTCTGGCATGGTCATTGTACAGAAAAACTAAGTGATATGCCACCCAGAGTTTCAATGGTGGTAAAGAGTCTCAGGCTGACTTCTGCCCATGTCAAGTCTCTGGATAACTTTATCACCTTTCCTTATTTGCAAATGAATAGTAGAACAAGACTGCACATAAGCAGATAATGTCACAGACCACATTCAACAACACTTACTAATAACCTATTTCACTCTGGGTACTCTGTTAGGTGTCTGGGGATGCACAAATACATTTATCAGGGTGATTGTCCCTGGAGAGGGAGTTGAGAATTTTCATGAAGAACAAGGTAGCTGACTGACAATGAGTTCCACAAATATTTATTAAATGCTTACTCCACACCAAGCACTGTGCTAGGTACTGGGAGTAGCCCTTAGAAAAATAGGGACAAATTCTTACAGGGGTTGGGGAATATAAAATTGTTTCTATCAAGGAAATCTCATAAATTGTGAGTATTTTTATGAACGACATCAGCCAGGTGACCTCAGAATGTCACATGGGAGGTGTCCTTGGTGCTGTCCTCAGATTTTATAGTAGATATGGGACCGCAACTTGGAGAAGGTGGAAGGATGGGCAGCAGGGGGTGATATGGTGAGCTGGGATCCGTTCACCTGGCCTGGCCTAATCTCACTTGAAAGCCACAATCTGTGGAATGGAGAGCGAAGCTCTTCTCAGGTGCACAGATATGCTTTGGGAAGGTTTTTGAGATTCTTACTATGTCCTACCATTCTGTTGGCAGTAAGAGTAAGCTCAGCTCAATTCATTCTCTGGAAAAATCTCCCAAAGGTCAGAGACCCTTGTGTTATAGACCACAGAGGTTTCCTAGAGAAGACTCATTTCTGCTTTTCTCAGGTAGGATAAAAAGAGATGAAATGGCTTGGTAATGTCTAAGTTGGTTCACACATACCACACGGTGCTTTTGAGTTACACTATGAGCAACTGAAGGCGGGCGAGGCCTGACTGGGCCTTGCTGGGCAGCATCCTCTGTTTCCCTGAAGATTTTGTGTCCTTTCTTGGGCATATCTGAAGGCTCACACTAAAGCTTGTGAGGAAGCTCTCACATTCTGACAGAGTTCTCTCAGGGTACTCATCCTCATGGAGAAATGGTTCCCACTGGAACCTTGAATAATATGTCTCTACCCTTCTCACCACTTTCTTGCAAAGAGCTTGGGGTGGGATTTGCCATCTCATTCCTGGGTGAAAACCACTTTTCATGCGTTGACAGAAATCTGCGTTTGGTGGTGGGGGGGGTGCAGTTTCAAGTTGTTCAGCTTTTGGGGGGAAATGATGCAAATACAAACCCAGAGCTTAGTTCTTGGGAAATTCAGGAAGTGTCTCCCAGAAGGGGAGGGGAGGACGTTTGTCAAAGTGCCTATGCTGCTGGTCCTCATGTGAATGCTCTTTCTCCTTTGTTCCTGCCAGACTCCTAAGAATAAAACTCAAACACAAAGCAAAGGAGGAACCGGCCAGTGAATGCCACAGTGTTTTCTAATCCATGTGGATCAAAATCACGCAAGTTTTGATTCTGTAAAGAATCTTCCTTAGCATGCTGGATTAATCACATGGATTAATAAAACAGTCGCCTTCGCTCCCTGGTGCCCTCTAGCCTTTGTGTTTGCCCCCTCCGTCTCCCTTTCTGTGAATTCTATGAAACTCTGCTGGAACAAAGGAGTGGTGTTCTCTGAGTAACATGGCAGTTGGGCCAGTGGTCCACCCCTCTGGAAGGTAGGCTTCCTGAATTTCTCGGCATGCAGAGCTCTTGTTTGTGCCTGTGTGGTAACTTCTGTGCCATGGGGAAAAACTCAGGGTGTCTTTAGGGACTTACATTTTGTAGAGTTTTGCTGGAAGCAAAAAAGTAGCACATGCCAAGAAGAGCAGAGTCTCCGTGGATGCCATCTAAAGACCTGGGCCAGGTGGGTGCATGTATGTCTCAACTCTATCGAGCCTGTTTAAGCCCACACCTCCCTGTTTTCCAGGATAAGACGAGTAGGTCTTTGTCTCATTCAACAACAATAATAACTAACATTCATTGAATTTGACTATGTGCCAGGCATTGTTTAAATCCTCAGAGGAGCCATATGGGACAGACATGTTATTATCTCCATTTTCTGGCAAGATAACCAGGATCAGGAATGGTCAGTATCTTACTGGATTTCACGCTACTGTTAAGTGGCAGAGTTGAGGCAACTTAGACCTGAACCCTGGCTGCTGTTCTCTCTTGCCTGAAGCCTGGCTGTTAAGCCTTGTTTAATTGTGCCTTCAAAAATTTGACACATGCTCCCAGCCTGTGTTTCAGTGTTTCTTAATGCCTTGTGCCTTCTTCAAATGGATAAGTAATGCGGCAGATAAGTTCCTCTTTTAGCCCAGAGTTGTTGTTATTTATAAGCTCAAAAACCTTTATTCTAAACCTCACAGGGAAAAAAATAGCATAGAGGAAGAAGTGGATGGAGAATAAGAGAGGGGCTAAAATCAGGGGCAAAGAAACATTTCATTTTTATTTTGTTTTCATTTTCTTAGTCTTTCTCCTGCATGACACTGTCCTCCCTTAGACTCCCTCCATGTGAGAATCCTTTCACCTGAGCTCACTTGGATTCCTAAATTCGGGAGCAAAGAAGAATGCTGCTCTTCGTTAGTTGCTTGGTCTTCCTTATGCATTTTGGGGCAATTGGAAGTGAGGAACTAGAAAAACTGAAGAATCAAAATATAAAATAAAATAGAATAAAAATAAAATGAATGCTAAGAGTAAGAGAAGAAAAAGAATAATGTCAAGTGGGACAAAAAGGAAGAATGAGGGAGCCTGTGGTGCCAAATGGGTGTGAAGGAGGGCAAGAGAATCGGGGGTAGAATAGAAAGCAGAGGAAGGGGAAGGAGATAAGGGAGGGAGCAGAAAGGTTGGGGTTAGGAAGGATTTGCCTTATGAATCTAAACCTTCTCCAATATTTCCTCAGTAGACTGAAATTAAGATTTAAAGTGATCTTTAATTATTTTTGGATGCCAGTTTAAACTTATTTTATTAAGTCAAGATGGGCCACAAATGGGGTCCTCTCCTTAGAGATTACACATCTTAAGATTTCCAGGATATGTGTACACACGCTGCCTATATCTTCTTGGTCCAACTTGAACTCCATCACTTAAATATGCAAGAAATGCCACTTGCTTCTCTTTGGACATGTGATATATTTATTAATGTTTTATTCAAAATAATACTCACTGAGATGGGGATATGGCTCAGTTGGTAGAGTGCGTGCCTCCAAAGCACAAGGCCATGGGTTTAATCCCCAGCACTGCAAAATAATGCTCCCTGAATGTCTACTCTGTCAAAACGATGGAGTGAGCACAGCATGGTCCTTGTCTTCGGAGAGCTTATTTTCTAGGGGACAAAGCAGAAACTAAACCATTAAGTATATGAACAGTGCAAGTACAGACTGTAAAAAGTACGACGAAGGAAGTAAACTTAAAGCAACTCCCTGCGAAAATGACAGGTAAATTTGGATCTATAAAATGAGGATTCAATTAAATAAACTCTGGAAGGAAAGAAAGGTGAGTCCTTAATTTTTAGGGAAATGCCTAGGAAATATATTTCCAATAAGATTTCTTTACATCCATTTTGAAAATCAAAGTATTGAGAGAGATCAATTGAATTTACCTAATCTGAACAACAGAGAAAAAACACTTAAAAAAAGAAAAAGAAAACATTATGGAGGATGTGTGGGACCATAGCAAAAATGCTAACGTGTGTTATTGGAGTTCCAGAAGGAGAGTAGAGAGAGGGACTGATAACGTATGTGAAGAAATAATAGCTGAAAATTGCCTAAATTTGGTTAAAGACATAAACCCACATATTCAAACAGCTAAATGAGTCCCAAATAAGATGAATGCAATGAAATCTATGCCAAAAGACACATTATAATAAAACTTCTGAAAATTAAGGATAAAATCAAGGTGTTTTGTTGCCCTTGAATTCCTGATATAAATAAGTAAATGAAGATTTAGTGTTTGGTTGGAAATTATCTCATAACTGGTTGTATCAGTGAGAGTCCAGCCAGAAACTTTTGGCTTACTTTCAAAAGGGTTCTGCAGGAAATAATTTAATGAAGGGATAACATGAAGGGAGGTGGAGAGGATTTCATCATGGGTTGGTGAAATATTTAGGACTAGTAAGAGTGGGAGGCCATTACTATTTCTAAATGTTTCTAGCAGCACAGCTGGGTCACACAGTTGACTGCCTGACTGGAATTAGGTGGTAGAGAAGGTGACCTTAACTGTGGCAAGACAAGGAGGGAGCAGGAGGAGAAAGAACAGACACCTTTTCTCTTCTTCTCTTCCAACCCTCTAATCTCCTCTCAGTGCCTCAATTATCTAAGCCCAATTGGGAGCCATGGGGAATGGGGCTTAGGTGACATATTCCATAGAGACAAGTCTTCTGAGGCACAGATCCTGCTGGAAAAGAATAGAAAGTAGCTGTGGGAGGCGCAGTGGAAAATGGAGAATAATCAGCACCTAATTAGAAGTAAAAACTTAGGTTCCATAGTGAGGAAGTCTGGTTTGGGCAAGTCACCCAAATTCCTTGGGCTAAAAATTACTCCTGTTTGTATAAAGACATGGGACTAGATAATCTCTAATATTATCTTTTAATTCTAAGAAATATCCTATTTAGATATTTCTTGTCAATGCTCTGGCACCTGGTATCTGGGTTTCAGTTAATCCAGAACCTTAAGCTCTAGGTGCTTCCAGACTATACTAAATATTCCATTAGAAATTCTCAATTGATCTTTCATTTCTTTCAAGTTAATAAATGTTCTCCATTTCCTTTGTAGAATATTCAGACACTCATAGCACAGTGGGGAGGGATAAGCTATTCTGTGTTCTGCCTAACTGGTCCTGAGTGGTATATTTGCCAGGAGTAAACTGTCTACTCCTGAACCATTCATGACAGTTGTATTTGTTATGATCGCATAACAGATATTAGATGACTGGAAAACTTATTTGAAAATTAATTCAAGTACTTCAGAAATATTTGCTAAATTGGGTTTAAATTAATTTAATTTCAAACTTTTGTAAGAATTTAGAATTAATTACTAATATCTAGAAAAAAATTGCATTCAAAAATTTTTTAAATACTTCATTCAACTTTAGGAAATGGAAATCAGCAATTATTACTATGCAATTGTGGACATGCATTATGAATGCTATATTTTCAAGAAAGGAAACTCAAACTCCATCTATAGGCATATGTTCAAAGATAAGTCATTATAAAACTCTCTATAAAAAATGTGGTAAAATGCACATACATATGTTTTAATTTAAAATATTTAGATATTTTTGCTGCATTAATTTTTAATTAACTGACCATTTTTTGATCACAAATTACAAGAGGGCTTATACTAGTCTTGATCTTTAGCATGGTAACCACTGCTAAACTTTTCTTATAACTCAATAAAAATAGCATCCTTTTTAAAGACACCATAGGACTTAAGTAATTACTTCTGAGTCTGGGTTAGTGTATTACATTGAACTAGGTCATTCTTTTCGATCCTAATGCATTATGTCTTAAAAGTGTGAATCCATGCTTACTCAAGAAATGTGGGGTTGCCCTGAAGTATGAATTAATCATTACCAAAGAACATCTATTAGGTGGAATGACATTTGCTATTAAATATCATTCGAGTATTGAATCCAGAGCTTCCTCCATAGACATATACTTTTAAAATAAACTCTTCTTGAGGAATAGTCCTTATGTTGTTTTCATTGTGCATGAGAAGTCCTTGGCTTAGTACCTGGCCTTGGAGAGGGATCACTGAATATTGCTTTGTCATGACATCTGTCACTTCAAATATTGAATACACTCTGCTATCTTCCCCAGATACTAAGAGACAGAAGAGCTCTAAGAACTGTTTCTTTGTGCTTCTATGTAAAACTGGGTTTGATGGGGATATTTGAAGGGACAAGGAAAGGGCTGTGGCTAGTTTCAGGAATTTGTTGTTTCTATGCTATATGATTTCTAGTTTTCTGAGAAATCCCATGTTATGTAAAATCATGTGCAAAAGTAGGAAAAATCAGATGGGGCTGATTAATCATCACATGTGCATCTTTGAAATACCTCAAAATAATAACAATCCCAATGAAAGTTTTGGCTAAAAAGTATGCTGAGTTTCTCATAAAGACCAGTACAGTACATGCTTTGAGTCCTTTTAAGGAGATAAATGTAGGGAAGTATGTGAAGGTTTTAGGCTGCCCGAGTTTTGGAGGCCAGGGCAAAGGTAGAAAGATTTGGAGGACTGGCACATGGCTTTGGAGGATAGATCCCCTCGGTCTAGTTGATTTGAGAAGAAAGTGGTGGTGGGTGGTCATGGACAACCATTCCTCTGGCAACCGTTGTGTTCTGCTGTGGCAGGGCAAGTTCCATTTGGTGACTCTCACTGGTGGTTCAAACCTCAAGACAGTGAGAAAAATTACATATGAAAAATGTGACTTTCAAACTACTGCATTGTACTGATGGTTTCTCTTATTTACCAGTGATGAACTAGTTTGCTTGACAGAAACACATATTGTAACTGGAAGTATTTGAGAAATTCAAGTGATATTTACTTGTTTACCATGATCCATCTGCTCTTAGATTATGCTTTTTAGGAAGAAATGAAGTTGCTATTCCACAAGATATTAATAGTAGAATACTGTTAGTACACTATGTGGCTAATGTACATATTTGAAGAGTTGACATAAAAGCAGGGGCTACAAGTTATGTCTGGTGGGCTGTGATTTCTTCTAATATTGAAAAGATTAAATAGAAGCAATGATAAGTATTTTTTATTGAACATTTGTGTCTTTAACTCTGCTCAGCTCTTTGCATGTGTTAGCTTATTTAATTACCACATAACTTCTCCTCTGCAACTGTTCCTAAAGTCAACGTTTCAGACTCTGATTTTGACCTCAGAATCATCTCTTAACTAACCATTATACTACGGTCTTCAGCATATGATGGGGTAGACTACCTTGTCAGCTCCCAGAGACACTTTTCAGAGGGACAAAATCCACCTTAATTTCATTTTAGTGCATGACAAGACTTGCCCATCTTGAGATCAGAGACATATTTACCTTTTCTCCTAAGAAAAGATATGAATCTCTATACTTTTTTCTTTTCATGGTAACATGGTGGACAATAGTAGGGTCATTATCTTAGTCACTACCCTGAACATTTTCCAGAATATTCCCCAATCTACTTCTATGATCGGAAAATTTGTGAAAAAGTGTATTTTGAGACTTTCTTTTGTAAAACAATAAGCTTAATGAACTATGCTTATTCCCAATGCTGCCTAACTCCTCAATCTTTATGTAATTTAGAATTTGGATACTTTCAATGAAAATTTTAAAGAAGCACATTTACTTGATATATTTTATGATCCCTTGCATATCATAAGAAAGCATTTTTCAATTGTCTTGCTACGTGAATGAAGACTTAATGAGAACTAAAATTATTTGGTGTATGTAGATGATTGTCCATTGTCTCTAGCATTTAAAATTGCATACAAAGAAGCATGGTACCAACCTTATTTTTGTACCGAGGTAGACATTTTAAACTTTTCTTCTTGAATAGTTGCATAGTTTTTCTTCTTTTTGTTTCAAAGTTTTTCTTTCTGAAGAAAGACCAACTTTTTTTTTTAGCACAAGCCAATATATAAATTTTAAATTAATTTTACTCAAAACACAGTGAGCTCTTCAGCTTTGAATTCTCAAGACTTACTTTTCATGTCAGTTATTTTTTTGAAATAACATCTTTGCTTATTGCTTAGATTACAGTTGTTCTTTGGTTTTAGTCAGATTTGTTCTTTGGTTTTAGTCAGTTTTTTTTTTTTTTTTTTTCTGCTGTGATCAAAAGATCTGACAAGAACAATTAGAGGAGAAAACGTTTATTTGGGTGCTCACACTTTCAGGGGTCTTAATCCATAGACTTGTTGTTCTGGGCTGGAGAGGAGGCAGAACATCATGGCGGAAGGGTATGGTGAAGGAAAGAAACTGAGAAATGGCACCAGGAAGCAGAGAGACAGAGTTCCTCACCAGGGACAAAATATAAACCCCAAAGGCACGCCCACAATGACCCCCACCTCCTCCAGCCACAGCCTACCTGCCTAAGGTTAAAACCCAGTCAAACCCTCTGGGGGATTAAGGCACTGATTAGGTTAAGGCTCTGTTCTTGTCAGTTTTCTTGCTACTGTGACTAAAGGACCCGACCAGCACAATTGGAAGGGAGAAAAGGTTTATTTGAGGGCTCACAGTTTCAGAGGTTTTAGTCCATAGAAGGAGGCTCCATTTCTTGGGGCTTGAGGAGAGACTGAGCATTGAGGCCGGAGAGTGTGGAGAAGAGAAGCAGCTCACATCATGGTGATCAGAAAGCAGGCAGAGAAAGACTGCACTCACCAGATACAAATGCATACCCCATAGCCAGGCCCCCAGTGAGCCACCTCCTCCAGCCACACCCCACCTGCCTCCAGTCACCACCAAGTTAATCCCATCAGAGGTCCATCCACTGATTAGGTCAAAGCTATGACCCAATCATTTCTCCTCTGAACTTCCTGCATTGTCTTACATGTGAGCTTTTGGGGGGTGCCACATCTAAACCATAACAGGCTCTCATAACCCAATCATTCCATCTCTAAACTTTCTTGCCTTGTCTCACACATAAGTTCTGGGGGGACACCTCATATCCAAACCATAGCATCTTTCCCTAGGTTCTCCTAGGAGCTCCTACATTTCTTAGGTTTCATTTTTACTTGCCCTCATCTTCCCTCCATATTTGCTGCTATTTCCTGGTTTCTATCTCTTTGGCCTGTTTTCTTCATTAAGGATGAGCTTCTCAAGCTGCACATCAGGATCTGTCAAATGTAGCAGAGGCTGCTGCAGCCAGTGTGGAGGCCCCACTCTTGTCTAGTCTCCCCACCTTAGAAGATGGTCCTGTGTTCCAGGAGCTCCAGTGTGTTCTCTGGTGTATCACCTTTAGTGAGCACTGTTCTGAGAGCCCTCAGCTGACTTCCCCTCAGAACTCAAGGACTTCAGCAGGTTACATGTGCTCCTATAAACTAGACATGGTAAGAGCAAAAAGAAAATCCCCAGTAGGGATTTTCTCCTGAGCTGGGAATAGGGCTCCTTCCATGAGTTATGGATACCTGAACAAAGATGGCTTCCATTTGCAGAAAACACGGTTTCTATTTGCACCAATCGCATCTGCCGTACCCACCTAACGAGGATTCCATTTGTTTGTGTGTGTGTGTGTTGGTTATTGCATGTACTCATCCATTTTGCCTTTGGACATTTAATTTCCTTGCAATTGTTCCTTATCTCACCTTGGTCTGTTTTGTCTCTGCTTACTGGTTTTGCTGCTCATCTTGTTTTTAATCATCTAAAGCTCTTGTCCTTTCATCTTATCCTGTTCTTTTGTGGGGTTCTGCTCCTATTCAGTAAGGTTATGTCTATTTTACTCCATTAAGGATTCCAAACTGTTTCCCTAAAATGCCCCAAATGACAGGTTGCAGGAGGTTTTTCTGAGTCTTTGGGATGATGTATTCTCCTCCCCAGTTTGATGTCTGTATATCTATATATGTCTATTTATATGTATATAATATACCTATATAAATATAATACATATATATTGTACATATTAAATTTATGTATAGCATTATATAAATTAGAACTCTTTCCTCTTGTAGTGAGCAGTCTCTCTGGGCTTTGTGTTTTCTAGAGGATATGCAGAGCAGGTATTTGTTTATTGTCCATTGGAAGGTACTTTGCAGGTCTATGGCCAGCACTATTCCCAGGGTTCAGCCTATAGTCTCACGAGAAGGCAGATCTTCTTCCAGTGTCTGGTTTTCTAGTACCCACACATTGTAAGAGGGGCTACAACTCCTGTAAACATTTGTTACCTTGAGGCTCTTCACCCACCTAACATTTTACATTGAGGGTTTCTGATTGCTGGAACAGACTATGCAACAGCCATTATCCTTGCTTCTTCATGTGAACGGGCAGGACTTGAGGGCAGGGATTATGGTAGTATGTGACCTTCCTTAAAAAGTCAGTGTATTTAATCACAGGGTGGCTATGCTTTTTTATGTTTCTTTTTGCCCACCAATTCATGCTCTCTGGGGCCTGAGAGTGGGCAGCGGGGCGGGGTAAAAACTCTTCCTCCTGCTCTTCAGTCAGTTGGGACGCCTTAGTTAATCATTCAGAGTATGACTGTGGACCCAGCGGTTATGATCACTCCAACTGCTAATGACCTGGGTTAACCCTCGAAAACTCAGCTGAAACTCATACTCAAACTCATATGTTCACTGTATTTGGAAGTGGGTGTCTTTGGGACATACTTAGAATTAATGAAGTCATGAGGGTGGAGTCCTCATGATTCCATTAGTAGTTTTATAAGGAGAGGAAGAAAGACCCAAATTATTAAGCTTGCTCTGGGTATATGATGCCCTGTGCCCCCTTGAGACTTTGCAGAGAACTCCATCAGCAAGAAGGTCATTTCCAGCTGCATCCTGGATTTCTCAGCTTTCACAACCTTTAGTTGAATAAGCTTTTTTTTTTTTTTTAAGAATTACCAAGCCTATATTATTCAGTTATAGCAACAAAGAACTGATTAGGACACCAACACATTCTTCATAGAAGTTCCTCAATTCACAATAGCTAGATTGTGGAACCAACCTAAATGCCCTTCAGCAGATGAATGGATAAAGAAACTGTGGTCTGTATACATAGTGGAATATTATTCAGCCATAAAGAAGAATAATACTATGGCATTTGCAGATAAAAGGATGGAATTGGAGAATATCAGGCTAAGTGAAATAAGCCAATCCCAAAAAACCAAAGGCTGAATGTTTTCCCTGATAAGTGGATAATGATATATAATGGGGGTGGGAGGGTTGGGGATGAGAAAAGAATGGAGGAATTTTAGATTACATAGAGGGAAATGAGAGAGGGGGTAAAAAAATGGTGGAATGAGACAGACGTTATTACCCTATGTACATGTATGATTACACGAATGGTATGAATCTACATTGTGCACAACCATAGAAACGAAAAGATGTACCCTGTTTGTGTACAATGAATCAAAATGCAGTCTGTAAAAATAAAAAAAAAAATAAAAAGTTCACCACATATCTCTTAGCATTTAGGAAAAAGAAGGGAAAAGCTGTTTTAGTCAGCTATTTTGCTGCTGTGAATAAAGAGACCCAACCAGCACAATTATAGAGGAGGAAGAGTTTATTTGAGGGCTCACGGTTTCAGAGGTCTTAGCCCAGAGAAGGCTGGCTCCATTCCTTGGGGCAGAACATCATGGTGGAAGATGTGGCAGAGGGAAGCAGCTCACATCAGGAAGCAGAGAGAGAGAGAGAGAGAGACTCGACTCAGCAGATACAAATATATACCCAAAGCCACACCCCAATTCCCACTTCCTCCAGCCACACCTGCCACTTCAGTTACCACTTGGTTAATCTCTATCAGGAGATTAATTCACTGTTTGGGTTGAGACTCTCACAACCCAATCATTTCTCCTCTGAACCTTCTTGCTTTGTCTCACACATGAGCTTTCGGGGGACACCTCACATCCAAACCACAACAGAAGCTAAACCTAGGAAAGGTGACTAGTCATTCACAATGCTCTAGTAACGGACTCCCACTTGGCATTGTTGGCTTTATGGAATTTTTGCCACGTCTGCATTTCGCAGCATCCGCTTATGGAAGACTGGGTGGGCTATGGTGTCAGCTCTGGGAGGGGCTGACCACAGGCTGTTCAGCTTGTCTCATCATTTGGTAAATCACTTCTTTTGTGAACAATAAGCTTATTCACACTGTCCTTCACCATTAAGACTTAGGCTAAGACTACATAGATGAGCAAGAGTGCATTCGTTTATATTATGTAGTCTGAAACTTGTTTTTACTTATAATACCTCATGAACTAGTCTTTACTTCAACTTGCAGTTCTGTCAAGAGACTACTGAACTTTCTCGTAGAATTTACAAGACGATTGACCCATGAGATTTGGGTGTAGACAGAAAGTCTATTGAGGGATTCTGCCCAGGATGACCAACTCATTGGAAACCGATAATCTATGTAGGAGTGTCACATGAAGTCACACTGGGGCTTCTACAGAGGAATTAAAACTCTTCTCTGCTAGCTACCAGTGACCCACTTTATTTGATACTCTAAGTATGGCAGAGATGATTTTGAAAAAGAAGGCTCTCTTACATGTTAAATAACTTGATTTGGCTGTTGTACAATGTATACCTATATCAAAACACCATGTGGAACACCATCACTACCTATAATTCAATTTACATGCAGTTAAGTGGTAGTGTTATGGTGTTGGTTCATTCATACACTACAGTTATGTGATATAATGAATTAATATGGGGTTAACTTGTTCATTGTAGCAGTAATACTGTTATTGATTTAAAGATTTAGCCTTTGACCAGTTCTAATTTAATATTTAAATGGCATGTAGTTAATGAAGGTGATTATATTCAAAACTGTTGAGGATTGTTATCTACATCTATCTGAAAACAAAAAAAAATGTTTCTTCCTATGAGTTTTCTTGTAATTAACATTGGAGGATCGAAATTAACAGAGCATGTTGGATTTCTATCATTATACTCCAGGAAGTATGGGAAATGGAGGGAGAAGTTCTATGATCCTCATAACTTCACAAAATTTGCTATTTCTAAGACTTATCTGGGCTCTCCTTTTGTGCATAGTTATTACGGAGTTGCAATCTCTAGTGTATATACCATTTTATATTTTTCTGTAATTTACCATTACATCACTTCAGTTCAATAAACTTACTTTCCTACATTTTCTTTTAATTGCTCAATAATATTATGTGCTGTTGAATTAACTGTCATTGAATTAAACATTTCTTTCTTGTGGTACATTTAGGTTGTTTAATTTTTTTTTCCTTTCATGAATAACTATAAACATGTCTTTAAAGAATCCAAGAATTACACTGAAATAAACTATTGCTCTTGTTGCATATTTAAGAGGAACATCAGCAAAAAATAGCCTTAGCTCAGCATCCACATTTGACAAATTTCTGTACAGAGGTGGATGTAATTTCATAATTTTATGATTAACCAGTTTTAATCTGCAAAAGTGATGATAGTAAAGGTGCTGCCAAGTCCTGGATGGCCCTTGGCTAATGATGATAAAGAAGATGATGATGGTGGTAATGATAATGACATCATCAACAGCAATAATAGTGATAAAATATTTATTGAGCTCTTGCTATGTGCCAAGAACTCCTCTAAGTGCTTTGTGTGTATTAACTCATGTGATCCTCAGCAACCCTGTGAGTAAGGTACTCTATCTCCATTTTGTAGAAGAGAATACATACAGAGAGTTAAGTAATTCCTAATTATTATGGAACTAATATGTCCTTTCCCTTTTGATTTATGTCCATGATTGTGCTAACTGCTTTGCCAGTATCTTTTCATTAAATTCTCCCCAAATACTTACAAAGAGTGTAATTAACACTTCCAATTGCACATACAAAATGTTTGAAGCCAAAGAGAAAGCCAAGTGACTGAGGTCACAGTGCGTGTGAAGATCAGAGACTAAAGTCTTAGCTACCAAACTGGACTGCCATTCTGGAAACTAAATCGAGTGAAGTGAAATGATTTTCCCAGAGGTCCCTCACGAGCAGTAGCCAATTGTAGACTAAAACCTATGCCCCTTCTCCTAGGTTAATGTCCTTTCCAACACAGAGTTCTGATTTTGATTATTTTTTGCATTGCCTTTTTCCAGGGCTGCTTTTCCCCCTCCCTCTCTCTCTGTCACAGTCTTCTCTTTCTGTAGACCATGTTTCTCTTTTCTTCTTTTATGCAGACTCTCAAGGTCAGTCACTCTTGTGGACAGTTGCCTTGTCCTTTTCCAAACTTTCCAGGTAGTGGATAGCCCCATTAGGCTCTGTGTTGAGGCAGGAGGTGACATGATACGAAACTGTGGGTGGGTCACTTTCTCCAAGAAGGGGACACCAGCAGCAAAGCAGGGATTGACATGTCATTACTGAAATTTTATTCCAGTGTGGGCTTGTTTTTATAGAAAGATGTGGGAAATGCACATATAAGCTTTCGATCTCAGTTTTCTTTTTATCTTTTTGAAATTTAAAGGAGCGAATTCACAAGCTCTCTGGTTAAGTTTGTTTAAGTGTCTTCTTGGTCTCTATTACGGGGTATTAACACTAAGGGGCAGAATGAAGGATTAGATGAGAATTTGCATTTAGGACACCAGGAACAGTGCGTGGCACACAGTAGGTGCTCAGTGCGTTTCCCCATTCCCCTCTCTTTGAGATCATTCTGTAATGAGATCTATTAAAGCATTATTCTTTGTCTATCTCTTTGAGAGTAAGGTAATAATATATCCCAAACTAAAATGTGACAAGAGATGAAATCTGACAATTACTTGGTATCTTTACATTGCTTTAGGTGTCAGAAAATTGAGACTTCTGTTAAAAGGTTGAGGATCTTATCAAGTGTTTTGATGTGTGTGCTAAGTCCTTGGGTTTTGTCATGTGCCAGAAATATCCAACTTAGCACCTCTCCACCTGGAAGGTCTGTAAATATACAGGTGGGTCTGCAAATTGATCAACTTGGATATGTTCTGCCTGTCTGTCTGTGTGTCTATCTATCAATCAATCTATCCATCTATCCCTCCATCCTGTCATCTCTTAATCAAGATTCCCCAGAGAAACAGAACAGTAGAAGATATACGAGGAGATTTATTATGGGAATTGGCTCACATGATTCTGGAGGCTGGGAAGTCCCAAGACTGTTCCCTGCAAGCTGGAGAACCAGGAAAGCGGTGGTATAATTCAGTCAGTATCTGAAAAGCTGAGAACCAGGGGAGACAATGGTGTAGCTCACAGCTGAGACCAAGGTCAAGGGGTGGAGGAGGGAGCTGGTGTGAATCCCAGAGTCCAAGGCCTACAACCAGGAGCTGCGGTGTCCAGTTGTGGGAGAGGTAGGTTATCTCAGTTCAAGCAGACAGAGCAAACTTGTCCTCCCTTTGATTTTGTTGTTTTATCCTTTTCTTATGAATTGAATGATACCTATTCACATGGCCGAGGCTGAACTTCTTTACTCAGACTCCTGATTCAAATGTGAGTCTTTCCCGGAAACAACCTTGTAGACACCCAGAAGTAACATTTCACCAACTACTTGAGCATCTCTTCGTCAAATTGATCCATAAAATCAACACTCTATCATCTTTGCTTTCTCTCTACCTATCATCTACCTATTTGCTTATTTGAAATACTGTTTATATTACATATCCAATGGACACATGGCAGGTAGTAGACATTTTAGAACAAGAAAAAACAAAACCATTCCTTCAGAATGATGACTGTAATAGGAAGTACTTACCCTCTAAGTCTGAAGGGGGGGGGTCTTTCTTTTTTAAAAATGTAAAATAGGCATAAGTTAGGCACTTTAACTTTTTGAGGTATAATTAGCATAAAACAAATTGTAGACATATAAGTCACAGAAATATGACAGGTTTGGACATGTGTACACATCCATGGAACCATCACCACAAGATTGGGAACCCGTCCACTGCCCCCCAGAGTTTAGTCATTTGTCTTTGAAATTCCTCCTCCTCCTTCCATCCTCCAGTGTAAAAATGGGAAGGAGCGAAGGCATGGGGGACAAAGAAAAACACTCGGGGAAGCTCTTGCCTTGAGCAAGGCTCTAGAAAGAAATATGATCTGCAAGAAGAGCATCTCTGGAAGGGAGGAAATGGATCAGAGGAATCACAGGTGACCCGGACACCTTTTTTCAGGCTTCCTGAGCAGCATAGAGGCCCAGAAATCAGAGGTAGCTCTAAGCTGTCCCGAGAAGATGTGCCTTTCAATTGCATACATACAGCAGGAAAGAGAGAATCTGTAAAAGGTTGAGATCCGGGTGTTGGAGAGAGACCGGGAGCAGACAGATCTTCAGAAGGAAACTGGAAACGTGGGATTGCTTCATAGTCCTGCTAGAGGGACAGGCAAAACTTAGAGAGAGAGTATACAAGAAGAGACGTTCAAGGTTCCTGAGGGTCGCTAGCCTCATGGAGCAATTGAAATGTCAGTGAATTAAAATCAAGTAAACTTTAATACTCAGTTCTTCAAGTGTTTACTAGCCACTGGGGGATAGTGTCCACTGTTTCAGATTACTATCACTTCCTTCTACAAGTTTGGTGGTAAAGGAAAAGGCAGCTATATCAGCCAGTAATATTAGGGCGAAGAGGAGTCATTTGTAGGGATGGAAGAAGAGATCAAAATTTCTAATAGAACGTGGACAGTGAACACAACATGGTCAGAAGTGTCAGGGAATGAAATAAGGGGGCCGGGTGACGCTGGTAGTGTCTTAGAAAGAAAAGAGGACAGGAAGGAAACAGAGGTGGGAGGGGCGTGAGGGGTTCAGCCTGTGTCCTCAGTCTTAGGAGCGGCGTGAAGTCCTTCTGGGCATGGAGATGGTTTGTGGGCCACTGTGGTAAGTCAACAAGAGGTGAAGTGTGCGGGCTGAGGAGTTTAAGTGTGGCACTCCCTACCAACAAAATGTGGGCTTTTAAATGAGCCTTCTGGAGACACTATTTTAACCCTGACCATGAATAGGTATAAGGATAAAAATTTGGGGGTAAACCTGTAAGAAGGCCAAGTAAAGACACAATTTGAAAGAGGGTGGGAGACTTTATCCCGTACCTCAGCTTACCTTCCCGGGTGGAGAGCCCACTCCACCCTCCGTAGAATGAACCCTGATTGTCATCGGCGGCTTACCCAATTAGCTAATTTGAAGCACAGCTGCATTTTGCAGGGGAATATTCAGAGACTCATTTTATCAAAGCAGCCATTTAGCCATTGATTGGGGAAGCTAGGGGTGGGGTGAGCCTGGGGGATAAGGAGAAGAACATGAGCTCAGATCAGTACAAAGTGCCAGGGTGCGTGTGGATTATTAGATGATGCGCAGCTAGAGGGATATGGTCTATGTGATAAGCCGTATCTTCTGTTAAAATCCCCTGCCCGCCAGATTTCCTGTCTGCTCCTCCTCACAATCTCAGAGCCTTGTCGCCAGTCCTCCAGCTGGGATTTCTAAGCTGCCAGACAGGAGCAAACTTTTCAGCTGTGCACAAAGGGCCTAAGATATCGCCCAGGACAGACGACCTCTGAAAACGGTTACTTCCTCATTGCCTGGAAACTTTTTGTTTTGGTTTCTCCTCGAATACATTTCTTGACACAAAGCCAATCAGAACAGTGACCCCGCTTTAACAAGATTTCGACCACCTCAGCACAACTGAACTGCGACTTTGCGGGATGACATTTTGGGCTCTGCTTCCTCCACGAGCAGTTTTGCTGGGGACGCTCCCTTGCTGCCACCCTATCCCTTGAAGGGCTGTTTCTGGAATCGAGTTTGATGCCCATCAAGAGATGAAGGTCTGATTCCAGAGATCTGAGAATCCTTTATTATTTCCCTCGGTGTGGGAAGCAAAAGCAAACCTGTTTCTAATGACGGTTTGCACCATGAAGAAAGCCACTTGAAGCTGCTTATTTTTCCTGCGGATGCAGTTTTAGTGTCTTATGCGTGGAAAGAGAGCTTTGCTTAAAATAAGAGGGTAGACCCGCCATCAGCTGCCCCTGTCTTCCAAGACAGTGTTTATTCACAGTTCTTTAAAATCTGAAGCTCTTGTGCATTCAGTAGATTTGGGGCTTGAGGATATGTTCCTTGACCATGACTCCAAAATAGCCACTTTTTATAGATATTCTGCTGTGCCAGGTGTCACAGTAAGCAGTTTGTCCAACCTACCGATTAAGCCACCAAATGATGTAAAAGAGGGATACTTTTCTCCCCTCCTCCACCTCTGTAAACAGCAGAGGAAACTGAGGGTTGGGAGAATGGAGAGGGAGTTCGTCAATGTGAAGCTTGGAATGAAGGCCCGGATGTATCATTTCCAAATTTTGCTGTTGTTCCCCAATTTTCTGGCTGCAAAGAAAACACCAGAAGAGTTGCTGCAGACCCAAATGGAGCATGTTTCTTTCATATTTAGAATCTTTGAGCAGAAAGACATAATCATTGTGTGCACAGGCCAGTGGTAGTCAGAGGGACAATTATAATTAAATGAAATTGAAGATGCTACCAGGTGCTATGTTCATTATCACCTCACAATATCCGTGGCCAAGACCACCAAAACCGGACCTAGGAAATGCCTGTGGTTCCTGGGCTGGTCTCTTATTTAAGGTCGTTTCAAGTATTTATGGCACAAATACTTGTTGGAAGTTCATGTAGTGTATCCCTAACACCTGCTGGGAAATGAGCCCTAGGTACTGATGTAATGGGGTGAGTAAAACAGAAACAATCTTATCCTCCGTGAGTTTATAGTCCAGACAGCAATGCAGGTGTTATTCTGATTGATTACAAGTATAAGAAGAAAATAACAGTTATCCTTGTGTCTGGCCCTAATTCGCATTTTGCGTGTGGGATTCCGCCGGGCTGTCTCATTAAGTCAGCACCCCTCTGCTGATTTATTCTGGCAAGGCATTCAGTTTTCCAGCCACAAATGGGAGGGAGGATCTGTGGGGGAGTCTGCCATGGTACGATGGTCTGCAAACTGAAGATATTTGAGAACCACTGACCTATAGCAAGATTCTTTGAGAATTGTATTAGAGAACATTTCAATTCCCCATCTCTTTTTCTCAGGGTTCATATGTCTGCATGCAGAGAATGTAAAGGCCAAGGTCACAAAGCAGTGAGCTTGGAAACTTGTGTGGGGCTGTCAGTGTTGCCTTGTTCTGGAAAATGCAAAAATGGATGGAAACTTTTTGATCGGGCCCCATAGATGTTGAGCAAATGTTTATTTTCTGACTGCGTGAAGACCTTTCCCTCTTGAGAGAAATGATCTGCCTTTAAAGGCTTCTATTCTGGGGATAGTGAACTTGAAATCTTAACTGGGTTCTTCAATCTTCAAGCTAAAAGCATCCTGTGTATTTTCAGGTGGAGCAAAGAGATAAGTGTTTGTTTAAAGAGGCCAAATAGCATCTGGCTTGAGAACAGGACACTAATGGAATCCCCTATACATTCAGACTCACCTTTCATGCATCATAACAGAAAACATCCTTTTACTGAGCCCCGAAGTCTCAATATTCATATGAACTGAATTCATTATTTTGAGAAAAAGATTAAAGCCATTTTATTAAAAGAAAGACATTTGGTTGCGAAATCTGGGTGTCACCCATTGGGTTACAGCCTTTAAAAAAAAAAATACAGTTTGATCCTAAATGCTGTGGACTACAGACTGTCACCTACTTGAAAAGGGGGCAAAGCAAAGGGGACAGAGCTTGAAGCTGGAAAAGAAAAAAAAAAAAGTCCCAACTTGTGTTAATGTATAGGCATTCAGCTCCCACTGTTCATTAACACACATATTGCTCACGCTTGGCAATGAGGCGGACATTTTTCTTGAGTGGGGTCGAAAAACTAATTATTCGCCATATGGTGGTTGGCTCAGCAACAATTACTGAAGCCGTGGAAGCAAAGGGAAGTTGGCCGAGAGATTTCTTTGGGCAGTTTGCACAGCTCTGACTCTCTTGACATATGCCATTCATGTGGCCTCTGGAGAACAGATGGGCCAGGCTGGGAACGCAGGGGAAATCATGGCTGGGACCTAGTGGCAGCCCCTGTCTCTTTATCCTTCAGAATGACTTGGAGTCACATGGCATGTGAAAATAACAAGTAGGGGATTGTACTCGGAGGATTTCCCTGCCTTCTTTTATAAAGCCACAGCGTAATTTCGACTGCCTTTTCGTATTTTGTTTATTAAAGGGATCAGGGGTTTAGATGAAAGAGATTCCTTGGTTGTGGGTAGGGTCTGGCCTATGCCAATGACACTTGCTCATTGTCAGCAGGCAAAATGCTGGCAGTTTGATAAGGGATAAGAAAATAGAGGGGGGTTTTTAAATTAAAATTTAAATTACTCCTTATTTGTTCTCTTCCTGTTTGTAAATCTCACATAGGCAAGTTAAGATACGAGCTGGTTTAGATTTAGAATACTCCAACCTTCTGAAATGAGTTCATGTGATTTTTTTTTTTCTTTCTTTTCTTGTTCTCCAGAGAGTCTGATGCAGGAAAACTGAGAGTAATATAAATATTGTATGGGCACAACTTGGGTGCTTTTTGGATTTGACATTGGAAGAAAATGGAAAGAGGTGAAAGTTGCCAATTAGAGATTAACTAGGCATTTATATGCATAAAAATTTGATTAAGCTAAAATTGTTCACACTCAGCAACTTAAATTTTAATTAAGGAGCAGTCGCTTAAAGTTGGGGCACTGGAGTTAGGGCTCCGGGCAGCTACTGATGCTGCTGTTATATGGTTGGTGCTTATAGGGAATATGAGACTCTGTTCGTGGCCTTCACTCTCCAGGTTGGCCTCCACTCTCCAGTTGGCCTCCAAAGCTGACTCCCCACAGAGGGAGCATCCTGGATGCCAGGGACAGCGTTCCCATTTTGTGTGCTTTTAAAAGTGTACAGGCTCGGGGATTTGAGATTCAAGTATAGTGTATTTTGAAATTCTACCCCTGAAAATTTGGTCCTAGTACAAAATAATATTGAAAGCAGACCCTGGGAATTTTTCATCTTGTCTTGGATGGGAAGATCTGAGTTTTTAGAGCCTGCGAGAGTTTCCTTACTCTATCTGAGAAAGGAAAAATGGTTTTTCATTCTTCATTTCTTCCTTGACTTTGAAATTCAGTTTTGACTTTTGGAAGTCTCCCAGAGCTTAACTCTTTTGAAAATGAAGGTATGTTTTCTAAAGAGTGTTTCATGGCTCCTTATTATGTGAACGAAAGTCGGATGAAATTCTGGTTTCTGAGTATTATGGTTTGTATATGAGGTGTCCCCAATAAGTTCACGTGTTAGGCACTGCAGCAACGTTCAGAGGTGGAGAGATTAGATCATGAGGGCTACCATCTCGTCAGTGGATTAATCCACTTGGTGGATTCGCAATTTGAATGTAGTGGGAGGTGGTAACTCTAGGCAAGGGGGGTCATGGTTGAAAGAAATAGGTATCTGGGATTGTGCCTTTGGGGACTATATCTTGTCCCTGGTTTCTTCCCCAGGCCCTTTTCCCTGCTTTTTGGCTGCCATGAGCTCAGTAGTCTTCCTCTTCCACACCTTTCTGCCATAATATTCTGACTTACCTCAGACCCAGAGCAATGGAGTCAGTTGACCTTGAACTGAACCTCTGAAACCATGAGCCCAAATAAACTTTTCCTCCCCTAAGTTGTTATTGTTGGGTGTTTTGGTCACAGTGACAAGAAGCTGACAAACACACCGATAATAATAATGACGGACATTTATTGAGCACTTACAATGTGATAAACGCTCTAAGAAAACTTTATACATATTATCTCACATAATCATCACAACTCCACACGAAGGCCCAGAGAAAGTAATAATTTGTCTGAGGTCACAAAACCAGGAAGTGATTAGAAAAACAATCCAGACCCAGGTTTGTTTGATTTCAAAGCCTCTCATCTCAGTCACTATTTTCTATTTTCTCTTTTCTCAAGAAATGTGGTGGTATTAGGACTTGTGGCAAAGAGACCTACTCAGATTGCCATTGAGTGCACATCTATCGCTCTCCTCTCAAATTTGTGCAGATTCCTTTATGGCCTGATGTGAAAAGAATAATCAGCATCTCTCATGAGTGTACCTTCCTTCCTGAAGTTCCTCTCTTTGTGTACCAAGCCCGCTGACTTGCATGTTACGCAGCCTAGTGTGGCTTCCTGAATGTGGCTTCAATTCTCCAAACAGAGAGGTAATCCTGTCAGCAATCCAGGGTCAGCAAACTTTTTCATAAAGTTCCAAGATAGTAAGTATGTTAGAGGTTGCAGTTGTGGTCTGTAAAATTACTTACATCTTAATCATATCTATAAAGATATTTTTTCCAAACAAGGTCACATTCACAGCTACCAGCGGTTGGAATTTAACAAATCTTTTGTGGAAACAGACACAATTCAATCCACAACAGCTAGAAGGGGGCAGGCCTACTGAGGGTGCAGTGGCAGATGGGCCCGGCACACTCTTGCCTTTAAGGAATCTCCATGGAATGGAGACAGACAAGTTCATAAACAGAATAGTTTCAGACACAGTGAGAGCAATTTAAAAAATCAAACAATGTTACAATATAAGACTCAGGTGGTTTTGTGGCCGGTACAGTCTGTTGAGAACTTTCTTTTAATTAATCAATTATTCATTTATGTTTTACAGACTACATTTTGATTCATTGGTCACAAATGGAGTACATCATTTGGTTTCTATGGTTATGCATGACGTAGATTCATACCATTCATGTAATCATACATGTACACAGGGTAATGATGTCTCTCTCATTCCACCATATTTCATAACCCCCCCCCATTTCCTTCTACATAATCTAAAATTCCTCCATTCTTTTTTCACTCCCCCCCATTATATACAATAGCTAGATTGTGGAACCAACCTAGATGCCCTTCAACAGATGGATAAAGAAACTGTGGTATACATACACGGTGGAATATTATTCAGCCATAAAGAAGAATAATATTATGGCATTTGCAAATAAATGGATGGAATTGGAGAATATCAGGCTAGGTGAAATAAGCCAACCCCAAAATATCAAAGGCCGAATGTTGAGAACTCTTAAATGGCTAAGTCAGCAATCTCCCTCTGCTGTTCCCAGTCTCCCATTTCAAATGCACCTTGTACTCCACCCTCCAGGGAACTGGTTCCAAACACTGGCTTCACCTGACTCATATGTCTTTGGGAAACAGATGACAAAGTGAGTGAGCCAGATACGGTGAAAGACTTTCATAGAGGGAGAGTATGTTTTCTGTTGCTTACATTAATGGCGCTTCTATTTATAAATAGAACTATCAAGTAAAACGTTGGAAGTTAATAGAAATAGTTGGAATTGAGATACTAGAATTGTTGAGCTTGAGTACTTTCTTAATTGATGGCTGTTTTTAAGCTGACTATGAAAATGTAATAGCTTACTCCCTCTGAAAATTTGTTTCTTGTTTCTAAAGTGCTGTCCCTTTTTTAGATTAACATTTTAATTTACATTATGATTAAAATTTAAAGTTACCTAAAAACTTAAATAAAATTCAAATTAAATTTAGGAACTTGGAGCAAGTTATTTTAAAAGAAAGGTTCAGTTTTGTTATGAACGAAATGGGATATTTATAAGGATTCAACAAGATACTGCATGCACATTGCTAAGCCCAGAGTGATGAACCTATTAAACTGAGACAGAGTGATGTCTCAGTAAACCATAAGTCCACAGTTTAAACAGGGCACTCTCTTTTTATTTATTAATTTAGTTTTATTTTTACAGACTGGATTTTGATTCATTGTACACAAATGGGGTACAACTTTTCGTTTCTATGGTTGTATACTTTGTAGATTCACACTTCATTATACTTCCTTTTGTTTAAACTGTTTGCATTCACATGCTCTTAATTTTTGCTTTTATGTATTTCCTAGATTTCTCTCATCCTAATTTCTGTTAATCGAGATATCTTAATCTATTTTCTGTTGCTATAACAAAATACTTGAGACCCAGTAATTTATAAAGAGTAAAGGTTTATTTAGTTCATGATCCCGGAGGCTGAGACTTCTAAGAGCATGGCACCAGCATCTGGTAAGGACCTTCTCACTGTGCTATTATAGCAGAGCAGAGGGCATTGCGGGGTGAGGGAGATCAAGTGTGCCGACTGGGGTCCTTCATGGGGCCCCACTCTCCTGACCTCGTCTGATTCTAAGTGCCTCCTAAAGGCCCCACTCCCAAATACCACTAATGTATGAATTTGGAAATTTAAGTTTCCAACACATGGACTTTTGGGGATGCATTTAAACCATAGCAGGGACCCTCTCAGATTTCTCTACTGTGGTGCATTTACCCCATTCTCCCTGCATTCTACACAGAATCAATCCTTCCTTGTCTTAACTCTGCACAGGAGTTCATGCCTCCTGCCTATGCTGCCGTGTGGCTCCTCCCCTTTGGGCAAGGACCATAAATGCCTGCTTTCCTACACCCTCCCAGTGCCTGCCTGGCTCAGGCCTGCGCACCTCCAGCCTCTGGCCACACTCTGTGCTTGCTTCTCTTCCTGTCCTTTCCCCCTCAGTCTTGCTTCTAGTCTCCAGCCTCCGGTCTTTCATGGTGCAGTCCCGCTACACCGTGACCCTTGCCACCCTTCACCTGAGTGAACTGGGCCACAGGCTCCCCCTTTGCTCCCCTCTGACTCCCTGGACTTGCCTTTCCGCATGGCGCCAGAGTCGCTGTCCTTGAACCATACTGTAGGCTCAAGGAGAGCAGAGCCTGGTCCAGCCCTACCACCTAACTGCCACTCAGATGATTGATGAAGGAAGGAAGAAATGAATGTT
The DNA here is from genome assembly GCF_902686445.1 of Sciurus carolinensis. Taxonomy (NCBI): domain Eukaryota; kingdom Metazoa; phylum Chordata; class Mammalia; order Rodentia; family Sciuridae; genus Sciurus; species Sciurus carolinensis. Next base: position 158,952,077 of record NC_062216.1, on the reverse strand, counting down.
TCCTTGCAGTTCAAGTAGTTGATGATGGACTCAGTATCAATCATAAAGTGCCATATCTTTTATGTAGAGAATTGACTTATTTTATTAAGGAAGAGCCATGAGTTAGCAAGTGTGACCTTGGCTATCATTCCAGGTTCCTTAATCATTTTTGGTTGCCTTCTGTACCTAAATATGTTACCTATAATGATGGACTTCAATTCCACTTGCATTGTCAGGTATTTTCTCTGTGTTAGAACTATGTTTGTAGCCGTGGTCCAGATATGCTAGCCATATTCTCTCTGTAGTGTTCCGTAGCCAAATCTAGTCCTCACTTGTACTGGTTTGCCTAGAAAAACAGTTTACAAAAGAAAAGGGAAAAAAAAATCACCAGAAAGAAAATGTAAGTATTTAGGTATTAGGTTTTTGTTTGTTTTTGTTTTGAAAACAAGCAACTTACTTGCTTCTGTTTATGCTATCTGCTTGGCTCCCTAGATATCTGAGATTGCAACTCCTGGTCTACAGCTTGGGGCAAGCTGTTTGAACATGAAGCATTATGTGAGAATAAGACCAGTAAATTCCAAGGTTTACCAGGAACTTTCTTCCATGTTGTCTGATTCCTGAGCTGAATGAAACAGTTGTTCTTGTTTATAGGTAATTTCAACAGAGCTCAGAGAATTTTCTTTTCCTCCACCTGCAGTGGATGAGTTCATGTTCATCCCCAGGTTTAGTTATACCCCAATAGTCATAAGTGAGGTCGAGGGCTATTGTTCAAAACATTCACTGCCCTCATTGTGGGAGGATTTGACTTCTTGGCTTCATTGACATCAGGCTTGGCCATGGGACTTTGCCTAGCAAAGTCTGAACAGAAATGTATCCCTTCTGAGCAGAAGCAGTGAGAACCACATTCTTTCCACTTTTGCTTTAAGACCAGCGGTATCCCACATTAGGACTGCTCCTTGCACATGAGGCCCATGGTGAAGATTATGTGGAACAGAACTGAGGCCAACTTGCTAATGAACATGAATTGTGAATGGTGATAATTATTGTATGTTTCAGTTAACTATTGAGATTTCGGACTTATTTGTCATTGCAACAAAACCTAACCTTAAACTGACTGATATGTACAGCTTGCAAAATTAGATGCTAGATGATTTCTCATCAGCAGTATGATCTAGAAAAGTGATTTGGAGAATTATAATATCTATATTGACCAAAGCAATCTGGCATTAACTTAAGGCAAAAATAGGCAACTGTAGCAGAAATGCAAGGTACCAGTGCCTTCTTCCAACTATCTTGAGCCATGCAACCTCGTGCACCTTAGCTTTTCTGAAGCTCAGTTCTCTCTTCTGTAAAATGGGAATATTATTGCCACTGACTCTGTGTCACAGAACTACCCCCATGAAAGCTTTTGTTATGATAGATGGTGATATTTTTACCAATCCTCGTCCCTCTAGACTGAAGCCTGTAGAAGATGGAGATTGCGCTTCATTGTTGCATTGCTCTGACACAATTCCTTGCAAAGAATAGGTGTTAAGAAATTAATTTTTGGATGACCTTGTAAGTCCTCTTTGAGAGTGAATGATGCCTTCTCAGGCATCATCTCAAAGACCTTCTTAATATGTGGTGGTTACATCGTGGCAGGAAGCTAATTGTACTCTCACTGGGCACACCCAGGAGCGTGTACTTTGGTTCATTTTGTAGAATGGAAATGCTGGAGTTTGGGAGTAGTCGGGGGTCACTAACTCTTCCATCCCTCTAATTCAGAGTAGGTGCAAGAATCCAGAGTAGGCCTGGGGAGATAGCTCAACTGGTAGAGTGCTCGCCTCGCAAGCACAAGGCCCTGAGTTTGATCCCCAGTACTGCAAAAAAAAAAAAAAAAAAAAAAAAAAAAAAGAATCCAGAGTAGGATCAAAGCCTCAGTTTGCCAAATAGTAGTGAAATTGGGTGTTGTGGGGGGGAAATGGCAGCTTTGGTTGGCAAGCTCACAGCATGGTGACTGGAATACCAGGTGAGTCTGCCCTGCATGACAGCAGACAAGTAAGAAAGTAGAACTGCAACAGAACCCATAAAGCCTGTGATCCTGCTTGCAGGTTTTTGATTTCTGGAGTTGATAATCTTATTTTGGGGAGAGCAGTGTGTAAGAAAGGGAACTGCTGAAACCTTGACACCGGGTTCCTTCTACACTTAATTTTTTATCTTATTTACTTCATTTCCATTGTCTAAAATTAAGTGTAGAAGGAACCCAGTGTCAAGGTTTATCTCCTCTGCATGTTTTTTTCTTCTTTCCTCAATCAGACTATTCTGAAGGACATGAACTATAATTGAATTATTTTTGTGTTCCCAGTATTTGGCACAGTACCTGAACATCAGAGGTACCCTATTACTGTTTCCAATTTAGAAATGGTCAAGAAACACCAAATAGGTCTATCTCTCGCTACTTTAATTCCTACCTTTGGAAGAGTCTTTGGACTGGTCTCTCCCATCTGCACACGGAACAGACTCCCTTCCTCATTCATTCACTTTCTTCCGCAGCAAGGTTTGCAACTCCTGGAGGGGAAGCCCAGTTCTCTGAGAGGCAACCCATTCTACCATTGGCCACCTGCATTGGAAATTTCTAGAGAATGAAAGCATGTCGTCTGATGACTGCATCATCGACCTTAACTTCATCTTCTAGAGTGGCAGACACTAGAGGTGGTTTCTCATTAAGTGTTGAGTGTCACTATGCACCATGTACTTACCTCCACAACTTATGTTCTCCAGACTGATTTCACCTCCCTTTTTAATACTGTATTTCTTTAAGTGCGGTCCTAAGTGTTTTCAGTCATACAGGACACCCAGTTGATTCTTCAAATAATCTTTTACTATAAGCATATTCCGTGCCATATCTCATTGTTTATCTGGGATCCAAGTTTAACTTGGTGTCCTATAGTTTCATTAGCTTTTACTATTCCAGACACTAGTCTAGGCAGTCCACAGGAATGCCAAAGGTCCTGCCTTACGGAGCGTGAGCTTTAGTGGGGCAGCAAGACAGTGAACAAGTAACCAAATATAACATCATTTCAGTGGTAAGTCCTCTGAAGAGAGTTAAGGAAAAGGCAGAGCAATATAATTAAGAGGTGTCCAAGGACAGCCTCTGTAAGGACATTTATGTAGAGTCTGAGGGATAAAAGAGGTTGCACCAGTGTCCAGGTTTGGAGAAACAGCATTCGGAGCGGGGCAGGCTTGGCGTGGTCAAGAGGTAGGAAGAACTCCAGTGTGGCTGGAGTGGAGTGCAAAGGTGGAGGTTGGTGAGGGAGAGAAGCAGAGAGGTGGAAGGGTCTCCCTGACGTCAGGCCTCGTGGCCATAATAAGAAAATTTGTCTTCTCTGTAAATGCGATGGGAAGCTGTTGGAAGTTTGTGTGAGGAAGTAGCAAGACCTGATTTTACTTTTAAAAGGATCCCTCTGGTGGCTCCAGGGAGAATAGACTGATGTGTCAAAGAGTGGACACATGGCCCGGATTGTGGGGCTATTGCTCAAGTCCCGGCTCCACGCTCTACAACCTGTTCATGTCCTGCTGAGCTGCTTCCAGTTCTTTCGAAAGCACTGTAGCGTGATGGGGAAGGAGGATGGGCTCTGAGGCCACATGGCCTGGGGTTGGAATCGGGACTCTGCCAATTAGGACCCGTGGGATGTTAGCCAGGACTCTAACCACTGTGGGTCGAACGAGAAGGTTATAATGACCTCATCCAATTATTTTTGTGGAGAAATTAAATTTGTTAATATAAGTAAAATGCTTTGAACATTTCCTAGCACATCAAAGAACTTAATACATGTAGACATTATTTTCTTTGAGCATAACATTTTTTTTTTTTTGGCCAGAGAATGCAATTGTCCATTTTTTCCATCCATTGGGCTATATTTTTGTTAACCTTTCATGCTTTGTGTTGTCATAGAACATATTATTATTCCTCCCCGTTATTTCTGCTATTTTCTGTTGAGCTAAACAAGTCCCAAGTCCAGCCCAGATTAAGGGGAAGGGAGGCAGAGTCTATCTTGATATAGGATAATGTCACATTGAAAGGGAGGAGTGCAGAATTGGGACCGGTTTTGCAACCTGCGACCACACGTGCCCTGAGATCTATTGCCTGCTAAAGCACACACTCTCAAGGGACCTTTTCCTAAGACAGCTTCGGCATTGTGTCATGGCCTTCAACTTGGTTTTCTAAGACTCGGCCCTTCTCTTGTGCAAAATACTGGCTGTTCTCCTGGGCAAATGCGACATCTTCTAAATGGAAAAGTTGCTAAATGTATTCTGAGTGGTTGGAAACGTCAGAAGGGTTGTGAGAAGGGAACCTGTACTTGGGTGGACACAGGCTCTGAGCCATCATTACTTCTCAGTGGAGGAAACTGCTTGGATGCTAGATCTGAGCAGCGTGGGGCCAGGGGCTGGAGGTCTGCATGCATCAGATGCTTTTGATGCTGTCATTCTTGCTTTGCTACAGAGTGTCCCTCAACAAGGGAGTCCCTCCCTCTGCCCATGAATAAGGCCAGCCTGCCAACACCAGTTCTAGCTGTGAACATGAAATCAGCCCTTCTATGGCCTCCAAAGGGTAGTCCCAGAGGCCTAAATTTAATTTTCATGCATATTTGTCTCCTCCTTCTACTTTGTGCAAACACTACTTCGCCACCAATGCAGGCGCCAACTGTTTTGTTCGGATAATTGCTTGAAGTCAACCCCAAACTACAGGGAGCGCCCTTTTGTAGAAAGCACATTTTGGTTAATTTCGAGTTAATCAGATTATATCTCCCTTCGGCACTTCCTTTAGGGTATGGGCGATGATTTCTGTACACATTTGATTCATTCTGAAACAGTGCAACACCCAAGTGATGTTGAGTTGGTCGAAATGAGCAAAGAAGATGGGAACTTTGCAGCCCATGGGCCATCCTTCCACGTCTCTTTTCCTCCCAAGTAATTCTCTATTCTTGCTACAATCATCTGACCTCGAGTGGAGGTTTGAGGTCATTATAGAATTGAGGGGACAAGGGAAAATGGACTCTTGCAAAACAGAGCTCTTATTTTTATGGAAATGAGTAGGAACTCTGAAGTAATGATGAGACATATGGAAAAGTATAAAATATGAACAGAACATTTAAAAATAGACAGCTCTCAGAACTGCTCCATATGGTCCGGTAATATTTAAGGTAACAGAAAATATTGGCAGCTGCAAGTTTTCATTCCTGGGTCCGGGACTCAGTTCACAAAATGATGTTTTCCAATTTGTCTTGAAGAATGCTTGCTTTGTCTACCTCCTGGCTCTAATGCTTTTAGTGATAGGGAGACAATTAAATTAATAAGTTATTAATTAAGATCTCCAATTTTCATGAATTGTATCTCATTCTTAATGAAGTGATAAATTACTCATAAAATTATCATCATCTCTCTTGCTAGCCTACTGAGTCAATAGTTATGAAAAGTGTTAGAGTCTATTTGCAGTTTATGAGTTCTGAATACTACAGCATCTGATTTTGGTTTCTGAGTTCTGAAAATTACCGCATCAGGGTATTGCAAGTGCTTATAATTGAAACAAATAAAAAATTACACAGGACATTAAAAGGACAACTTCTCAAACCACAGTTGACGTACATATACCTCTAATGCTGTTCAACAACCACATATAAAGAAGTACACAGAAACTCACAAACTTTGAAGAGGATTTACTCATTTTTACAATAGTATTTAAGAAGATTTGGGAAAATGAGATGTGGAACACCAAAGAGTTTTGTTCTTTAGAACTCCTTATAGACAGAATGAAATCTCAATATACTTTGTGTCCAATGGGGAATAAAGATAATATTTAATTCACCAAATATGAAGCCAAGTCAGGTTGAATGATTACATCGTGATGTGTTACATGCCAGACTTCTCAAAAGAGAATGCTTCTTTTTAATATCCTGGGCTGGGGCATAAAGCAATATCTTTGGACACTGGTTTTGTTTTTTTCTTAATTTATATCATGTTTGAATTTTGAAAGTGAGATAGAAATAGGAAAGAGAAGAACATATGCCCCCCCATAAATTTAATAAATCTATTTTTGTATGTTCAACAGAATCTCTGCCTTGCTGATAATGAGCATCAAAAGTCCCAATCTTATTTACTCCTGTTTTTAAGTTTGTAAACCCTGCTTGTATTTTCACCATTCCACTCTATTGACATTCGTTTCTTCATTTTATTTTATCTGCACACTCCTGATCAGCCAGCTTCATTTTTTTTTTTTTTTCTATTGCTAAACTGTACTTTTTTTTTTTTTTTTTGGCTGAATCTACTGGCTGTTTGGCTTTGTGTAGACAGAGCCACACTGTAAGTTGGCCCCCTAATTCAATAATTCACCATGAAGACTGGTTTTTATCCTCCTTGTGTTGAACAGGCATCTAATCAACCATTAATTTCCTTTTTGTTGGATGAACATAATAACTATTTCTGTCTTTCTTTCTGATGAGAAACAGACACTGAGAGGATTAGGGGCTGCCCTAAGTCAGGAAAGGAGGTTCTAGAATTCAACCACAGGAGTTGTTCCTAGAGGATTCAGGAGTATGAAGTGGAAAAAGGTCAGAATTTGTGGGAAAAAGAGATGGAGAAGAATAAATGGCTATATGAATTTTGGGTGTAGGACATCATTTTGTCCTTTAAAGTCATAATAGAATTGAAGACTATTTCTATCCATCAGAAACTAGGTAATTTTGGACAAGTAACTTACTTTCTCTTAGCCTGTTCCTTCTTCACCTGTAGCATGGGACAAACAGAGTAAAAATGAATGATACTTTACAAATCAGTAGGAAATATGTAATTATACATTATGGTTACCTGGGGCCTTGTCATTATCATTCCTTGTTTTTTTAATTCAATAAGAGGTGGTAATGCATTTTACCATATTTAGGAGAATGAAGAGTTTTCATAACTTATCCAAACATCTTTTCCAAAGCACTCCATTTATTTAAGAGGAAAGAAAATGACAAGAGCATTCTCCTGAATTTAGACATTCGTGGTGGCAAGATGAGTTTAGACTTTTAAAGAAATGTAGCTTCAGTAAGTTAAATACAATCATAAGAATGAGTTTTATTAAAGCCATTTTGATTAGTCATCACAAAGATGATTGGAGATACTTTGGTAAAAAAGGCAGGATGGTGCTGGGCACAGTAGGCACACACCTGTGATCCCAACAGCTCAGGAGGCTGAGGCAGGAGGATCTCAAGGTCAAAGCCAACCTCAGCAAAAGTGAGGCACTAAGCAACTCAGGGAGACCCTGTCTCTAAATAAATACAAAATAGGGTTGGGGACGTGGCTCAGTGGTCAAGTACCCGTGAGTTCAATCCCAGACACCCTCCCCCCCCAAAAAAAAGGAAGGATAGTTTCTACATGGAATTTATAGGGTGAGGTGGACCTCAGGGATCCTTCATCTGTGCCTCTCATTTTTCCTGCATGTCATCTTCTTTTCCTCATTTTGGTCTCTTCAGTTAAGACTGAAACGTGGTTTCCGATAGCTCCCAGCTCATATCTCACAATATCTACCTTCAGAAAGAACTAAGATGTAGTCTCTGAGGTCCTAAGAACAAAAGCCCATCTGATTGTCCAAGTATGGGTTGATTACATAAACCCTGGCCGGTCAGGCATGATTTTCTCATCGTAATTAGAGAGAGAATATAAGAGTAAGGAAGAAGTAAGGAAGCTCTCATTTAAATCACTTAGAATTACAGGATCATTGGCTGTAGAAAAGGTGTGTGTGTGTGTGTGTGTGTGTGTGTGTGTGTAGACATAATAAAACAAGATTACCACAGCAGTTTAATAAATCATTGGCAACAAGAGATTTTTTAAAACAATTGCTTAAATTCTTAGAATGGTAATTTTTGTCTGTTAATGCATTTACTTAGCAAATATTTGTTTTAATACTCAAGAGTACAGCATGCAGGTACTAAGCTAGATTCAGAAACCTATAAGCTGTGTATTCATTCCTTTAATAAGTAATTTTTTTAAACACAAAAGGACTTACCTAAGGCATTCAATTATAACATGTCCGGTGAGAACATTCTGAAGAGCCATTCAGAAGACAGTTAAATTGGTGTGAGCATGAGAAGCAGGAGAAGGTTTCATGAAAAGCATGTACTTACCGTGGGCCCTGAAGACAATAGGATGTGAACAGGTAGAGAATTTTCTAGGTGGAGAACATTCTAGGTGGAGTAAATGTGCAAAGGTAGAAAGCGGGATTTGATGTCAATACAAGTAGATGAAATTTTGGAAACACCATTATTTAGAGTGATTTTGTCTGATATATTATTTATACAGCTAATTTGCTTTAAAATATTTTCTTCAAAGATAGTTAAAAAGTTGCTTTCTTCCTATCCTTTATCTAATTATGCTTTGCTCTGAAATAGTGGAACATAAATGAATGCAGCTGTATTGTAGTCATTTGGTGTTCTCTTTATAGTATAATGTTGTAGTTTAGATCAAAAGCTCACATGTGAGACAATGCAAGAGAGTTCAGAGGTGAAATGATTGGGTTTTGAAAACATTAACCTAATCATTGTGTTAATCCACTTGAATGGATCAACTGGGTGGTGACTGTAGGCAGGTAGGGTGTGGCTGGAAGAGGTGGGTCACTGGGGGCATGCCTTTAGGGTATATATTTTGTGAGTTGAGTTTGGTCTCTCTCCCTGCCTCCCGGTGCCATGTTCTGAGCTGCTTTCCTCCATCATACTCTGCTGCCATTATGTCCTGCCTCACCTTAGGCCCCAAGGAGTGGAGTTGACTGTCTATGAACTGAGACCTCTACAACTGTGAGCCCCATAATAAACTTTTCCTCTGTAATGGTTCTTGTCACATCTTTTAGTCACAGTGGTTAAAAAGATGAAACAAAACTAAACAAAGCAAAAAACTGACTAAAAATATATATAATAAATACAAATTGCTCTAATGTTGGTTCCGTTCTTCATGTGCCTGAGAATTTCTTTCATTTAACGGAAACTTATTTTGAGTCAAGAGGTGATAGATGTAGGTCATATTTTACTTTTGAAAGTTAGTATTCATGTAAAAATATTTGTGGAGCACCTACAATAGTGAAATAGACATATCCTGCCTTTTGCCTCCTGGAGTTTGGAGTGATTTTGAAGACGAGATCATTAAATAAGCAAGGTCCAATGTTGAATGTTATGATAAAGCAAGTCTAAGGAACTGTGGAAACAACAACCAAAAGATCCAAGCTGTTCAGAGGTTGGGAGTAGAAATAGACTAGAGGAAGCAAGACCGTGGAAAATATCATAGGCCGAAAGAAAATGCTGCATGTCAAGAGAGTATGCATTATCCATAGAACCGAAGGGAGCTCTCGCCTACCTTCTTCCCCACCAGCCCCTCCTGTTACAGCAGAGCCAGAGTGAGGAGCTCAAATACATGCTCATTCTCTGTCTTTCTCTGCTTAGCTATTGTTTCGGATCTCTTAAATAGAAAAAAAGTTCCAACTTTTTATAAAAGACAGTGTTTAATAACCAGAACCTCATATCTCTGCACAGAACACAGAACTGTCTCTCATCAAGGTTGCCAAGTGAGAGCTTGTTAGCTGTGCTTAGGTTTGATATTAAATGCATGTGGCACCATTTAGTTCCATGTTTTGCTTTGTAGAGCCTTTAACAAAAACACAGTGTGGTCAATAAGCCCAGGCCTCCGAGTTCTCTTGTACCCCCTTATATGAACAGTCTAGGTCTTACTATTAGAATTTTCATGGACTTGTTGGTCTTTACCATTAACACCAGTCGGGACTCAGAGGTGTTGAAATATGTGGTTTCTTTCCAGTGTGGCATGTCTGTTAGACGGAGATGCCATTTGGTCTAATGACTACATGTGATTACATTAATATTTTAATTGGGTTGCCTGGTTATTCTAACCCCCTGTGGCCTCGAGGTATATTCCTTAAAACCCATCTCTCTCCATCATGTCTGCTGCTGCTTCAAAGAAGTGAAAGGATGTCTGTTTGAAGAGGAGCTCATCGCTCAAGATCATGTGCCCCTCCGTGTCAGCTGCCAGCCTATTACATTTATTTGGACGACAGTAGGTTCTGACAGAACTTATAAAGTTCTCTTTCTTGGCTGTGAAATATGATGGATGTGCCATACTGGTGACCTTTACACAAGGCCACATGTTAATATTCAGGACCTCCCTTTTGTTGGCCTTGAACAATGGCTTCATTAAGAAAGCTGGGTTTGCCAATATGCCCTCTGTTAGGATGCGGGACCACTCCTGATTGGTCACCAGGAAGTATCATGTGCCTTTGATGGAAATGACATGGAAGATGTATGGTCAAAGTGCTGTGCTCAGCACCACTGCTGTGCAGAGGAGAAAACCACTATGACCCAAATAGCCCTTCACTCAAACAATGTCGCACCAACCAAAGACAACATATTGGGAAGAAAAATGCTTGTAAACGGCGTGTGTGAGAAGATGTATTGGCCCGACGGCCATAGGGCAATCTTTGAACTATTGAAATCTTTAGAAATATTGTTTGGTTCTGAAACAATACTTACAAACCTAATTAATCAAGCATAGATGGTTTATTTTCAGGCTTTCCATAGTGTGTTGCTTTAAGGCAAGAATGGGGTCTGTCGGGTCCTTTTTGCTGTTTCTCTGAGGCACGCAAAAACTCAGCATGGGGATTCATGTTCATACAAGCAGCAGCAGCTCTAAATTTTAAAATAATATCTGTGTAGATCTCTCTGGTGATTCCTTCAACAAAGGCCAGGGGTGTCAGGAGCCCGGAATCCTTTTGCAACCGTTTCTGACTCTATGTATGACTTTTTTCCACCCTTCTCCTTATTTTATTCGTTTATTTGTGGAACCATTTTAGGAAGATCATCAGTCCTGTTGAATTCTGTCCTTTGAGTGGAAAACACTTTAGTTTTTCTTTTATGGAATAAATGTAATGAGGGATTGGTTTTCTGAATATATGCCACAGAACCAGGTGATTTTAAATGTTCATGCAGACAGCCTTATTTTCCAATCTTGGTATCACATTTTAAAATAATCCTTGAGAAACTGTGCATCCTCAAGTGGGAAGGGTGAGATTCAGCAATCGTTTCACATAAGAAGGCTGAGGTGCTGTCTGAAAAATAACAGAGGCAGGAAGCAGAAGGCTTTTGTGTTTCAAGCCAGCTATGGTTGAAATAAGTTAATCATTTAGATGAAAGAATCTTCCAAGTACTTAATTGCATGCAAAATAGCACTTGGCAGAGAGTTTTAGCAAGATGTGAAATATTACTGTGGGTCATGGCAGTTGAATTGTGTGAGTACAATCCCTGAAGGTCAACTCCTGGTTACTCATTTAGAGGCAGATTATTGACTCTGTGGATTACCCTGGTGCTCCCCACTGTGTCCACCCGGTTATGTCACTGTTCTCCAGCTGGTTAGAGCTCAGAGCAGGAGAAAGGAAAGGGGCTTAGACCCAGACAGCAAACGGACAACTTGTAAGCCCTTTGGATGGAAGATTGGGTGGGAGGAGAGAAGCTCAGATTCATTCTGTATCAGGAAAATACTGATTAAAACCACAATGTCGTACCATTTTATACCCACCAGAATGGAAAAAAAAAAATGGAAAAATCAGGCAGTCGCAAGTGTTGGCAAGATTGTGAAACAGCCACAAGCTGGTGGGAGTGCAAACTGGTGTGAACACTTTGGAAAAGTGAGTGTTCTATAACAGTGAAGATACACATACCCCATAACTTGGCTTTTCCACTCCTAATGAAACTAGAATATGTGCACAAAAACACATGTACAAGAATGTTCATAACAACCTTGTTTATCATGTTAAAAGAAAAACAAAAACTAAATTGGGCTTCACTCCTCTGTCCATCAATAAGAGAATGGATGAATCAGTTAAGGATATTCATATAATAAAATTGGTATCTGGCATTATATATTCTCTTCAAATTATATGTATGTGTGTAGTCTTTTGTATGTATGATGTTGTGATATAAGGAATTGCTTATTTTGGCTACTTTTGTCATACAAAATGATCACATAAAAATAATTTGAAAATGGTTCAAGATAGTTATGGAAACTAAGTACTTGGACAGGTACAGGATTTGTAGGGTTGGAGAAGGTTTTAGGGATCATTTTTATTCCTCTGCAGGTGGGCAATCCTCTGTCTGCAGATCCATGGTTTATTCAGTGAATCAATGAGTCCACTATAACCAAATGCTCAGGCTGTCAGGCCAGTCTTCTTTAAATCATGTTTGAAATATGTCTAGAAGTGTGCCAATGAAACATCCCAGCATGCATCTGTGTCGAGATGGAGATTTTCTGTGATTTAATAGCACTAAAGGCTGATGGTGTCATGGGAAGAGGTTTGCTGAGGAAAGAGGGTGAACTGCATTTGAAAGTGCTGCCTCTACCTTCTGGTACAGGTGAGAGGCTGACACCACGTGTCCCTTCACTAGGCAGAGGAGGTGATCCAGTGGTATTATGAGAAGGAGTATCCTCCTCTCCATAGGCAGGGACCCTCATCCTCAGCAGAACACCTGAGCTACGACAAATGTCTGCTCTGCTTGTGGTCACTTCACTGTTCCACATTCGTGGTAGGTACCACTGGTGCCCCATGAACTCAACACAGCCCTGGAACTCTTCTGAAAGTACTGGTGCCACAACCAAGTTTGAGGGACTCTGAGACAAAACTGGCTTGCAGTTCTTGGTAGGGGACAAGACACTCTGGTTACTAGAGCTGGAACAGTGGTGACGATGAGCTGGCATTGTGGGCCAATCTCTGAGGAAAGAGAAGTGTTAACCCAGGCAACTCTGCAGAAGGGGAGGGTGGAGGTGAAGAGGTAGCCATGGGAAGGGTAACTCTGGCATGCTGAAGAGCATCCACCAGAGAGGTGAACATTCATTTGTTCTTCCCAAGGTACATTTCTGAGTGTCTACTCTGTATCAGGTGCTTGCAGTGTGATTCAGTGATGGAACTTGTCCTCAGAGGGCATTAAGCTTGTAAGCAATTATTTACCATTATGGTTTAGATATGAGGTGTCCCCCAAAAGCTCATGCGTGAGACAATGCAAAAAAGCTTAGAGGTGAAATGATTGGATCAGGAGAGCCTTAACCCAATCAGCACGTTAATCTGGTGATAGGATCTAGGTGGCTACTGTTGGCAGGTATGGTGTGGTTGGAGAAAGTGGTTCATTGGAGATGCCTTTGAGGTATATATTTTGTCTGTGGTGAGGCTCTCTGCTTCCTAATTGCCATGTCCTGAGATGCTTTCCTCCACCACATCCTTCTGCCATAATGTTCTGCCTTACCTGGGGTCCAGAGCAACAAAGTCAGCCATCTATGGACTGAGACCTCTGAAATTGTGAGCCCCAAATAAACTTTTCCTGTAAAATTGCTCTTATCAGGTCTTTTGGTTGCAGCTGAGTAAACTACATACATATTACGTTGCTGTGTTAGTTGAAGAAAAATAAAGTAGTGGAGTCATGAACGTGGTACAGGAGTCCATTTTGCATCAAAGAGGCTTCTTTAAGATCAATTGAGAATGAGGAAAAGACTTTATTGTATTTACTCCTTCTCCAAGTTCTCCCTTTATTTGTGTGGATCTGAACTTATGACCTATATTGTTTTCCTCCTCCCTAAAGATTTCTTTTTAAAAACATTTCTTGCAGAACAGGTCTGCTGGAAATGAATCCCCACCCCACTTTTTTTTTTTGCCTGTTTCTCTTTATCCTCTACTGTTGAAGGATAACTTTTCTGGATGTAGAACTATGGGTTTTTTGATTTTTCTTTTTTGTCTTTCAGCATTTTAGGTATTTATTCCACCCCTTCTTTGCTTGCATGACTTCTAATGAGAAGTCTATTGTAATTATTTTTAATATTTAATTTAAATTGGGAAATACACCTAGTGTAGATATATATATATATATATATTTGTAAAATGATGTTTTGAAATATATATAATTGTGAATAGATCAATTGAATGAATTAACTTATGCATTACCTCACATACTTACCCTGTGTTATAGTGAGAAAATAGAATCTACTTTCTTTTTAAAAAATATTTTTAGCTCTATATGGACATAATATCTACAATCCCAGCCCCAGAATCCACTTTCTTAGTAATTTTCAAAATTTAATACGTTGTTACATTATTATGAGCTACAGCTGCCATGTTGTACAATAGATATCTTGCTATAATGCTTATCTTTGCTCCTCCTGAAGGTGCATGTTTTCCCCTCCCACTCCTTCTATCCAAATTTCCTCTCTGTGTTTGGTTTTCTGCAGTTTGAATATGATATGCATAGATGTAGGATGGGTTTTTTTGGTTTTGTTTTGATTTTGCACTTCCTACTTGATGGTCTCTGATCTGTCTGGATCTATTATATGTCATTAATTTTAGAAAGTTCTCAGCCATAACTACTTCAATTATTTCTTCTGCTCCATTCTCTCTCTTTTCTCCTTCTGGTATTCCAGTTATGTGTATGTAATTGTAAAATCATCCCACAGTTCTTGCATGTTCTCTTCTTTTATTCTCTTTCTTTTGAAAAATTCCCCTCTCTCTTTGCATTTTACTTTGAGGAGTTCCCATTGACTGATCTTCAAATTCACTGATTTTTTGATTTTGGCCACATCCAATCTATTGATGGGTTCATCTAAGGTCTGCTTCATTTCTGTTTCAGTGGGTTTTTTAAATTGCACCATTTATTTTTTATTCTTTCTTAAGAGTTTTCTTCTCTGTATACCTTGCCCATCTGTTCTTTCATGTTTTGTATTTTTTTCCACTGGAGTTCATATTAATCATAGTTATTTTCCTTCTAGTATGAGACTTTCTTATGTTACAGAAAATGCTCTGTGCATATTTTACAATGATTATTCTTCCCTTCTTCCTGTCAGACCCATGAAAATATACTTTTTTTCTCAGATCTTCACCTTGAGAAACTGGTGAGTTCCTTGAAGCAAAGCCTACCAAAATGTGGGGATCATTTAAAATTGATCCACAGAAACTTCTCGCTCTCAAGTTCATGGACACCATTCCTCTAGCAATTCATCCAATTTACTATTTAAACATTCCTACCAATTTATGACTCCAGAGGTACCTTCTCCTGGTAAACCCATCTTAGTTTGACTTTGTGGGATTCCCTTTAGGCCCAGATTTTGTGGGTAGAAGTTGGTTTGGAAAACTTAAATTTTCTGATGAGTCTAAGAAAAGTCATTAGCTACTTAGTTTGTTCAGTTCTTTCTTGTTGCTTGGATAGATGTGTCAATTGCTGAATTGTTTATATTTCAGAAGTCCACCTCATTAATTTTCCCCAATGACCTTGTTGTCCTAATCCCCATGTTATGGGTGAGGAAAATCAATACCTGATTGTCTAGCTCTTAACCACTATTCAAAACTACCACGCACATCCAAGTCACCCATCTCTCTCCACTGGATGGCTGGATGGCTGCCAGATGCCTTCTGCCTGGCTTCCATTCTTGTCCCCTTCTACTCATTTTCCCTTTTAGAACTTAGTTAAAGGCAAATGCTGCCATCATCATTCATCTATGTGAAACTTCTAGTAGGTTTCCATCGCATGCCGTGCCACCTCTGGAGACCTCACCTGCCCCTTTCCTCTTGACTTAGCCCTCAGGGCTGCTCTTGATCCTAGGAACGCACTCAGTCCTTGTCAGGCATGTTCTTTTCCTCAACTCCTGAAATGAATCAACTGTTTTGAGTCTTCAGATCCGTTTCAGATGAAATGTTACCTCCACATGCATCTCTATCTTAGCCCCTTTTTTCCCTTTGATCTCACTCACTGCTGTTGATTACCATCTATTCATGACTTACTCTTCTTGTATTCCCCAATATAGTGTAAGTTCCCTGAGGGCAGGGGTCATATGTGCCTTATTCTATTGTATCCTAGGGATACAGGGTACAGGGTAAGACATAGTAGGTGTTCAAGAAATGGTTTTGAATGAATACATAAAACAAAGTAAGCTCTGAATGGATAAAAAATATGTCATTGCCATATGAATCTTTATTGCTGAAAGTAGTCATTCAGAAGCTGTAGAGGAAATGAGGAAGGAATATTTTGAGCAAATAACAATAATAAAAACTAAGTCATGTGAGTTCTTCCTATATGAGCCGGTGTTTTGTTACTCTGTCTGGAACACCTGACAAGAACAACTTAGAGAAGGAAAACTTTATTTTGTTTCAGCAGTTCACAGTTTCAGAAGTTCAGTCCATGATTGGCTGACTCCATTGCTCTAGGCCCAAAGTGAGGCAGAACATCATGGCGGGAGGGCACGGTGGAGGAAAGCACTCTACTCATGGAGGCTGGGAAGACAGGGAAGATGAATCCTTCCAGGGTACTCCCAGTGACCCACCTCCTCTAACCATGCCCCACCTACCTAACAATTACCGCCTAGTTACTCCATTCATAACTAGGATGGACCAATTAGTTTACAGCTCTCATAATCTAATCATTTACCTCTGAATATTCCTGCATTAATGTGGGAGCTTTGAGGGGGACACTTCATATTTCCAAACCATAACATGATCTGAGCTTTTATTTCTTAACTCATTTAATCTGCTTCCTAACTCTGTAGGTAATACATTTGTTTTATTTCATGAGGAAATTTTAATGGAGAAAATGGAGAAAATGGGGAAAATGAAGCACAGTGAATTTAAATAACTTGTCTTAAGTAACACAACCAAGTCAAGCATAGCTCTGACTCAAGTACTCTGGATTTAGAGCTTGTGCACGTGGCCTCTCAGCTCTCCCACCTCCCAGGACTTGGTGCACTGGGACTCCTCTCTTGGACTCAACCCTATGAACTTAAAACTAACTCTTGCTCCACAGCTTGGAGAAAAGGTGAGTGGGAGGTCACAGACTTCATTAAAACCCATTATGTAACCTAAGAATAAAATTGGGCAAAACAGGAGTTTTTAGCATGAATGGAAGATCTATTTAGGGCTGATATTTGAATTTGGATGTAAGGAGATGGAATCAATTAGGTTTAGCACTATTTGTGCCTAAAGAACAAAATTAGTTTTGGGGAATTGATTGTTTTATTTCTCCTTCTAGAAGAGTCACCTTTCCACTCTGTCTCTTCTATTATCTCCTGTTTCTAACTCTAGCATATTCATGTTATGAAAAGCCAAAGATGTATTTTGGGCTATAAAGGAGTGAACACAATGCTCTCTGGATCTCAGTGGTACTAAACATGGAGGAGTTAACATATCTATCTTTTTCTATTGAATTAAAAATGCATGCATCAGCATCTGCCATGATTTATCATGAACTACTTTACAACTCAAAGGGAATGAGAAGCTGTTTCTGTAAACTACATTCGGCCCTGAAGTTTATTTTGTCTTGAAATCTCCTGTCTGCCACAGTGTTATTTCAAATAAAATTAGCAACAGATGGAAGATCTATACTGCAAAATAAAAGGCAGGGTTGTTTTTGCATTAAGAGAACTTACACGTTTTTAATTTGGGAAAGTTTTTCAAATAGCAACAGCAAAATAAGTGTCTCCATGGTTAAGACACATTGGCCCTTACTTCGGTGTACTAGCCATCTTGAAGATGCCATTTCTGCTTCTGTGCATTAGAAGTAATCCTGACAGCATTTTCTGTGGACTAAGACTTGGGCAGTAGGGCAAGGGCCTGCCCACTGGCCAGTGGCCAATGCCCAATATTTGTTAGCTGCTCTTCATGGGTGCTTCATCCATCTCAGTTCATGGAAGTCACATGTACCTCTCACATCCCTGGCATTGATTGTGTAGTAGGCAAACACAATTTCTGCAGAATTCCAAGTCCTGGGTCCCAATCCTAGTTTGACTAGTGGTAAAGACAAGATGCTTACTCTGTTTGGGTCTTGGTTTCTTCCTCAATAAAATGAGTAAGTCAGAGAGTTTTGTGTTTACTTATGTGAAAACAAAGAGAATATAAAGGAAGATGAAAGTTGCAAAAGGGAATATACTACTGGATTCTGAAATGAGGACCATCTGTTGAGAGAGATCAGGGTAGAAAGACACTAATGACTCTATAGCTCATGTTCATGATTGTTTGCCTGAATAAGAGTACTGGACCCTGCTGAATGACTGAGACCAGGGACTCTCCACCCTGATGACACATTTTAATCACTGAAGGGCTTACAAAGTATAAATATTTGAGTGTCACTCTAACTAGGCATGGGTGGGATCATGTGCCTGTGTTTTTAAAAGCATGTCAGGTATTGTCTAATGTGCAGCCAAGGCCATGAAATGTTGAATTAGACTGAGGAGAAGTGTAACCTCACAAGAAGGACTGGACTTTAAGTCATGAGCATGAGTTTTGGCTCAAGATTTGTCACCATCTTGAATGAAAATTTGAAAAACTAAAAAAAAAAAAAATTCCTTTGGAGATTACAAAAGCATTTTCCATTTCTCAAAGTCTGTTTCTGATTATTTAATACCACAACGACTGATGGTTATCAATTCAGGCAACCTGGTAGTGGTACCACAGAGGAAACCAGAAATTCATTGAAGAGTCTGAAACTGGAAGGATTCATTTTTACCGCACTGAAATTCATTTTGGTTGATTTAGTCTTAAAATAATTACTTCTATTGGCCTGGATAAATTTTCATCACTGGAGTAGTACCTAGTATATGGTAGATAATCAATAAATATTGGTTGTTAAATAATTAAATAAATAAGCATAATCACCATCTGTCCTAAAATCATACACATTGGTTTTGCTTGTTTACTATGCTTGTGTACACACACACACACACACACACACACACACATACATACATACATATGCACACAGGGATCCCATTATTTCGCAAATATGAAGTTACTTCTTGCTCTTCTGGCAAGACATGAAATCTTTGATACAGAAGTTTGAGGCTCTAGTCTCCGGGGGATACTAATATGTTATCCCCAGGAGATATTATAACAGAAGTGTATGTTGAAGGTGATGGGACTCAGCCTCAGATAGCCTTTAAGGCCTCTTTGAATTCCTCACTTCTGGGATATAAAGATACATGAAGAGCCTCAGGCCTTCCATTCTCTTGCCAGTGTTTGAACACCTGAACAAGGGTGGATCAAAGGCCGTTGGTTCTAGTGACCTTTTCCTTTGGGATCGTGAGATCCAGTGCTACTATTTTGAAGGATTCTGGATGTTTCTCTGCATTTGGGAAGATTTAATAAATTTGTGTACCATTTGAAATCATGGGCTTTAGAATTAAATGAGAAAATCAAATAAAATGAAAAGGAGAAGCTCAATCTGAGGTATTAGAGGTAGACCAGATTTCTAGAGCTCTAAGACCTGCTGTGCTCAGGGCTCGCAAATGCACTTGCATTGTTCCAGGCTGAATATTTATAAATCCGTGTTCTGAGGTGAAGATGTTACGAAAGGAAGTAAATGACAATGTGGCTTTTATACAGTTGGCCTTGGGTCAAAAACACAAACTGGTGGGCCTGTGATTATTTGATGAGCAGTTGTGTTTTGTGTATTTCACACCATGTGTTTTAAAAGACTGAATAGTCACCACCATTTTAAAATCAGAAGCTTTTGCATACATAAAAAGATTCTGTTTCTCCTGAAAATCTATCTATGCTAGACCCATATTTCCTTATGGCCATAAAGAACAGAATCAGAAGGCACTGGGGCCCTTCTAATGTGACATGTAGTTCCAGAATATCCTACTTGGCCCTTCTCTCATTATGGTGATCTGCCTGGCCTCTGGAGGTGTTGGTTTTAACGTCCTCTGCAGACATGGCGGTATTTTAGGAGTATGTCCTGGCACCCAGCATGACTAGGACCCTCTTTGTCACTGCTATAATTTTTTTTTTCCACAGAGTAAAACTCAAGACAGCCAACATCATCTTCTCCCATTCTACGCCTCTTACATCCTGGGTTTTTCTCTTTTCTATCCCCCAAATCTGAATACTTTTTACTTTTAGTAAAAAGGATGGTTATGAATAATTGCTCTTGGACAACATTGCAAATTGGCGGTCTTCTGGTTTAATGGTCTTCTAGGGCTGCTACAGCAAAGCACCACAAACTGTGTGGCTGGAAATAATGAAAGTTAATTTTCTTACAGTTCTGAGACCAGAAGTCCAGACTCTAGGTGTTAGCAGCATTGGTTCTGTCGGAGGTTCTGAGGGAAAACCTGTTCATTGCCTTTCTCTTAGCTGCTGGTGGTTGCCGGTAATCGTTGACATTTCTTGGCTTTGACATTCCTCTGTCTCCCTCCTCCTGTGGGTCTTCCTGTGCCTGATCTCTGTTCTCTCTTCTCCTATGGATACTATTCATATTGGATTAAGGACTATGCCATGATGATCTCATGTCAATTACATCTGCAAATATCCTATTTCCAAATAAGGTCATATTCACAGATACAGATGATTAGGATTTGAACATTTCTTTAGGGGACACAGTTAAACCCATAAAAATCTAGGTCAGTTGGTCATATAACTACAGACCCAAATACCTCCTATCTTTAATTTGTCCACACTAGTCTGCTCGACACCCTACCCAGTCAAATCTGGAACTTTCTCCTTCCTCATCCTGCTCCCTCCATGGAAGATCTCATTCCATGTCAGTATTAGGTGATTAAATAAGTGCACAGTAGGAATGTTAAACCACATTAACTCTCTAAAGTTTATCTTCATTGTTGAATTAAGGGTATTTTCTGGATCATAAGAGTAATGCAAATTTGGTGTATAAAATTTGAACATTATAAGAAAATTTCAAAGTTTGAATTAGACCACTGAGAAACAACTCTTAATTTGGTTCATTTTCTTCCAGATTTTATTCTTTTCATTTTAAAAATAAAAGTGGTATAATTTTGTATCTTTATACTTAATAAGTATTTTTCCATATAAACTATTTTACTATGTAATAATGTTAATTTTAAAAATTTATTGCTTTCTATATACCAAGTATACCCTAAACACTTACCTAATCTGTTCTTTAAAATATTCCTAAGAGGTAAGTACGATTATGCCATTTTAAGAATGAGGAGGGAAAAACTAAGGACATTGTTCCCCTAGAGCTACACAGCTGTAATCTGTAGAATTCAGGATTCAAACCTAGCTCACCAAAGTTCAGAACTTGCACTGACACTTATCTTAGAAATGAGTCAGGATTCATTTTCTGTTTACATGGAAAAGGGAATCTCAGAAAGACTTGGATTTGGTAATAAAATAAAGGCAAATAAATCATCTCCTCTCATCAACTTCACTATACTCCTCACTCCCCAAAAGACCTTAGTGCTTTCAAATCCTAAGCCTATATTCTCCCTCCTTCTCACACCCTCACACCATCCAGTTGTATAATCCAGAAAATTATTCTCCCCTCTTTCTGTCTGTCTCCTCCCTCCATAACCCACCCATTGCCAATTGGCTAAGGAGCCAGCGTTGGTTCTTGATATCTCTTTAAGCTCTCTTCTCCCTATGCCTTCCAGACCACCATCCTCTGTGACAGGGAAACCTGGCGTTGCATTGGTTCTGTTTGTTAGTATCTTTGACTATTGGGAATTCTTTCTTTGTTTATTTTCTATCAAAGAGTGAGCAATGTAGCTACGGATGGTCTGAGTTGCCACAATAGCTATCAGTTTCTCAAGGGGAGTAATCAGGGTAAAGGAACTCACCTCAGTTGCTGGATAAGAATTAAAGTGGGAAGTACCATTTTTCACTGGCTTCTTCACAATATTCTAGAACAGTTTTAAGTCACTGTTTTTGTCTTCTGATGGCATCCAGGAGAGTCTTGAGAATCAGGGCTGGACTATGGGGCTGAGAGATCTAAATTCAAGTTCTAACTCTGCTAATTAGTATTTGGGCCAGCTTGAACCAGCTACTTGTTCTAAGTCTATGTTGGGTTATTTTAACAAATGATCACAAGCAAAGTGATCTAAAACAGGAGCAATGTATTCCTTTGGTTCTGGAGACTGGAAGTTGGAAACGAGGTATTGGCATGGCTGCGTGTCCTCCTGAGCTTCCAGGGGAGGAGTCTTCCTTGTCTCTTCTGGTAACCCCAAGTGTTCCTGGGCTTTTGGCAGCACATCTGTGGTCTCTGCCTCCATCTTCACTTGGCTTCTTTCCATGTATGATGTATTTACATGTGTGTGTGCTAGTTTTCTCCTGAGGATAAGAAAGGTGAACCTTAATCCAGTATGACCTTGTCTGAACCTGATTCCTTCTTCAAAGACTTTCTTCCTAGACAAGGTCACACGCACAGGTCCTGCGGGTTACGACTTCAACAGGTCTTCTGAGGGAGACATGATTCAACTCTTAAGCCTCAAACTGGCTCCCTGACCTGTAAAATGGAGATAATAATCCCTGCTAGCTTTGGCTTTTGCGAGGACTGAATGATAAGCATGAGGAGAATCTCACAAGGTGCTGCAATATAGCTTGACTTCAGCAAAAGTATTCTCAGCCCTTTACCTTCTTCTCCATACCTCCTCTTTTTCTCCCATGCAGATACCTTGGTCTCTGTTTTGGCCATTTCTTTTTGCTCAGGGTAGAAGCGTAAAACAAACAAATATTCACATATGACCTGATTTCATCCTTTCTGCCATTAATCCAGAAGGTGATAATGAAGTGCATTCTTTCCAACTAATGTATTTCCCTTTTACAATACTTCCAGAAAGAACCCAGAGTCCAATGGCATGTAAAAGACTTCTTCATACTTGCCAGTACATCATCCCCAGGTCTTCTGTGAGCACAGATTCTTTTGAAGAAGAAAGCTGCAGAGAAGCCTGTTCCACCCCAGTGTCATCTGGTGAAAGGGATGAGGATTCACTGAGTTTCACTCTCAGAGAGAAAGTTCAAAAGAGAGTCAGCAAAACACCCAAGCAGGCCTGGAGCAGCCCATTTTTGGAAACCAAAATGGCAAATAAACCCAGTCGACCACACTCGGAACAACCTATGTACTTGGAGACCGCAATTAGGCACATGAGACTTCAAAACCAGTCTTGGTGCAATTCCCAGGGAAATTCTGGTAAGTATCACCTGGTTCCTAGCTTTTCCTTTTTAATCACAACCTACCACCTTTTGATTTCCATATAAACAAAAAAAAGTAATTGAACCACTGGCAGATCATATCCTAGAAAGTATAATAAGAACTGTATCAGTCAGTCCTTAATGAGAGTCTACTTTTTATATTGCTGTTGTATTGGAGGAGAGAACATGTTTGAACTGATGACAGGTGATTTGATGATTCAGGTGTCGTACCAGATAATAATGGCAGTTATTATCATCATCCCAGCCCAATTTATTAAACTCTAATCATATGCTAGACTTTGTGCTGAGCATTTTACATTATTTTATATAACACTTAGGCAGAAAGTATTATTATTATTATGATTCCTATTTTACAATTAAGGAAGCCATGAATTCACAGTGTAGGGCAATGGGTATGATAATGAAGTGCCTTGAAATCATATGTCATAGTAAGAAAAATCATTAAAAATAAAGGAAATGAACCAGAAGGAAAGGACTTTGAAGCAGGAAGAGCTTGGTCCAAGCCTCCGGTGTCTCCCATTTCAGTTTGTAGTCATAACAAAGTCCCCCTATGTTCCTTAGCTGCTACTTTTTTTCCCTCTGTAAACTAATGACAATTACTACTTTGAAAAGCTGTTGTAATTAGAGGATTGATATAAATAAAGTTCCCTGAAAATAGTAGGGACTGAATGATGGTGAGGATGGTGGTGTTTCTGATGCTGGAGGAGAGAAAAAAGAAAGGGACACGTGCCTGTCTACAAATATCTAGGCGCTTTCAAGTAGAAGGATTAGGCTGATATAATGTAGTCTTTTTTTCTTTTAAGGGAATTTTTGAGGTAGATTTAACTCCAAATATTTGCACAGTTTTTTAGAGTTGACTCAAAGAAGAGAGGGATGAATTTTGACTTAATATGAAGGAGATCTTTCTTTGAACTGGACAAAATGTACTGCTTGGGCAGAAGAGCTAACTAAGGCAGGGGTCTGGGAGACCTGCTGTCAGAGATACTGAGTCAGAGATTCCTCTATTTCTGGCAGGCTGGGGTTGATGGTGGGATGCAGAGAAGCTAGTTGATTGACACGATTTGAGTCTTGCAATGTACGAGGCAAAGCACTAAAATCTGACTGTACATCTTCAAGTTTAATCTATATGATCCTCCTCAGAAAGGAACTGTTATTTTCTCATGGTTACGATGCAGAATCTGAGAGAGGTTCTGTGATTTCAGGGCTGAAGCAAGAATTTCAGTCTTTCATTCAACTCTGGGTCAGAGTATCCTTATAGTATGGTTCTAAATAGAACAGCAGTGGTTTTTGGTATTGAGGTCTCACCATGTACTTAATGCTTAACATTTTATCTTTTTCTTCCCTCACTTACTTAACTAGTTTCCTTTTTCATTTTTTAAAAAGCCTTCAGTGAAATATTACCTACTTGGGTATTTTCTAATCTCCTGTCTTGCTTTGTTTTTCTTCATGGGTTTTTATTACCAGTGGACATTATAAATTTGTTTATTTGCTTATTTATGAGTCTTCTTCCTTCTTTAGGGATCTTGTCTGTCTTATTTCCTTCTGAATCTCTAATGTCCATTTTACTGCCAGGCATATATCAGGCATTCAAATATTAACGAATTAATAAGTGAATGAACAAATTTAGTCTCATTGTGAATTAGGTAATGTGATATCCATGTTTTGTGTAAAAACAGAGATGCTTAACCCAGGTGATATGCCAGGAATAATTCTGACCCTAGATCCTTGTTTTTTCATTAAACTACACTGACCTTATAAGGCAGTTTGCTGCAAAATGCATCATTACTGAAGTACTTTGAGGGAAGGAAATTCTATTCTTTGACTTAAGACAGAGACAGCATTTTAGTCATGTTCTGTTGCTCCAAATTCCAGAGTTCTATCCATATTCTCTGGTGGATTCTTCTTGCACTGAATATTGATGACAGTGAATGGATCATCTACCCAGGATGGAAATCCAAATAAGCAACTATTAACTTTTTACAAAGTGATGAGTTTGAAAGTGTTGGAATGTCATTCCATCTTTATTTTCAGGAAATAATTCTCACTTTGGACAAATCAGATTCACTAATTCCCCCCACCCTGCGTTTGACTTATGTATGTTGAGTGTATCCAATGCATATCAGGCATAGGACAATGTATAATGAACTAAATTGAATTACTTAGGGATATACTGACTGTATGACATCCATTGTTAGGAAGATATTGTGTATTTCAAATTTTAACATATTTTTGAATTTGCAAGTGATCCTGTGAGTTTTTCAAATAGTCTAGACATCTACATGTCATTCAAAGCCCTTTAAAAACTTATTAAAAGTGATTTGAAGCATGTGAATTATTGAATTATTATCTTAACTCATTACTGAAGAATTAGCCTTTAATTTTTTTTGTGGAAGTTAAGAGGCAGAATTTCTCAAAAACTTCAAAATTACACACACACCTGCATAAAAATGCAGGTGTGTGTGTGTGTGTGTGTGTGTGTATTGCTTTATAGTCTTGGCTGCATTTTTAAAAAAGTAGCAGATCTTACATGTGACAAAATGATTTGACTGGGTAACAACAACAAAAAGCTTTATTAGTGTTAGTGTGTACGTGTGTGTTGTGTAGACAGCTGTAGGTTAGTCCACTGTTTAATTTTCAACTGGTCTACAATTTCGAATAAAATCCATGAATAACTTCCTCTTGGGTCTTTAAAAATCATCAGTTGTCAGCCTAAATGGGCCACAGACCCTTTTATTTTTGCATGACATCTCACTCCTTTGTAATAGTAAGTTCCCATTCCTCAACTGTTCCCAAATTTAGAAGTTGATGCTCTATTTTAGTCACCAATTCGTCCCCTCTCCCCTTAGAAGTTTTGAAAAATTATCTTGAAACAAGGTTTTCTGAAAAATTTGTCAAAATTATTTTGGAGTGGGGGAGGTGCTTTCAAGCATCAGGAAAGGAATAGACAACGCTTTGGATTTTTGTTTTTTGCTTTTTTCTTAAAGACACTGGAGGGGAGGAAGCGCCTGAAGGTAGCGCCCGGGGACTTTCCTTTCTCTCCGCACTGCAAGCTTCCAATTCTAGCATCGCGTTGGCGGGGAGCTTGCGGCTGGCGGTCCCGCACTCCCGCCCTCCTTTGCCTTCCAGGTCTGGCCCAGAGACCTTTCACCGCCATCGGCCTGTGCAGGACCGAGCCCCGCTCCGCGCAGCAGAGCGCAGGGTGGAGTTCCTCGGAGTCCAAGCTGGAGGAGACGGGAGACTCCAAGGCACACCCAGATTTCCAAAAAGAGCTCTTAGTCGCTCCCGGAAATGCAGTCGGAAGAAGCGCGGTTGCCATGGCACCGGAGATGCTCCCCAAGCATCCTCATCTCCCGGAGGAGAGGAGGCTGCGGGCAGACGCCTCCCTCTCGGGCAATCTGGCGGAGGAGCCCCTTCCTCGGTTCGCGGGTGCTTTCACCCATTTCCACTCCAAGAGATTAATAAAGGTTTGCGACGCGGCGCCCCCGCGCCCGCCCCGGCGTTTCCATACGGCCTGTTCACAGGCTCTTCCGAGGCCGGTGGTGAATGCTCACTTGCATTGACCGCTGCGAGGGAATTGTTCGGCGGCCGCGGCCGGTCTTCAAATCAATGCCTGCCCAGAACAACGGGAAGGGCCTCAGATGTACTGGTTTCCACAGAACCATTGTTAGGCTTTTGTGAAGCATTTTTGAACCTAATAAATAATGTCAAAAGTCTCTATCGCAGCCAAAAATGTTCCTTTTGAAGCATTTCTAATAGTATTTTTGTTCTGCAGTGTCTCCCAGTGTTACAAAGAATTCGTGCCGCACAATAGGGATGGGGTACACCGCGTGCCACTTTGCGACGTGCCTACCCGGATTGCAAGGGTCCATCTCTTTGTTTGGCTTTTGCAGGTAACCGGTTTCACTGGCCAACTTCGGCTCTGGTTTAAGGATGTTTTCTAAGGGCCTTTAGAATTTCTAAACAGAGGGTTGAAGAACACAACTGAATATCTGTAATTTAATAGTTCACATGAAATTTGATTATTCCCAATGTGCCTAGGGAAATTCTTCAGGCAATATTCGGCTTTTTATGGCAGAAACCTGAAGCTGGATCTTGAACTGAGACCTTGAAACACTTGGAAGTAGGTTTAATGTAAAAAAAAAAAAAAAAAAAATTCAACTTCATAATTTGTAGTTGCAAACACCAGCGGCTCACTGAATGTGTTATCAAGATGATCTTTCTTAGCAACAGGGTTAACTTAATATCTAAACGTAGCAGCTTTTCATCATGTTGTAATGCTGAGACCAACTTAACCAAATGATTTTATGGGATTAGTTTTTTTTCTTTTAGTGTGGCATTTTATTTTCCTTTTCAAATGTTCAGAGAGAAACAGGAATCAATGTAAAGAGTAGATCATATGCAGTTCTGTATTCAAGTTTCTTGTTATTTCCTGCAGGCTTGAATTATAGAGTTCAAATTTAAAATCTTGATGAATTACATTGTTTTTGCTTCCAAATTTATACATTTGATATATATTTACATAATTTATGTATAATGTATATATAAATATATGTATGTATGTGTATATATATATAAGTATATATGATGGCTATATTATATATACAATCTATATGGTATATATTGTATGTATATATGTGTGTGTGTATAGATATGATGTCTACATTTAAGACATCATCATGTTTCAAGTCTAAATTTAAGTCTCAGAGATTCAGTAGGAATGGAATATTATGAAAATTTGTATGTCCTTATATGTAGGAATTTGTTTAGTTCTTTGAAAACTGTTTAATTTCTTTAAATAGTAGCATTCTCTAAGATAGTTTAAAGAAAAGTGATACACCCAAACTTTAGAGCTTTGCTGGTTCTAGATTAATATGGGTTTACAGTATGACTTTTACTTTTATTATTGTTTGCTAACAGTTTTGTTATAAGAGAATGGACAGGTTATTAATGGTGATTTCTGGAGTTCCCCAAGTATATAATGGCATCTGCTCACCAGAGTTCATGTAACAATGGTAAGTTCAGCTTCACGTCATCAGATTGGGGAGAGGTATATGGGCAAATTGATTCTATTTATGTAGACTTTTGATCCTGGGATATTTAAATTTGCTCTTTAATTATGAGTTGGAACAATGATTTTTTTTTCAGGACAAGAAATCATTGCTTTAGGTGATTCTGAAACAACCAAAACTTCAGACAGGTCAGTTTCAAGAACAGAAAAATGTATTTGATAGAGTAGATGGATTTCCTCAGCTGTAGAAATGCAAATTAGTGAATTTATTGACAGTGTATTATAGAAGAAGCAGGTCTGTTCACAATTGAGAAAAGTGATGCAGGCCAAAGATATAAACTGTGTGATACATCATATTCTAAAGCAGTTTTCCAAAGTGTGTTCCATAGAAACTATTACTGGAAGGACGTTGTGAGATGGGGATTCTATAGAAAAACACATGTGAGAGATGAGGTCCACCATGCTCTCTCTTACAATAATACATTAGACCTCTGAGAATTTCCACAATGAAAAATCCAATAAATTCTATTTAACCCAACTATTCCTGATTTTATTTAATCAAGGAACCCTGATGTGTGTTTGTGTGTGTGTGTGTGTGTGTGTGTGTGTGTATGTTTGTACACATCTTTGTATTTTTTAAAAATAACACCTGTCAGTGTCTTGCAGCATTACTGTCCTGTGGAACACACTTGAGAAAATGGTTGAGAAAACATTGTTCAAAAGTCTATGCTAATTGATGATGATGGGGGGTGGCTAGGGAAGAATAGGGTTTCTTTAGGTAGAGGGGAGTGAAGGGAGGGGAGGGGGCATGGGGGTATGAAGAAGAGCAGAATGAATCAGACGTTTTCACCCCATGTACATATATAACTGTACGACTAGTGGGATTCTACACCATATATAACCAGAAGAATGTGAAACTATACTCCACATCAAAATGCCTTCTACTGTCATGTATAACTAATTAAAACAAATAAAAAATTAAAAATAAAGGGTTTTGCTGCTAAAACAAACAAACATAGAAGTCTATGCTGAATATACCAAGTCTGTGAACACTGGCTAGGGTTCAAAGTAAGGATGTCTTCTTAAATAAGTGAAGTAAGAATCAGAACTCAGAAAGAAGCCTTTCAAGATCCCCTTCTTCTCTGGAGAAGTGAAATGAGCTGCTCCTGGGTGGTTGTCCTTATTCTGGGTGCTCGTGGCTGGGAGAAAGTCAGCTGGTCCATTTCTGACCAGCAGCCTGCCATGCTGAGACAGTGATGCACGAGTGGCCGAGAGTGACTTAGGATTGTGGGCTGAGGGCATGCAGGGCCTTCTGAATGATCGTACTAAAACTCAGAACAAAGGCAAATGCAGTTAAATCTTTCCCAAGGTTATTATTTCTGGAAACATTGCTGAATTAAACAGTCATAATTGAGGATGAATCAATTTCGGGGAATAAACAACATGTGCTTATTTATAGCACAGACAGTGAGGACGGGAATCAGGTCCTATGGTGGGAAATGATTGTTGTGTAGGTTCTGCTTTCAGCTTTTACTTCTTCAGGGGTATGTGATTTCATTATAATACATTTATTATCACATACTCTAAGTGTCTCCTAAGGAACATGATATGTCACTTTATGGAAAAAATATTTTTCTGAAAATGCATTGAAAAATAGACATAGATAAATGTAAAATATTGGTGCACTGAAGAAACTACATATTTAAGACAATCTCCGGTTAATAATGTTTTCAGGTGTAGAATGCTTTTATAATACAAAATAAATGGTAATTACAGTTAGCTAGTATTTATTGTGTATTATATACTAGGGACTGTGATAAGCATTTTGTGTGTATTAATTCATTTATTTCTCACAATAATTCATGAAGTAGTTATTATTACCTCAGTTACATACATGAGGAAGCCTCATTTTTAATGATGATTACATATACATATAGACATACATATAATAGATATATACACAAATAAGCTTAAAACTCTTATTGTGTAATATAAATTTTTACTTTATATACAAATATGTATTACATATGATGTTATAAAGCTGGGAAATATGTACATATGAATATGCATGTGCATTCCACCAACTTTTATAAATAAAATTTTATTACATGCTGTTGGTGCCTATGTGAGGTGAGTGTTATAGTTTGGATCTGGAATGTTCCTGAGAAGTGCATATGTTAAAGACCATGCAGCAATGTGCATTTGGGGCTTTTAGGCAGTGGGTGGATCCTGAGGGCTATAACCTCACCAGCAGGTCAGTCCATTTGCCGGATTAATAATTTGAATGGACTAGTGAGTGGTAACTGTAGGCAGTGGTGGGGTGGGCATGGCTGAAGGAAGTAACTGGGGGGATGCCCTTGGGGACTCTATCTTGCCCTTCCTTCTTCCCCTCTCTTCCTCTGCTTCATGGCTACCACATGCTGAGCAGCTTTCCTCCATTGATGGTGCCTATCGCCATGATGTTCTGCTTTGCCTCAGGCCCTAAGCAATGGAGCCAGCCAAGCATGGGCGGAAACCTCTGAAACTGTGAGCCAAAATAAACCTTTCTTCCTCTAAGTTGTTTATGACAGGTATTTTGGTCATAGCAACAGACAGCTGACTAACAGTGAGTACTGAAACTCTACTATGTGTCTTCACTCTCGAAAGCATGGTAGACAATGGGAAGTGATCATGTGGGTTGACCACAAATAGTATGTTTGAACTCTTTGGAGAGCAAAACAAGAATCAAGATTATTTTCACCTAATTCTTTTTGTTTGAAAAGACATCAACCCTGTGAATAAAGGCTCAGAAGACAAGGGAGGGGAAGGTGGCGTCAGGTTTATGAAACATGGCAACACTTTCCAAGGTTTTTGAAGTTGATCAATATCAAACTTGCGAGGGGGCAGGGTGGCATTATGGAAACAGCTAAGGGACTGGGTCTGACCCAGATCTGAAAAGTCAGGAAAGTGTTGGCTACTGTGACCAGACCTGGGTGTCAGTTCCACCATCTGACCAAAATTTCTTCACTGTTAAATTGGAGTGAAATATTTTTTTTTCTGCAAGGGATAATTTGAGGACCAAAATATTTACCATCAAATAAAAGCATTTAGAAAAGTGAGAGTAGCATGCAAGTGCAAATCATAATTTTAGGACTAACATGAATAATCGTTAGTATATACACTTGCAGAGGCAAGAGTTTTTGTATACCACATCGCTGACCTTCACCACCGACTTCATGAAGTCAGCAGTATTATCCCATTTACCAATAGAGAAACTAAAACATAGACAAAGCCATATGGCCCATGATCCTCCCTGCAACCATGCTTATAAACATTATGCTACAAGAGCCCATACAAAGAAAATTCTATATTTCACAACAATGCATGTCATTGATAAATTAACAGATGAATCATTGCAAACCTTGGATTTGAAAAGTTCATTTTAGAGTACAGAAAGGCAGGTGGCATTCTCCAAATGTGATTTTGTAGCCCAACTCTGTAAAAGAACCCGAAACTCCACAGACATGGGAAAGACAAGGCAGTACTCCTGTGAGTATCATTGTGGTATTAAGGATCTGAAGTCATGTGAGGATCCAGGAAAGAGGTTACTGTCAGGGAAAGAGTTGATATTAAGAAAAATGCCCCAGAATTCTTAGAATGTGTGGTGTCCTTCCTACACAGTCCAAGACCTTCGTGAAATATGATTTTCTTCATCAGGGCTTGTCCACGGTCTTTGCTGTGTCTAGGCGCCCATTCCCATTGAGTCCTCTGTGTCCTCTCTGCTTTGCTTTCCCTCTGCTAGGGGAATCAATCTGATCTTGTAAGTCAGGAGCATGGGATCAACCCCGAAGTGTTGACTGGGTTTTTTCTATCTGAAGTAGTTCGTCGTGAGGGATTTGAGAATTGTGGTTCAACTTGACTTGCATTTATTTTCACCATATACCAGGTATTGGCCTTGGTCCTGGGAATGTTGACTCAAAAGGACACAATCCTTCTTGACAAGCTTAGCCTGTAAGGCTTAGTTCTGTCATTTATTCATGCTACAATGCTTATTGAATACCCACAATATGCTAGCCACCTTTTTTTTTTTTTTTTTGGCCAGGGATAAAGCAGTGAAGATTCATTGTGGTCAAGTAAATCTAGGTTGACATTAAATAATGACACAATAATGTTCAGGGCTGTAATCCTTTAATATCAATTCTGAAATCTCAAATCTTGGAAAACCAAAAGCTCATTTGGCATCAATTATGAGCCAAACCAAAGAGAGACTATCAATAGTCTTTATCTCATTCAGCGTGAATGTTCATGTTTTTTATTAAATATTTTTTTAGTTGTTGATGAACCTTTATTTTTTATTTATTTATTTATTTATATGTGGAGCTGAGAATCGAACCCAGGGCCTCACACATGCTAGGTGAGTGCTCTACCACTGAGCCGCAACCACAGCCCCTGTCCATGTATTTTGATGAAGATGTGTTAATATGTTTGATTGTGGGCTTGAATAGTGTTAAACAATGCACAAGATGCACAATTTATTCTCCATTATCTAATATTGTAGTTTATTGGGAATAATGTGAAAAAATTCTAAACGCCATCCAAACTCAACTGACCCAGACAGTTTTATAAAAAGGATTTTGATTTTGATGTTTAAATTTAAGTGCAGTGGAAATTTAGAGAAGGGAGAGAACAGTTTGGGTTGAAATAACCAGAGGAAACTTCCAGAGGCAGAATTTGAGCTTGGTTTTGGAAAGCAGAGGATTTGAAAGGGCAAATAGTGGGTAGAGAGGGAAATGCCAACCAGGTGCAAATCAACTGCTATAGAATCTGAAACTTACACATTTTGAAGAGGTCTCTTCAAGGAAGAGGATAACAAATTGATGAATATGGTTAAGTAGAGAGACTTGGAAGGGTGCTTACAGATGGAGGATCCTGAAGATTAAGTTTCATTTGTTTCCTCATGAATTCATTTTTGTTCAAGATCAATAGCGGGGCTAATTTGTTCTATAAGTAGAACGTACTTGATGATTATAAATAATAAACATGAATGTTGTCACATGGGGTAAAGAAGAGGAGATGGTTTCCTGGGTATGGGCGGAGGTGACTCACTCATCTTTTTGAATTGTTTGGGATTTCACAATTTGACAACAAACACAGTCAACTGATACTAGTTTGTGTGGCTTTGGGAAAAGGGTCCAAATAATTTTTAAAGAATGAATCCAACTGTGAGTATATTTTGGAATGTAAGGCTTTTATCAATTTTTTCATGTTTGATTCAATAATCAGTTGCTGAAATTTAAAGATTTGTCAATCATAAATTCCTTACTATTGATAAATGAAAAGCTCTTCAAAGAAGAGAAAGCTGCATTTCATTTTGAGTCTTACCTTTTTAGATGACATTTGGGGACAGCTTATCTTTAGGTCTCAGGAGATGAATTTGAATTTTAGCAGATGCAACACATACACGTACACACACGAATTAAACCTAAGGGTATTGTATCATGGAACTATGTCCCCAGCACTTTTCATTTTTTATTTGAGGCTGGCGTTGAACTTGTGATCCTCCTGCCTCAGTCTCCTGAGTAACTGGTATTACTATGGCATGAGCTCAGAATATTTTTTAAGATAAATACTTTATGATTATAAGGGAAATTTCAATTACTAATACTTTCATGAAAAGTTTTCCAAAGATATCCACAATCATTATTTTCACTCATACAAACAATGCTGACAGTCAATGTGTATCAAGTACCTAAGATGTGCCAAACACTGCTTTTTTAAATTGCAGCATCCCTGCTTCCTCCCCTGCCACACTTTTTAATCTTTTGTATTTATTGATTCATTGATTTTTTTTTGCCACAGAAGTTTTTGCCATTGTTTCTGACTTGTTTACTTTGATAGAGCAGATTTATTATATTGACATACCATACGAGTCACCTATTAAAACTGAAAAATAATTCATTAGATTTTAGCATATTCCCATATGTGTGCGACCCTCACCGAAGTCCAGCTTGCATTTTATCTGCTCAGGGAGAAGCCCTGTATTCTTTAACTGTCACCCTACTTTCCTCCCCACCCTTACACCCTAAAAAAGCACGCACCTGCTGTCTCTGGAGATTTCCCTATTCTGGACATGGAGTGGAACTCTATAATGTATGCTCTTTTGTGACTGACCTCTTTCATTTAACATAATTGTTCAAGATTCATAAACACGTGTTACATAGTGTGCCAGTAATTCCTTTAGATGGTGAGATGGCATTCCATTGCACGGACACACCGCATCTTGCTCATCCGTTCATCTGTTGGCGGATTGGAATTGTTTCCACCTTTAGACTATTGTCAGGAATGCTGTTGCAAACATCTGTGCCCAGCGTTTGTGTAGACAAAGGTCTTCTTTTCCCCTGGATGCAGTGTCTTCTTTGTTCCTCACAATACGCTGTGGCATGTTGCCATTACCCCCTTGTACACAAGAAGAAACAGAATAGAGAGGTGATGTTACTTGTCCAAAGTCATGTGGCCGAGCTGGGCCCTACACCCAGGCTGGCTGATTCACATTTACTGTGCTGCTTTGCTCTGTGTCAGTGTCTCTTGGATGGCTTTCTAAGTTTTCTTTATTAGGGATATCTAAGAAATTATGCACACGTGCACACACACACACACAGAGACCACTATTCAAATGGCTGGTTCACTCCCCAGCCATTTGCCAGTCATCGACTAAATATTACACAGATTTCCTAAAGTGTATCCAGAAAACAAAATCCTGAAAAAAATATAATGACTCATGTGGACTTAGCATCCCTTGCATATATTGATATCACTTTTTAAAATCATATTTTCTCACTTGCACTTGTCTTTCCAATCCATAGTGTGGCTGGGCTTTTGGAATGGCAAAAAAAAAAAAACCCATTGCCTAAACTGTCTATTAACCGATGCTCTTGAGGTCAGTCCCCTCCCCCCTTAACCCTTCTTTGGGGTGAAATCAGAAATCAGTATTGCGTGTTAGTTCCTTCCTTCCCACACCTCCTCTAGGTTAGAGTTGAATTCTTTGAGATCGAGATTTTTTTGTGTGTGTGTGACTTTAACAATGTTCTCTTCACATGTCCTTGCATAGGCCCAACAATTGCTTGTTGACCCATTTTAACCTCTTTTGAGCGTCATCTTCAAAGTGTAACTGTCCTTGACAATGAAAGAGACCTTCCTATTGTCTGGTCCTTCCAGGCAATCTTAGCATGGAGCTCAATGGCTTTCAGATGGAGGAGTTGGCTAGAGGAAGGAGACAAAGTAAGCTGTTGTTCCTGGGTGACTTTTCTAAAGTTCTCCTTTTCTCTCTTAGAATGGTGCATTTCTATAGACGATGACAGACGTTTTGACAGGTGCAATATGCTTTGAACTGTTGTGTCCGATAATTCTTTTGTCTTGGGTTTTCCCAGCAGAGTGGTACATCTGAAGATGCTGATATGCATATTGTTTGGTGTTCATTTAGTGTGCTGAAGCCTTCCTTCTTGCTTTCTCTCCACCTCTCTCTTTAGGCACTTTGCACGCACGTCACTAACACAGATGGGAAGGCAGGCATTAGTGCAGGAACCCCTCCCCTCCTACCCACCCCCCCTTTTTTAAAAAAAAAATGGAAATCCCTTCTTGAATAGTTTTCTCCTTTTTTTAAAAAAAAAGGAAGGGAAGAACAAAAAATTACCAAGAGGCATAAAGAAGCGGAAATTATATATGGCCTAATAACACAATGACAATTGTTTGCATTTTGGAGTGTACCCTTGCATATATTTTGCTTAGCACATCCACATATAGAACTCTTTTTGTAAACATGAACTTGTACCACACCTAGAGTTCTATAAACACTGATTTCCCCTCACCACAAAGAATTGTGGGTATTTTGCAATATCAACAGTCATTGTTATAGAGAATTTTTATTGTACCCTAATTTAATTAAACATTTTACTATTTTGAAGCATTTTAGTTGCAAATTTCATTACAGTAAGTATTTTTTTGCAATGAATATAATACATTTTACACCTTTGTTTTGTACTCTTCTGATTATTCTGTTAATTACTAAATGTGGAGGTACCTGTCAAGATACAAAAAAAAAAAAAATAAAACTTTTGACATCTTTTGCCCACGTCTAGAAAGTTTGCTAAGTATTTCATCTAACCTGCTCTCTGACTTGTAGAACTTAAGGAAAAATGATGATATCAGTTAGAAAAGACTTAGCCTAAACCAAAAATGGACACGGAGATTCTGAATTAAATCATTTTGCCTCTTCATGTTGGTCACGATGAATTAGATATACATAGATTTTTTTGGCTTTGGTATCAATGTGGTAAAATTTTCATCTGAAAAATCAGAGTTTCTCTTTGAGAACTAAAACTTGGGGTTTTCAAGTATATAGTGGAATAGCACTTGTTTCATATAGAAAATGATATGGAAATAGAACCTTAACTGACCCAGTTTGCTTCTCTGACCTTTCGTCTATTTCTTTTAAACGTGGTTGTTACCTGACACCTTGTTCTAAGCATGACTAAAGAGAACAGATTGAACCAAAATAACAGGGACATGTTTATAAAGTAAAATAAATAAAAATTGCCTTGCTCCTTGTTACAATTCTACGTTTTTACTTCAATTTTTATTTTTCCATATTACTAAGAAAATTCTAAAATTTGAAGAAGTACAAACTAATAAGGAGTTTGGGATTAGGAGTTTTGCTAATGTAAGAAATGATTATGAAAGAGTTTGAATAATAATAATTATTATTATTATTAATATTATTATTTGGTGGTACTGGGGATGGAACCCGGGGCCTCACCCAGGCTGGGCAAGCACCCCACCACTGAGCAGCATCCTCAGCCCGTAAAGGGGATTTTGAGATGTTTACTTATCTATCTTTCAGAACCTTCTAAAGCCACCCTGAGAGGCTGGGGTCGTGGCTTAGTGGTAGAGCGCTTGCCCAGCAAGCATGTGTGAGGCACTGGGTTCCATTCTCAGTACCACATATAAATAACGGAGTAAAATAAAGCCACTCTGATTTATAAATAGAGGGAAAGTCAATGCAGAGAACCTTTTCCAAGTCTGACATGCTGAGATCTGGTTTCCAGAGGGTGTAAAAAGATAGCGTGGGTGATGGAAAATGATGAAATATTTTTAGTCTGAGTGAAAAGAAAAAAGATTAAATGCTTATTGAAAATGACAGGTGAAAGGACTTGCAAATTTCAAATATAGTTACGTTAAACTAGATAAGGCAATCAATGCTTGTTTCTAACTTGGTTCCTCTTCTTGAACCTTGTGATGATCATGCCTGGTTATCTTGGGCCCCCCGCGCCCCCCACACCTGGCTTCCCTGGCTCTAGAGTTTCCACTTTGTTTTCCTCAGAACTCTCCAGAGTCCGCAATGAGCCCTTGATGTGAAAGGTCAAGGTAGGCTGTGAATTCTGCCAGGTTCCAAAGCTGTGCGTGCTCCAGGGTCCGCAGCAGGACCCTGGGAGCGTGAGCAGCGCGGGTCACGTGGTCCGCTGACCCCTCTCTGGGTTTCGTGACTCTCTGCCTAGTAACAAGTGATTAATGGTGGATGGTAACTTTGAGAGCAGGTCTCCTCAGGTCCCCTGAGTTAGAAGACTTCCTCATTATCTTAGGCCTTTTCACTGGAAATTTTACTCACAAATTAGGTTGAACAGAGTCTTCTCAAAGAAAATTATTTTCGGTATTTGGTCATCGGGGAGCAGAAGGCTCACGGTCATTGACTGCATTGAGGAAGGGTCGGGAGGCGAGCGTTGATTGAAAACCCGGGATGGTCCAGGCTTCCCCCTCCTCGGCTCCAGGCCTGGGGTTTCAGAATTGGCAGGGCGACCAGAACTATCACTTATCACTTCCAACTGACTTTTCCCCACCAAAAGTGGTGGAGTGCTTTGGAATTTTCCATGTTGAATTGGGGTAGAGGTTATGAGCACATTTGTTTATTGAGCTTTCACATTCAATGGCCATCTGGATCCATGGCATGCACTGCTGCCTGCCTAGCCAGTGTCTAATCTCCCCTTTTTATGAACAGAACCCCTGTTTTATTGAGGACAGCAATATGCTGGGTTAAAAACATTTCATCTTGGTACTTCCTTGGAACTACAGTAACTGTGTTAACCTGCTTTGGTCACCAGGTTATAAACCGAACTCTGCTGGGGTATCTGTAGGCAAGGGATGTCAGTCAGAGCGGTGGGTGGGTTTCCCTGAGGGTGGGGGAATGGCTATTGGATGCATGTGCTCAGTATTTCACTTCCAGTTCATTCCCCTTTTCCACCAGTTTGCCTCAAGTCAATATCAGAGTTCTCAGGGAGGGACAATACTTGTTAGCAAAACATCATTTCTCTGTTTCCAAATTGAAACAAAGCCCATGGCTGCCCTGAATAAAAATTCCAGATAGTTATTTATAACTACAGGAGTTTTAAAGTTTCAAAAATATAAGAAACCCTCACCATTTCATTTAATGTACAAGGGGAAAGCTCTCTTTAGGATTCCCAAGGTGTCAAGGT
The DNA here is from genome assembly GCF_902686445.1 of Sciurus carolinensis. Classification (NCBI taxonomy): domain Eukaryota; kingdom Metazoa; phylum Chordata; class Mammalia; order Rodentia; family Sciuridae; genus Sciurus; species Sciurus carolinensis. Next base: position 158,913,592 of record NC_062216.1, on the reverse strand, counting down.
TTAGGAGAGAGAACTTTTCTCACAAGCCCTTGATGAGATTCTGTCATTCAAAAGTTCTTTCTCATCCCCAAATCAGGTCTTCCCGGAAGGTGTCACAAAGCTTTCATGCTATTTTCTGTCTCTTGATAATGAGAATAGCTTTTCACAAAATGTGTATTGTGTTGACTCTGAATATTGTTTCATTTGTGGAGTTACTTTCTCTTGCTCAGTCTTGAGTTTCTCTTGCTCAGTTTTCCGGATCTGAAGGAAGATACGTTGTTCACTCACTTAGTTCTTTTACAAAATATTATTGAGCAGTTACTATGTCCTAAGAAAGGTGTTGGGTATCAGGAGTGTCTAGTGCAAAGACATTCTCTATCTCCTTAAGGACTTTCTACCAGTGAGAGGGGGGTACATGAGACTGTCAGAGAGCATAGTAGGAAAAAACTTTGCTCAGAGTCCAAAGAAAAAGAAGGATAAGGGAGGTGTATTTGAGGTGTGAGCATGGCAGGTCCAAGACTCTGGAGAACAAAGATACTGATGGGTTGGGGCCAGTGTGTCTGGAGCCCAGTGGGTATGGGCATTGTGGTCAGAGATGAGACTGGACAAGTTAGTGGAGGCCAGACTGTGAGGACCTGGAGGCCAGAGTAAGGATTTTGATCTCCTCCTGACAGTGATGAAAAGCCCTTGAAGCGTTTTCTGTAGACAGATGTACTCTGAAGTCAGAACAGAGAGCACATGGGAGTAGAAGCAGGATGTGTCTTTGGAGGCCATTCAACTGTGGTGCCCAGGATGTGGTAGTAATTTGGAGTAAGATCTCAGTTGAGGTACCAAGTGTAAGTTTATGACTATGTGGTCTCCAATTCAGTTTTAATGTCACTCTAGGGAGCCTGCCTGGCCTCTCTCTTTCACTCCTGTCCCCAGCGAGGTTATGTTAGTGGCCTTCTCTGTAGAAGAACAGTCTGGTGCTTAGACTTTGGGGCACTTGTCACAGAGCTGAATTGTAGACTTCCCTTTCCAGCAAGGGTGACCTGCAAGTCACTTTCCATTCCTGGTGCCATCCCCCTCTGTGGGTGCCTGTGGTGGAGTAAATAGGATGACATTGGTAAGGCTCTTATCACCTACTTGCTGCTCAGAGTAAAAGGCCCAGTGACACACAGCCTCCTGAGGCATATCAGTCACTGCATTTGACTCCTTGCCTGCCTCTGTGCCCTGCTGTCAGAGCCTGGAGAGAGGAGAACGTGCCTCTTGTCTGTCATTTCAGAGAACAGGCCCTGTGGTCAGCCTGGATGTGAACCCCTGCTCATCCCCTGACTGTCTGTATGACCCGGGTCAGTTACTTAACCTGTCAAAGCCTCCATTTCCCCGCATAATGTAGCTCAGAGTGGTACCCACTTCCTAGATTTGCTGTAAGAACTGAATGATATTGTCAAGGACTCGATAAATTAGCACAATGTGCACATTCAGTGTTATTATTAGTAGCAGTGTTGTTAAAATCCCAATGCTTTTATCGGTGTCCAGGAAACAGATGGAAGTCAATACATATTTCCTGATCAATGAATGGAGCTATCTGACGTTTTTTTCCTGTGATGTACTTGTCCTCCTGGTCTGGGTCCCTCTGTTTTCTATCTGCCTTCCCTGCCATTAGCCTCAACCCAACATGAAAACAGGAAATCTCTTCGTGTCTATGTGCACGACTTGCGGTGTCTGTGGTGTAACGTCCTGTCTTGCAGCACAGCAGGAACAACGCTGGCCTGGCCTGCCCGCGCTCAGACCCGGAAGAAGTTCAAGCTGCAGTTCAGAAGAAATAAAGTCATCTCTAGCCAAACACCTGTCATGATGCTGACCTCTCGTTCCCATCTCTCATGACACTTTTTCTTTCTGATGGAAACAGGGAATCACCAGGGATGGAGGGGAGTTCTTGTGGAAATTGATTTTTAGTAGTTTCCCTGTCTTCCAGCTATTCCTTCCAAATGTGTCCTCGCCTGTTTTTATTTTATTAATATGTTTAGTTATATAAAAGGTATAACAAATATATACATAAATAAGTATATAGCTAGAAACCTATATTTAAGAGCTTTACTGGGGCATAATTGGTTAAAAATCTGCGTATTTAATGTGTATAGCTTGATGGGTTAGAACATAAACATACCTCTGTGACACCATTACAACAATCAAGGTGACAGACATCTATCACCTCCAAAAGTCTTCCTGTCCGTGTGTGTGTGTGTGTGTGTGTGTGTGTGTGTGTGTGGTGGGGGTGCGGTGGTAAGGATGCTTAACTTGAAATCTTCCCCCTGAACAAAGTTTTAAGTATACGATGACATATTGTTAACTGTAGGTATTCTTTAGAACTTATTCATCTTGTGTAACTGAAACTTTATTCCCATTGACAATGGAATATTATTTAGTTTTAAGAAAGAAGGAAGTGCTGGGCGCAGTGGCACACACCTGCAATTCCAGTGGCTCAGGAGGCTGGGGCAGGAGGATCGCAAGTTCAAAGCCAGCCTCAGCAAAAGTTAGGTGCTAAGCAATTCAGTGAGATCCTGTCTCTAAATAAAATACAAAATAGAGCTGAGGATGTGGCTCAGTGGTCGAGTAACCTTGAGTTCTATCCTCAGTATCCCTTCCCTCAGAAAAAGAAGAAAGTCTCATCAGATGTGATAACAGGAATGAACCTGGAGGGCAATGTTCTGTGAAATAACCCAGGACAAATATTGCAGCAATCCTGCTTATATAAGGTAACTAAAATAATTAAGCTCATACAAGAAGAGATTAGGATGGTGGCTTCCAGGAGCTTGGAGGAAAGGGAAATAGGGAGTCATCATATGCGAACTTATGGAGCCTTGACTCTCAGGAACACATTGGTGGTTGTAAAACCAAGAAAAGCCATTGGGTTTTTTTTTTTTTTTTTTTTTTTCTTTAGGAATAGCCATTAGGTTTCTTTGGAGGACAGTCCTGAAGCCCTGAATGTGTTTCCCCACTTAGAGTCTCTGAAATGCCCAGTGAGCAGCCAAAGAGGAGCCTGCCATGGTCACGCTAATCTCTCCGGGGCATTGTTTCCTATCAGCACATTCCAAGGTGTGGTGGGGCAAGTCACCCATGCCCTGACTGGTGGTCCTACATGCCCAGCCAGAGCCCAGTGTGCAAGTAGACACCAGTCATCCACACTTACCAAACTCTCCTCTGCACCTCTTCACGTGTCTGCCACTTTCCTTCCACATGACTGGACAGACCCCAGGCTTCGGAGTCACATAATGCTTAGACCACGATATTATCATCTTGGGTTATTTGTGTTTTCTTATTTTTTTTTTTCTGTCTTGTTGGAGAAAAGAAAAAAAAGATGATTTTTAAAAGTGAATTTTCTTCCACAGGAGGAAAATATAATTTCTAAAAGCACATTTTGAAAAACGACTAGTTGCATTTTCCTTTACCATAGGAAAAGACCTAGTTAATAATCAGGAATGTTTCTGAGGCTTCCCGTGGAAGTATTTCCCATTTTTGCATTTGGTCATATGATAGCTAATTTTATGTGTCAACTTGGCAGGGCCATGGCCCACAGATATTTGGTCAAACATGTCTGGGTACTATTATGAGGGTATTTTGAAAAACATGAAATTAACATTTAAATCAGTAGATTTTGAGTGAAACAGATTATCTTCCTTAATGTAAATGAGTCTTATCCAATGAACTGAAGGTGGAAAGAAAAAGATTGACTCTTCCAGGGAGGAGCAAACTCTCCAAAGATGGCCCTCACACCTGAGCTGCAGCGTCAGCCCTTCCCTGGGTCTTCAGCGAGCTGGTTTCTCCTGCAGATTTTGGTCTTGCCAACCTCCATAATTGCAAGACTCAATTCTTTTAAAAGCCCCCATCTCTCTACCTGTCTTTGTCTCTGTTATCTCTCTCTGTCTTCTTGTCCTTATCTTGTTATGGTTTGAATCTGGAATGTCCCCAAAGGCTCAGTGCTGAAGGGTTGGTCCCCAGTTCATCCATGTTCAGAGGTGGAACTTTCGGGAAGTAACTGGATCGTGAGGGCTCTGACCTCATCAATGGATTAATCCACTGAGGGATTCATAATCTGATGGCATTCTTGAGAGATGTTGGAAGCACTAGGAGGTGGGGCCTAGCTGGAGGACGTGGGGCCCTAGAGGCAGGTCTTGGAAGGGTGTGTCTGGTCCTTGGTCCCTTGCTCTCTCTCTTTCCCGTCTTCATGAGCTGAGCAACTCTGCTCCACCACACCCTCTCTGCTGTGAAGCTTTGCCTCACCACAAGCCCACAGCGACGGAGCCAGCTGACCATGGACTGAAATCTCTGAAACTCCAAGCCAAAATCAATCTTTCTTCCTCTTAGTTGGTTTTTCAAGTATTTTTTTTTTAGACCAATGCAAAGCTGACTAACACAGTGTCTCTCTCTGTCTCTGTCTCCCTGACTCTGGCTATCTTCCTGTTGTCTCTTTCTCTTCCTCAATAGATGGATACTTTTGGTTCTGTGTCTCTTGGCTAGTGAAGGTAGGAGCAAACTTCTTAGCCTTTTGATTCTTCGGGGGAGTTTCTGTAATCTATCACAAACCAGAGTTAGTTGATCCTTTAAAGTAGTAAATTAATGAGTCAGATCTTTCTGAGATGGCAGGATGCTGAATGTGGTGGTAGTAGAGTGGGTCTGACTTTTGTTAAGAGATGAGAATTCCTTTCAGTTTATGGTCCAGAATAACTGCATGAAAAGTTGTTATTGAACATGAAAACATTACGGACAAAAATCTGTTGAAAGTATAAACTGTCACCAATAAAACAAGTCCTTGGAAATTACTGACCTAGTTAAGATGCTTTTCAGAGTTCCATATCTGCTTTCTAAGCTCACTCTCTTGTTTATGCTGCCAGTACAGTGAGATTTGTGCAGAGCAACTGAATGGTTCAGTCAGCAAACATCAGGTCAGTCATGGGCTGGTTCTTATTGAGCGTCTATTCAATAAGATCACGGTTGGTATTGCTGTCACAATGACATTAAAATGATTTATAATCCTCTTTACTTTTCTAGGGAATAGAAAAGGAAACAATTACAGTTATGAACTTTACTAGTGTAGTAATATGCTCTTTAAAAGTGACATTTCATACAGAAATATATGCATTTTTAATTCAGCAAATGACCTTAAGTATGTCACATAAATTCATTGATGTGGTATTGAAAAATATTTTAAGATGCTTGGTCATAACTAATACTGAATTCAAGTTTGGCTGCCTCTGAGCTACAATCGTGCTATCCATTGGTTCAAACTATCAGGTGACTCAGGAATGTCTTGGAAAGATCTTCTTTTCTTTTTTCTTTCTTATAAATTATCATTTTTTGTATTATAAATTATCATTTTTTAGTATCTAATATTGTGAATTCTGCTTTTCTAATTTTTGTATATATTTAACTTTTTATTTTTTCTTTAATCAAACAGCTCAGGTGTTTTTCTTTCTCTAAAGGCTTTTATTTGGGGTATATTTGTTTTTTAACAGTGTACTTTTTCTGTTTCTTTAATTTCTAAGCAAGATCTTATGGGAGATAAATCAGTACTCTCTTGTGAAGAGTATAGTGTACTTAATGCCTCTTAACTTCCTTATTCTTTTGTTGACAAATGTAACATGTAGGTAATCGATAATGTTCCAGTGAATTAAAAGAGGAAACTGATGGTCAGACTTAAGCCTAACTGGAATTCTGGAAACCTGCTGGGGTCAAATCTACCTCAACTCAGTCAGGCACAGCAGACCTATGACCCAGTCTACAAAACAGAGGTTTATTGTTGTTGGACACTGTTACTGGGGATTGTTTGTTACAAAGCATTATCACAGAAAGCCTAATGCATATGACTAAAATGGTTTTTTACTGTGTTCCAGAAACTTCTTGGCATCCCTGATAACTTTCTTTTCCCTGATTCTGAAAAAAAAAAAAAAAAAAAATCACAAGAGCCAGCAGTTATGCGCTGTTACCTTGAGGAATGAGTACTGCTTGTGGGATTTTGCTACTGTAAGTTACTGATCTTTTGGTTGATTTTATATGCAGAAATCTCTTTAACCTTGATTAGTCTTAATAGTGTTTTACATTTTTTGAGTTTTATTATAAATCATTATATCACTTAATAATGACAGTTTTGTCTTTTCTCTTTTAGTCTTTTTATCTAATTTGTTTTTAAAAACTTATAAAACTAGCACCAATTGTAATCCTGTTCCAAGTACCATTAACAATTGACCTAAATGTAATACTAATTACATTTCTAGTAGGAGGATGAAAGGACTAAATCAAACTAATCTACAAAAAATCCTAGCCTATTATTTGCACAAATAGACTGATTGGTAGTCATCCTAATCTCCAATGGATATGTGGTCAGCCATCATTAAATTATACAGGATAATAAATGATCACTCCTACATAGTGAAAGTTCACAAAATCAAAGATTTATTCTCAACATCTTTACCTATCAACAGCAAGTTGGTTATGATTGGCAGCAGCGGCTTGGTCTCCTTTCTTCTGGGATCCAGATAGAAGAAGCTACCGGCTCACAGAGGGAAAGAGCAATGTCAGAACCACATGGAAATTCTTTTTTGTTGTTGTTGTTGTTTCTTTTTTTAATTATTATTATTTTGATTCATTGTACACAAATGAGGTACAAGTTTCATTTCTCTGGTTGTACACGAAGTAGAGTCACACCATTTGTGTAATCATACATGTACCTAGGGTAATGAGGTTTGTCTCATTCCATTATCTTTCCTTCCCCCCATCCCCTCTCCAACCCTCATTTCCCTCTACACAATTCATCCTTCCTCCATTCTTCCCTTCCCCCCTCCCCCCACATTATGTATCATCATCCATTTATCAGAGAAAACATTCAGCTTTTGGTTTTTTAAGATTGGCTTATCTTACTTGGCATGATATTTTCCAACTCCATCCATTTACCTGCAAATGCCATAATTTCATTCTTATTTATGGCTGGATAATATCCCATCATGTATATATACCACAGTTTTTTAATCTATTCATCTATTGAAGGGCATCTAGGTTGGTTCCACAATCTACCTATTGTGAATTGAGCAGCTATAAACATCGATGTGGCTGTGTTACTATAGTATGCTGATTTTAAGTTCTTTAGGTGTAGGCCAAAGAGTGGGATAGCTGGTATTTTCCTTAGACCATTTATTGATTGGGTTATTTGTATTCTTGGTGTAAAGTTTTTTGTGTACTTTATAAATTCTGGAGATTAGTGCTCTATCTGACGTGCATGTGGCAAAGATTTTCTCCCACTCTGTAGGCTCTCTCTTTACATTATTGATTGTTTCCTTTGTTGAGAAAAAGCTTTTTAGTTTGAATCTATCCCATTTATTGATTCCTACTTTTATTTCTTATGCTTTGGGAATCTCGTTAAGGAAGTCTGATCCTAAGCCAACATGATGAAGATTTGGGCCTACTTTGTCTTCTGTTTGGTGCAGAATTTCTAGTCTAATTCCTAGGTCCTTGATCCATTTTGAGTTGAGTTTTGCATAGGGTGAGAGATAGGGGTTTAATTTCATTTTGCCACAAATGGATTTCCAGTTTTCCTGGCACCACTTGTTGAAGAGGCTATCTTTTCTCCGTTGTATGTTTTTGGCTCCTTTGTCTAGTATGAGGTAACTATATTTATGTGGGTTCTCTCTGTGTCTTCTATTCTGTACCATTGGTATACTTATCTACTTTGGTGCCAATACCATGCCATTTTTGTTACTATTGCTTTGTAGTATAGTTGACGGTCTGGTATTGTGATACTTCCTGTATCACTCTTCCTGCTCAGGATTGCTTTGACTAAGAGACCCCCAGAAGGGTCTCTTATTCTTCCAAATGAATTTCATGATTGCTTTCTCTATTTCTAGGTATGTCATTGGAATTTTAATTGGAATTGCATTGAATTTGTATAGTGCTTTTGGTAGTGTGGCCATTTTGACAATATCACCTATTCATGCTCAAATCACTAGGAAAAATAGGAATATACCTATCTATGCTAAGTCCATGGCCAACATCATCCTAAATGGAGAAAAACTGAAAGCATTCCCTCTAAAAACTGGAACAAGGAAGGGGTGCCTTCTTTCATCACTTCTATTCAACATCGTCCTTGAAACTCTAGCCAGAGCAATTAGACAGACCAAAGAAATTAAGTGGATACGAATAGGAAAAGAAGAACTCAGACTATCACTGTTTGCCTACAACATGATTCTATATTTAGAGGATCCAGAAAACTTCTAGAACTCATAAATGAATTTTGCAAATTAGCAGGTATAAAATCAACACTCATAAATCTAATGCATTTCTATTCATAAGTGATGAATACTATGAAAGAGAAACTAGGAAAACTACCCCATTCACAATAGCCTAAAAAAATAAAATAAAATACTTGGAACTCAATCTAACAAAAGAGGTGAAAGATCTCTACAATGAGAACTACATAACGCTAAAGAAAAAATTAAAGAAAACCTTAGAAGATGGAAAGATCTCCCACATGGGAACTCTTAAAGCTGCTTCCTGGATGTGGATTGTTGAACTTGAGCAACGGAGTAGCAAGCTCTATGGGTAGAATGCCAAGGTGAACTCTCTAGAGAGGGACCTGGTGCAGAGGACAGGGCGTACTTAGAGCAATGTAATTTTCCACAAAAACTATGAAAAATAATAATGATCAGAGTGGTCATCATTTTTTGGAATCTTAAATAAAATAAGTAAAATACTTGTTTTTTTGATGGGTATGTGTTATTATATTGTAGAGCTTCTATCTGTAGTTTTAAAATTTAAAAAATATATTACCTTGGCATTAACATTAATTAAAAGATTTTTCCCTATATCTACTGAGATTTTCTTCTTTAGTCCACTAATGTGAATTGAATGGAATAGGAAAAAAAATATTTGTCTGTCTTGTTTTCCTGGGATCAATCAATCAAACAAATAAAAAAACCCAGATCTACTGGATCATGATGTATTTTTTAAAATATTCTATTTGATTCAGGTAGCTAATAATTTTTTTTCATCTATTTTATTGAATGAAGTTGAACTATACTTCTCTTTTTATATGTCTTTACCTAGTTTGGGTTTAAATTCATAGCCTCATAAAATCCCAAACTGGCCTGTTTTATAATTTTTTTCTTAATTTTGCAACAATTCATCTAAGATCAGAATTATCTTGGAAATTTGGTCCAAAACTATCTGAGTCTAGAACTTCTAGGGGAGGAGATGAAAAGGATCTTAAGCGCATGATTTCAATTTCTTTAATAAGTTGGTGCGTTTAAGTTTCTGGTCTCTTCAATGCCAATGTTGACTTTTTACATTTTTCTCCAAATCTCAATGGGCTTAATATAGGTTTTGAGATTATTTGTGTCTGGTTATTTATGATTTTTTTATAGTTTTAAATGAATGGTTGTAAGTTGGATGTAGTGGTGCACATCTGAAACCCCAGCTCCTCAGGAGGCAGAGGCAGGAGGATGGCAAATTCAAGACCAGCCTGGACAACTTAGTGAACACTTATCTCAAAATAAAAGACAAAACAGACTTGAGGTCAGTGGTAGAGTGTCCCTGGGTTCAATCCCCAGTGCTCAAAAAAAAAGTTCAATTTGTTTTTCTTAATATCAACCTGTTTTCTTTCCTTTTCGTCAGACTTTCTACATAATCACCATCCAGAAACTTGAAGATTAGTTACTCATAGAAACAATGTCTCCTGTGTTGATTTTTTAAAAATTATTTATTTATTTTTTACAGACTGCATTTTGATTCATTGTACACATTTCATACATTGTACATCATTTCGTTTCTATGGTTATACATGATGTAGATTCATGTAATCATACATGTACATAGGGTAATGATGTCTGTGTCATACCGGACTTTAAACTCTACTACAGAGCAATAGTAACGAACACGGCACGGTATTGGCACCAAATAGACAGGCAGACCAATGGTACAGAATAGAAGACACAGAGACAAACCCACATAAATACAGTCACCTCATACTAGACAAAGGAGCCAAAAACATACAATGGAGAAAAGATAGTCTGTTCAACAAATGGTGCTGGGAAAACTGGAAATCCATATGCAGTAAAATGAAATTAAACCTCTCTCTCTCACGCTGCACAAAACTCAACTCAAAATGGACCAAGGACTTAGGAATTAGACCAGAGACCCTGCACCAAATAGAAGACAAAGTAGGCCCGAATCTTCATCCTGTGTTGGGTTTTGAGTCTTAGATTGGTCTTGGAGATGTTTATAAAAATATAAAGTTGATATTTCAGTATGGAAATTAAATCGAACTAGGCAAGGCATTCGCTGTGAAGTTTTTAAATAAAAAAACAGATAATAATGAACTGCGCAGCTAGGATGTGAGGAGGAAGGAGAGTACCATCCTGTCGTCTCACTTCGGAGGCTGAGAACCGCAGGGAACCAATTTCAAATGACGCCTACGCGCTTGGCCAGATGGCAAGAATAACAGCTGGAAACGTCGCTTATCAAATTCGAAAAAGCCGTATTTCTGGTTCTGTTTCTCTTCAGGCAGCCAATGCCAAACCTCGAGAAGGATTTATTTATTCGGTACGTCGGGAAGTATGGCTTAAAGCAAGAGTGTGCGCACGCGCACACCCAGACACACAGACAACAGAGAAAAACAAAACACCTTTTTTGGGCTCAGAGGAACCCATGTGGGCTAACCCAGCTTCCCCGGCGAACCCCAGTGAGAGCCACACATGAGGAATAGTCATGCCGATGAGGAATGACAGCTCTGCAGGCTGGGAAACGGAGATCTCTAACTTAGATTTCTAAAGGAAAGAGAAAAATTATGTACCAAGTGTCATATACAATTAATGCTCATTACCACCCAGGGCGTTAAGGAGTCAGTGTTTAAAGATGTATCCAGGGTTAACTATGTCATTTGGGAAGGACACAGAACTCCACAGGAGTCCAGAGTTCAGAGAGTACAGACTGCAGATACGCTGTCTGAGACTGATCTGCTGTGTGGTCTTGGGTAGGTGACTTAACCTTTCTCTGTCTCAAACTCCTTATCTGTAAAATGGGATTACTAACGTACCTCCCTAGGTGGTTGTGAGGATTAAATGAACAAATACATAACAAAGCACTTGGTGTGGTTTCAGGGCCTGGAACAAGCCCTCCGTAGCATCCAGCCACAGCTCTGGCAAGGACAGAGGCACCAAGGAGCCGGGCAGGGTGTAAGGTCACTCTTAGGAGGGATTTTCTTGACCCTGAACAGTGCATTGTGTATCTACAGTGCAGATGTCAAAAGTACCATTCTTTTTGCTTTCCCTTCTTGACCTGTGACTTTCAAGATTAAAAATAGCCAATATCAGGGACCCTATTCCAAGTGTGTTAGTCTGAAACTATAGTTATATCAATGCTGGCTCAGACCCATAATCAAGAGAGAGTACTTCTGCCCTTCCTCTGCTCTTTCTCTGCTTCCTCCTCGTCCTCATCCCCTTTATTCTTCTTTTCCTAAATTTCTGGTTTCTTAAAGGAATTTAATTGTCCTTTGTCCATACCACTTCCTTCTTCTTACCTCTTAGGCCTTTAGACAAGGCATCTTGTACGTTGATAAACTCCACAGGTCTTCAGTCAAGGAATTAGGAATCTTCGTGTCATAGAGGAGAAAGTAGATCAGGAGAAATATTTTATAATGTCCCAAGATTACAGAGTTGGTGATGCCATTACACTTATAAATTTAGGATGTGCGCGGTTGCAATTAGACTGATATGCTTTCCATTATACTAGAATATGGCCAAAATTCAACACTGTGCTTAGTTTTTGAAATAATCATGAAAAGCCGTCATAACGTCTTTTAAATTTTTACATAAGTTTACATTCTACAGTATAATTTGTACACTCGAGGCATTCATAATACTTTGTTATTACAGTGTTTTATTTTCTCCAACCTGAGTGACCCTTTTCAAACTGAATTTGGGCCAAAGCTCCTAAAATTCTAGCACCCAGATGGTCCCACACTGAGTCACCCCAACATAGGAAGAATGACTAATATCCCAACAGCGCAAAAGCGTCAGGTGTTGGCGTGGGAGGGAAGCAACCTGTGCTAGAATGTTCTACCTCATCTCTGAGGGGAACACAGAGGTGGCAAAAAAATAAAACTGGAACAAAGGAGCAGGCTAGGTGTTGTGTGTGAATAGAATGAACTTGTGAGTTACTGGAAGCTGAGGGCCTGGCAAGAAACTGAGAAGGACACACGCCTGGGTGGCAGGAAGAGAGCAAGGCAGGTCACACGCCGTCAGAATCCTGCTGTTCCCACTCACCACGTGGCCTCTGACTAGCCATGTGTTCTGTTGACCTAAGTCACTTGTCCTCCCAGGTCCTGCATATTCCTGGGTATGATGCAGTGTTCAGACTCACTGGTCTCTAAATTCAGAGAAAAGGACTCTGGGTGATTCAAAGACTAAATACCATCTAGTCTTGATCATGCACTGTTTTCTATGAGCTCATTTTCTATTAGAAGGAGGAATCACTGTGATATCTGTGTCAGATGTTGGAGGCAGTGCACTAGAAAATCAGTCCTCTCTAAGGAAGATGCATTAATGGAAAGCTAGCTTTCAAAACACTTCTCTAGGAGGATCAGCTCCACTTATATTGGTCAGGCACACAGACCTTGTATCATCAGGGACAAACCAAACAACCTTGGTGAGGGGTCTAAAATCACTTTATGGGCCTCAGTGTGCACGGGTAACTGTGGAGAAGGCAAAAATCTTTAGCTCCATGCTGGGCACATGGCAAGCACTTAGTGCTATAGTTTGAATATGGAACATTCTTTAAAGGCCTATGCATTAAATGTTTGGTTCTTGGCCTGTGGTGCTCTCAGAAGGTGGAGGAACCCTTTAGATTTGGGGCCTGCTGGGAGGTTTTTAAGTCATTGGGGGCGTGTCCTCAAAAGGCACTGGGACCTTGGTCTCTTCCTCTTTTTTCCTCTCTTTTGCTTCCCTGCTATGAGGTGAAGTACTTTTCTCCACCATATGCTCCCCCACCATGATGTGCTGCCTTACCACAGGCCCAAAAGCAATGGGGTCAACCAACCATGGAATGAAACCTCCAAAACTGTGAGTCAAAATAAAACTTTTCTTTTTATAAGTTGATTGTCTCAGATGTTCATTACATTAAAGGAAGGCTGACTAATACACTTTCCATCATTGCCTCGTTTGGTTTAAATGTGTTCAACTGAGCTGGTGTACTAAGAGTCTCTAATGGCAACATGCTTAGAGTGCTAGAGGCCCAGGAATAACAGTTCTATGGTCAATGTTTGTCCCCAAGAGTGCTTTGTGTCCTGCACACATTTATTCCATGACACTGTAATTCATAAAGTAATTTAGTCATTTTATTTCCACCCTACCTCCTTATTCTCAAGATCTTTTGACACAATATCCTATGTTTTAATAGCTTGATAGAAGTTGAAGAGTACAAATCTTTTACTTCCAAGATGAGAAAATATGACAAAGAATTAACTGATGTGCCCAAGTTATAACATTATTGATGGAGCTAAAATTACATTGTTAGGACTCCTCTATCTTTTACGGTGATATGTTACCTCCTAAAACACAGTGTGACCACTATTCGGTGCTGTGTTTGTTTTTGAAAGGCTGTCAACATGGTTGAAAGTTATCAGACCATTGCAACGTACATTCTGGAAATAGTACCAGTTGCAACATTGGAATGGGGCTCAGCAGGTCCTGCAAGACTAAATCCTCCAGTGGTTTGTGTCCTTGTTCTGCTTCTTCCTGGCCAGAGAGTTTCAGCTTTTCTGTTATTTTTCTAGAGCTTCCATTTACTTGACACTCAATAAGCAGTCACAGTGCCAGGTGGTTTGCTTCTGTCTCATTACTCCTCTTAAAAATCCAGGGAAATAAGCATTGTTGTTCCCAGGAGCAAACTAAGGGTCAAGGAGATCATCTTGTTGGAGTTGTATGAATGGTAGATGGTAGAACCCAGATCACAGCTGATGGGCTCGATTGCACTTGCCTGATTCTCACCTGTATCAAAGCCAGTGTCTAGGGCTGCCTGTTTGACAGGGTCACACATGGAAATTGCAAAGAGCTGACTTAGTTTCACCTGTATGCATCTGAACACGGCATCTTCCTGAGGGTGACATTTCATGGTGAAGTGTATAGCAATGGATTGCTGACAAGATGCTGGCACCTTGTATAGGGCTGAGCCTCAAATGTGGAAGAGTCTTCCAAGTGCCCCAGGTGACAGGGCACTGCAGCTTGCAAAAGTCACATAACTGTTGCCCAACATACAACTAGGTCTGTCTTCCCATTCTAGAACTGTGGAAGGACTATGTAAGCATTTCCAGAATCACTACTTTGCTCCAGGCAGAACAAATAATATCACATTTCTGGATTCTTGTTTTTGTCCTTTAATTTTATATTTCTTTCTTACCTTGCTAGGGGAAGCTTTCAACATTATCTCACTTTGATATTACCCTATCTAAAGAAGGCCAAGAAGTTCTGTTTTGATAAGGGGAGACCTGGTCACAACCCCTTTTACTTATCAATTTGACATGTTTTTTTTTTTTTTCCTTAGTTTTTTTTTTTAAGACCTAGATGTTACTAAATGATTAAAACCAGAAAAATAAGGATCAAAATGTAATCAAGATATTCTTCAGTTTTTAGTGCTTTGTCGAGATTTTCTTCCTTCCTCTTTTTTTCTTCCTCCATCCCAGTCTTTGTTTCCTTCTTTCCTTATTCCTTCCTTTCTTCCCCTCTGCCTCTCTGTTCTTTTTGTCTTTCTCTCTCTCCCCCTTCTTCCCCATGTCCTCCCATCTAGTAGGAATGCTCTCCATTGCTCTGGAGCCTGGTGAACGCCTACTGATCCTCTGAAACTCACTTTCCCAGAGCATGAGCTTCCCTGGGAAGCAAAGCCTCCCCTCCTCCCTTTTCTGAGTTCACATAGTCCCAGGGTCACGGTGTCCACCCCAGTGCCTGCTTTGTTGTAGTATCAGTACTTCCTACCAGGTGAGAATTGATCACATGGTTCCCCAGCTCAAGATCCTTTCGGGACTTCTCATTAATATCAGACTGAATCCCAAAGTTCTTTGTCTGAAGTCCAGAACCCTTTGTATATGGTAATATTAGTGTGAGATCATTTTGAAAACTTCCCCTTCCTTTGTGGTATAAACCCTGAGAGTCATTCTAGTTTCATAGTTTATCATTCACACATTCATCTGGAGTTCCAGGTATACAGCTGGAGTGTTGGAAAGAGCTACATCATGCATGTCCACATGTCAGGCTCATTACTCCCGCCCCAGTGCCTGGATTATCTCTCTTCTTCCCTTCATCAGTTCAGATGTCACCACTCCTTGGAGCCCTCTCCTGGCTCCTCTGGTCCCTCCACTCTCTCCCATGACATCTTTGCATCCTGCCCCTGACACAGAGCACACTCCTGTGGGTTGATCTCTTCTTCATTGGGCAGTGATCTGGAGGAGAAGGTCTGAGTCTTCTGTCTTTAGGTCCCCAGCATCCAGATGAGTGCCAGGTATATTTTAGGTGCTCAACAAATTCTTATTGAATTTAATAAATTAATGTCAATGGTGATTTCAACAGAGTCATTGCATGAACACAAAATGCTGATTTATATAAACCGAGGATTAGACAACCAGAAATAACAATGTGTAGGTAAGAGAGAATAACAGAACAGACAGATTCCAAAATCCATTTGTGGTGATTGTCACTATTGACATTGTTGGTATTTCTGTTCTTCTGAGTTTCAGTGTGTGGTGTACAACACAAGTGAGCATGCCCCAGTTCAACATGGTGACCTTGGGCAGAAGGCTTCTGCTAAGAGTGGCCCAGGTGCTCCTCAGCTGGAGCTCAGCAGCACTTCGCTTTGGTCTCAGATGACTGTCCACTCAGTCATTTGTTTGCTTCCACTGCCCAGCTCACTCTCTCAACTCTGATTTTTATTTGACCCCAGCAGGTGTAGTACAATATCTCGAGGCAGTGCTTGATCGTTTTAAACAGTACTTCATTTTGCAGGTTACAACGAACATCGACCCTCACAATACCACCAAGATAATGAAGACTAAAAGTAAACAGCTCTAGAGCTGAGTCAGAAGTCATTTCCCTCCTCGTTTCTGGTTACTCTCCCCCTCTTAATTCCTGGCAGCCCTGCGTTCCTAGAGCTCTGGTGGCTGGTACCAAATGGTAATTTATCATCTTTCTTGGCAGCCTTCCTGCTTCATCCTGCACCTGCCTTCTTGAAAGAAAACAAGACATCAGATACTTATTCAAATAATGGAATAGCTGATCAACTGGGCCTCCACACAATAGAGAGTTATCCATGATAAAAGAACAACTTTTTCATGCATTATATCTGACATATGCATCCTTTCTCTTAAGATTTATGAACCCATGACTATTAGTATTGTTCATATAATCAAACCTTTACAGCCTCACTCTGAAGCTTAAACTTACTATCTATTGGCTGCTAGAGGGGAGTCAATCAATTTCATAAATGTTTCAACACCTGCACTCTCTTTGAATCAGGGGGAAAAAATCAATACCAAATCCTTGTTTTTCTGAAAGTACAATGCAAACAAATCTTGCTTACCAGTTCAGGAGGACTTGTCACTCAGCAGCCACATTGAAAGACATTGTGAGCTTGGGTCCTGAGTAGTGATGTTAAAAAATATTTTTTCCTTTTTTATTCTTGAATTCTAATGAAAGATGGAAAGAAAAAGAAACAGGCTCTGCTAATGCAGTTTAGGATTAAGTCCCCTGTTTGTGGTGTGAGTGTGTCTTACAACAAAGGTTTACTCCTTACCTAGTAACTAGGAGAGGCACCAGGTGTTCAGAAGTGTCAAAGGGAGATTGGGTTGGGGCCCCTGCCTTCAGGAGGCTCACGATCTGTCAGTGAATGAAGACACGGGAACAACTTGCTCTCATTGTTACATAAAGCAGAATATCTTGTTATTTACCTGAAAGAAGAGAAATACCGCAGATAAACTTGAATTCTCCATGTTTATATCTCTTGCTCGCTGACTTCATCACTTTTAAAATGGTGTCACCAGAACTGGTTGTCCTTCCTGTCCCACTGGGTTTTTTCGTGCATCAAATAAAATGCTGATTGGAAGTGCTTTGTAAGTTGTAATTTATTATGCAAATGTTATTTATCATTGCTTTATTAATAATTCTAATTTTATTTATAAAACGTGATATAACTTCTGTGCTTATAATTTACATAAATTCACATATACACACATTATTTACATAAATTCAGTACATACATTCTATATATATGTGTGCACACTGACTTGTCAGCCCTCTGTGTCTGCAGGTTCCATGTCTGTGGATTCAACCAAGCGTGGGCTGAACATATTTGAAAAAAAAATTGCATATTTTCTGAAATGTATAGACTTTTTTCCTCATGATGATTCCCTAAACAATATAGTATCACAACTCTTTAGATGGAATTTATACTGTATTCGGTATTGAAAGTAATCTAGAGATGATTTAGTGTCTTGAAGGACGTGTGTAGGTTATATACAAATACTACGTTTTATTTGAGGAACTTAAGTATTTGTGGATTTTAGTATCCTGGGGGTGGGGAGTACCTGGATCAATTTCCCAAGGAGACAGAGGATAATCATCCTCTTATGTAGGTATACATAAAGGCTACCTCTGCCTCAGTGTTGGCTTTGACATCCACCTGCGGTGACACGTGTCACTAGAAGACTCCTGGCCCACTCTGGGTACTCATTCAGTATTTGTTGGATGTATAGGTTCTCTCTTTCTGTTAGGCCCTTGACGACATCAGGCCAATGTCTACTTTCATGATTGCTGGTTCCTCAGTACCTGGCTTAGTTTTGGTGAACGACATATATTTGTTGAACTGGCTGCAGTGAGAGAGAACTTCCTGGAACTGATAGCCTGGGAGCATGCGGGATTCCCACCAATGCTTGGAGCAGCCCTTCAGGCTGAGGAATAAGGTGGGTCAGCATAGGAGGCTCTGAAAACAGGTGCCGACTGCTTCTACTCTGCTCTGTGTGCTGCTTCTGGATGTAGAGGATGTTCCTAATTTGTACATATCTTCGTAAGGCTTGTTTTCTTTGTAGTCAAGTTGTAAAGCAAAATGGTTGCCAGGGGTGGGGATAATCACTGTTCGACCTTTCTTGGAATTTTCCCCGGATACCCTTGAAGGTTATTTTTCTCCTTTTTACACCTGGTGTGCTGTTTGATAGTGTGACACCTGGTGATTGGAATTTTCTAGCTCTCCACCTGCTCAAAAAATATGTTATGTCTTTAATCTAAAAATACCTTTTTTTTTTTTTTAATGATGTAGAGCAGAAAAGAACCAAACTAAAAAGTTTAAATAGTCAAATGAAGTAAGAAACAATCATGCTTGGCCTGGTCTCCATCTGCCTACGGTTGGTTTTTGTACACCCTCACGTCTAGGAAGGAGACGGAAGGGCTGGTTCTGATGTTGCACATGCTACCTTGACCAGACTGATGCTCCTTTGACCTACTTTTTGCTATTTCTTTGGGGTTTGAAAGCCACGAGGGGATACCAATATGACGACCTTAATTGTAGAGAGGAAAATCTTGGAAAGGGGGTTGATCAGATCAGATCTAATAGAAATTCTCCATTCCTGACATCTGTGGTGACACTGTACATGGTCTCCAAATCATAGCTGTCCGTGGGACAGTCCAGGACAGGCCATCTGCCTTATGGCATAAAAACAGACAAATGTACAGCCAGTTCCGCAGAGTTTATTTCATAGGACTTCCTCTTTCTATGTGGATATCTAGGTTTCAGAATGTTGGTATCATTTCTGAATTAAAAAAATGTATTTTTCCTGCTTAATTACCATGATTTGATATTCAAGACTTCTTTAACAATACACTTGTTTAAAGCTGCTAGAAGCATTTGTGGAAGTTAATAAAAGCAAGACACAGTGCCTGTCCTCAAAGTGTATAAAACCCACATTGTATGACATGACTCGACTCCTTTGGGCAGTGATGATCAGGTTTCTGCTGTCCAGTCCCTGTGGTAGATTCCACAGTGAGGGGGCCTTCCCACCAACTGCCGGTGAGAGGGTATCTGTTCAGGATGAACATCAAAGGTGGTCTCAACCAACAGGTCCCCATCAGGTGAAATATCCACGCAGGGCTGTTGCCGCAGTGTGTGCCAAATGCAAGACAAAAGCAGACAAGACGAAAAACCTCAGAAATTGCCAAGGCAGTGATGGACAATGTGCAGGAACTGTATTTTCTCCACCAGATGCTTGCTCCTGCCTTCGTCTTCTTGACATTTCCCAGGTCCCCCAACCCATGTCTCAATCTCCACATACCCTCGGAATGAGTCCCGCTAATGTCATTATGTTTGCTCTGTCATCTGTATAATGACATCATTAGAACTAACTCCTCTTCTTACCCCATGGAGTATTTTTGAGCACCAAATAAGATATTGTATGTGAAAGTGCTTTGTTAATTTTCAATTGCTATTGAAATACTGGTTTTTGTTATTTTCTGATACAATCCTAATTCTATTAGAATAGAACAGTAAAATAGGATCAAAACATGTACATCACCATTGTTTGCCACTTCAGTGGGAGATAAGCGGGTCAGGACTCTGATCAGTCGAGCTTGTTATTGCATCCCTCGCACCTGCTAAAGTAGCTGGGCACATGGGAGACACTTGATAGGAAACTTGCTAAAAAACACAAGTGTTGCAAAGAATGCATTATGGACTGAATGTTCATATTCCCCCCAAATGCATGTGCTGACATCTTAACCCCCCATGTGATCGTATTGGGAAGCGGGGAACTGTGGAAGATAATTAGGTCATAAGAGCTCAATAATGGGATTAGCAACCTTATAAAAGAAATCCTAACGACTCCTCGCCACCTTTCTACCTTGTGGGGTCACAATGAGAAGACAGTTGTCTGGAACCCAGAAGGGAGCTCACACCAGAACCTGATTATGCTGCACCTAGTCTCAGGTTTCGAGGCTCCAAAGGTATAAAAAAGCAATTTCTGTTGTTTATAAGACACCAGTCTATGGTACTGTGTTATAGCAATAGCAGCCTGAACTAAAACAGGAGTTAAAATGTTGCTTAGGGCCATTCTCAAAGATAAATAAGGGAGGGGAGGAAAAAACAAGAAAAGATGGAAATGATTATCCACCAAAATAAAAGTTCCATATGAATACAGTATGTTCTAGCTTCAGATTTTAATTTTGGAATTACAAAAAAACATCACTCTTAGCTTTTGTTTCCTCCTATTTTTTAGTTTTCTATGGGACTATATTATTTAGAGTTTTCCAGAAAAATAGAACCAATAGTATACATGTATATGGTATATATATAGTACATATGTATGTGGTATATATATATAGTACATATGTATATGGTATATATAGCATATATAGTATATACCATATATGGTATATGCATGTATATACTATAATATGCATGTCCATGTGTGCGTGCATGTGTACACACACACACACACACACACACACTGATATGAGATGAGAGTTACTAGAGAAATTGACTCACATGTCATGGAGGCTGAGAAATCCCATGGCAGCCCATCTCTGAGCCAGTGAACCAGAGAAACCAGTGGTATGGCAGTTAAAGTCTAGCCTCAGGACTTGGGAAACCAAGGGTGCGACTCAGTCCAAGCCTAGAAGTCTGAGTACCCTGGGGGAGAGGAGTATGTGTTCAAATCCCAGAATCCAAAGGCCAGAGAACCTGGAGTTCTTGTGTCTGAGAGCAGAAGAAATGTGTCTTTGCTCCAAGTGAGAGTGAGCAGATCTTCATTTTCTCTGTCTTTTAATTCTCTCTAGGTCCCTGGCTCATGGAGTGCTGTCTACCCACACTGAGGGCTGACATTCCCAACCCTGTCCACCTACTCACTTGCTGACCTCCTTCAGAAATACCCTTACACCCAAAATAATGCCTCACCAGTTAAGTTGACACCTGGAATTAATCACCATTAATCACAGACCCTACAAATTCTAGTCTTTCAGTATATCACTCAAGCTAAAAGGAAAAACAACATGCTAAGTCATGGGTCTTTGATTGGGACATGTCAGGCTGTGGGAATTTATAGGCTCCATTTAGTTTGGAATGTGGCAAGGCAGTTAGTTAGCTAAGAAGCATTTATGGAGGCCCTACTGTGTGCCTGCACCATGCTGGCTCCTGCCAATGCCAAGGTCCATAGGGCTCTTTGAGTCATCAGAAGTTGTCCTACTGGGATGGCAGCACCCCTTTTCTTACTCTCTGGGGCACAGAAGTCACCTGGGTAGTCCACTCCCAATTCAACCACTTCCTCCTCTGACCGTTTCAGCCATGTCTGTGGAGCCATGTACAATGGATGCACGTGGCAGAACGCATTCATAACGATAGTGTGCAGCCCATCTGTGACCTGAGACCAGATGACCTTCGAGTGGAGGTTTGCTCTTGACACACATTTTAGAGACACTGTCATTCACTCAGGTTTGATGCTACCAACACAAGACAAGGAATGAACGTATTTCCAAGGCAGGATATTTTGTGATAGCATAAACTTCGCTTTTAAGAAAGAGGACAGTGTTTTGGAATTCACAGTGAAAAACAAGGAGGAAACATAACCCACTTTTCGGACCCAATCATAGAGGATGGGAGAGAAAATGTCCACTTTCTATTAAGCAGGGACCCCAGGTGTTCAGATGGCTTTCAGTTAAAGATCAAAACAAGAGGTCGATGACGGAGGTTGTTTGCTATTAACCACACACCTTCCAAAGGCTGCAGTGGAATCGTTTGGGATCCTGCAGCCACGTGAGAGATTGGACTGGTCACATGCGTGAAGGAGGAGAGTCTGGATCATAGAGGGTGACCCAGAATCATAAGCAGGGATGGAGGGGCGTGGGGCTTAGGCTTATGGTCTCAATATGTGGAAGGACAGAGAGGCTCCTTGCCAGGAACAGGTAGGGCTCTGTCCTGCCAGGGACAGGGCTGCCAGAGGCATTCTGTCCTTGGGACTTCAGGACTCTGAGAATGCCCCACCCCCGCTGTGGCAGTCCAGACAGGAGGAAGAATACCTGGAAGGCCGGCAAGGAAGAGGGAATCAAGCTTAGAACTGGGGAGTGTGTGGCTTCGTGCCAATCTACCGTTTTCCTTGTGGATGGCTCTTCAGCTTGGCCACTTGCTGGATGGACCTTGGATCAGAGGGGTTCTTTCCAAGGTGGTACTTCTTTTCCCTGCCCTTAGTATAGACGCATATGTGTTGGTTTCTTACTATCGGGCAGGAAGAAAAAAATAAAGAGGACAGAATCACTGGTGATTTTATTACTCAGAAATGAGTAGTTGGAACCTAAATTACTTTAATGATCTGAAAATGGAAGTTTTAACTGGGGACAATAAAGGGATGATTTCAGAATGGTGGCAATCCTGAGTAAGATATACAGACAGCCAGAACATGATAAAATATCTGGAGTAAAGACGACGACTAATTCATTTTTTCTTAGATGCACATTTAAAATAACAATAAACTCAGATATTCAAATGAAAAAAAAAAAAAAAAAGAAATGAGTAGTTGGGATTTTAGTTCATTTTCCTCAGACTAGAATGTACTGGGGCACACATCCAATTTCATTTTACAAAATTAAAATTGGACTGTATGCAATATACCTTTTTAGAACCTAATATTAGACAAAGTATATTTTGCTTCATGATTACAATTTTTTGAAAGTGCATAGTATTCTACCATATAGATACACTATAATCTTTATTTAGATAGTTTTATTTAAAAAACACTGTAATAAGTAGTCTTGTACACAATCTTTGTATCTTTGATTATTTCCCTAGGAAAAATCCCCCCAAGTAGCATTGTTGAATCAAAGCATACAATTTTAAATTGACTAAATGATACAAATTATACAACTTTTAATACAGATTTATTTTTATTTTTATTTTTTGGTACCAGGGTTTGAACCCAGGGGTGTTTAACCACTGAACAACATCCCTGGTCCTTTAAAAAAAATTTATTTTGAGACAGTGTCTCAAAAGTTGCTGGTTTTGAACTTGTGATCTTCTGCCTCAGACCCTAGAGTCACTGGGATTACAGGTGTGCACCACCATACCTGGCCAGATTTCTTTGATTAAAGTAGCATTATGGTGATAAAAATCCCCCCCCCCAATTTCTGGGAATTTCAATAAATAAAAGACTTTTGCGACCTTCTTATCTATAAAAAATACTTAAAAATTCAAAAAGTAGCTATGACTGAGAAAGTCCTTGCAGCAAAGTTAAGAAATCAGAGTGTCCGTTTTCATTCTGCCACTGGTTAGCTATTTTCCCTCCAGCCTGGTGGTTAGTCTTGCAAACTTACTTTTGTGAATTCACTTTTGCAAACTCTTGTAAAATATCTTCATTTTCTCTCTGAAATAAGTGTGTTAACCTTATAACCTCTAATTCTCCTTCTAGCTATAAAATTCTACAACCTTACTTTTTGTAAATTAGTGAAAAAAGAAAACCCAAAACATTAAAAGAAATACAATGTACTTTGAGGATGTAGTATAGGCTCAATAAATATTTCTTGAGTGAGAAGAAAGATGAACACTATAAATTTACTATCCAAATTAGAGTTAAATCCTTAAAAATTAATTCAGCAAGTTTAATTCCACTCAAAGAACAATTTACTGAATGTCTCCTCTGGGTAATAACCTATGTTAAGTTTTAGGGAACATGGAAATATAAAAAAAGAATAGTTCCTGACCTGGAGAACTTTTGTGTGAAGAACCATATATGAGTTTTGATGGGACACCTTCATAAATACATGGAAATTATGATAATTGCTCTTAAAATGTTTATAATCTCGTAAATAAACATGGAGTTTGAGGTCTCAGATGAAAGAGAACTGTCAAAATGCCAAGAAAATTTTGAAGTTGTATACACACAACTAAGAAATTTTGTAGGAAAGTGTTACACTTATCCTAAGTGTGCAAAATCAGAATGACAGTATCAGAAGAAATAATAGTATATTTTGGGGATAACGGCCCTCAGTTTTGTTAAAGTGTTCTCTCAGGGGTCAACCAGAGTGTGGCACTAATCCTGAGAATGAAGATACGGCCTAGACATTGACCTTTACCTTAAGATGTCAAAACTCTCACTTCAGGTTTGTTAGAAATGGTTTCTGAATAAGCTATGTAAAAGCAGATATGCTTTTGCACAATATGTCTAATTCCCAGTTTCATATTTTGTCAAAGCTCCAATGTTCTTTTAGCCCACATTCGGTGAGGACCATGTGGTGTTCAGCAAATTAGTGTCCTGGGTATTTTTATTTGAGCTCTTCTAGTTTTTTCTTATGATTATTAATGTTTAGCCTGCTAGGTCACCTTGCACTCTGTGTCACTAGTTAACGTATCCTAATTTCCCCAAGAACCACCTGAGTACAAAACTGGTACTTGAGACCTCGCCTTAATGCCCGTGACTTAGAAGGTTCACTTGTAAGCCAAAAGAGCAGAACTAATATACAAAGCTTGGTGTATCTGGTTGCCTGGGCAAGTCGACTTGCCTTGCATATGTGAAGATATTAAGTTCCTATCCAGCTAATTAAAAAGAGCTTCTTCATGTGTCAACAATGAGAGACCTAGTCCAGAAAGGGGGCATTAGGAGTTTACTCTTGTTTCAGGAAATGACATTCTCTCCAAGTTTCTCACACTTTTAAAATGTATTTTGTAAAAGTGTCTACTGGTCACTTGGGGTTTTCTTGTCAATAGACTAAAAAAATTTTATTGAAATGTAAAGTGAATGTAGTTGTATAAAGGTGTTTTCAGGAAAGATAATTGGTTGCTTTTAATGTTTCATATTATGCAATTTTTCCTTTACTCTTTATTCTTTATTCTTTTATTTTTACAGACTGCATTTTCATTCACTGTACACTAAATGGGGTACATCATTTCGTTTCTATGGTTGTACACGATGTAGATTCATACCATTTATGTAATCATACATGTACATAGGGTGATGATGTCTGTCTCATTCCACCATCTTTCATACCCACCCCCAGTACCCTCTATGTAATCTAAAGTTCCTCCATTCCTCTCTCGCCCCCAACCCCCCAACCCCATTATATATCATCATCCACTTATCAGGGAAAACATTCGGCCTTTGTTTTTTTTTTTGGGATTGGCTTATTTCACAGCATGATATTCTCTAGTTCCACCCATTTATCTGCAAAGGCCATAATATTATTCTTTATGGCTGAATACTATTCCATTGTGTATATATACCACAGGACTACCACAGGGATGCCCTCTTTCACCACTTCTATTCAACATCATCCTTTACTCTTATTTCTAGACTGAAAATGTATAGTTCAATTTCAAACAAGGCGAAGATAATATTTTATAGAGAGACAGTGTGGAGTGGCAGCTGAGACCAGGAACTGCTGCCTGACAGTTACAGATATAAGACCTTACTCCATTACTTACTAATTAATTGATCTTGACCTTGAGAAAGTCATTCAACTTCTCCAGATCTCATGTACCAGCCATAAATGAGGATGATAACTGCACCTATCTGAGTGTGCCCCAGGTTTAATTCCAATAACTCACATAAAGCACTTAGTACAGTGTCCATCATGGTAAAGGCTTCAATATCTACGGTTGTTATTTTTGACCGTGAGATACAAGGATACATGAGAAATTTTGAAGTGTTTTATGATTGTTATTACATTTTTTACTTAAATGAGAAAAGAGGGATGGGGTCTCTTACAGTGAACTATTGACAAAAGACAACAAAAGACAATGATTGACATTTCCTGCCTGATAAGTCAAAAAAAAAAAAATTCCACTGTAACTTAACAGTTAAACACAAGCTTGTATGAAGAACCTAACACCCAGAAATTTATAGTTATTTTATATGTGGTAAGGAAAGACAATCTGACTCTAGGAGAAGAACTCTTGAGAGAATCCAGCTGCAGTTCACAGTCTTAGAATACTGAAATCTGAACCTTGACAAAATAGTGACCCTAGACTCCAAAATAAAGTTCTTGAAAATAATTGTGACTCAGGGTTGAAATGTTCAGCTATGTGTTTTTGTTTCTTGGCTCTCTGTTCTACTCAGTTGGCGTATGTGCCTATACTCCCACCAAGACCACACTATTTCAATCACTACAACATTCTAATGAAACTTGTTGTAAGACAAGGACACCACTTTGCTTTTTAAAAATTGCATGACATTTGATCTCTTACATGAAACTTAGAATCAACTTTATTGATAGAGTTTAAATTAAAATTATGTAGAATTTATAGATTGAGGAGAACTGATATCTTCATTATGCTGATCTTACGTTCTATGAACATAGTATGACTATTATTTTAATCACTTTTTGTGTCTTTGAATACAGTTCCTGTCTCTCTCAAGCCTTAGTTTAGTTCATTTATTTTGTGTGTTCAAAGTTTATTCTCCAGTAAATTCCTCAGTAAGGGCTCACTGAAATGAATTCTTGCGAGTGATAGCAGTTGATCTATTCTTGTATTCTCTAAAGTCAGTTTTAATGAATGTGAAAACCTTAGCTCATACTTTCTTCTCTTAAAGATACTATTTTATTTTCTTCTGAAATAAAATGCTCTGTTGGAAGTCTGGTAGAAATATAATTTTATTTTATGTATAAATCACATGGCTTTTTTCCTGATGCCCATAGGATTTTTTTCTTTTTGAGTGTTCATTGGGTTTTCTACAAACACATTCACAACTCAGTTATTTAAACTACCAAGTTCCTTAGTGTATTTATTTATGTTATAATTCAATTTCTACAACTTTCGAGGAATAAAACTTGTCTACAAAATGAATTTTTATATAATCTGTACAGTGAGAGGTAAAATAAAAATTTTAAAATCTCTTCTTACAGCTTTCTTTTTTTCTTAAATCCAGAGATGACGGACTTGCATGATGTTGAGAGTGGCAACTCCTTTGATTTTGAGTTCTATTCACCCCTCTTCTTTCACCTTAGTCCTGGTTCTGGATACATCTTCCTCTTTTCTAAGCCATTCTTAATCTGTGGTGTAGTTAACCAGGGAGAAAGGAGAGAAATTGTGTCCCCCAAGGATAGTCTCAAAAGTGGTACCTCCCCACCATTTTTCATTGCAGTATATGAATCTGAATATGTGACTATGTGTCAGGTCTGTGATGTGGAAACTTGGGAGGCTCAGTGAAAGTGGGGTCAACCTGCAACATGCTGTGGAAAGTTAGCATCAGGATGGACACTGACTATCATCTTTACAGACCTAAGAATTCCTCAAGTATTGTCTCACTTGTTTTGGGCTAGGTAAAAAAGCAAACTGTGACTCACCATATCAAGTGGCTTGATTTCTTACTCCCATTAAAGGGTGTTAAGAGATACATGCAAAGGATCACAGAGGTAGACATAGAGAAAGAATGAATTGTGAAGAGTCCTGATTCTAGGTATCAGGAAAAACAGGTGAAAGAGTATCAAATTTAAGTAACCTGAAGTGCACTGTGACTAGAATAGAACATATTGAGAAGGATAATGGCAGGAAATTTCCAGAAAGTAAAAATCAGTAAGATTTGGTGGCTTATGGGAAGAGAGGAAAGGGAACTTCCAATTTAAAGCTTATGTGGTTGGTGATTACTTAACATGTTATAGAGTACAGAAGATTTTGGGGAGAACATGGTGAAATTGAACTTGTAGATAGTGTGGGTGTGTTAATAAGTAGTTCACATGTAGATTGGATACCACTTGTCCATCCTATTCTTTCTTTTGGTGGCTTAGATGACCTTTTCAATGACTTGTTCCATGCTTACCTTTCATGCCAGAGTCACTACTTCATAAGGGCAGCAACTACTTCTTGCTTTTTGCTGTGTTGTTACCCTAGCATTTCAAATGGTGAATGACATATTGCAGGTGTT
The DNA here is from genome assembly GCF_902686445.1 of Sciurus carolinensis. NCBI lineage: Eukaryota > Metazoa > Chordata > Mammalia > Rodentia > Sciuridae > Sciurus > Sciurus carolinensis. The sequence goes on along the minus strand of NC_062216.1, from coordinate 158,885,715 downwards.
TCATAACTATTAGATAAGTGAACAAATTAGTGACCATCTCTCTGTGTCCAAGGAAAACGTGTTCTTTGGGTGTGCCAAAGAGGGGGCATGAATTTGTGGTATGGATTTGAGTAATGTTTGAAGTCATGGGAGTGGATGGACTTATCCAATTACATGTACACACACACACACTCACACACACACACACAATGATAAAAGAATCCTAAGAACAGAACCTTGAAAATACACTCAAACTCAATGGAAAGAGGTGGAAAAGTTGGTGACAGATTCCAAGAACAAGTGATTAGAAAATAGAACCAAGAAAAAGTGTAATTGGAGAAAATAGGGAATATATGTTTTTAAATACTGCTTTCTCCTGAAGTAGCATGGCTATCTGCCATAAGGCAGTATTTTCAGGCATGGTGAACCTCACTCTTGCTTACTGTCCATTGAAGACCAGTTTTCCTTGCTTTTACTCTCTCCTTTCTATCATTTGAAGAATTCTTGAACCCTACTTCATGAGCAAGAAGGCTGGGCGTTCATTGTTACCTCTTCCTTCCCTGGGTTGGTAGCACCTTGGATTTCCTTGACTGTTGTCACTGGCTTCTTCAGGGAGTGCACAGGTCAAAGTCAAAGCCACTTGGACTATATCTCAGAACCTCAGGTATGTGAGGTTGGGGAAATGTTGGCTCCTCTCTGTGAAGGTGAGAGATGTGAGATTTGGAGCTGCTGAAACCATCTTGTAAGAACAACATGAATGGGAGACAGAAAAACCCAAGGTGGCAAAATCAAGACCCTGGGGACATAATTTGACCTTCCAATTAGGCCATGGCTGGAACAAGTTCTATTTCAGTTATGTGAGCTGATAAACCTCTTTGCATTTTTATCTCGACCTAAACAGTCTTAACTGGTATTTCAAGACAAAAATATGATAGATTCCTTTATACAACTCAACACACAAAGATACCTTAAGAGTGATTTCTTAAGAATGGGGGAAACTTCCTTTGTGTCAGACAAGATCATGATTCTAACTGATATTCCATAGAGAATATAATCATAACTTGAGCAAAAACCTTAGTGGGAGGAACAACATGACTTTCTCTCTATATTCAAGTAGTCCTGCTGGGTCAATGTTGACATATGTAACTCTTTCCTGGAAGGTTAGAAAATCTAAGGGTTGGTTGGTTTGCTTACTCACCCTGGCTTTTGTTGCCTAATGAATGGATAATATTAGTCTTTCAGCATGATAACATAAAGCAGCCTGATTTGCATCCCTTGGTATTGTCCACCCTGTGTGTTTGAGTTTGTTCTCCTATTTAATATGACTGTACTGACAGAGTAGTTGCTGTTTGTTCAGCAGCCTCTTAGGAGTGCCTGCCTTCTCTCCTGGGTGGAACTGGACCAGGGGAAGCAGACATGGATTAATGTGAGCAGAGAAATTTAAAATAGTTAAAATAAAAAGCTCCCAAGCTTTTCACCACTCTGAAGACTTCCACTAGGACCTTTGGTATCTTTACAAATCTAGTCACTCTGGACTGAGAATAACTTTAGTCTCTTCCTTTGCTTACGTTGAGATTCTGGCCCAGTTAGTCTTAGTCAATGTATCATCTTTTGCCATGTCTTTGAATCATAGTGGCATAGTATTGCCGTACTTATTTAGTTTTGGATATTTATACTTATAAAAATTTTAAGAATTATACTTATAAAAATGATTAACTGCTTTTCAGGCCCTGATGTTCCATCACTTGAAAATTGGAAATGCTTATATGTAGCTTATAGAGTTTTGTGAAGTTTAAATGAGAAAACATAAGGAAAGAACCTTGTTTCCAATATCCGTATCTGCAGGCCTTCTTTGCCCTCAGCGAACACACTTCAATCTTCCAACTGGTGAAGACCCACCTTAACTCATCCCCCTCTATCAGACCTCCTGTGGGTCCTCCCTCCAATCATATTGTATTTCGTTTATTGCTTTTCTGATTGTTCTTACCCACTAAACTATGATTGTGTTGGAGGCTGAATTTTATCTTCAGTTTCTATATACCTAGGGAATGAACCCTGTGTTCAACAGTAGTCAGAGTTCAGTAGTTGTATGCGAACTGTTAAAAGAAAGAAAAGTAACTGATTGACATTTAAAAAAAAATCAACTATCTACCAAATACTGGGAAAGGCACTTTCACGCACATGGACATTTAATCTTTTGGGATAAACCAGTTTTTACAGATGGAGAAATTCAGAGACAGAGTTTGAGTGGTTTGTGCAAGACCCCACAGCTAGAGGGCGCTGGACTAGGACCCCGTTTCCTTTCTGTTTCGCTCCAAAGACACTGCTGCAGAACAGCTGAAAATTCACTTCCTTCACGACTTCTTTAATCTTCCCCATTTTCTCAATCATTCTCATGTTTTTATGTTTCTCAGAAGGATCAGAAAATCTCTTATATGTGTACATATTAAAAAAAATTTGAAAGACAGCTTGATATTCAAATTGAAAATGTTTTGTTCACACAGAAACAAGCAAATAATTGCTTTGGATTGTCTGAATTATTGTTTAACTCTGCTAGAGAGAGTTTAAATGAAATCCTTCTGAGTACTTCATTATTGACATAATGTAATATTAGACCATGATGTTTGAATTGAGAGTGTTAAACATAATCTTGTAGCTCCCATAGATGTAAATGAGTATCAAACGTTGTATGGTGGCTAAACATCTGATAAGAAAAACGGGTTCATTGTTTTAAAGAGAAAATGAAGTTGTTTTCTTCTCATAAATCCTTATGAATTTGGAGTTTGCCTCATAGGAGTTTTAGATCTTAGCCATAGCTCAAACCCCAAAGAAAGGAAGCACAGCACCCTGATGAAGGGGACATACCCTAGTCAGTTGGGAGGAGGCGCACTCTCTCTTGCTCTGCTAATTCCTTGCCGCACAGCCTTGGCTGGGTTACTAATCTTTTTCAAGCCTCAGTTTCCTCACCTGTAAAATAGGGATCACAAGGTTCTGAGTTTCACTTCTGTTTATTTGCTTCAAACTTACAGCACTTAAATGTTCTATCCCTGAATGGAATGATGAATAATCCCTTTTTTAAAATTATACAAGAAATAGTGATTTCATAAGTGATGTGCTCATAGCATACAAAATTTTCTTTGACATTAAGTGGATAGAATATTAGATTTTTACACCGTGGCTTAGATTGTTTTATGATGTTTAGAATAAATGGATGGTTAGGTTTTGCTTTATTTTTCAAGCAGGAATAAGTCAGAGAAATTGCAAAGCACTTTGCTGACTTAGGTTGTGCTACAATATTTGTACTTCTAGGATATTTTTTCCATTATCATTTTGATTAAATGTTAGCTCAAAATATGAACATGATGAGACCATGGGTATTTCTTTTTTGAAAAGATGGTATTTGTTTCAGCAAGAAAGAGGCCTTTCACTGACCAACTTAAAAATTCACGCTCTTGAAATTTCTTCTCAAATACTGATTTTATAGTTGAGTCTTTTTTAAAGATCATATAACCTTTTGTTTCTTGAAAGGCACATTTTATAAAGATAAAAATGAAAGTAATTTGAAATACATTATTGCAAATCAAGAAAATATAATCTTATTTAATTCAGTTTTTACAAAATTAATAATGTGTATTAAGATCAAGGACACATATTAGTAAGTGACATAGGCTGAGAAATTTCACACTCAGAATATTGTAATATTTTCTTACACCTGTAATAATGAGTTTCTTGGCTCATTCTGAGTAGGGAAGAAAGCTTTTAAAAACATAGTCCAAATGGTCATTTTAAGCTCCACATTTTTATTCTTCTCTGCTTTCCCTTCTCCGGATTCAAAGCCTCCATCTGTTAGGTGCAAAAGTGGATTGTTTACCCTGACCATATGAACAGATAATCCCTTTCTCCCAGGTCTATGTCTTTAAAAAGATATTAAATCTTTGCACGGTTGAACTACTTTTATGACTTCATTTCCAATATTTGAAATGTTTAGGTTCCAAGGGTTATATCCACACTGTAGGCAAACAGTGACATCTTTTTTTTCCCCCCCAAATCAGTTTAATTAAATCTGATCACATATGGTGCTGAGTCATATGGCATAAAATCATTTGAATACATCCTGGTATTCTTCCAAATCCTTTAAATTCAGCCCTCTTAACAGAGTTGACTGCTAAGGGGGTACATTAATGTACAGTAATTGTTTATCTAGTGAAACTTCCTGTAGAGTCACTTTCTTACTTGAGAAATCCTCAAGCACTTGGCATCTCTCTGCTTCAACATTTTAAAGGAACTCTTTCTTGCCGTTGTGTAGATGGTTTTCATGTATTGACATTTCGAATATTAGTATATTTAGGTTTACTTTGAATCTGTAAGCTGGAACCAAATTGGCAACTTTAGGATGACCTATAGAAATTGATTAAATACACAATTACTGTGATCGCTTTTGTTTTATCAAAAACATGGTCAAACTAAGTGGACCCTGCCCACTATTTGGAGCATGCTATTGACTAATTCACATCTGTCCTTCCTGGGTGTCTCTTGCCCAGTTTAGCCTGTCCAACTCTGTCAAGGTCCAGCTCAAAGGGTGACTCTTCCCTCTACTCTCTGGATTGTTTTAGCTGAAAAATTCTCTCGTAGTGTTTTAAAACATTTGGTTTGAACGGATATCAGGCACTTCTATAGCTAACAGACTATCTAGTTCAACAGATATTTGTATGTGTCCTGTGTCTTAAATTGTAAGTGATTCAGGGCCAAATAATGTACATATTTATGCATCTATTTTTTTCCAGTGGCTTCTATGCATCGAAGCTCAATAAATATTTATGGAACAATTTAAGAATTTGACGGTTGAGTATTTGGCCCCTACAATTATTAATCTTTTTAGTAGCTCTCAATTTTATGAGAAATAGTCAGTATCAATTATAAAGTGCTTAGAGTGCTCCTGGCAGTTAACTAGGTTTTTTATTCACATTATCTCATTAATTAAAAAAAAAAAAAACTCTCTCTACATTAGGAATTATTTTCACTCTTTTTCATGAAATATGTGATACTCAGAAAAGTTAATTAACTTGCCTCTGATTACTCAGCTAATATTTTTCACAAGTGGAATTGCACCACACATCTTTCCGACTCCATAGCTCATGCTTCTGGGAAGCAATAATGTCCCTCAAGAATTATTATCATTGAACAGGTAAGAAAACTGTAGCCAAGACAGCTTAATAGTCTTGCCTAGGGTTGTATGGCAAATGGCCACTGCTGAAGTTTGGATTCATCTTTCTTTATCAGCTGGGTTTCTCAATGCCTGCTCCCAATTAATTTTTCTTATCTTGAGATAATCGCGTTATATGCTTTTCGGAGTGTTGGAATGGGGCTTGAATTCTGCAAAGTACATTCTTATTATCTATCCTCTGGGATCAAATGCTTATACTCATTTTACAAATTAATTGATTGATTTGCCCCTGATGTTGGGTGTAGCTATGATATTACAAAAATATTCTCTTTTTTGAACTCCCCCCTTTAATCCTTACCATAATAGATACTCTTTTAAGAAATGCGTCAGTATATTTGCTTCGGAAATAAAGATGGATGGAAAAGTTCATATGTTTTGGAATCATCTTTGGCTACTTAACAGGAATATTCATTTAAAGATTGGTGTATCTATGATACACCTGATGGTCTAGGAGGAAATGTAAAGAACTTCAGTGGTATGGGAGAGGGTGGGAGTAGGGAGGGAAAAGAAAGTGAAGAGTATGCTGTAACCAAGTAAAAAGTAAATTATATTCAAGGCTTTGGACTCAACAAAGTCAGGATATTTTACCTGTAGTTATTTGGAGTATAGAACATCACAGTTGATCAGGATTTCCCCTGGACACTAATTTAGAAATCTTTACCTCTTTGCTTTTTTCAAAGAATCCTGGACATTGCTTGGGTGAAAAGGTATACTTAGAATCGACAGTTGTCAGAAGAGTCTTCAGGAGCTGAGGCAGAGCTTGGGGCAACGATCCCACAGCACCTGGGCTGAGTACCATCACCACCCATGCCTAAGCAACTATTCATGAGTCAGCATTCATGTGGACCGAAACGTTAAACATCAAGTGAAGGATCCGGAGAAGTCATGCTGCTGGTGCGGGTGCCTGGAGCAGAAAAATCATGTTCTCAGAGGGCATTAGCTCTTCACTGGAGGAAACCATTTTATGTTGATGTCGACCCTTCAACAGGCCTGAATTGGGACCCTTATGTGTTATGGGATGAGAATCTTCAAATCTGAAAGATCTTTGATGACATGAAATGAGAGCTATCAAGACAGCTTGAGTTCAGATTCTTATTTTTCTCTTGCTTACACTACAGCCCCAGCGCTTAACCTTGGCTGTATATTGAAATCAATCTTGGGAGATTCAACAAATCCTGAAGCTCCGGTCCTACCTCAAGAGATTCTGGTTTAATGAAAATGGGGTTTAGTCTTTGGGATGGAATTTTTAGAAGCTCTCCCAAGTAATTCTGATGGGCAACCAACATTGAGACCAGGGTTCTGATGTTGACACTGTGTGTTCTTCCTTTCTGATGTAACACACATTTATTTTATTTTCTTCCATGGGTAACATTCATTTTTCTAACAAAACACAAGTGACTTTACTTTGTCCTCTATAGGTGTAAAAAGAGGACAAACCTAAGCATTTTCATAAAATTAAATCTAGTGACTAGGCGTAATCACCAGTGTATCGTTAAGCTTATTGTGGGTAGAGTTTTGCTAACAAAAAGAAGCATCTCCTCCTTATAAGAAGGCTCTGATAAATCATTTAATGTCTTGTTATAATATTAACATGCCTCTGCGGAAGATTTTTTAAAATGCTAATGCTAGGACACTGAATAAAATAGGGAACTGTTTCCTGAATATATAATAGAAATTGTTTTAATGATTACAATAAGAATCTTGAGAATGTTTTTGTGAAGATGGGATAATGTATAACATGGGGACATTTGTCAACTACTTGTCTTTTCTCCCAGGTTTATTTAATTTCAAATACATTATAGGCTGAAATTTTCGGTGACATTCAGATACTCAATGATCTCCCTAAAAATCTAGAGAGACTAATTTTGATTTTATGACAGGAAAATAGTAAGGTAAGAGTAAGAGTCATGATAATAATACCCGGGATAATGATTCTGTAAATTATCACAAATGCATTCTTTGTGTAAATTTGGGTTTCTGTAATTTTGATATTTATCCCAAGTAGCTACTAAACTATGGATTTTCCCTTCTTTAAAAAAAAAAAAAAAGATGTTTAATCACCTAACCCAACTTGACTGCCACCTAATTTTCTTCCAAATGTTGGGGTGAGATTGTCTTGTGAGTTCACATCTCACACTCACTTTATGCAGATGGTTAGTGGGATAAAACAACTTTGCAGGAAATATAATTTTAATGTTTAGTAACCTTTCAAGACTTTTCTAGCTGAATAGGGGAAATCATTTTTGAACTGTCATAACCAACATTTTTAAAGAGTTAAAAGTATGGCAATATATTAAAAATAATATTTCATAGACTAATGAAAATTTTTTTACAAATTATTACTATTAAAAAAAGATATTGCCATGGTTTTATCAATAAAGAAAACACAACTTAGCTATTATTCCTTGAATGTCTGTTTTAAAAGTTAACATTCGCTCACTGTCTGGAAAAATGTTTTGTACCACGTTTAGAAGAAAATAAATTTAGGTCAAGTATAACAACCTAGAATGTCCTTAGTTTTTCCAGTAGTACAGCAGGTGAGTCTCAGAGCTGGGTTCCGGCACAGAATTTGTAAAGCTCATAAGAAGAAGGTCAACAATTAGTTCCTTTGTTGGCTGATTGAAGTCAAGAAGTTGGAAAGTCTGTGATTTATGCTCTAAGACTTGAAATAGTAGTTGAACTCCTTAACAGAGAAGAAGGAAGGGAAGAAGATACATCTGCTATGGGAAAACACTCCCCTCGCTATTACTTCCATTTTTAGGGTTTTTTTTGGAAGAGTTTTTCCAATTACTTAAGATTCAGTAAAGAGCTTAAATAAATGTATTGGGACTGAATCTGTAGGACTTAGTAGTGAAAACCATTCTTTCAAAAGGACTTGTAACATAGACTAAACAGATAGTCTCAAAACAAATGAGTTTAACACTATGTGTTTTCCGGCTTCCTTTTAATTCCATGTCAGTCCTCCTGTTCGTTTTAAGTCCCAAAGGGAACACAGCCATGTTTTCTGCACCTCCAAATCCCTTACAGAGTACCTTTCCTAAGTTGAGTTTTGAGTGAGTATTTACTGAATAAATGAATGTAGAATTTTAAGGCTGGGAAGACATTTAGAACTAATGTGGTCTTTCTTATTTCAAAGACTAGAAAAATGAGACCCAAAAAGGAAAGTAACCAGCCAGTGGTCACCCTACTCTTAAGATCAAAGCTCTGGCTGTGAACCAGATTTCCTAACTCATGTTCCAGTGCTCTTTCTACTCCACCTTCAGAAGGTAAATAGAGAAATTTGCCAGATATTTTCCAAATCGTCCATGGAGAGTGGTCCGAATGCCAGGTGCAGCCACCGGACGTGGTTACTTGATCTGTTCAGTTGTATTTACCTTTCGATATGTTTGCTTTCCGAACAAGAGAAGCCAGCTCCATTAGGTAAATGACTAATCCACTAAAATGGAATCTAAATAAATGAAGTGGCATCTTAGTGCTGCATGCTGTTATGAGGTGGGGGAGGAGATGTCAGGGACATGGGTAGGAGGGCTCAGGAAGAAAAACCAATAAAATGTTTTCTTACAGAAAAGAACAGCTATTTTTTCCTAGAGATTTTAATGTCACTGTGCATTTGGGGACCACATGTTTTTATCAGCTACTTTGTCAATAAGAGTGCCCTGGTTTGTCCAAAAGTGTAGGTTATTTGAAATTTTATGAGATATTTGTATTTCTTTTACTGTTAACTAACCATGTGTCTCTTCATAATGATGGATGGCTATCAGAAAATTGCATTCTGCCATGAGCAACAAGTTACAATAGCCATTTATTCTTTCTTTCATCCATTCAGTAAAACGTGCAGGGCGTCTATAATGTTCTGAATACTATACTAGGTATTTAGAATATAAAGTCAAAGAAGCTCAATATCTTTTTTGGGGAAATGTACATAATTCCAATACAACTTAAAGTGCTTCTGCCACCAAGGAATGTGTGACTCCCTTTCTACTCTATGCACAATCTAGGATAGGAACACCCAGGGAAAGCTGCAAAGGTCTAACACTGGAGCGAATCTCACAGTGGGAATCGATTAGCATTCCTGTTAACCTGGAACATGGGAGTAACGATCTTGGCATTGCATAAAGACCCCAACTGTAGACCCATATCTAGTCCAAGCACTGTGGTGCTTTGTGGGTGCATTATTATTTCAACTCTGATGTCTTCAGGGAAGAGTGTGACTCTTCAGAGCTCTGAAGGTTGTAGGTGAGAATGTGCACACTCTGAAATCAGACAGCCTGACTGCAAATGTCCATCGCCATGACCTGCTAGCTTGGGACTTCTTTCCTTTTATGTCTGAATTTCCTCATTTACGAAATGGCAATAATAAAAGCTACATCGAAAGCTGATGTGGAGCCCATATGCCCCCTTAGGATCTTAAGAGTTGTTTCTGGCTGGTGTCTGTTTTGATTGCTTAGGGTCTGGGCCATATAGCTGTGAGGCTTATTAAGGTTCTCCCTCCCCTACTCAGAACTGTTGTAAGGTCTAAGTAAGAATTGCATACTAGGGACTGAGTCTGTAGCTCAGTGGTAGAGCGCTTGCCTCACACATATAAGGCATTTGATTCCATCCTTGGCACCACATAAAAATAAATACTTAAAAAGATATTGTGTCCATTTACAACTAAAAAAAATTTTTAAAAAGAAGTAACTGGCACATGGTAACACACAGTAAAGGTTGACTTTTGTAATAATAATAGTAATTATATTAGTACTATTAATAATGTGTTACACAGTAAAGTGCTCAATGGTATTGGATGACTCTTAACAGGAGGAATCTCAATAGGGTGTTTTGCACATGATGGACACTCCCCAGCGGTTTGTAGTTTGACTGTAATGTTATCAGAGCTGTATTGACTAGTAACGTAGCCTTCTCCTTACTTTTGATTTCTTTACATAGCTTTTCCAAGTAAGGACTCCAGCTAGTCTGTAGCTGCAAGTTCAAGAGCTCTCTGTCTCCAGTTCCTTCCTGAGAATAAAGCCAAGAGCCTGAGCCATCAACATCCTTATTGTTCCCTTCCCTGTCCTCAGACCAAGATAATTTAGAAGAGGATGAAGAGGACAAGTTTCAGGGCTACTTCCTGCCCATCCCTTTCCAAGGAAACCACACACCATTGCCCAACCACACTGGGTTCAAGCAAAGGTAGATCTCTGACCTACAGGGAGCCGCTCACAGACTGAGCCTGGCAGAGAAAGATTAGCAGGGACAATCAGATTCTCACATGGTAGGAAACGTGAGGGAAATCTGCCAGCTAGCCATGAAGATGAAGGTAGGAGTGGCTTTGAGAATGGCAAACCAAGACCATCTGCAAACTGAAACTGTGCAATGGCAGAACACATGGAGTAAAGGTGGCGGAAGCTGGTTTGTAGAGAAAGACAAGTGGAGGGTGATGTAGAAAGAAGAGACAGGTGAACGACAGGAAGAGGTAAGAGGGAGCTGAAGGATGTAGCTGATCCCAAGACCTACCTGGCACCTTGTTGCCTTTAGTTTCTGTTTGTAAAGTTGCTGACGAGGTCAATGACATAGATGCTGCTGCTGCTGCTAATGATCATAACAATACATAGCATTTCTTTAGCATGCTGTGTGTTTTAGGCACTATTTTAAGATTTTTTTGTGAATTAATTCAGTTAATCTCACAAGAAATACATAAGAACATTTTATTTTATCCTAATTTTGTACGCCCATTAGAAAACTTATTTTCATCCAAATGTACTTAAAAGAAAGGTAAATGCTCAGGCAGACAATTAGAGGAGGGACTCAGCCACACTCTTTGGGGCAGGCTCCAAGGCCAGGTCTCATTGCTCTTCAAGTCTCAGTTGGTAGCGAGGGTCAACATCTGCAATACTAAGGGTGATTCTTGAATTGAGATTCCGTCTCCATTTTAGAACCCACTGAACTTACAGAATTGGCTCCTGCAACCTTAATTCAGACTATGTTTCTTGTAATTAATTGTTCCATAAGCTCATTCTCACCAGTCTGTATTCATGGGGCCTTCCCCTCCGCTGTATCCTTGGTTCCAGGGCATGCTCTCTGCCAAGATAGATGGAGCTCATGGAGACTGTGTAGTTCCTATGCTGATCCCAAATAAACAACAGCTGCTGGGTCTTCCAACTGGGGACTATCTCATTAGTATTTGTCCCTTGGGCTCTTACATTCCTCAGATTATGTGCAAGACATCTCACTACTCTTCAGGCCAGCATTGCTCAAACTCTAGTGTGAGTTACCTGGGGAAGTCTTGTTAAAATGTAAGTTCTGATACCACAGAGCTGAGAGTCTGTATTGCTAACAAACTTTCAGGTGATACCAAAGCTGCTAATCTGCAGATAACACTTGAGGTAGTAAAATTATGGAGAAAGCTTTTTTTCTCTAAGGGATCAGATAGTGGGGTTTGTAGGCCATTCCATCTGTGTTGGAACTACTTGAGAGTGCTGTTGGAGTGTGAAAGCAGCCATAGGAAATATTTAAGTAAGTGTATGTGGCTATGGTCCAATAGAATTTTATTTACAAAGGAAATAGTGGCTAGATTTGGCCCCTGTGTACACTCTAGCAGGCACATTTGCCTTTCTCTAGCTATAGACCCAGTCTATCACATGCCTATCCCAGTATATTGATTCCATTAATGGCCCTAATAAATGATTCCCCTATATCCACATTTTTCACAATGAGACTTTGCATCTTTTTTTTTTCAAGCAGTAAAATCTATTTCCCTTTTATTCAGATCGAGGCTTTCCTTATGAATTGCTTTGGTCAACAGAATATGGTAGAAGTAATGTTGTGCCAGTTATGAACCCAATCACCAAGAGGCCTTTTCTTGGCATCTGCTCTCTTGGACCCCTGCCCCCCTTACCCAGAGGAGTCAGTCTGCATTCACCAATGAAGGGTAAGAAAGCACAGGAGGAAAGCCAAGATACCCAGCAACTGTAGAAGCCAAGCTGTTGGCAGATGCCTGAAGGAATACAGCCAAAACCCAAACTGCCAAGCTGAGCCCAGTATCAACTGCCAAATTTCAGAAACATGAATAAACCAAATAATTTTTATTTCAATTCACAGAGTTGAGGTTGGTTTGTTATGCAGTAAAAGCTAACTGATACACCTACTATGTGATTAGCACATGCATTATCAAGAATCCTCCCATCCACCCACCAGTTTCATATGATGTGTATTTTATGGATAAGGAATCATGGTTCAGCTAGCAAACTCCCCCAAAGTAGCACAGTGGATAAGTGGCAAAGCCAGAATTCTAATTGACTCCAGATCTTGGGCTCTTGTCCAACATTTCTGTCATCCAAATTTGTGTTGGTATCCCCTTTTCATCTCCACCCCTAGCCTACACACATATGCACATGTACAAACTCAAGCCCATAAATATACACACGACATTGTAGTGTACTTGACATTTGAAGTTCTTGCCCACCAGGGAGGACAACCAACCCTGATGCTGAGGGAGTTTTGTAATAACAGTTCCAGAGCTGAGTTATTACTCTCAGGCCAGGTTGCATGAGTGACATTTTAAAGCATGCAAGATTAAACCTCAAATAGTTAAATCCACAAGCTAACAAGTTACTTAAGGAGTATTGACATCAGTGTGTTAGTTTGGAACTTTAAAAAAAATTTATGGCTCTTCCTTTAAAGAAATAAAAGTGATTCTTTTATATTGTGTAGGCAGTGCTACCCTGGACACCTTGTCTATGACGGGCTGCTGGATCTGCCAGGTCCACAGTCTTTTTCTGTAAGCACGATTTTTGGTCTTCCAGATTTAATGAAAGATTGATTTTCTTCTCTCCTGGACAAGGATAAACTTCATGAAATGGTGATTTAATTCACAGCACAAAAGCATGAAAGCCCTTCTTAAAACTAAAAGAAGTCTTCACAAAAAAAAGGAAAAAAAAGAGAAAGAAATTAAAAAGCAGGTTCATTCATGGTAATAGACCACTTTACTTTTTTTTTTTTTAAAAAGCAATAGAACTTTGCTAATTCTCACTAATGACAGAGTAGGCCCATTGTAGAGGAACCAATTTTACTGATTACTGAATCGTATAAAATATTCTGAGAAAGAAATGAAATCTTGGTCATTCAAGACCCTCCATGTGTCTTGCTGAGAAATAGGCACCCACTGCTGTTTTAATTGGGAGAATAATCAGGTTTTCAGTGTAGTGAACTGAGATAATCACAAATACCATCTAAGGGAAATCCTACATTTCAGCCATTATTAAAGAAGACACTTTCAGGTGATATAATTGAGCAAACCCAATGGGGCAAATCAACCACTCATTGACTTCAACATCAGTGTATTTAGTGGTGTGTTAAATTTTTCAAGGTATTGGGGGATTAATATTTCTGGTTATTCTTTTTTTAAATTTTTTTTTATTCTTGAAAGAGTTCAGTCACTTGGCAAAATCTAATCCAAGAATTTATTATCTCAATGTACACTTAGGATCTCAGTATAATGTAGTATTTTGATATGTAAACTCAAAACCAGTTATGACTTCAGAATACATGCCGGATTCACCAGGTACTTAAAAGATGGGTAAGAGTCTGAAAAGTGAGAGTTAATTAGAATATTTAAATTAAATGCATTTGTCCTTAAGATAACAAAATTAAATAAAATGCTTGGAATGTACACTCTCACGGCATTTCAGCAGTTGATACTGGGAGGTAGATACTGGCAGAGAAATTGTCTCGCATTTGACTGCAAAATCATGCTTTATCCCATTTCCAGGGCCACCAGGAACACTTCTGAACTATTTTGCCAACATAAGGCAACCACCAGAATTGGCACAAATCTTAAGCCAAATTACTCCAAAGTTAGTGCATGTATATGATTTAAATTCAAATTTCTTCATTGCTTTATTTTAAAAACACAGGTTCCTTCATGATGCAAATGCAGTCACTGTAGTTATATCTCTAAATATAATATTAACACAACTGTAGTAGTTGAATACTTACCAAGTGAAAGGCATTGCTCAGAAATTTTGCATATATAAACTCTCTTAAATCTCACATCGATACTACTAAGCCAGTACTATTTTTAAAATCACAGATGAGGAAATTGAAGCATGGAAAAGTTACATATATGGAACACTATTCTTATGTACATGAAGAACAATTATAGACTTGGACCATATTATAAAATCTAAAGCACTAAAAGGATATATAATTTAAAAAAAAATAGTATACTAACAATTTACAAAAACAAGTATACGCCAAGACCAACTAGGATTTATGCCAGCTGGCTATGCTTGACATTTGAAAAGATATAAAATAATGGGAAGACGAGGTAGGAAAAACAAATTTGAATGAAATTTATAAATGATCATTAGCTTATTCTTTTCTTGACCCACACATGAGCCTCTCCTGGTATTTCTACCTGTAGCCAGTTCAAGTTACCATATTGGAGAAAATGGGGACAAACTCAATAAATAGGAAATGTGATTTGGCTAGTCACAAAGCCTGCCATGGGTGTGAACTGAATTGCCAAATTGATTCAAGTTGTTTTAGTAAAACAACTCTGGAACATCTGGGTCTTCAATTACACAACAATTAGTATAAAAATGTCAGTAGTATTTATGGAAGTCTATTCATATTCTAAAATTAGTTTGCTCTAACCCAGAACATTTATGATATTCATCCAGACAGACACTTTCAAAGTAATTTTTAATTAGTGAAGTTAGTCATGAAAATTTATGAATTTGAACATGAATATTTGCATATTCCTTTAGCATTTAGCATTTATATATTGAGTCCTTTCTAGATAATGGTAGGACTGCAAAATGACCGAGATTAAGTTTTAGGTTTCAAGCTCCTTATTAAGCCAATAGGAGAAAAAACACATGTTAATGAAAAATAACTCAATGAAAAATAGGACAGTTCATAACTAAGAAGTAAAGTAAACAATGTAGATGTTCAAAGGAAGGAAGAATCTGAAACAGCTCATAAAGGACATGGTGGGTTTTGATATGTGTATGTCTAGATAAGGAAGCTTATCTAGATAACCAGATTAAAGAACAATATTAAAAACTAATTATATTTCCATAAATAGAAATTTTTTAAAAACTCTATTTAAAATGCATAGGCACACTCCCAACAAATGATGTGCAAGACTCTTATGCCAAAAACTACTGTGTTACCACTTTGGTAGTATCAGGACCACAACTTCAGGAAGGTAGGAAATTATGTTTCTGAGCTCCTTATTTGGTTCTGATGTATACAGTTTGGGCATGAAAGGAAGGCAGAAGTGATAAGAGGGCCATTATCCCCAGCTGGTAGTGGGGGATGAGACAAAAATGGCTTGTCAAATGTGGCGTCTGTGAAGACTACTCTGTGATAGAGGTTAACGTGGTCCCTATGATCCTTGCCTCCTGGTATTCATCCCCTTAGGTAATCCCCTCCTCTTCCACATGACTTCCTTTACACTTAATGTCCTGAGATGCCCTTCTAAGCAACAGAATAAAGCAAAGATGATAGACTCACATGTTCACAATTAGGTCACATTAAATAACACTCCTTTTTAGTAGTCAGCTTGCTTTAGTGTGCTGCCTTCTCTTTTCTGGATCTGAAGAAATAATCTTTTATGTCATAAGAAACATTTTAAGTCATAAGAAAGTGAATTCTCCAACAACGTGAAGGAGCTGGGAAGCAGATTCTTTCTCTGTCAATCCTCCGAACGAGAACTCAGCCCTGGCTAACACATTGACTGCAACCATGGGAGAACCTATGCAGAAAACCCACCTAAACTGCACCTCAACTCTTTATCCACACATATATGAGATACTTCCTGTGCGTTGTTTTTAGCTGCTAAAGGTATGGTAATTTATTAAATAGCATAAAATGCTTTTCATAAATTCAATCTTTACCAAATTGTCAGATTTGTCAACCTCTTCATGAGCTCTGGCATTCTCCATAGATATCTCCCCCAAATTCTCCACTTGACAGATGCAGTTGTCTTCTTAACATTGAAGCCAGTTGTAGTTCATGTTAACTAAAATTAACATGAAGTTCAGTCATAGTAAATGTGCAAGATAAAATACTATAGTACTGAAAACAAATGAACGGTAGAAATATGCATTAACATGTAAAAACTCAAAGATAAAATGTTGAGAGAAAAAAGTCAAGTCATAGGATAGATAAAATTAATAAGTGATATTTGAAATGATTCCATTTATATAAAACTCAAACATCCACTTACTTCAGTACAGTAATTCTTTCTAGGAGCCTGGATAGGAAATGCAAATAAGGACGGAAATATAAAGGACTTCAGACATGCTCTTAATTGTGGTTTGAATGGTCATTTTATTACGGCATTTTAACCTTATGGTTCTTTTCCCAAAAAAGTGTTGACTGAAATAGTATATATCCAAGTACCCAAAACCCAGCTTACAGTGAATATAAGAAAACTGATTATTCTTCCTTGATGCTACTCCATTCTATCTCCCATTACCCTCTCAAATACAACCATGCCTTGCGCTGAGGCTTTTGAATTACTGAAAGCATCTCATAGAAAAGGAACCAGACCCTTGATCATACTCTGCCTGGAACCTGTGCTATTGTGGGGCTTCCTATTACATGGGATGGTTCATTTCCTAATTTTGAGGCATGATGAAACCATCCTAACTGACAGAGGAAGACCAGAAAGGATCTCTTGTGATACCAAAGTAAAGAGGCAAGAAAGAAGGCAGTTGTGGAGAAATTGCAATGAGTTGTTCTTCAGTTGACTCTGATCCCATTGAAAAGAAAGTGATGAAGATAAAGTTTTGAAGGAGTGGTTTGGTCATTTTTATGGACTGTATATATACTAAGTGCTCAATTAATATGAATGAATGAATAGATGGAAGAGAGTTGAGCACATTTAAGGAATGCAAGGAAGAAGCAGTGGGTACAGGAAGACTGCAGGTACCTGAGATGAGAGGAATGACAGAGCAAGTTCCTGAGTAAGAAACAGGAAGATAAAGCTCATGGGGTTGAACTAGCCCCCTGCCTATATCCCACACACCATGAGCTCAATGTTGCGCTAGTGATTTGAGGTAGGACAACCAGAAGGCCATAGGGAGTTTCCCAAAGGGGTGGGAGAGATTGTCCTTGCAGGAAAAATGTACTCAGTACATGGGAAAAATATGAATTTTCATTTGCACAGTCAGAATTTCAAGATTGATCAAGGTTGAAGGCTCTCCTTCATCCCCAATCTCACCTCTCATAATGTTTATCTGGAAGCCCCTGAGATTATGCACTCTTATCTGCAAACCTCATGGTCATTGGTTGTAGCCATGTGTCCTTACTTTTGAGGTTGCTGATTGCCTCAAAAACAGACGTGTAAAACCTTGGGTCTGCTCTAGGTCTTTCTTGTGGCCTCTGTCTCAGGAGCACATCTAAGCCTACCAGGTTGTTTCTTTTGTTGTTTCACAGACTTTGGGCCTGAATTCCTTTCGAGTGTGTAGATCTTTACTACCTCAGGGCAAAGCATGGTTGTATTTGAGAGGGTATTGGGAGATAGAGGGAATGGAGTAGCATCAAGGAAGAATAATCAGTTTTCTTAAATTCACAAGACAAGACACTGTGTTGACCCTGGAATTCAGTGAGAGAGATGACCTCTGCTTTTAAGGTGTTTAAAATCAGATTAGGTTCCCTAAACCTTGCTGTTCAGTTTCCTTGCTCTGAGATCAAGAATCAGATAATTAGTACTGAACATAATATTAGAAAGGGTCTTCCCTCATGTTATAAATGCAGAAAATGAAAGATCCACTGGGTAATGGGTTTGTCCATGGTCACAGAATGAGGTAGAGCTGGAGCTAGAGTCCTTGATTCCTAACCAATGCCTCTCCCCACACCTGACTGCATAACCGGAAGGTATGTCTTTGAGCAGCTACCACTGGAAGGTCATTGTGAAGTGTAGTAG
Organism: Sciurus carolinensis; assembly: GCF_902686445.1. Classification (NCBI taxonomy): domain Eukaryota; kingdom Metazoa; phylum Chordata; class Mammalia; order Rodentia; family Sciuridae; genus Sciurus; species Sciurus carolinensis. Next base: position 158,867,593 of record NC_062216.1, on the reverse strand, counting down.
GGGGTGGGAGAGGACCAGGGCAATGTCCCTCCCCCGGGGTCTTAAAAGTAACACAGGAATAGTCCAAGGTAGTTACTGCTTTACTTTATATGATTGAACTCAGTTTTCATCAGCTTTGTGTTACTGTGACCAAAAGACTTGAAGAACTATTCAGAGGAGGAAAAGTTTATTTTGGCTCATGATTTTAGAGGTTTAGTCCATGGTTGGCCAACTCCATAGCTGTGGTTCAGACATTAGGCACAACATTGTGGTGGAAGGTCATAATGGAGGAAAGCAGCTCAGAACATGGCCACAAGGAAGCAGAGAGAGAGAGAGAGAGAGACAGAGAGACAGAGAGAGAGAGACAGAGAGACAGAGAGAGAAAGAGAGAGAGAGAGGTCCACCCACTAGGGACAAAATGTAAACCAAAGGCATGCCCCCAAAGGGTCTACTTCTTCCAACTATACCCTACCTGTGTATAGTTACCTGTGTATAGTTAACTGGGTATAAATTACCCAGTTAATTTATATGAGTGGATTAATTCACAGATTAGGTTACACCTCTCCTATCTAATCATTTCACCTCTGAAAATTCTTACATTGTCTTACACATGAGCCTTTGGGGAGTACCTATCTAATCCACAATGCTATCCATAGCCTATCCAATCCATAATGCTGAGATGAGTGTATGAATGAATGCAATAGAAGATTCTTGAAAACTGGGATTGGGTTTCCTTCTAACATGGTACCCAGCATACAGTAGATTGTCAAAAGCTGGATGCTATGAGGATTTTCAACCACCAAATTTTTCCTGTGTTTGGAGTAAATTCTTCATAGAGTCTGGAACTTAAAATAGACACTTAGCTGGGTTTTCCTTTGAGAAAGGGAGTTATCTGGGATGTAACACTTTTCAAAATGACGGCATAAAAGACAAATGTTGGTGGTGCTCTCAGTTGTCTGTGTTAACTCTACCACTCTGGAATGTTCTATCATCCTCTCTATGTGGTATTCTTTCTCCTAACTTATTTCAAACATTCATATAGCTCTGGTCAAAATAAGACAAGTATTTCCTGAGTTGTTTGACATTCGGCTGTTGCTGAAGATGTTAAAACTACAAGCAAACCTGCTAATCGTTGGCAACAAAGCAGCTTAATCCTGGCTGACTGGCGATTTGTTTTGGAGCCTTTGGAGCAACAGAGAGATTCAAGTTTATAAAAAGAGGTAAATAGTCGGTTAGAGATTAGAAGCAAAAAAGGGGAAAAGACTTCCTTCCCCCAGACCACACACTGACAGGGAATCTTCTTCAGCAATTGTTCCAGAACGTTTCATGTTTCTTTCCCTTCCCCTCCCCTGGCGTCTCTCCTGCCCCTTCCTCCCCCTCCCTCAACCACAGAGGGCTTGATTGGCACTTGTCACCACTGATAGAGAGAGGAAGATGCTTCAGGAAAAAGGGAGGGGCCGGGGGAGTTTGCTGCCTCAAAAGCAGCAGTCCTCTAAAGATGGCTCCTTCTTTCTGTGTGTGTTTTGTCTTTCTCTAAATTATTCAAATCTGGGTGGTATCTAGGATAACTGGCATTTTGACACAGCTTAAGGGATTGTCTGACACTATTGAACTGAAGCTGCCACCCTTTTAAAAAATGCAAAAAGAGAGATCTTTGGTATAATCTGATATGTCTACAAATGAAAGGCAGTGTCATGCAAAGGGCCTGAAATATTTTTTGATCAATTATATTCATTTTTGACTTAATGTTTTATCCCATCCATCTAAAAGAATAATCTTTATTAGCTTAAAAAAGGGAAAGGGTTTTCTTTGGGTTTCTTTAAAGAATATGAGTGAGGGCTTGCTGTTGATTGGTGACAAAGCCAAAGTGGCTGGTGGAGAAGGAAGGTGGGGGATTTTCTAGAGCAGAAAAGTTTGTCTTTGTCAGAAATGCCTTTTGTGTGGGGTAAAGAAGGAATATTGAACTAGGGTGGGGTGATCTGGTTCTAGCTCCAGATATGTCATTGTATAATCTTAGGATAGTCACAGCATCCATTCACTTTTGAACATATATGTTTCCTCTGGGAAATAAGTCAGTGAACAAGAGACCCCACCTCCTTCTGACTTTAGGATTGTGCAACTGTTAAGTTTTATATTTGTTTGTTTGTTTATTCCTCTTAGTAGAATGCTTCTTTGCAGATGGAGAAACTTAGTGGAATTTTAAAAATTTAGTTCGATTCTCCAATCATTTTCTCTGCAGTTGACACCATGCTGGTTACCAGCAGGGTGGGAGGAGAGACAGTGGTGGAGTTGCTAGGCAGGTGGGTCCCCTGCACAGTTTTCCTTCTCTCATTGCCTTTCTTGCTTATTTCCTGTTAGTAAGATGCTCTGAAATTGGGATCACCAGGTTGAACAAATTAAAATACAGACTGCTCAGGTAATGTGAAATTAATATATATAATGATACAAATGACACAGTATTTAAAACATACTTATACTAAAGAATTATTCATTGTTATCTCAAATTCATATTTAACTGCGCATCCAGTTCTTTATCCGGTATCTTTAAAACAAAAACACCTATGAACTTCTCTTTCAGAAGGTGGAAAAATTCCGCCTTTGTCAGGACTTATCCTTGAATAGGGCTGAGTCCATGAGGAAATTAAAGATGTGTATTTCATCTGCTTGGGTTCATTTATTCATGCATTTGACAAATATGTCTTGAAGGTTTGCTACATGCTGGAACGAGGCTAGGTTCCTGGGATACAAGCTGAGTAAGACAAAGTTCATGTTCTTATGAAGTTGATGTCCAGCAGGAGGGAAACAGACATTTAATAAGTACACAATCCCAATTAGCATAAGGCACAGGAAAGAAAGTATATGATTCAACATGAATATTTAACAGAGCTCCCTGACTTTGTTTTGGGGATTGGAATAGGCACTCTTGAGAAGGTGACCTTTAATCTGAGACAACTGGGTGCTAAAGAATAGTATTCCAGACAGAAGGACCATCATGGAGGTTTTACAGAACCCATTAAGGAACAAGGCCAAGACCAGGAGAAATTCAAAATAACAGTTGGTAGTTTCTGGCTTTGTTTGGTTTTGTTTCAGTATTTGCAAGAGTAGCAAAAATATCAAGTATGTGATAACCTGACATTTTCTCTGAAAGATTTGTGATGTTAAACATTTCCTGTGGAGACAATTAGCATTGTCTCTTACGATTGAGGGAGTATTGTACTAGTATTGTCTATTAGCATTTCTGTACTAGCAAATCATGAAATTCCTTTCTATTTATAACTTATTAGGAAAATCTAATTCTGTGATAGTGTCATCAGCTGGGTAATCCAGCTCCATACTGAATGTCTTTTGTTTCAGTAGTGGTATGAAAGGCAGGTTCCTTCAAAACTTTAATATGGCAACACTTATACTTTCATATATTGACAAGTCCTCTTAATCAAACCTGTGTAAATTAAAGGGAGAAACAAAAGTCTATTAGGTTAGCTTTTTGGAACATGTAAAAATTTAGACTACATGTGAAGTCAGGCTACATGTGAAAAACAGACATTATTTTTAAACTCTCAAAGATGACTAGAGACAATGAGAACAAATAACAGAGTTAACATTTTTAGATATTTGGAATAAAAGCTTTTTATCTAAGTTCAGAGAAATTTTGGCTCCAACACTTTCTAGCTGTGTGACCATGTGCCAATTACTTAATAATGATGACAGTGACATTGAAAATCTATTCAACCCTTGTATGAATCAGACACCCTTCCAATCAATTTGTACATACCAAATCACTCAATCTTAATTTCTCTAAACCTCAGTTTTCCCATCTAAAAATGATGACAATAAAGTCTATTTTCATAGACTTGTAATGAGAATTCTGAGATAAAATTATACCACCTCAATAAATGCAAACTACTGTTAATAACATTAACAACAATGATAGTCTGACTTCTTTTAACTTTATATCTGATTTGTGCCTTACTCATTAATATTTTAAAATACTAAAGCAACACCCAACAGGACCAAGGCAATGATCTAAGTGCAAGATGGCAATTAAATAGGATCATCTTGAAGATTTTTTTTTTTTTGTAATTTTTATTTGATAAAACAGAAAGTTCAATATGGAATTAACCAGAAAATAAAAAATAGCTTTTCTTATTTTCTGCTTCTTCCTTTTCCTTCACTTGTGCACATAACAGAAATGGCTGTGCATTATCTGCTTTTGAGTCAAACACCTGAGCCAACTGTCACAGTCCACAGTCTAACTTTGATCTACACAAAACCTAGAAACCTCTGTCTATGTCTTCTGTGGCTGAACAGTGTCAGAATTATCAAGACAGACTTGAGATTCCAATAAATCATTTCTCAAAGTACCAAGGTCTTGCCCGTAGTATTCTTACTGCCACAATTCCCATCCCAGAGTTCAATATTAGGGAGATCAAAGATGAACATAAATATTGAGAAGCCATCACATCAACCTCTAAGAATTTTATTGAGTGCCAGCATTATGAAACCATTTCTGTGTCCCAGAGAAGCACAGAACCTTCCCTGACATCAGAAAGAGCATATTTCAGGGTGGAGAAAGGATTTTTAAAAATATATTTTTAAAAGATAATGAGCTGTGGAAATGGCTAGTGTAGAAATGTATCAGGATTTCAGTGGAGGGTGAGGCTACCAGGAACTTCGATGGTAAGGGAAGATGTTAGTAAGGATACCCTCATCCAGGACCAGGAGGAGCATAATGGATGGAGAGTGGGAGTAAAGAGGGCATCCCAAGGTAGGAAAGGCAGTGAGCAAATGAGCAGGGAGACAGGAGCAGCTGGTTCTTTCTCCATGAAAACCATTTACCAGTACACTCATACTGGATTCCATTAGCAATGGAAGGTTGGAGCAGGAAAGTGGTCTGCACACCATAGAGGGAAGTATTAGTGATGTATGACATACTCTGGAATGAGCAGTAACCACAGAGGGTTGTATCCAATTTTTCAAATCAGTTTCTTCTAACAAAAGTTTTTGTAGTTCTAATATCTGAAGGCCAGAATTTTAAAATCATATTAACCTTGGTTGAGGTGGGACTGCATGATATTTGACCTCTATGTGATCTTGAGGAGTTGATAAACCCAAAATCTCTGGGTTTGGTTCTTCATCTGAAAAATGGGTCTGGAATGACCTGACTTGCCTTTGGGATTCTATAATGTCAAGATAAATGTAAATGCTCTTACAGAAGCAGATATTTTTCATCAGAGGAGATTCTGAGTCTGAATTTCACGTGTTGAAGAATAAAAAGAAATAATAAGACACCTCTGGCCCCCAAACTTGCAAAGAAGCCAGTCTACAACTGTTGCCTCAGGAGGACTCACATTCCTATAATCCAATGTTAGTGTCACCAGAGACCACAGCGAAGGCTTGTGTCAGAGAGAAGGGGAGACGGAGAGGATTGTCTAGGTTTTTTTTTCCACCAGCATCCAGGGAGTCCATACTGTAGTTCAGAGCCTACCTGTGAATTTAGCCACGAGTGGGAGATCTTTTCCATCCAGAGATTAATTCAGTACCTTTTTTACCATTTGCTATCTTGGGGGACATGGAAGAAAGAGATGTTATCTTCTCTCTGAGAGGAAGTCGTTTGATTTTTCTGCCTTCCTGTGCAATGTAGAAATTGCAACAAAGGCCACCTTAACTCCAGGCCCTTCTTTCCCATCCCCAAATTGTACTTCCATTGGAGTCTTGTGTTCTAGAGGGTGGAAATTTTCATCCTGCTGCAGAGCGCTCACTTAACATCAGTTTTATTGTGGACAGAGTGTGGAGGGAGGGACACTTAGTTGCTCAGTCCATTGCGGGGCAATCTGTCTGTACCTCCAACCACCAAATCCAGGCTTTCAGGCAGGATGTGAAGGACATTTGCCCTACAAAACAGACAATTATCCAGGATCACTGCCTTTTGTAGAGAGTGTCTGAGTAGGGAGAGATAACGAGAACAAATCTTTGGGGATTACAGCCTTTAAACTGATCTGTGACTATTACCCATCCAGCAGTTTACTCATGAAGAGGAACTGGGAAGGGATAGGTCAAGGCCAGGAGTGATACTCTATTGGCAGTCCCTCCATGGGAGGAAAAACACTGAAAAATTTTCAATTACTACCAGTCATAATCTTAGTATTTTTATTTGTACTGGTATTGGTACATATGTTAGCTTGGCATTAATATTAGTATTTGTATTAGAATTTGCAATAGTCTTGATATCAGCTTTATTGGTATTAGTGACAGAATTAGTGTTAATGTTGATATTGGTGTTGGTATTGATAAAAAATCTACAACAATGTTTTGGTACAAATAGGGGTTTGGCAAATGCTTATTTCCTTTCACTAAAATTCTGCCTTTTGTTTTTTGAAATCATGAACATTTTATCTTCCATGCAATCAATATGTCTTATCAATTATTTTACTGAATCAAATGAACTGCTGCTACAGAGTATTGTCCTTGGTACATAGAAAGGATTCTTGATTCAGAAGAACATTGACCAGAGATTCATTCCTGGGAAACATGATACAACCCTCTGCAGAGAAAGGAACATTTTTTGGCAGTTTTGGTGAATTCTGGTCTGGGAAAGATAAGTAGAGACATTAGATTATCAGGAGGTGGTACTGGCATGTCATGAGCATTAACTCTTTCCTTGAGTGGGGTGAGGGGTCTTGGAGAAACAAAGGAAAGAGTGGATAAGCAACTTGGTAGACTTCTCTAGGGAAGTAGGAGAGAATCACTTGAGTTTTTCCCTGGTTTCTCTTTCTTATGACAACTTTTTATACCCAACAAGTGGTGGCAGTGGGGAAATTCTTTCTTAAGATGTCTTGCCTGGGGAGACCTGCTCTTCTCTGGATTGTTTTGATGGTTTTTACATTCAGGAAGAACTTTATTTTTTTCAGTGACAGCTTGTTGGCCTAGTTTGTTAAATAGGATAAACCAGACCTTGGCTAAGTGAGGTGAAACCCAGTCATCAAAAAGAGCATTTGTCAGCAATTTAGAAGGGAGATGATCAGGCCATTGTTCTGTGCCTCAGTTTCTCTTTCACAAAACTAGACATCATTCAACAAGCTTTCATGAGGCACATTTAATAGGCCCTACATCATCTCTATAGGGAAAAAAAAAAAAAAAGGAAAAGAAAAGGAAATCATTGACTTGTACCAAAGGACTATACAATCATGTCTTAGTCTATTTCTGCTGCTATACCACTGATGGGTAATTTTGAAAGTAAAGAGATTTATTTCTCACAGTTCTAGAGGCTGGGAGTTCAATATTAAGGTGTTGACATTTGGGGAGGACCTCTGTGCTGGGTCGCTCCATGGTGAGAGGTGAGGGAAGCTAGAGACAGAGTGCACAACGGGGGGCCACACTCCCCCTTGACCTAATCATCTCTTAAAGGTCTCACCTCTCAACTCTGTTGTATTGGGTATTAAACTTTCAACACAGGAACTTTGAGGGACATGTTCCAACCATAGCAAATGGGATTTTCCCATTTATGTCCTGTATGTCAGAGAGATAATCTAAAGAGATATTCTCAAGTCTAGCACCTGGTCAGGGCAACCATGGTACAATTATCCAGAGCACAGGTTCCTTGGCCAAATGGGGTAATCTATCACACTGAGATCAATTATCCCCAAACACAGCAGCTTAAAACAATGAACCCCACACTGTTTCTGAGGTTCAGGAATCCAGGAATGGCTTAGTTGGTTTCTTTGGTCTTGGGGATCTTTCACAAGATTGCTGTGAAGAGCTGAGGCACGAAACCCCAGACTGGTGATTCTCAGGGTTGAAGGCTTGATGTCCCTGCTCATGTCAGTGGTTGACAGCAGTTTCAACTCCTGGCTGTTTGCTGGCTAGATCTCATCCTTCCTCAGCACATGGTCTTCTTCATAGGCTGCCAGGCAGCTAGCTTCCTTCGAGTAAGTGATCTGAGGGACAAAAGCCAAGGTGGAAGTCATAGATTTTATAACTTAATCTTAGTAATAATGTCCTTCTGGATGGGGTAAAATTCATATGCTGAAACCCTAATCCCCAATGTGACTGCACTCAGAGATAGAGCTATTAGGAATTAAATAAGGTTAAACAAGGTCAAGGGGGAAAGAAAGTTCATCCAATGGGATTGTGGCCTTATAAGAGGAAGAAAAGTCCATAGATGTTGATCTACACACACACATACACACACACACACACACACACACACACACTCACAGAACTTCCTGTATTTTTAAATTTTATTTTATTTTTTAGTAAAAGAGGGTGAGTTACATCAAGATGAGGATGAAAACAGTGGTAGGAGAAAAACGGAATTCATGAAATGGAATAGAACACACAAAAGAGGCAAAGGAATTTCCAGGCAATAGTAATAAGAAGTCTAAAGATGATGCTTCTGCAGACAAAGAGAGGAACTAGTTTCCAGGTGAGGAGAAATGGAAATCACTGACTACCTAAGAATCTGACTGTGTGGACAACAATATGGAGAAGTGACTTATAGTTTAGTTTGTGTATCCAGGAAGAATCATACATACAGAAATACAGAAAACCATGCAGAGGGGAGAATGATTGCCTAAAGATGAAGTTTGGGCAAGGAGAAAAATAGAATTTTGGTTTATGACTCAACTCATCAAAAAACAATATTTACCTAGACACAATAATGTGAATATTTGGTATTGGCTCAACCAAATATTGGGGGTAATTATAATTTGAAATAAGGAGAGAGGAAAATAGGCAGGAGGAACATAAAAATCATAAATTGCTTTCTTTCCAACTAGGAAGACAATAGAAAATGGCTATAATGACTATAGCAAGAGAAACAAGTTTTAGAAATATGAAAAAAAAAAAAAAAAAGCAAGAGTCCAGGAAGGACTTTTTTAAAAGAGTGGGAATGAGACCAGTGAGACAGGCACTTATTTAAATGTAGGGTTTTATTTAAATGTACTTATTTTATTTATCATGTTATATGATGTGTGTGTAGTTCTTTGATAAGAGTGAAGCTTAATTTCATTAGGTAAGAAATTGTCTGGAGAATAAAAGTTAGAAATGACAGTGGAGAAAGCAATCTTTTCTAGGGATCACCAGGCCAGACCCTGGAATAATTGCTGGTGGTGACTTCAGGAATGAGAATTTCTCCCAAGTATTGTCCTCTTAGACCTCGCCTTTGAAAAACGGCCCAGTTCTGTGACTCAGTGCTGGCTGATGTGTGGCTGAGTCAGACTCAGGGTGTTAAAAAAATGGATGACGGGTAGAACTTTATTGGCCTGCAAGTTATCTTCTATTGATCTTTAAGATTGTGTGACATAGGCTAACAAAACAAGATCAGAGAAAGAAACTGGAGAGGTGCTGACATACCCAGCTTTCCAATGAATTAAATGTGATTTAAATGTCATAACAGGAGTGTTTGGGCTGGGGCCAGGTCTCAGGGGTAGAGCGCTTGCCCAGCACATGGGAGGCATTGGGTTCGAGCCTCAGCACCACATAAAATAAATAAATAATATCTAAAAAAACAGGGGTGTTTTATTCTGTTGTATCTCAGACCCTTTGTGATTCAGACATCTCTATTTCTCACGTTATGGAATGAATATACTGGAAACTATTGACGTTTTAGGGAATTTTTGTGAGTGAGGTAAAGAACTTGGCCTATTCAAATATACCTCATTACACATTATTCAAATTACATTGTTACAGAAAAATACAGATGTCAAGAGTACTTTCTGAAGAAAATTGTCTATTTTGATTCACAAATATGGTTACTTATTCATTCTGCTCTACATTTTTTTTTTTTTTTTTTTTTTTTTTTTTACCAAACTAGAGGAGAAGTACCTTGGAGAGGAGCAATTCACCTTGATGCAATCTGTTGGGAACACTGGCAGCCAATCAAGATTCTGATTAAAAGAATTTCACTTTGTTTCTCTGAAAACAGGATGAGAAAAATGGAGAAACTGTTCACGAAGGTAATTCCTTCTCACTTTTAGAGCTGAGGGCTTTCATCATGAGGGACACTAAATCCATTTACATCACACAGAATCCAGCATTGCCACCTGCTTCCAGGGAGAGCAAACTGAGCAAAACTGACAAAAAAATGAACACAAGAACTTACCCAGAAAAGGACCTGCTCACAGATTAAAGTGGGAAAATAAAAACACGTTTTTGTTTTTGTTTCAACTGTATTGCAAAAATACAGGTGGAAAATGAAATTGCTATTGTTCTGAGTATTTTCCTAAATCATGCTGGCCCTTGTCCTCCAAAAATGTGTCTCAGATATGACCCCCAAATTGCTCTTTCTGAGTAAAAATCAGTCTCCATTCCCTTTGTCTTAATTGAACACTTTCCTCTATCTGTTACATTCTCTTGAGTCAACAAGGTAAAAACAAGTGCATTGTCGATCTGAAAATTGTTTTTTTGTGGTGCGTAAAAACACTTTGTGGTTGATATAAATGTAGTAATTCTCTAGATTACCATTTCATGGTAGACTGCACACCAAAGAAAGCAACCTGTGTCTTTTACGCAAGAGTGTGGGTGGGTGGGGAGGCCCAAAGGGGGAGCCGGGTGGGGAGCCATCAGCTCCAGAAGTAATCAGATAAAGCTAGTGGCTTGGTATTAGTGTGTTAGCTTTGTCTAAGTCCTAGCATCTTCAATGGGCCAGCCCCCTCTTCATTTGTCACCCCAGCGCACCTTTTGTGCAAATAATTTCCCTTTGGTATTACCCAGAGCTTGGAGTCGATAGCCGACTAGCCTCTTTGCTTGTACTATTATTTCCAGCAAGCTCGCTACATCTGCAATAAATCCTTGAGGATTTGTGGGTGGACTGAGGAAGGATGAGTGACAGAATGAGGTGATAAGGCCCGGATTCAGCTGAAACAAAAGCTTTTCCATCCTGCCCTGATGTGGCCGAGTCACAGCATCTGAAGGTTTGATTTGATCAAATTTTTGCCAGCTGTCACCAGGAGTTCATGCAAGTTAAAAACGAAGCCCGTGAGCATTGCTCTCATACTCTATTAAGCTCGCCCAAGAGTTCCAGTGATGAAAATCTCTCTTTTCTTAGCCTTTTTATGTCCTGTGGTGGTGGGGAGCAGTGGCTATGCCCGAAGAGGTGTCAGATGTGCCCGGGAACTGTTTCAAGTGACGGGTCCAGATGAAAAGGAGGCGCTGGCTTTGTATAGCAGACACAGACAATTTTCAGGTGTGAGAGCAAGAAATGTGGTTTAATCAAACTTTCTCAGTTTGGTTGCAGAGGCACTGTGATGAGCTCTTCAAAGCAGAGTTGTTTTTAAGCAAGATTAAATCCCTGGCTGTCCTTTTATAACGATTTTTTTCTCCTCTTGGCTTTTATTCTCTCTTTTATCTGGAAAAACTCAACTTGGAAGTGGTTATTTGTTTACCCCTGGTGACTCATTACGTACGTGTAAGTGCATGTGTGAGTGTGTGTGTGTGTGTTCCAACATACAAATGCCCTTGAATGTGACCTGGGATGAAACAGCCCCCTGTGGCCCCAGATCATTCCCAGGGAGCCCTCAGCAAAGGATGTCTTAACAACTGAGAACGATGCATGACACCTGAGAGCAAGATCCTGGAAGAGCAGCCCAGGATCCACCACACTTCGTACCTACTTCCTTAATATAAGAAGTAGTATATCCTTATTCAACCTTTGGATAAGGTTGAGTATCCCTTATCCAAAATGCCTGGAACCAGAAGGATTTTAAGTTTCATATTTTGCAACATTTGAACATATATAATGAACTTTCTGAAGAACAAATCCCAACTCTAAACACAAAATCCACTTATGCTTCATTTGTACCTTATACACTTGGGCTGGAGGTTGTTTTATACAATATTTTTAGTATATCTGCATTTTGACTGCAACTTGTCACATGAGGTTAGATGTGGAGCTTTCTACTTGTGGGGCCAGGTTGGTATTCAAAGGAATTCTGGATGTGGTAGCATTTCGGATTTTGGATTTTTGGATTAGGGATGTCTGTCTTTGAAATTAATTCATTTTCATGGACAGTATTGTATTGTATTTTATGAGTATACTACAATTCATCCATTCTACAGTAGTGACACATTTGGGCTGTTTCCTACCCATTGTTATATACTTAATACAGCTGAACATTGCTATAAATGTCTCCTGGTATACGTGCTTACATGTGTGTCTCTAGGGTGGACAACCAGATGTGGCATTGTTTGGATATGGGCTACACAGACTTTCAACTTTCTTAGATAATACCAAACAGTCATTTGTGTCCATTGCTTCACATTCTCCCTGATACTCATGAATTTGTTGGTTGTTTTTACTGCAGCCATTTGTTGGATATACAGTCATAGTTTTATCTTCCATTTCCCTGATGAATAATCAGTTGGAGTACCTTTTCATGTCTGTTACCCCTTTAGATTTCTTCTTTTCTGAAAAGTCTGTTTTTATTCATTTTTCAACTGAGTTGTCTTTTTCTTATTGAATTAAATAATATCCTTTTATATTTTAGATGACTAAATATTATACAGTAGATAAAAATCACAAATATTTTCTTCTACTCTATGGTTGCATCTTTGCTGTCTTCATGAAGTCTCAAAAGTTCTCAATTTTAAAGTAGCCAATTTATTAATATTTTTCTTGTGGTTAGTGCATTTGATGAATCTTGTGAACTATTTTGACCTTAAGCTTGCATAAGAATTTAGATTCAGATATCTTATGAAGTATTCTGTCCAGTCAGCTCTGCAATGAGAAGTTATCTGGCACTATTCTTTCCTAAGAAAAACACTTTGAATGTCTGGAAACAATCATTTCCTTTGCATGATTAATTTAACTTCATTTTAACTACAAACTCTTTGTTTTGACCATGGAATCCAATGAAAATGCAGCTAGTTGTTTAAATAAAACAGAAAAATAAACTTGATGTATAAATGCCATGCAAATTCAGCTAAATTTCGAAGTTGAAATTTCTTCAGTAGAAACAATCATTGTCATAGTTAAAAGGTAAAAAATTAATTCTTAGCAGAAGGCAGCAAAGAAAACCTATTACGTACAAACTGGAAAAAATGAACAGATCCACAAGGGTTTAAATGAGTTCATAGGATTGATGATTTTATAATGGGATTATTTAAAGAAGTTGAGAGTTTTAGGATCTATCCATAACCTTTTAAGAGCTATGTCACTTAGGGCAATGACTCTCAGCAGTTCCTTAAAGCCATCTCATTGGACATTAGTAAGGCTATTTGACCCCAACATATTCCAAACTGCTAATTCCCCCTTCTCTGAAACATCTCCCAGAGCCAGGAATGCAGACACGAATTAAAGGTGGTGAACCTGAAGCAGGGTCTGCCCAGATGGGATTGGGCTTGTGCATCTTGCTGGTTTTGCCAGTTGAAGGAGTTATTTTGTCATTGTCAATGCTGTAGCTTATAGGTGGAATGTGACCTGAACCTGAGACATTCTTTTCCCCATTTACTGTCCTTTTTATCAAAAATAAGTCCCTGCTCTTCCTTTCTATCTCTTTGCCATTCAATGACCTAAAAGTTTGGGTGTTCATCTTAACTGGGGATCCATCTCACTTTTTCAGTAGGCATTTGCTTAACATTTATTTGTGCTACAACTGAAAGTCAAGGATCACTGATACCAAATAACCAGGCTCTTTCTTTGGCCACTGATCATATACTTGGTACTACTTAGTGACCACAGCAGAGGGATTTTCATGCTCCTATGTTTGGGAAACCCAATCTGTCACTGTACTGTAGTATTGCTATTGGCAATCTCTCATCTACACGTCCTTGTCCCAGGAAGGGATCCCATCTGAAAAGCTAAACTTCCATGTCAGTTTCAAAAAAGGACATAAACAAACCCTAGCTTCCAATTAATTAAACCAGAGAAGAAATTCTTTTTAAAACAATTATGAGTTTGAACTGCTCAAATATCTGCAAGTTTTGATAAGGTTAACCCACTTGGATTCAATAACAACTAAAAATCTATTGATTCTTAGCAGTCTTTGCATGAGCTCAATAAATGAATTTACTGCTTTGGTTCTGAACAAAAAAAGTTGAGAAAGTAAAACAAAACACTCAGGAAACAATAGCAAAAAATCCTGTTATATTGCAAGATTGGAGACAAAGGCTATTCTCTGACTAGCTCCCTTTCTGAAGATGTAAGGTAAATGCAGAGGAAAGGACAAAGTGAGGTGACGTAGCTTCAGAGGACCCCATCTTGAAAGACGGGGAGGTGAAATGTGGGTCTTCATATCCTCCGTCTTCGCCTGACCCAGTATGCCCAAATTGGCATGAGAAAACACATATCAAATACCTAGGAGAGTCTGGAGTTGCTGCCACTGCTCTGGAAGTCCTCCTGAGGCATAAAACTCTTGAATCAATCATCCTCAATGGGTGGTGCCAGGAAAGATTTAGACCACAAATTGGAACGCTATAACCAGGTGCCAGAATAAATTTAGACACAAATTGAAATACCAGCTAACTTCTTGGTCTCACCTGGCTATTCCTTTAGTCTCATAATAAACTAACTGCAAATCCTACAACTGAATTGTACTGCTTGCCCTGACTGGGTTTTTGCCACTTGTCCTACATTACTAATGAAGGTAATGGTGAAGGAAAAGTTGAGTTTGAGACAACTAATCCTTTTGCCTGAGTCTGAAGAGCTCAGATTTATCCACCAGATATAAGCAATGATCCCCATGTTGGAGTTAGGGGAAATACAATCAGAGTAAGACTTCAGAGAAAAGCACAGAGAGCTTCCTGTGGGAGCTCTCTCGGAAGAGCAAGGTGGATGGATGAGCCAAGCCAAGCACACACAGGTTATTCTTCCCAGATTTTCCAATGAGACTCAACCTCCAAAACCCAGTGGTCTTCTCTTAAGGAAGCAAATGCTAACTTTCCTCTGGGTATTTTCAGGAAGCCTAATTTCAACTCCATTGTACTTCTGCACTTCTCAAAGCTTGGAAGAAAACAATATTTGTAGGGATTCATCTGAAGTATGGGTAGGACATTCCTTTTTCTAGGTTAATGGTTCTCAAAAGGATTTTGTTCATTTGCTTAAAGATTCCTTAGTAAGATTCTTGTTTTCAAGGTGGACCTAAGAAAAGATTCTAGTCGAGTGGAACTGAGGGGACACAGATCCCTCTTCAGTTGTCTTGATCCTTGCCAGCTTCAGAGAGGACTCCAGGGATCACTGGGTCCCTCCCAGGTTGCCAGAGGAAATCACTACTCTAGAGACATGGAAATAATTCTCTGCATTAATCCAGGACTGGATTCCTAGACTCTGTGGTTCTCGACCCTGGTAAAGTTATTTTTACTAAATTATAGTTAGTGGGAATGACTTCTGCTCACACTAAGAAAGGGTACCAAAAAATAAGGAGGCTTACAAAATTAATTTTGCTTATTATAAGAATTTTATTGATGGTGTTGTTTACCACATTAAATAATGTCCTCATTTTTTCCAATTCAATATTCTTTTTATTTAACTTTTTGATCTACAAAAATCTGTACATAGTTGATATACAAACTTGATCATTATCATCCTTTGACGGACATTTAGGTGACTTTCTCATTTTGTTATCATGGATAATGCTGAAATGAACATGAGAATGTAGATATACCATTCAGATCCTAATTTTGATTCATTTGAATATATTCTCAAGAATAGGATTCCTGGAACATATGGTTTACTCTATTTTTTAATCTTTTGAGGAAACTCATTATGGATTTTCCATAGTGATTATAAAAATCTACATTCCCACTAACTGTACAACGTTCCCTTTTCTCCATATTCTTGCTGATATTTGTTAGCTTCTATTTTTTGATAGAAACCATCCTAGCAGTTGTGAATTGGTACTTCATGATGGCTTTGATTTATATTTCCTTGATAATTAATGATGTTGAACATCTTTTCATATAGCTGGTGTCCTTTGTGAGATGATATATATTGGGGAAAATATCTATTCAGTTCCTTTGCCCATTCAAAAATCAGGTAATTTGATTTTTGCCATTGGGTTGTAAGCATACCTTATGTATTTTGTTTATTAACCCTTTATCACATATGTGGTTTACAAATATTTTTACCCATTCTGTGTCATTTTTTCATTATGTTAGTTTTCCTCTTTGTTATGAGGAAGATTTACCAGTTGACATAATCTCTTTTGTCATTTTTGCTTTTATTTAATACCTGTGCTTTCTGTGTAATATCCAAGAAACTGTGCCAATATCCAGAAACTTTCCCCTGTACTTTATTCTAAGAATTTTTATGGTTTCAAGTTGTTTAAGTTTTTAATGCATTTTGCATTAATTTTGTGTATGGTATGAAGTGAGGGTATTCCATTCATTTGAATATAAGATACCCAGTTTTACCAATACCATTTATTTAAGGGACTATGCTTGAAGAGAATTTACCCCATTGTGGATTCTTGGTACTTTTATCAAAGACTAGTTGATCATATACACAATGATTTATTTCTGGGGTGTTTATTCTGTTCCTTTGGTATATACATCTATTTTTATATAATAAACACATGTTTTATTGCCATAGTTGGAAATCAGAAAGTGTGATGCCTCCAGCTTTGTTATTCTTATTTAAAATTCCTAGAACTTTTTAGGATTTTTTTGTAGTTCCATATGGACTTTATGTTTGTTTTGTCTATTTCTCTAAAAAATAAAATGCCATTGGGATTTTGATAGTGATTCCATTGAAACTGAAGGTCACTTTGAGTAGTATGTAGACATTTCATTCTTCCAAATCATGAACATAGACCTCTTTCCATTTATTCTGTGTCTGTTTTCATTTCTTTCCTATGTGTTTTATGATTTTTACTGTACAAATTCTTTATTTTTTGGTTAAGTTTACTCCTAAATAATTTAATTCTTTCTAATGCTTGTAGATGGAGTTTTTTAATTTCCTTTTTTGAATGATTCAGTACTGCAGTATAGAAATGCAGCTGATTTTCACATGTTGATTTTGTATTAGCAGTGTTGTGAGTAAATTCATTAGTTCTGACAGGTGTGTGTGTGTGTGTGTGTGTGTGTGTGTGTGTGTGTTGGGGAGGCTCCATAGGGTTTTCTAGACATAATTTTATGTCATCTGAAAACAAATAATTTTACTACCATCTTTCTAATTTGGATACACTTTCTTTCTTTTTCTTGCCTAATTATTTTATGCAGGCTCCCAGTACTATGTCGAATACAAGTGTAATCATTGCTTTGTTCCTGATTTTAGAGGAAAAGCTTTCAGTTTTTCACCACTGAGTGTGACTTTATGAGTGTTTCACATATTTATTGTATTGAGGTAAGTTTCTCCAATTTCTCCATTACTTAATTTGCTAAGAGTTCTTTTTTTTTTTTTTTTAATCATGAAATGGTGTTGAATTTGGTCAAATGCTTTTACTGCTTTTATTGAGATAATGTGATTTTTACCTTTCATTCTGTTAATGAAGTCTATCAGACTGATTGATTTAAATATCTTGAATCATCCTTGCATCCTAGTAAATCCCATTTGGTATGCTGTGAGAGGCTTTTAACATGCTACTGAATTCTGTTTGCTAATTCTGTCTGCCTACTGTTGAGGATTTCAACACCCATGTTCATCAAGCCTATGGGCCTATAGTTTTCTTTTGTTGTGATGTCATTTCTAGTTTTGGTATCAGAGTGATACTGATTTCATAAAAGGTATTTGGAAGTATTGCCTCTTCTATTTTTGGAAGAATTTAAGAATAATTAGCATTAACTCTTCTCTAAATATGTGGTGGAATTTACCTGTGAAGTCATCTGGCAGTGGACTTTTCCTTGTTAGGTTTCTTGTTACTGATTTCATCTCTTTATTAGTTATTGGCATTTTTTTAAAGTTATCATTTGCCTGGCCTATCTTTTTTCCATCCCTTCATATGTGTGCACCTTAATTAAAAGTGGTCTCATAAAGGCAATATAAAATAGATGTGGCTTTCGTTGATCTAGTCTGTCACTCTATGTCTTTTGATTGTTGAATTTAATCTATTTACTTTTGAAGTCATTATTGATAGGTAAGAACTTACTATTACCCTTTTGTTAATTTTTATCTGTTTTCAAAATTCTTCTAGTCCTCTCTTGCTGTCTTTCTTTGTGATGTAATGATATTTTAGCTATATTCAGATACTCCTTGACTTACAATGGAGTGATATTGTTATAATAAGCCTATTGCAAGTTGAAAATATTGTGAGTGGAGAATAAGTTTAATACTTCTAATATGCCAAACATCAGAGTTTAGCAACACAGTATCCTGTAGCATATCAGTTGCTTACCTGCATGATTGTATGACTAACTGGAATCAGCGGTCATGCCACTACCCAACATACAAGACCATATTGTATGATATATCATGAACCAGGAAAATATCAAAATTCAAAGTTCAAAGTATGATTTCAATTGAATGAACTTTGTTTTTGCACCACTGTGAAGTCAAAAAATCATTAAGTTTGATCATTTTAGGTTAGGGGTCATCTGTAGTATATACTATAATTTTTTTTATTCCCATGATGTTTGTATAACACTTTTTATTGTTATTGCATCTATTTTGAACTGATAGCAATTGACTTTCAATCACATATGAAAACAATTTTTTACCTGGCCATGTACTTTGTAATTGATGTATGTCACTGTTTTCTTCTTTTTATATTGAATTTCCATCCTTTACTTACTCTTTATGGAGTTCTAATAGACTTTTTTAAAAAAAAGTTTAAGTTTTGAACTTTTATTTTTGCAGACTGCATTTTGATTCATTGTACACAAATGGGTTACAACTTTTCATTTCTATGGTTGTGCATGATGTAGATTCACACCATTCATGTAATCATACAAGTACTTGGGTAATACTGTCTGTCTCAGTCTACTATCTTTCCTTCCTCCACCCTCTCCCATCCCCTTTTCTTCTACTTTTTAGTACTTTTGTCTTTTGATTTTTATACCACAGTTAAAAGTGGTTTATGTGCCACCTTTACAGTTTTACATTATTTGTATTTGTCTTTATACTTAGTTTTATCTGTGAAATTCATACTTTCATGGAATCTTGTGTTGCTCCTTATTATCCTTTCATTTCAACTGGAAAATAACTCCTGTGGCATTTCTAGTAAAACGGGACTAGCAATGATGAACTCTCAAGTTGTTTTTTTTCCCCTTCTGGGAAAGTCCTTTCTTTTTCATTTTTGAAGAATAATTTTGCTGGGTAAAATAGTCTTAGTTGATGGTTTTATTTTTTTTCCATCACTCTGAATGTATTAAACCCTGCTACCCTGAAAGGTTTCTACCACAAAATCCTCTGATAGTCTGATGGAGGCTATTTGTATGTGCTGTGTCACTTTTACCTCATGTTTTCAAATTTCTCTTAATCTTTGACTTTTGGCAATTTAATTATATCCCGTCTTAATGTAGAGCTCTTTAGACTCAATATCTTCAAGGTCTTTTGGGTGTTATCAAATTATATGTCCATTTCCCTCCCCGAGATTGAAAGTTTTCAACCATTATTTCTTTTAATAAACGTTATGTTCTTTCCTCTACTTCATTTGTGAATCACATGATGTGTATATAGGCTTGCTTGGTGATGTTCCAGAAGTTCTGTAAATTTTCACCCTTCCTTCTTTTGTTCCTCTGAATGGGTAATTGCAAATTACATGTCTTTGAGCTCATTGATTCTTGTGTTTGATTACGTCTGCCATTGAATCTGTCTACTGATTCAGCAGTTGTGTTCTTCAGCTTCAGAATTTATTTGTTTCTGGGTCCATATGGCTGTTCTGATATCAGAGCCTAGTGTAGTAGGTCTGGTGCCTTGATATATGGATAAAGGCCTAGAGTTTGGGTCCACAGAAAAGTTACATGCTCACTTTAATCTCTTTTCCCCACCAGAAACTCCTTGGATCTTTCTCAAATCTGAGGCATGTGGAATTAGGGCAGGGATGATCTGGGTAAAATGAAACTGTCTGTTCTGCCCTCTTCAATGCATTTTTCTTATTTCTGTGCCCCATCTGATGCTGTAATATCTCCCTTGAATCTGGAGATCTCATGGAGATGTATCATAAATGAATATTTGTCAAATTAATGTCTCCAAGAGGAGACTGAGCTAGAAATTCTTATTATACCATCTTACTGATTTCTCCCAGTGAAGACCATATAAGAAATTCTTGTTAGGCTGTTTGTTTTAGAAATAGTTTTTCTTCTTTTAAACTGGTGCCTTATTTTAATTAACAGATGCTATGAGCTCAAAAGTAACTGTATTTCACACTTTGTACTGGTTGCTATTAAGTTCATAATATACCTGAAGTAAGTAAATATATTTTGTATATTAATACCAGCCCTGTTCCTATCTCATATGCTTGATTTTTTAAAATCTAGATTTAAATTAGGGGTCTTTTTCTTTTATCAAATATGATAAAACCCAATTCAACCTATTTTAACCAATTCAACAAAAAGGACAGTCTGTAGGAA
Organism: Sciurus carolinensis; assembly: GCF_902686445.1. Classification (NCBI taxonomy): domain Eukaryota; kingdom Metazoa; phylum Chordata; class Mammalia; order Rodentia; family Sciuridae; genus Sciurus; species Sciurus carolinensis. The sequence goes on along the minus strand of NC_062216.1, from coordinate 158,847,175 downwards.
TCCTCAGATGTCCAAATAATGTCACCACACATAGATTCGTACTGGGCTCTGTCTTCCGTGAGACAGCTACATTGTTGGCCTTTCTCATGGCAGCAAAATTGCTTCTATGACTCCAAACCTCACACCAGAAGATCAACAAATCAGGTGAAAGAAAGGAGCATTTTCTTTTCCTCAAACTCTGGGAAACATCTCATTTATTCCCAGTGGATCTATTCGTGATAAGTCCCCATCCCTAAACCAGTGCAATGGAAATGCTGCTTGCCTTAGTCCACTCATAGCCCACATCTGAAGCTGAAGATGAGATTGATCCCAAGACACATAGATGAGAAAAGTAGATGTTCAAAGGAAAGTCAAGGTCTTCCTTCTAAAAGGAGAGAAATGGAGGAAATAAACAGAAAGCATTTATTATTATTAATTCCTTTCCCTCCATTTATCTACTTTTAGTCATTTTCTCCAACTCTCATTGATATAAAAAGGCCATACACTGGGTAGAACAAAAACATGTGCTTCATAGAGACAAAGAGTTTTTCATTCATTGTGATCATGTGATTTTATTAAGAAGGGAGTCTATAGCATGACTTCAGGGATCATCCCTTCCATACTTTTAATTTGCAACTTAGCTTAGTAGTAAGAACTGCCTTCTAGGGTTGTACTGCTTGGGTGTAAATCCTGGATGCATTCTTTGATAATGCTATGACCAGAGGGAAGTTCCCTAGCTTCTCTGTGCCCAGGTTCCTTGTCTATATAAGGATTAAATGATTTAATCTCTCAAATTATTCTTTAAAATTCACTTAAAATATCATTTGGTCTTTAGTAGGTATTACATAAATGTTAGCACTCCATATCCTTAACAAGACTGAGCATTCTTAGCCATTTTCAATCTTTCCCTTCCAACAGCATTAATTTAGTATTTGGGACAAACTCTAAACAAAATCAAGAGTCAGACAAAACCTGCCTAGAGTGTTCCTCCAGAATTTTATAGTACAATATATTTAGAAGTTTTATTTTTAGCTTCATAACTTCCAAGAGCTTATTAAATTTCTTCTTACTGGAGCACTATGTTAAGAGATTGAATTTCCCTTCCAAAAATATTCACTGTTATCAATTTGTGTGTTTTAAAAGAATAAATCACAGCCATATTTACAACAGTCAATGAAAATCAATCACCATAAGGTTTTGGTGCTCCATGATGAGATGATAATATTTCTGCCCAAAGTAAATGATCATGGCATTAATTAGACAGTGGACCCTTTCCCAGATCTTAAACAGCAAAAATCACTTTTGATCCCACGTTAGCCCAAACTGGAAGAGTTTATAGAGAGACAGGATTCCTAAGTCCTTATTCTATCTAGCACCATCACTTAAGGTTTATGAGGGAGATTTACAGAAGAATACACCTAGAAACTATTAAGTAGACTTTGAGGACACTGAAAAACAGTTCCTGAGTAAGGTGCCCTGAAGTAGATGAAGCCACATGGACTCCTTTCCCCAAGAAACAGGTGATCCTGATGCCTGTAATCATCAGAACAAACCTGGCGACCTCCCTGGTGTGAGTCATCCAGCTTATGTCCTAATTTCTATCAAGACTACGAGGAGCAAATATTCTCCATATCTGTGAGTTTCACATCTGCAAATTCAATCAACTGCAGACTAAAAATATTAGAAAAATATTATATTTGTATGGAACACACAGTGACTTCTTTCTTGCCATTTTTTCCTAAATGATAGAGTATAGCACCACATAGCATTTGCATTGTATTAGGTATTATAAATAAGAGAGAGATGATTTAAAGTCTAGGCATATCTTGTTTTATTACATTTCACTTTATTGCATCTGCAAATGTTGCATCTTTTACAAATTGAAGGTTTGTGGCTACTGTACATGAAGCAAGTCTATCAGCATCATTTTTTCCAACAGCATGCCCTCATTTTTTGTTTCTGTGTCATATTTTGGCAATTCTATCAATATTTCAAACTTTTCCATCAATATTATATTTATTACGGTGATCTGTGAGTAATGATTAACTCCCTTCCTTCCTTCCTTCCTTCCTTCCTTCCTCCCTTCCTTCCTTCCTTCCTTCCTTCTTCTTGCTTTTTTCTTTCTTGGATTGAACCCAGCCCTCTGGATGTGAGGTGTCCCCCCAAAATTCATGTGTGAGACAATGCAAGAAAGTTTAGAGGAGAAATGATTGAGTTAAGAGAGCCTTAACCCAATCATTGAATTAATCTCCTGATGGGATTAACTGAGTGGTAACTGAAGGTGGGTAGGGTGTGGTTGGAGGAGGCGGGCCTTTGGAGTTTTCTGATCATCATGTGAGCCACTTCCATTCACAACACTCTTCTGCCATGACGTTCAGCCTCACCTTGAACCCTGAGAAATGGAGACAGTTGTCTATGGACTGAGACCTCTGAGACAGTGAACCCCCAAATAAACTTTTCCTCCTTACAATAAAAAAAATAAAATAAAAAATAAAATTGTCCTTATTGGATCTTTTAGTTACAGCAGTGAAAAAAGCTCCCTAAAACACCCTCAGATGTGCTAAGCACATACTCTGTCATGGAGCTATACCCAAAGCCCAGTGCTCAGTGATCTTTTATGTTATTATTGTAATTATTTTGAAGTGATACTAACCAGACCCATGTAAGACAGTGAACTCAATCAACAAATGCTATGTGGCTTCCACCTGGTCAACTGACTGTTCCATCCCCTCTTTTTAGTCTTCCCTATCCTCTGAGACATAGTAGTCTTAAAATTAGACCAGTTAATAATCCTGAAATCATCTGTAAGTGTTTAAGTGAAAGAAAGAGCCACACCTATCTCATTTTAAATAAAAACAATAGAAATGAAGAAGCTTAGTGAGGAAGGTTTCTCAAAAGTCAAGATATGCTGAATATAGGCCTCATGTGCAAAATAAATCCAGTTGTGAATGCAAAGGAAAAGTTCTTAAAAAAATTAAAAGTGCTTTTCCAGTGAACACATGAATGCTAAGAAAGAAAAACAGCATTTTTGCTGATATGAGCAAAGTGTTGCAGTGTGGATATAAGATCAAACTAGCTACAGCAATCCCTTAAGTCATAACCTATTCTGGAGCAAGACCATAAATGAAGACCTTCATTGAAGACAGAGAGATGAGGAAGCTGCAGAAGAAGAGTGTGAAGTTAGCAAAGGTTGGTTCCTGTGGTTTAAGGAAAGACTACATCCCCATAACACAAAAATTCAAGGTAGAACAGCTAGTGTTGTAGAAGCTGCAGCAAGAAGGTCTAGTTAAGGTAATTAATGCTGACACTAAAGGTTAGATTTTCAGTGTAGATGGAACAGCCTTATACTGGAAAAAGATGCCATCTGGAATTTTCATAGTAGGAGAGAAGTCAGTAACTGGCTTCAAAGCTTTGAAGGACGGAGTAACTCACTTACTAGGATTGATGTAGTTGGTGACTTTAAGTTGCAGTCAATGCTCATTTACTTTTCTGGGTCATTTAGAATTATACTATATCTACTCTCCCTCTGCTCTGTAAATGCAACAACAAAACGGATGACAACATGTCTGTTTACAACATGGCTTTCTGAATCATTTAAGACCGGTATTGAGACTTATGATTAGATGGAAAAAAGATTCAAGATATTTCTGCTTATTGATAACATACCTGTGACCCAAGAACTCTGATGGATATGAAAAGATTAATGTTGTTTAATGCCTGCTAATACAATATCCATTCTGTAGTCCATAGATGAAGGAGTAATTTTCACAAGTCTTATTATGTAAGAAATACATTTTATAGGGCTATAACTGCCATGGATAGTGATTCCCTGATGCATCTGGGCAAAAGCAAATTGAAAATCTTCTTCAAAGGATTTACCATTCTTGAAGCCATTAAGAATATTTGTTATTTAAGGAAAGAGTTCAAAATATCAGCATTAACAAGGTGGGGAGGCAAATTGATTTCAACCTTCATGGATGACTAGGAGGGGTTCAAGAATTCAGTGGAGTAATTATAGATGTGGTGGAAATAAAAGAGAGAAAGAATTAAAAGTGGAACATGAAGATGTGACTGAATTGCTGCAACATGATAGTAAAATGTTAATAGATGAAGACTTGCTTGTTGGAATGAGCAAAGTTGTTTTCCTGAGAGGGAATCTACTCTTGGTGAACATGTTAGAAATGTTGAAATGACAACAAAGGATTTAGAGTATTGCATGAATTGCATAAACTTAATAAAATACATAAAATTAATACAGTGTAAAAGATAATAAAGCAGTGGCAAAGTTGAGAGGATTTATTCCAATTTTGAAAGTAGTTTTACTGTGGGTAAAAATGCTATCAAACAGTGTCACATGCTCTGGAGAAATCCTTCATGAATAGAAGAGCCAATTGATGTGGCATATTTTATTGTTGTCTTATTTTAAGAAATTGCTACAGTCACCCCAACCTTCAACACCCATTGCTTACCTGATCATTTACAGCATGAACATTGAGGCAAGAACCTCCACCAGCAAGAAAGTTACAACTCTCTGAAATATCAGATGAGTCTTAGTGTTTTTTAGCAGTAAAGTATTTTTAAACTAAGATATCCACATCTTTTTAGACATAATGCTATTGCACAGTTGATAGACTATGGTATAAATTAGCATAGCATATATATGCAATGGAAACCAAAAACTGTGTGTGACTTGCTTTATTGTGATATTTGTTTTATTGTAGTGGTCTTGAAGAGAGTAATGTTTCCAAGGTATGCATTTATATAAGAAAATATGTGTAGGTTATAGGAAAACACCATACTCTTTTATGCAAGAAGATTCAGAGGACAAATGATTGGGTTATGAGAGTCTTAACCCAATCAGTGAATGTGGGGTATATATTTTGTATCTGGCCAGTGGAGTCTCTCTCTGCTTTCTGATCATCATGTGAGTTGCTTCCCTCCTCCACACTCTTCTGTCATGATGTTCAGCCTCACCTCGAGCCCCAAGGAATGGAGCTGGCTGTCTATGGATTGAGACTTCTGAAACTGTGAGCCCTCAAATAAACTTTAACTCCCCTAAAATTGTTCTTCGTCAGGTCTTTGAGTCACAGAAGCAAAAAAGCTGACAAAAAAAACTACAATGACAACGAACTTCTTGGAAGACCAGATTTTCCAAGAGACTTGTCAAAGAAGCTGAGATTCTCAAAAATGTCTGGTTAAAGAAGAAAAGAAGGAGGCAGAAAAAGGCTGTTGTATATAATGTCCATCAATAGCCAATGGCCTATACCTCAGTTCACCTGCAAGTGCAGTGGACAATGATTAAGCACAGTGATAACCTCCTCATCAAGTACCTGTGGCTTGTTGATACTCTAAGAGCTTTCTCCAGCATCATGAAAGTTGGTTTAGCTCAAACACAAGGTAGCACAGAAATACCAGGTGTGACTCAGATAATGAAGGATAGAAGAATCTGGGATTAAACCTCAGATGTCTTCCATTGAAAATCTCTGAAGATTGTACTTGGTGGCCTTTCCTTTCACTTCATTCATTTATCCCCCGTCTTTATGAATTGTATTAATTTTTCCAGGCTACCAAACAAAATACCACTGACAGGGTGGCTTAAATTGAAGAAACTTCTTTTTTTAATTTTTGTTTTCTATTTGTTCTTATTAGTTGTACATGATAATAGAATGTATTTTGACATATTATACATGTAAGGAGTATAACTTTTCATTTTTCTGGTGGTACATGATATACAATTACATTGGTTGTATAATTGGATATGCACATAGGAAATTTATGTCCAATTCATTCTACTGTCTTTCCTATTCCCATTTGCCCTCCCTTCCATTAATTCACCTTTGTCTAATCCAAAGTCTTTCTATTCTTCCCTACCCCTCCCCTTATTGTAGTTAGCATCTGCATATCAGAGAGAATATTCAACCTTTGGTTTGGGGGGACTGGCTTATTTCACTTAGCATGATATTCTCCAGTTCCATCCATACACTGGCAAATGCCATAATTCATTTCTCTTTATGGCCAACTAGTTTTCCATTATGTGTATGTACCACATTTTCTTTATCCATTCATCTGTTGAAGGGCACCTAAGCTGCTTCCATAGTTCAGCTATTGTGAATTGAGCTGCTATAAACATTGATGTGGCTACATCACTGTAGTATGCTAATTTTAAGTCCTTTGGGTATAAACCAAGGAGTGGGATAACTGGGTCAAATGGTGGCACCATTCCAAGTTTTCTGAAGAGTCTCCATACTGCTTTCCAGAGTGATTGCACCAATTTGCAGTACTACTAGAAATGTTTGAGTTTATCTTTTCCCCCACATTTTCAACAACATCTATTGCTCCTTGTATTCTTGGTAATTGCCATTCTGACTGGAGTGAGATGAAATCTCACTGTAGTTTTACTTTGCATTTCTATAATTGCTATAGATGTTGAACATTTTTTTCATGTATTTGTTGACCAATTGCATTTCTTCTTCTGTAATACCTGTTCAGTTCCCTTGCCCATTCATTAATTGGGTTCATTGTTTTTTAGATATTAATTTTTGAGTTCTTCATATATCCTGGAGATTAAAACTCTATCTGAGGTGCAGATGGCAAAGATTTTCTCCTATTCTGTAAGCTCTCTCTTCACATTCTTGATTGTTTCCTTTGCTGTGAAGAAGCTTTTTAGTTTGATGGCATCCCATTTGTTGATTCTTGATTTTACTTCTTGAGCTCTATGAATCAGTTAAAGAAGGAAGGAAGTCAGTTCCTAAGCTGACATGATGTAGATTTGGGCCTACTTTTTCTTCTTTTAAGTGCAGGGTTTCTGGTTGAATGCCTAAGTCCTTTGTGCAGGGTGAGATATAGGGGTTTAATTTCATTTTGCTACATGTGGATTTCCAGTTTTCTCAGCACCATTTGTTGAAGAGGTTATTCTTCTTCTCACAGTTTTGGAGCTTACAAGTATAAAATCTGAGTGTCTATGAGTTGCTTTCTCCCGAGGCCTCTCTTGTTGGCTTGCAGATGGCCACTTCTTCCTGTGTCCTCACATGGACTTATACCTGTGAACATTTCTCCTCATAAAGTTACTATTCAAATTGGATTAAGACTCACATTGTGACTTCATTTCACCTTCATCAACTCTTTGAAGACCCTATCTTCCAATGCTGTCACAGTTGAAGGGGTTGGAACAACAACATTTGGGAGAAACATAAGCATTTGGGAGAAACCTGCATGTCTCTGACTCTGGTTCTGCTTTCAGAGGAACCTAAACTGAGGTAGAAACCATAAATCAATCCACTGTAAGACTTTCTTTGCTTTTTTCTTTTTTTTGGTGGGGTGCTACTGGGGATTGAACTCAGGGACACTCAACCACTGAGTCAAATCCCCAGCCCTAGTTTTTGTTTTACTTAGAGACAGGGTCTCACTGAGTTGCTTAGCACCTCACTTTTGCTGAGGCTGACTTTGAATTTGTGATCCTCCTGCCTCAGGTTCCCGAGCCTCTGGGATTATAGGCATGCACCACCTCACCCTGCTCTTGCTTCTTATATTCATAGTACTCTATGCCCTTTGCCCTCCCTCATCCATAATTTTCAGTAGAGCCCTAGTCTCCAAAGTCCTTACCCATGTTTTGCTCCACCTTTTAAAAGGGAGTTTGATAATTGTGTGCTGCTTGTGTAAAGTTTATTTCAAGATCAATGACTTAAGTGGGCTAAAATTTAAAGGATGGAGAGATATGTAACATACTAACATTAGTTTGTAAACAAAAAACATACAAACAATAAAAGGAGTGGGTACTATGACTACCTGTGAGAATAGACTTCAGAGTAAAGAAAATTAGTTGAGACAAAGAGAGATGTTACATAATGATAGAAGGACCAATCCTCAGAAAGATAATGGCTTTAAATATATATGCAGCAAACAACAGAGCCTCAAAATATGGGAAGCTAAAAACTGATGGAGCTGATGGGAGAAATAGAATGATCCTGAATCATAGTTGAAACTTCAACACGTACCCATCTCATAAACTAATAGAATCAATAGACAGAAAACCAACAAGGCTACAGAAGTGTGCTCTCACATGCATGACTGAGGCCAATAGCAAAATATGCAGTCTTTTGAACAATTATGGAACATTCACCAAGATAATCATATCTTGGGTTATAAGAAAAAATTTTGGCAAATCTGCAAGAATTGAAACAGAAAGAGTATATTATAACCATAATAGAGTCAAACTGGAAAACAGTTACAGAAAGAGAGTGGGAAAATCTGTAAATAATGGTGATCAAAACACACACTTCTAAATAATATGTAGGTCATGTAGGAAGTCTCAAATGAAATAAAAAATACACATAGGACTAAATGAAAACAAATACCTAATACATCAAAATATCTGGGAAACAGCCATAGTTATTGCTAGGAAGGAAATTTACATCATAAATGTTCATATTAGAAAAGAAGATCAAAATCAATTGTGTCAGTTCTTATAGCAAGAAACCAGAAAAAAAAAAAATACACCCAAAGAAAGAAGGAAATAATAAAAAGCAGACACCAAAGAAATTGAAAACAGTAAACTAAAAGAAAATAAAACAAATATCTGGTTCTTCAAAAATAAACAGTAAAGTTGTAAGTCTGTAGCAAAAATAGCAAAAAAAAAAAAAAGAAGATCCAAATCACCAATATCATCAATAAAATGGGGAATCTAGCTATAGACTACATCCATTAAAAAGAGAATAAGGGAATAGCATAAAAAGTTTACTCTCATACATTTGACAAATAGAAAAATAGATCAAAATCCTCAAAAATGAAAAACCATTCACAATCAACCAAAATGAAGTAGATAATCTGAACAGTCTTATAACCATAAAATGCATTGCATTATAATTAAAAAATCTGCAAAAGAGATGCTACAGGCCCAGACACCTTCACTGGGGAATTCTATCAAACTTTTAACAAAGAATTAGACCAATTGTATACAATTTCTTCCAGAAAATAAAGAGCAGGGATTTTTAAAAGGCACCCTTGTAATGATGAAACTGTTTCTTGACTATAGTGGACACGAAACTACAGGTCAAAAAACTGCATAGAACTAAATGCACATGAACATAAATACAAGTCAAGCAGGAAATTGGAATGAGTGGATGACATCAGTGTCAATATCTTGATTGGGATGTTGCATTGCTTTTCAAAATGTTACTATTGGGGGAAAGAGGAAAAAAGTTACAGGATGCCTCTATATTTTATTTCTTACAACTTCATTTAAGCCTACAAGAATCTCACTAAAACTTTCAATAAACAATAATAGAAATAAAGGGTCGAGGGGGGAGTCAAGGATGATAGTAAAAGATTTTCTGCCCCTTCCAGCTTTGGGCTCCTCCTACTGAGCAGCACCCCACATGATACTACCTTCATGTGACCCCCTTGTCCTTGGGCTTAACTATTTCTTCTCTGCTTCTGTCCCATGCCAGTTCTTTAACACACACCTGTTTTAGATCTGTTTCTCTGTAGCTTTGTGCTGATGGGTCAATCAGGTAACTGATCTTTGCTTGACTGGTAATTTCCAGATAATGTAATGCCTTAACTTTATGTATATATCTCTTATAGACCCTAAAATGTAGGTCTTATGATTTATTAAAGGGAGGATGGATGGAACTGAGATAAAATACATAGTACTAAGACCTTTCTACTTGCTATTTATGAGCAAGTCTGGCATTTGCTTTTTTTAGCAGCCAAAATGAAGAAGAAAAAAGATCAAACATGTACTTCTCAGTGACCATGACATTCAAACAAAATAACAACAGGAGAGGAACCCTACTAGTATTACTAACCAAATAACAGAAACAACTGCAGGCAGAGTGTGCTCAGCAAAGTAATGAACACATTTAGCAGCAACCTTACAATTGACAAGGTGACAAAATGCAAAGGATCAGAGGGAATATGAGCTTATGGCATTTCCCAAAGTCCCATTTTACTAAATGGGTCTTAGCTCTTCCCTGACCTGTGTTAAGAAGTTGGGGTGTAGCCTATGATGACTTAGCTTCATGCAGGAGTAGGTGAGTGGACTGACAGCAAATCTTTCAAGCAATCCCCAGAAGTGTTATTTCTTTGATGAGTTTTTGATGGCTATGATAAATTTAAGCAGTATCTGGCACAGAGTAGAGTTTGCTGGGTGAGTGAAAAAGACCATTTGGGGAGTTTCTCAGTTTATGGGGAACTGATTTCCCTGAGACTCCCAAGAAAACCCATCCCTAGTGGATTATCTTCTCCTTTTCAACACCGGGATGCTGTTGTTTCAAGATGAAACAATGACTGCACCATTGCCAGAGCTTCCTCCACCTCTGCCTTCCTTTTTGTGTAGAATGGTGTGTTTCCCTTGCTAGGTTTGAAAAGTGAGATCCATGCTGCATTCACAGGATGCTGGTAGTTTTGCATGGCTTTTCCTCTTTTTAATTTCATACCCACTATGGGAAGACTGTCTCCTATCCAGTCTCAGACACCTGCGTTTTTTATTTTACAGGGCATAAAAGCAAGTGGCTAATCTATTTTAAATACAGATTCTTGGGTTCCACTCACATTGAATTTGACACTGGTATTACAGGAGGAAGGAATCTTGGAACATACATCTTTTTAAAAATTATTTATTTCTTTTTTATTTTTTACAGACTGCATTTTTATTCATTGTACACAAATGGGGTACATCATTTTGTTTGCAAGCCAGATGATCCTGACACAAGAGGACTACACTAAACAATACCCAGGGGCTTGTTCTCCAATTTAAATCCTGTCCCAGACTCCATTTTGGTCAAGGAATCTACTCTCTTTCCACTTAACAGCCAAGAACAGAACCCTCGTTTAAGTCAGTGTTTCTCCGCTTGCTAATTATGGCCACCCCAAGGAACTATTTTGGACATTGTTTCTCCTACTTGCCAAGCTACCTTCTTCCCTCCTCACCACAAAATTTTTGCATTACCATAAATATGTTTATGTACACATAGAGCCTTTGAAAGATCATGCACTATTTTGAAATTCAAGAATGTTTTTGTACATTCCCCCTAACAAGGATGAAGTTTCATGTCTTAGAGGGAGTTCCGTCCCATTGGGAACGCATGGGTTAAACCAGAAGCTGTGCCTCCTTTGGCTGCCATCTCCAGCCATGGTTCCATTGAGCCCCAGCAACCAGTATGCTCCCTGTTCACTTGATCTCCTGGCCTCTAGCTTGAGACCATTCTTCCTGGATTTGCTCTGTTGGTCAACAGCACTGCCAACACCCCATTGTCTAAGTTAGATGTCTGGAATTATCCTGCCTATTCCCTCCCCTGATTCTGCTTATTTTGCTTATTTTATATATATATATATATATATATATATATATATATATATATATATATATATTTTTTTTTTTTTTTTTTTTTTTTTTTTTTTTTGACAATGCTATGGATTGAACCCAGGTCCTTGCACATGCTTGGCAAGAGCTACATCCCCAGCGCCATGTCATACGCTTTACAAACACCGATCTTCTTCCTCAACTCAACCCCCACATCCCTCATTTCTAATTTCATCCTTTTTTTTCCCTGAGTGGCCGGAATGGTCTGCCAATCATTCTCCTACTGACCATCTTCAAATCCATTTTCATGAAGACCTAACAAAACTTATATTTCATCTGTTCCCACCCCTGCTTCAGTCCCTGGAGGCTTCCTACGACCCTTGAAGTGCTTTAAAATGATGCGATGCCCCTTTCTGCTTCTCCGCCTCAGTCCCTCTTTTTCTGCCCTCAAATTTTAAGCTCAGGTTCTACTGAACTGCTAATCCCATTATTTTGTGCCTCTTTGCCTTTCTTCGCATGGTAACTTCTTGGTGAAATTCCTTTCTCACTCTTTGTTAACTGGTTTATTCCTCCATATCCTTAGAAACTCAGCCCAGTCTTCACCCCCTTGGAAAACCATCCCTAGACTCTGTATCCCTAGTCTCTCTCACTCTGGGCTCTTTTTCGTGGCCTTGCCTCTAAACCTTGTCTGTCTCCCATTAAATCCCCAGGTCGTTGATGACAGCAGTCATCTCTTTTTATCTCTCTGCCTCCAGAAGTTAAAGGAATGCTTGGCATAGGGCCAATGTTCAATAAAATATTTATTGAACTGAACCACCCTTCCTCAGGTTGGGGATACTAATTAGTATTAAAATGGTGAGGGGGAAAGCAGGTGTCCAGGAAGGAAATAGAGTGAAAACACAGGCCTTGATAATCCACCAACAGAGTAATTACTTCTAAATAATTCAGATGGTACCAGAGTTGCTCCTGAGAGATGCCAAAACGACTAGTCAGTTCACTGGAAAAGTTAGCCAGTTGGCATCGTGGGGACCAAAACATCCAACCAGTTGTTCCACTGTGGCTGTTCAGCAGGTGTCCACGCAGCCTGGGATGGAAGAAATGACTCTCTCTCCATTTCTTTCTACTTATTTCTTCTTCCCTTCTTCCCCCCGACCCCCCACCGTATGCTGGTGTTTCAGCGCCCATGTGAAACTAGAAACACGGAAAAGCGAGTGTCTTGGGGAAACACCCCCCAAGCTGCAGAGAGAACAAATATAGCCCACATGGAAAATCCCACATATGAAAAGGCAAGTTGAACCAAGTTGCTGTGAGGCACTGGCCCCTTTGAGGTTCAGGACACGTGGCCTCTCCGGCTGAATGGACAGAAAGCCTGAATGTGTAAGGGCAGCTAACAACAACAGCAAGCCACACAAGACAGCTATTCTCGCTGGCCTCAGACCGCCGCTCCGAGGGGCCGGCTCTCCGACGGGTGCTACATGCTAAATAACTCCTATTCTTAGTCCACGTTGACTTGGTGGCTGGAGCCAGGTGAAAAGACAATTGACCCAAACAGCCAAACCGAACTCCAAACTTCACTAACGAGGTGGTTTATTTTCTAATCCCAGGCAGCATTGTGGGACCCTGAGTGAGTGCCACTTTCTAAAAATGTGTCTTTTATGTAAAAGAAAAATTATTAAAAGAAGGTGGGGGTGGGCAGAGAAAGAGTCCCTGAATGGCTGTTTTCTACTTGGGTTGTGTTGTGTGCGTTCTTGCAGGCGACTTTTTGGCAAATACTGCATCTTCAGCCAGGAGAAGTTGGCTGAGCACAAAAGGGCTTTTGAAGCGGTGAGTGTAAATTCAGACTCCTTTTCTTTCTTCCTTCCTTCCTTTCTTTGCCTTCTCTCTTCTCCTACGTCTGGAGACCGCTCAGTGGAAATAATAAGCACCACTGCTTGCAGGACACGTCCCCTGAATTACTCAAACATCAAATGTAACTTTAGAAGGGGGGCATGCTTTATTGTTTTCTGCAGAAGTTTCCCTATCCATTCTTTATTTACATGTCGTCCTGAGGCTAAGCGATGTACAGCTCGTCAGAACACACACACACACACACACACACACACACACACACACGCGAAGCCATTACACAAATTAAAAGGGATGGGGATGACTAATACAGTACTCTTGGAATCCTCAATTTGATTAGTCTGAGTTTAATACACAAAAGCAGCGCCGGAGAAGGAGGAGAGGCAAACTGCTCTTTAATAACCTGTACAATTAAATTATGGTGATGAATTTAGCTATTCTGTGCTTCTTAAAGGAGTCTTATTATCTGATTACTTACAAAAGAAAGTCGGTTATTCAGCAGGGTTTCTGGGCAGTCCCCTGGAAGGCCCACAGCAGCGGTTCTCTTTCTTTTCCCTTTCTGGAAAAACTTTCCTATTTTTCAAACTCTGTCTCCAAATATTATTGGGACCATTTTAACTCCTTGGGGGCCTTTACCTTTCTTCATCCCTTTGGAAGTCAAGAGTCAGAAGACGTAGTGTAGGTGCAGGGGGTTGGTTTTCTAGAGACAGATACTTTATGGTGACTTTTGGTCAAAGGCTTTAATATGTTTTAGAATTTGGAGAGCATCTTGCTCTTTCTTTCTTTCTTTTTTTTTTTTTTTTTGAGATGGGATCTTACTGTGACCTCAAACTTATAATCCTTCTGCATCAGCCTCCTGAGAAGCTGGGATTAGAAGATGAGTTCTCCGTCATGCCTGGCTTGTGGGCTGTCATTCTATTCTGAAGTGGATGGTGACCATATGTCCATTAATCTTCTGTGTGGTGCAGGGTGTCCAATCCAGGGCCCAAGGTTGTACATGCTTTACCACTGAGGCCAGCCTTTCAGTAGTTGTTTATAGGATGCATCTTCCAGTTGCATTTACTTCAAAGTTATAGTGTGAGAAAGCACCAACCTAACAGGGTACTCTATAGTGCACATCCCCGGAAACTGCTCAGTGGTGAACTGACATGGGAAGTGTGGCAGAGAAGAAATGAGTTGGGAGAATATTTTTACTGCTGGCTTCAAGCACAGCTTCCACTTGCTCCAGCAGCTCTTTGGAAAATCAGGTCTAGGACTGGGGGGTTAGCTCAGTTGGTAGAATGCTTGCCTCACAAGCACAAGGCCCTGGGTTCAATCCCCAGCACCACAATAAATAAATAAATAAATAAATAAATAAAAAAGAAAAAAAAATCAGGTCTACCTGTTTCCACCTCAAGAGTAAGTGATGAATAGGAATGACTTACAAGGACGTGGTTTTCTGATGTAACTGGTGGCAGCGTCTTATTTGCACCTGAGCTCTGAGAGAGTTCTGCATAATCTTCCTGGTTATTTACCAGGTTGAACTTTGTTTCAAGGTAGTACAGCTTGGGAGAACAGCCAAGATTCTGGAACCAGACACTCTGGCTTCGAATTCTTGTTCTGTCACTACTGTCTTTGAGAGTCTGCCTCAGTTTCCTCATTGCCAAATTGGCACAACCATGATTCCATGAAAAGTTGTTCTGAGTCAAAACACACACACACACACACACACACACACACACACATGTAAAACTGTTAAAGAGGGTGAGAAATGTGAGTTGGAGTTCCATTCCCTATTGAATATTTATTTAATGTGCAGGGCAATCTGATAAGCCCTTATGTGCCTTATTATCTAATTCATACAGCAAACCTACAATTGGAATTATGATTTTCTTTGCTTTAATGATGAGACAGTGAGGCTTATAGAAACTAAGAGATAGAAATCACAGAGCGTGGACTCAGTCACCTCTTATACAATGTACAGTCAACAACGATCTCCGTGTCCCCAAGAGTGTAGATACTCAATTTAGGGAGGAAATGGTGAAATAACCAGCCAGTGTGTCCAAGAGGTAATATTGCATGAAACAGGTAAATATGGCATAGCTGTGGAGGCAGAGAAAGAACAGTGCTACTAAGGTTGAAGAAAGTGTCAGGATAACAGATATCTGGTAGGGGGGAAGAAATATCCATGGTTTTGGTAGGGGATCCATAGTCTGCGTCCACTTGTGCTGATCTAAGAAGATCAGAACTTAATTTAGGATGAAGGTACTTGCTGTAGTTTTCGTGCCCATTTTTTTCCTGTATGTACTTATTAATTGACTGACTTAATCATCTATTTGGTTTGGGTCATAGTGCCCAGTTACCTTGCAAGAGATCAGCCTTGGGAAACTATTTTAGGACAGAGTCAACTGAAAAATGCAGCTTCGCTATCTTATTGCGCACCCAGCACAGCCTAAAGAGTTGTTCATGGCCTCGTGAGATTGCGTGCTACTCTCCTGATCCATCTGAAGAGGTGGAAAATGGAGTGTAAGAAAGTATTATGCCTTTTTTCCCCTTTGGATTCTGAAAGTTGGTGGACTCCTGAAGCTTACTCCACTCTCTTTAGCATTCCTGGCCACATAAGCTCCTTTATTCTCACTGGGGTAAAAGTGGGTGCTCAGGTTTTAGGGCATGTATATTTTAAATCTCCTAGTGTACCAATTCTTGGTTAGGATGAGCTTTGCAATGCTTTCTTGTGTGAACTGTCTTTTCATTGTGGTTTATTAGATGTTAAACTGTATAGTGGGCTTGTGCATAAATGGATTTGTTTTGTATTAACTTGGGATGAAATCACTTTGAGTTTTACCCCACCAATACTGAGAAAACAGAGGAGATCAAGAAATCATATACAGAATATGGTATGATCTGCCTTTCAGTTTTGCATGAAATCATTTATAGATTCTCAAGCTATAGGAGATATTTCTTTATAGTCCAGAACTGAGATTAACATGTGTCTTTAGGAAGTGTCCTGAATACCTATTAGGGAAAAATCTCACATCAATATATGATATTCTTGAATTTTGAACATATGCAAACCATAATGCACCTCAATTGATTGGATATCAGCAACTATCATTTTTATTTATGCTCATTTGTGAAATAATAAACAGAAAAATTTAATCCATGGACATATGTGTGGCTTCTCACCACACAATTTGCTTTTTATTGAATACTTGAAACAATAATTAGTGAAAGTATTTACCTTATGTTGTTCTACTTCGAGTAAATTTCAAGGCCCTGTGAATTCTAACATCATCTGGCAAAATCTTATAACACTTTTTTACCACTGATCACTGAACTTTATTCATAACCATTCTAAATTGTCAGAAGATATCAATTTTAAAGCCAGTCTTTTAGTTGAGGTGGAAAAAATTACTTTGATATACTTCAATAGTTTATGAAATGGTGTTCAAATTTACTCAGCTTTTAAAAGTTGTTCTTAACTAGCAGATGGAATTGATTGGGGATGTTGATGACTGGTTATGACTCAGGCTTGGAAACAGTCACCGTAGGTTTGAATCCTGGTTCTGTTACCTCTTAGCTGTGTGATCTAGGGACCTCTTGCCTCTATTTGCTCTCTTTCAAGTGGGACTCTTGGTGCCTGTAGCTACACCCTAGGGTGTTTAAATATTTAGTACATGCTAGACTCTTAGACTAGTGCTTAGCATGTGGCTTTCAAATTAACCCTAAAAATGTTCTCTTGGCATAGTTTGACAGGCCTTTTCATTCCTAATTCTGGTCAATACTTCTGAAATGCAATCACTAAAAATGGAGGCTCAATTGACCCTGAATCCAAGTACAGGTTCACTATTGATTAAGACACTTAGCTTCTGATTTCCTTCATCTATGAAATGGGAATAATAATACTGACTCTAAAGAATGGTTATAGCAATGAAGTAAATTCTGCAAATAAAGCACTAGGCATGATACTTGAAACAGTAACTGTTCAATAAGGGGTAATTGCAGCTTTTATTAGGTAATAGAGGTGGTGTCCTTCCAAAAACTGGACAGAGATCTGAAAGTCTGAAGAGATGGCTGGACTGTGAATCTAGACTAGATCCATCATCTCTTTGATGTGGCACAACTGGATTCAATGTTTTGTCTTCTACCTTTGGAATGATAGAATGTTCTCCTTTATTTAATTCCATTATTACTTCCCAAATCTGTAAATATCTAGAATGAGAGCAATAAGAGTTTAAAGATGTAATATTTAAGTTCATGCAGTGAGTTTTATCAGGTAGAACAAGATGAGAGAAAACTGAATGGGAGACCAAAGTGGAGAAGGAACCACAACAGTAATCAAGAGGCAGAAGAGATAAGGAGAAAGTGCTGTCCTCCTGTGACCACCTTCTCTTGGCAAAGGAAAGGAGAAGGAAGCACTGGTTTAATGGAAGGCACGGATGCAAGAAAAAGTGTAAGCAATGGAAGTCAAATGAAAGTACAAGGGTCTTCAGTTCCTTTTCCCATAAAAGTCTAAAGCACAGGAGGAAGACAAAAGTCATATTGTCACAGCAGGAGACATCAAACTTGCATAAAATACATGGCAAGGAATTAAGAGGTCTTCGAGCAGAGGCTTGTGGATTCCTGAGCTACTACCAGATATTACAATTCAGTAAGTCTAGAATGAGAAGTGGATTTTCTTCAAAACATGCAAGTGTCTGTGGACTGTACTTGGAGAAGCACCGTCCTGTGCACAACCTCCAGCTAGGGATTCAGGAGACCTGGAGTTCAGCCTTTCTGCATGATTCCCTATGTGAACTCAGACTTGCCACTTAAACTCTCTGCGTCTCTTGTTTCCTCACCTGTAAAATGAGGGTGTTAAACTGGATAATCCCTGATCAATTATATTTCATGATTTTATATAGAGTGCATATAAATGCCAATAAAATGAACACCAAATAACGTTGATTTAATAAAATGCTGTAACAGCTTGAGACCTTGGACAAATCACCAAACCCTTTGGTAACTTAGGCTTGGTCTGTAACTGAGGAGTCTGGACTGGCTTATCTCTAACAGCCATAGTGGAATTAATTTCCCCAAAGGTCCATTTAGTTCCTTGAGAGAAGAGGACATGCACTTCAAAGTGCTGTTTAGAGCAAACTCTGTCCGTGGAATTCAATTATTGGGCAATGCAAACTAACACATCCATGGAGGTTATGTGGTGAAAACTTTAATTATTAACTCATAGGGTACGAGTTCAAGAGATACATTTGATGAAATTCAGATTCTAGGCCCAAAAGAGGCTGATGTAAGCTTTAGAATTGGGTAACAACAACATGTTCTTATTTTGCATAAAATTCCAGGAAAAAATTTTAAAACCATTGGAAAAATTTTGTAGAAATATTCTTGTAAGTGGCCAATAAAATCTATGATTATTACACACACAAAAAAAGAATATCAACAGAATATTGTGGATTTTATATACAACATTATAGTGAAATATCTCACCTCCAGCTTAGGGTTGACTTGGGAACCTTAGGTAAGTCTTTGACTTCTCTGAGTTTTGAATTCCTTATCCATAAATAATGGGTAATGTTAAATACCGTATGTAATATTGTGATGAATAAATGGAAATATCCCAGATGGTAAAAGTAAGAGGACAAACGGAAGCTTAAAATATTGTCATGGTTATTATCACCATTATTGTCCTTACAAGTGTGGGATACTTTACTTACCTTTGGCTCATTCCATCAACTTCCTGTCACCAGCTTGTCACTTCATTACTCCATCACTCAACTGTGGGCCAGACTTCTTAAACACTATTACTTCTGCCCACTCAGATCCCCCACTTCCCTGCTTTCTATCGTTTATTACTGTCTTTGTATTTCCTGCTGTCACAAATTGGGAAATCTATGAAGGCAGGATCTCTGCTTTATTCATGAATTTTGGTAGCCTCTCTTCTGCCTAAAATTCAGGAAATAAATGAAGGAATGAACACATGAGACCCATTCTTAGAAATAGCTTGGATGTGGCTTTAGTCTCTAGACTTTCCATTCTGCACTCTGTTGTGCCCAACATAATTCATTGTGGTGGTCCAAACAGGTCCTTCCTTATTTCATGGTCCTGAGCTGCTCAACATAGAGATTCACTGATCTCTTACATTTGCTCCCTGAGTTTTCCCTGCCATTTTCAGTTCTGTGTCACTTGCATCAGGCTCTCTTTGTCACTTCTGACCTACCAATGAGTGCACCTGCAGTTACGCACATTCCCCAGGCCCAAGCCACCAACTACCTAGAGGGAGAAAAGAGACCTTGCCCCTCCACCCCCATCCCAGACAGAAGGAGCTCCAAGCTTCGTCTTTGACCTTTGCTCTTCTCTCCCCTTGCTCTTCCAGTCTTAAATCTTAGCAAGCACCATACGTCCATACTGCCATCTCTCCAGTTGTTTTCAAATGTCTCCTTCTAGCACTTATTTCTATTTTCTAACTTTTCAGTTTCTTAAAAATACTATCCCCCCTGCTCCTAAGTCTCAAAATTTTGGTGTCCTCTTTAACCTCTCTTTGTGTCCTCTTTAACCTCTCAGCATCTCAGTGGACCCAATTGCCATTTTAAGGTATCTCTTTATAACAATCCTTACTTCTATCTCATCCTTTACTTATACTACTGAAATGTAATTATCATGTCTACCCACCTGTTCTTTCATTCACTTATTTAATCATTCATTCTGCAAATATTTATAGAGGCCTCTTAGTAAACAGGGAAGACACTATCTCTGCCTTCATGGAACTTACTTTCTGGAAGGGAAGACAGACAATAAACAAACTAGTAAACATATAATTAGATGTTTATATAATTTAAGGAATTGGTGAGGGATAGTAAAGAAAAATAGAGGAGCATAAGCATATAGAATTGAGGTGGCTGCTCTTTTAGAGGCTCCTTTGTGTTGGTGATATTCGAAGCATAAATTTCAATGAAGTGTGTGTGAGTCAGATAGCTATCTGAGATAACTGTCATTTAGAGAATCAAAGAGTCATCCTAGAAGGCCCAGGAGAGAAGATACTGTGTACATTCTAGGAACCATATGGAGATGTGTGTGGACATTGTTCTACTGCCTAACAGAGCTCTGGGGGGAGACACATCATCTCCAAAACACCATGCAGCACCTAACATAGAAAAAACAAAACAAAACATAGTTTAAGGGGTGTTGGATAAAAAGATGGGATGTGACTTCTTGATTTAAAAAGTCATCGTCTAGAATGAAAGGGTTAACTGGATTATCTCTAAAATATTCTTAGACTTTAAATTATCTTATTATCTCATCTAGATTATCAGTTACACTAAGACAAGGAGCCAAATTATACTTATATCCCCCATAGTACATGAAGCAATATGTGTTAGTCGATTTTTGTTGCTGGGACCAAAATACCTAAAAAGATCAATGTAGAGCAGCGAAACTTGATTTGGGTTCATGTTTTCCCAGGTGTCAGTCCATGGTTAGCTGACACAACAGCTCTAGGCCTAAGGTGAGGTAGAACATCAAGGTGGAAGGACATGCAGAAAAAAGCAGCTTAGCTTATGACGGGCAGAAAGCAGAGAAAGCAGGAATCAGAGACAGAACAAAATCCCCATGGGCATGTCCCTACTTGCCTACTTCTTCAGGCACACCCCGTCTGCCTGCAGTTACCCACAAATAATCAGGGGGATTATTTCAACAATTCGCTTACAGCTCTTGTAACCTAATCATTTCACCTCTGAACATCGCTCTGAGCTTTCAGGGGAGACACCTTATATCCAAAATAACCTGCTCCTAGCTTCCAAAAGTTCATGTCCATCTCACAATGCAAAATGCATTCAGTTCATCTCCAAGAGATCCCATAATCTTAACAGTTTTAGCACTGCTCAAAAGTTCAAATCTGATATACATGTGTATATATGTATATGTACATATACATATACATTTTTATATATCTCTAATATAAAATGACAGAATAAACATTTCCATCCCCAAAGGAGGAGATAGGAGCATGGAAAGAAGGAATGAGACAATAAGAAGACCAAAATCCAGTTGGGCAAACTTTAGGTCCAGTAGCTCCTCCAAGTCTGGCAGCCAGGGCAGGTGGAGGTGAGATGAGGACTTCAAGGGTTTGGGAAGCACTGCTCTTATCGACTTGGAGATAGAGACCCACCTCCATGACCCTAAACTCTAACGTCTTGCATTCCTGCGGAACCAGCACCACTTAGATGACACCAGGTTCTGGCTGAGCACAGTGAAACAACTTCTAAGCAACCTTGTGAGATCAGGGTACCTCCTCGGTTTCTGCTCAGTTACGTTCTTGAGTTTTCACTTTTATACCCTTGAGCCTGATGTGTGTGTCATCTTGCTGATCGTTGAGATGTCCACAAGGCATTTTCCTATGGTCTCTATGCAAAATACCAGCTCCCTTGAGTGACTATAATCTCCTCACCAACCACATCTTCCTTGGTACTAGTTTTACTTGTGCGTATCTGGTCAAACCGCAAATTTTTAGGTCTTTCTTTTCCACTTTCTGCTCCTGATTGTCTTGGCTAAAAGCACCAGCAAGACCCACAACACTGCCTGAATGCTGTGCTGCCTTGAAATTTCCTCCATCAGATTAATTAGTCCATCATATCCCCAAGAATAATTAGTCCATCACCTTTAAGTTAAGCCTCACAGAAAATCTCAGGAAATGAGCAAAATGTAGACAAACTCTTTGCCAGAATGTAGCATTAATGGATTCTAGTCCAATTCCCAAATGAGTCCTCATTCCCCTTTGAAACCACATGAACACAGACTTTGTGGTCTGCATTCCTATAGACTTTCTGGTCTTCTGAGGCTCCCACCAGAATCACTCATTAAGCTCATTTATAACATTCTAAGACTTCTCTAAACTGCATCTCCAAACTTTCCCAGATTCCTGAAAACCAGCTCCAAAGGCATCTTAACCACATGGTCACATTAATAATAACAATGACTGCATCTTTTAGTCTTAGTTTCTGTTAGTCAGCTTTTCATTGCTGTGACCAAAATACCTGACAGCAACAATTTAAAGCAGGAAAAATTGATTGTGGCATATTATTTCAGAGGTCTCAGTCCCAAGGTCACCTAACTCAATTGCTCTGGGCTCAAAGTGAGGCAGAACATCAGAACAGAAGGGTGTAGTGGAGAAAAACTGCTTAGTTCATAGCATCCAGGAAGCAGAGGGAGCCAATAGCCAATGACAAAATAAATTCCAGAAGGCACATCCCCAGATACCTACTTCTTCCAGCCATTCCAACTAGTAATATATTCAAATTATTAAACCATCAAATGGATTAATCCACTAATTAGGTTATGACTTCTATAATCATTCACCTCTGAACATTGCTCCATTGCCTAACATAAGCATTTTGAGGGGGACACCTCATGTCCCAACTATAATATAGTAGAATGCATCAAATTGAACCGGGTAATGTGGGTATAAATTGAGTGAGGGAAAGAGTTGAATTTGAAGACAGAGATAGTAAAGGACATCATGGAGGACCTTGTTAGGGATCATAAGATGAATTCTCCTGGGATAGGCAACCAATGAAATTTTGAAGAAGACAATGGCACTATTTGACTTTCTAAAAAGGATTATTCTGACTACTATGTAGAGAACAGACAGTGGTTGACTTGGTGTGGGGAGAAAGGTGGAACAGGAGAATGAGGAAAGTGAAAGGTTGATGAGGCTTGCACTAAGGTCTTAGGAGACATAGTGTGAAGTGGTCCAATTTTGAAAAAAAGCCAGTTTCCCAATGAAGGATGTGTAAAGGAAGAGTCAAGATTGACCTCAAGTCACTAAATGAGTGAGGGAGAGGCAAGCTTTTGAGGAATAGCAAAATATCAATTTTTCGTTGGCTACATGTAAGTGCAGACATCCAAGTGAAACTATTAAGCCTGCAGTAACAAATAATCAACATATGAGAGGATTTAATTCCATCACGTAAGGGCATAAGTATAGATAGAGAAGAGATCAGAGAATGGAAATCTGTGGTACTACAAATTGAAGAGTCAAGATGATGAAGGATACCCACAAAGGACATTCCAAGCATAGCCAATAGGTCTGGGGACTAAAGTACTCACCACCTAAGCTTGGATTACTGCACTGGTATCTTGCCTTTTAGTGTCTTGACTTTCTCATTTTTTTAGATGTATTTCCAGTGGTTTTATCCATTTTAAAAAGGAAATGTACTTTTCCAGTGTCAATTCTCAGCTCTGAAAAATACTTAAAAGGTTGAACTCAATGATCTCTAATATCTTCGGGCTCTAAACTCTTTTTTTCTTCTCGACTGTAAGGTCAGTTATTTGAGGGCAAAGAGGCAGATCATATTTATATTTCTCATGTTTCACAGGTGAATTTAGTTGAGTACACTGAATATGAATGTTTGGATGGTTTGATGGATGGGAGTAAGTGTAAGGAAATGGGGGGAGTGCCTTGGGCTTAATATCTACATTGATCTTATGGTTTTGAAGAATAAAAACATGAAGTATCCACAATAGTGTAACCAATCCCATTTCTCTCATTTCTCCCCATTCTCCGTTACTCCACAGTAAAGACATGCATACACATGTGAAGATAGATTTAACTCAGAACACAGAAATGATTTATAATTCACCAGTAAGGGACACCAGTTTATAAGAAATTATGGTATTCACACACACATGCACACAAACACAGACACACACACACGCATATGCACATCCCCCTCATGGAGAGTTTGTAAAGCAGGTCTTTCCATTTCTAGCTTACTTTTCTTTATAACTCCATTTAGAACACTTTTTTTTTTTTTTTTTTTTTTTTTTTGTCACTTACGGTTGATTTGCCCCATTACTTTGAAAGATCCTCAAGAATAAGTTTATTTTTGTGTGGTTCAGTGCTTAAGCTGAGAGAGACTTTTTACTAAATATTTCTTGAAATGAGAATTCAAAATCCCTTTCAGTGGGTAGAAGAAATGCAACAGGAGATTTTGATTGATAGTGGGTGAGGGGCACCATATTTCTTCCAGAGGAATCCACTGGGCTAAAGCAGGAACCTAGCTGGTGGCTGGCATTTCAGGTTGAGGGAGTTGTAAAAGTTAGGATTTTGTCAGGGTTTCAGCAGGTTTAAGGTAAGACAACTTAGAGAGATGACTAGTGTGTAAATCAGAGACGTGCAGTCTGAGCCCATGCAGAGGGGATTAGTAGGAGAAGCTTCCATTTGGGGGAACATAAAACTGTTGGGTGAATCCTCAGGCACTGTGGAACACCTAGTATCTGATTTGGTTCTGTTTGGAAAGAGGCTTTGGTGATGCTGACTTGATCCTGCAGGTTTTTGGCACCTGGATTTGGAGCAGGCCAGGAGGTACACCTGGGAGAATCCAGATGTGGAGAAAACTATACAACCAATAAGGCTGTCAGGGTCAGAAGATAAGTCCCATCAGAGACACAATGTGATGCACAGGCCATATGTACTGGTACAGCGATCTTTTCAAAAGCATACACATTTGGATAACGGCAAAGAGAAATGTATTTTAAGACTATCAAAATGTTGTCAGGTGGATGTTTTAAAAGACCCCAAAAAGATAAAGACCTAATAACTGATTTCCTGAATCATTAGGAAGTGCCAAGTTCTGCTCTGAGGTTTTGGCCTCACAGAACAATTGAAATAAAAGAGTGATTGTATGAAATTTTTCCCTAAGAAATAAGTTTTCAGCTGAGGAGAAAATGTACCCATCTCAACATATATAATGTCTCTTTAAATATTCAGAAGAACTGTCCTCTGAAACCAGCCCTATTTTCTCTTTTGTATGGATGAGGACTCTGAGGCCCAGAGATACTTGGATTGACATAAACCTAGGGCCCGTGTTCCCAATCATGTGCCATGTGGTTTCTTCAGATTGTGTGCTCCTGAAGGGCAGGGGTCTAGCCTCCCTTATCATTGTTCTTTCCACAGCCCTCGCTACAGACCAGGCACATGGTAAATTGAAAGACTACGTGATTTTTTCCCCATAGTATTTGTCAAACAGGAAGGAGTTACCAGTAGTCCATTAGTTGGCTCAATGATGAGTTTGGGGTTCTACTGGATGTCATTTCCATATGCATCTGGGTCCCTGTAGATCTATTATTATCTTAGATATACACTTGCAACCTTCTCCCTCACTTTGCAGGTAAATTTCAGCATGAAGTAAATGAACCTGATGGTATGCACATGGAGCTTAATGCATCTACCAGTAGCTACTGGTCCTAAGTATCACGGGTCCCATTACTCCAAATTCCTTCAGTTATAAGTATATTTCATCCTAATATTCTACATTAGGGAATATACTAATAGATGTGTTACTTATCAGTTTATGTCGTCTCTCCTACTGAAAAAGTAATTTAATCAATATGACAAATATAAGCCTATTCTTGTGCAGGGGCTGATATTAAATAAATAAAGGTATATTCATCATGGTTCATGCTCTCTGAGAGCTTAGAATCTAGATGAAAAATATAAGCCTACAGAAGCAACACAAAAACAGTGTGTTTTAGTCAGCTTTGCATCACTGTGACCAAAAGACCTGACGAGAACAACTTACAGGAAGAAAAGTTTATTGTAACTTGTGGTATCAGAGGTTCAGTCCATTGTCAGCAACTTTATAGTTGTAAGTCAGAGGTGAAGCAGAATATCAGGATGGAGGAAAGCAGCTCCGGACATGGCAACCAGGAAGTAGAGAAAGAACTCCATTCAGCAGGGACAAATTTAATAAACCCCAAAGGCATGCCTCCAGTGACCTCCTTTTTCCAGCCACACTTTTTACAGTCACCATCCAGTCAATCCATGTCATAAATGAATGACTGATTAGGTCACAGCACTCACAATCTAATGATTTCACCTCTGAGTATTCTTGCATTGTCTCACACATGAGCTTTTGCAGGGACATCTCAGATCTGAACCATAATGTAGTGTAAGCCTGAAAATATTAATAGGAGCATTTGTGTGTGGAAAATACTAGTATGCTATGTAAATGTCTTCAGGACAATATGTTCTTAACTTGATAGCCCTCTGTGCCTAGATGGGAGATAATGCAAGTAATGCCCAATTCTTCCATGGGAGGTAAACAAATGGGCTCATTCTTTGATCCAGTCTGCTTTCTTAGGACCTATCATGAACATTTTAGGCACTGCACTAGGTGAGGAAACTCAAATATGATATGTTCACAAGACTTGCTTTCAGGGAGCTACGGTTCAGAGGAAGAGAGAGTCAGATGTGAGTATGTAATTTCCATGAGGTGGGAGGTGAGATTCTCAAAGTATATGAGCATGTCTGTGGTGTCACAGAGCCAGAAGAGACTCATGAACACTTCCTAAAATTCTAAACTGTTTGCATGGAAATGGGAATGGGGGTACATTTTGAAGTGCCAGAGTCTCTCTTGGAGAATGGTTGGCACCAAACCTTGTTGTTCGTTGTCTGGACTGCTTTTGAGAAGGAAAGCATGTATTAGATTTCTTTTGTCTTTCTTTACAAATCTTAGTACAGAGCCTATCACATGAGACATGCAATGGTGGCTTTGATTGCTGCCACATGATATGGCAGAAGGTGCACGGGCTTTGGTGTCCAGTAAATCTAGTTTGGATCCCCCAACTCTGGTGACTCAGTAGTAATAAGATATGGGATAAGTTGACCTTTTCCTCCTGGAAAATAACCTCTTCCCCCAAATGAGAATAATAGCCACTTGCGAAGTGGTTTTTTTGAGAAGTACTACATTTCATTCTCTCCGTGACCATTTTAAGTAGACACTTTGTTCCATTTTACGGATGAGAAAACTGAGGCTCAGAGAGCTGAACTGACTTGCCCTAAACAACTGGGATCTGGAATTGCACTCCAAGGCCAACCTACTCAATTATACTTGACTACTGACATTTCAAATCTTCAGTCTGAAAAATACCTCTGTGAAATATATGACTTTGTGCCAGGAGCATAGAAGGTCCTCTCTGCTATTGGTGTTTAATTAGTTGGTGATGGAGGGTCAAGTATAGAATCGACAAGCTGTGGATAGAACGAATGACACAAGGTCCACATCGGATTTCTCTGGTTCTTCCTTTCTGAGCCCACTGCCATCTACACTCTGTGCAGAAGCAAGGGTGGTCCAGAGCCCACGATTCAACGGGACCTGGTATTTAGATGGTAATAAAGGTGCATGAAGCAGAAGCGGTTTTGCTGCTTGAAGCCTGACTCCTCTCCCAGAAATAGTGGGCTGTCTGATTCCTTCCCCTCATTGCACATCACACCTCAATCTGCCATTGATTGGACTTAGATGAAGCATCCTTTCCGCGGAGCAGGATCAATTTAGCCAATTTGTCTGATTTAGACACTGCTGAGATCAGTTCCTTGAAGCCCAGGATTGGCAAAGGGCAAACTTCTTTATGCAATTCTGTATTTAATTAAACTGCTCTTTGTTTGATTAGGAAAATTCTTCCCCTAGTTGCCAGACACTTCTGTAAGCAAACGGGGACCTGTGATGTTGGATAGCGGATATTAAATGGTGCTGCCAGGTGAGGGAAAAAAAAAAAGTGACTCCTGGGAAAAAATACGACATTTTTTCCCCCTTCGATAGAAATGGATTTCAAATATGATTTACTGTTTCTACCTGGTGAAAGGGCACCTCTCCCCATGAATCCACGGGATGCTGAGAGGAGCAACATTTCTTTCCAGAAAGCCATGTTTCAAATTAACTTGTTCAGATGCTAAGCAGAGAAGCGGCCGTGCTGCAGGAAGAGCGATTACTTCCCGGGGGTTGCCTCCGGGCTGGCTCATTCAGCTTCCTTTGTGTTCCAAACCTTGGCTGGGTCTGGAGTGGTGGTTCAGTCCTTCGGGGGCTCTGAGATTTTAGTTCAGCCAAATTGGTGATACAAAAGCTGAGAGCCTGGTGAGATTCTGGTGATGTGCCAGGTTGGGGCACCCCGAGTTTGAAGCCAGGCAAGCTGACTTCCAGGAGGACGGCTCAAACACTCAGGGCAGTTTTTGATTGGCTTCTTCCTTAGGAAGACATGTGCACTCTCCAGCACTTGTGTGTGTCCTCAGCCACAACTGGCTAGACGTCTGGGTAGCTTCCTAGTTTCAGCTGTCAGTGCCTTTGAATATAAGGTCATTTCAGTTGTGAATTCATTTTCCCCTGGCCTGGGGGGTGGGTGGGGCTTTGGGCCCAAGGCCTGTCCCCATGGTATTGTTTGGTCAGGTAGCAGCCTGCTTTGATGGGTACTGAACTCAAGGTAGAGGTTGACAGGGGTAGGGGAGTGGCCCCTGCCTGCTTGCTCCACATGGTCACTGTCACTGCTGATGGCCCAAAAGGTGCCGCCTCTTTATCGAGTGTTGAGGATGCCAATTCACTCTCAGGGGACGTGGGACAAAGGCACATGCTGGATCTTCACATTTTAGAATGAGGATAATCAATCTTGCCACATGCATAGAACAGAGCCAGTGTTGGGGAAGAGCAATAAACCCTACCAGCTGCTCTGGGGCATTGCAAGGGGGCTGGAAGGGGGGCTGGGGGTTGGAAGCTCTTTTTTTTTCCTTCCCCAAACCTGTGGGAACAGATTCTGTAGTAGATTACTGCACAAAGGGAGAGTGAGAGGAGAAACGTCCCGGGATAGAATGGAGTTTAATGAACCATCTTCAAAGAAGACACCTTTCCTCTGAAAAATCAAAATCAAATCCAAGCTACTTATGCTTAGTACATAAAGCTTTTCACAAACAGGTCATCTCTGTGCACACGATTCTTGCACCATGCCAGAATCAGAAAGACTTTCTGGTATTTGGTCAGGTGAGATCATTTTGCCAATAAAGAATTTAATTGTGTGCCATAGTAATTATATAACAATTTTAAAAAGTGTTTTGTGAGAATTTGGTGAAATAGAATGTCAAGTCCATCTAGTAGCATCAATTATTATTGCCCTTGACATGTTCCTTCATTGCCAGCATATTTTTAAGAGTACAAATTCCAAGATATGAACACAGTGTTTGTGGCTGGAAAAAACATCAAAGGCAGTAAGAATATTATGTGCAAGGAAACCCAATAGGTTTCCTTCCTGCATGATCATTCTGAGACTTTCATATGTTGAGGTCTATGAGAATCTCCAAGAGAAGGAAAATTCTTTAAATAGGACCTTCAAAGTCTTTTCCTGATGGGCAGGAGGCTTTTCTTGATGAGCACCTTGCAGAACAAATATTGGGCAGAACACGAGTTGGGATGTGCTAGTGTGAAGGCTGTTTCCTAAGAGTGACTTTAAGAGCACACATCCTGAAGCCAGCCTGTCATTGCTTCACTACAAAGGGGTCCTAAGATCTTTCATCTAACTTGGGATTCAGAGTTGAGAGGTGGAGATTTTCCATGTGACTTGGGGATCTTGGGAAAGAACCCCGAGAGTTAAACTCCATGCAACAGCAAGAGAGGAAGACCTGTTCCATGCCGGGGAGGCATACTATCCATCACATATTTTGAGTTTGAGATTCAGTGCAGTCGGAAAACTGACAAATGCTAAAGTGAACCAGATGTTACACTCGACATTTCACGCAAGTTGTCTACTTTAGTCT
The DNA here is from genome assembly GCF_902686445.1 of Sciurus carolinensis. NCBI lineage: Eukaryota > Metazoa > Chordata > Mammalia > Rodentia > Sciuridae > Sciurus > Sciurus carolinensis. Next base: position 158,817,500 of record NC_062216.1, on the reverse strand, counting down.
CCAAAATGGCTAGATGAGGGTTGCTGCCGCCATTTTACAGTCATGGAAACTGAAGTTAAGCACACTACCCCACAGTGGGAATTGTGTAGCCAGTGGTAGAGCTGGGATTCAAACAAACCCAGACAGTGTGTCCAGAACAAAATGAGGCAATCTGACTTTTAGACGGTACGCTGTGTTGACATATCTAGATATCCTGCCTCGTTCAAGGTCACAGTTTAGTTGAGTCCCTGGACTTTATTTTCCCACTGGACTAGAAATCATTTGAGATGTGAAGGTTAGCTTGGTAGGAATTTGCCTTTTGGAAGTATGGGTTGGGATTTGATAAGGTTTTGGGGGTACTTGGATGACTAGTCCAAGGGATCTTATGATCCAATATGGAGAGTTTGTGTTTGCAGCAACCTTGGGGGGCTCCTTGAGGACTCCATCCCATACATTGTAAATGGTGACCTCAAGTCCTGCTACTGTGCATTCTTTGCTTAGAGAAAAATATATTTGAGAACAATGGAGGCTTAATCTATCCCATAGGGTAACGCCCTATAAATCTTTCCCTTCACCTCTAGAATAACTCAACACCTTTCTAGATAGAAAAGGTGGGGGCGAAATAGCACTGGCAATCTTTGTTCATAAGAATTCTATACATTTCCCCTATGGTTCTAGGATTTATTTCACTCTGCTTGGTTGTATAGCTTCAGAACTTGTGATAACAGGACAAATATTTTTATTTAATACTTCCTGGCTATTTTTTTTTTTTTTTTTTTTTGCAAAACCCCCCTAACATTAACAAAGAAATAAGCTTGATGCTTATTATGTCACTCATGGAAAACTCTTGCCATGTGATAACACATCAAACACCAAGAGATAAATACCCCAACTGAATCCTGCCTTGTCCTTTCACCTCAAATGGCCTCATCCTAGGGAAACAGTTTTGTTTTAGTAATATACTTTGTAATATAGAATAAGTGGTCTTGAGTCATTCAGTCGATTAGTTGATCAACAATACTTCTTAGGTTAACTTGTGCAAATTCATTTTGAATAATGCATTCTAAGCATGCACGAACCAAAAGCCAGGAGTCCTTGCCTTCAAAGAGTTGGGAAGATGATATATGTACACATACATACACTCCTGGAATACAAATGGAGGGCATTATAAACGTAGCATAAGGACAGATGGAACAATGGAAGAGAAACTGTGAGCCGAGCAGAAAGAGGAGATTAAATGGATGGCAAATTGGTTTTGTTGCAGAGAGCAGATCACTTGTTAAATAAGGAGTGGTCAGAGTTGGGCAGGTGTTGATGCAGACTCCATCTCACATGGCTTGATCCAAGTAAAACCAGTGGTCTGGGAGTAGTTGACTGACTCAGTTGGTTTTTGAGGGCACTGTACCACAAAACCCTTTAGTAACAAGACTGGGAGCTCCTTGAGGGCAGGGAAGATTTCCAACTCCCTACTGTAGCCTCAGCATCCAATGCCTAGCTCATCCAGGTTACAGCAGCACCTGATGAATTTTTGGTGATCCACATCATCTCCAGCATTAGCCCAGGAGTTCCCTCAGTAGACACACCCCACTGGAACTTGCATAGAAGTGTGATCTGGATGGACAGAGTTGTGGGGACAAGGAAAGGAAGAGAGAAAGAGAGAAAAGTTTGTTCATAAAGCAATCTTATCAGCCCTATTTTGTCTTTATGTATAATTTTTATACAAATCCATCTTACAAAGTTTTACTTCCCTATCTTCTTGTGAGAAGACAAACAGAATATTCTCTCTTTTCTCCTCTAGGAGATTTAAAAGTCTTCTGGAGAATTCTACATGGTGGCTATGAGGACTCTATGCCCCTTGTATTATGTCTTTGTTCATAAATAGGTTATTTGTACCATAAATGAGTAGATAAAACTGTATTATCCACTACCCTGAACTCGTGTCTCATTGTTTTATTTACTATACTTGAGAAAAAGAATCAGTTTTAGGATATCTAGACCACTAAACCCCCATTTTTTTTTCATTTTTAGAAAGCAAAAGCTAAAATTGAAGCACAAATATATTATCATAATGTTAGAAGCACTCTCTAAGTAGGATAAATATTGACTTAGGAAGATATTGTTTAAAATTTAAAAAAAGGTCCACAGTTTAAGAATTCTTTCAGAAATGGAAATGAAAATATGGCTTCCAGTCTCTAGACCATACGAATGAGTTGTCAGCAGATGAACGGTCTTCATGGTACTTTTTAGCAAACTGGCATTGTCTTGAGAAACAAACACACGGACAACGTGGAATGGGCAGAAAGAACAGGTTAGGAAATGGGACTAATCTGACTTAATCTGTGTGGTGTGGCCTGGGGTAAATTAATTGAGTTATCTGAGACTCGGTTACTCCTTCCTCAAAAAAGAATAACAAAAACTCATCTTCCTAGATGCTGGGAATATTTGAGGCACACATGTGTTGCTTGTGACACATAGTAGGCCTTTAAAAGTGCTAACTGTTATGATTATGATGGACATAAAAAACCCCAAAGTATCATAGTGCTAGAGATATAAGTCATTATATTAAAATTCAGAAATATATATGCCTGAAAATCTGGTTTTAATAATTCATTCCCCAAGATTCACTTTTATAAGTTCCTTAATTTGAGCTAACTTAAAAAAATTCTTATACATGTATAAAGACAATCCATTCTTTAAGGAAAATATTTTACAAAAGTAGTAAGCAATATTCAGTCAAATATTTGTGATATATCTATATCTAGATTTACTAATTTCAGTCTTAAAATTAGTTTTTTGCTAAAGAAACAATGAACAACAAAATATTCATTTCATAACAAGGTTAGTTCTTGGGTGTTTTTAGAAGGCAAAGGGACAAACTTCTATTTCATTGTACTATAAGTATTCATTATTTATCTGAAATTCTAATTGAACTGGGCATCCTGCAGTTTTATTTGCTTAACTGGCAAGACTCACTATATGATTTTTGATGGTGAATCTCATGAGACAACCTATATCAAGCTGTGTTCTGTGGAGCACTACTTTCTGGGTCTCAAATTCAAAATGAAAATTTCAGTTGTGCTCCTTAGAGAAAAATGAATTCTAAGCTAGGGTTTCTTTTGAAAATAAATGGAAGGAGGAGTCAACTGAAACCCAATCTTTGAAAATTGTTTTGCTTCAACTGGACTCCAAAGCGGATTTCTGAAGACAAGTGAATATGGAGGTAGCAAATACTTGGGTATTAGGCTCCCTGATTCATAAAAATGTACTCAACTTTTAGAATAGGTGAGAACAGATGATTATATAACAAGTACGACTCGACAGCTTTTCAGTCTTAATGCAAATTTGTATCAAGAAATGCTATGATATGCAAATTCTTTCTTGAGGGATAATAGATCAATGAGCAATGATTCCCAGTACTCATAGATGTCTCAGGGAGTTTGTTCTAGAGTTTCCTAATCCTGATTTTAACAGGTGCATGATAGAGGATGAGTTTTTATAACATATAATCAAACTGGGTCTAGTTTCCTCGTGGCAAGTGAAATTATTATCTAACCCCACACCTACACATTACATAGGCAAACAGAGACAAGTAAATACTGAGATAATATTACCTACTGCCAATTTATTCAGTTATTCCAATATGCCTTATTTTATTCAGATGAGCACTACTATCTATATTTGCTAGCAAGTCTAAGTACTAGGAGAAGTCTCATTTAGTATCTGCTCACTCCATGATTCATAGAGTCAGGGATTAATATACAGGAATAAAGAAAGAAATTTAAATAGACCTTCATAATTTAAATGTAACCATCAAAAGAAAAAGTACCCTCTGGGTCTACACTCCTCAAAAATACACTTTTTTATTTCAAATAAGGATGGTAAATTAAGAAAAAATTGGGGGAAGGAAGAGCAGGAAGTGCAAATGAAGTGGGATTTGCAGAAAATTTCCAACTAGATGCTTCTGTTAGTACAGTAATGGTCAAAGAAAATAAGGTTATACAATAGGCCTTTAAAAAACATAATTACAACTATATGATTAAAGCAAAACTACTATAGTTTGAGTTTGGAAACAACAAAATCAAAGGACTTAACACTTAACTATAGTCACGGAGTGACTAATAGAGTAACCATCTTTCCTAATTAGCAAGTTCTTAAAATTAGTTTTAATAACTTAAAATAATTGGACTTGTTGTATACCCACATGTAAACCTGGCCGTGCCCCAGTGCACTATTACAGGGATCCAATTCTATGAACATACATCGATTGCTTTTATTGTACAAAGCAAATTCATTTTTTCCATCTTTGATGGTATCACCCATCAATGATATAGAAAAAGAAATGATTCCACCATCTGCTCTTGTTCTTAAAAAATTCAATGGTTCTTTCTTGTATGACTAATAAAAAAAAAGGGAGGGGATGCTACCAATGTTTATGTCTCTCATTGTTCCCCCCCAAACTTTGTCCTGTGGTTTCTACTTTAAGAAAAGTCTAACCACTAAGTTGGTCTGGCTATTTCAGCTTCTGGTCCCTGAGGCTTGAGTAAACAGACTGTCAATTCAGTCCTTCCTCCATTTTTCTGGGCATTTTGTTCTGCCCTGGGATGACTGTACAAGGTTTTTCAAAGCTGAGATAGAAAAGGGGGCCGGGGACCTAGACACAATGGCAAGTACTGTCCTAACACTCCAGGCGAACACCAGCCTCACGCAATTGCGGCTTTACAGAGCACACTCTGCAGCAGTTACTGTTGATTAGAAAGAAAAGAAAAAGAAAATTAACCTCTGCATTGCCCCGGGGTCGTAGCCTTAGATTTCTGTATAGTAAATGGTTTGCTAATTGTGAAAGCCCATCACACTCATCATACTCGTTCTTCATCTTACAAAGTATCTTTCATCGCTTTGACCTGAAAGTTCTTATTGGGTATCTGAATTGGAAAATAATTGTTTAGAGAAATGAAAGCCATAAGCAGAAGTAAGGGGAAAAGCAGTATTCATTTTCCTCCTTTGAGACTTAATTTTCTCCACAGAACAGAGAAACACATGGATGCTTGCTTTTCTGCATCCTCTATGGGCCTCCTGGTCTGCAGAAATGACAATAAAGTCTTAATTTCAATAAAAAGTGTGCTGAATTCATCCTGAGCTGCTGTAGGTGATTCAATTTTTTTGCATCCAGAGAGGTCCTCTAAAATGTGCTCCATGAGGCCGACTTGCCCTTCTGGAAGTAAGGGTCTGGACCATTCTGCTTCCTACTTTATTGAGCTCACATCTGGGTCAGGCAAGAATGGGATTTGGGCAGAGGTGTTCAGGGTGCCTTAGGGGGCTTTCTATTAATTGGGTATTAATGCATGTTTTTTCTCAACATTTACCCGTAGCCAAATGAAGCTCCTGCCTCCTGCTATCCCACAGTAAATGTTAACTACAGTTAGTACATGATGTTTGGGAAAAATGCTTTATCTTCATGATATAAACAAAGACATAAGGATCAACCTTCTCCTCAAAAAAACATCTCAGGAGGTTTTCAACTTTGTAGAGGTATTCTTTTTCTTAAAAAGTATAACCTACATAAAGCACATTTTCTGAAATAGCATGTCTATTCATTTATATTAGCCTATATTGTCTCAATTTTAAAACCTTGTAAATAGTTTTCATTATGGTTCAATTACATTTATAAAACATAAAGACAAAAAAATCAGGATCTGGAGATGTAACTCAATGGTGGATCCCCTGCTCAGCCTGCACTAGGCCATGGGTTCAATGCTCAATATTGGCAAGAAAATTTTTAAAAATATCAAACAGAAATCACAAATAAGAACATAAAATTTATACATAATCCCCCTACGTGAAGTCAGTATTAGTATTTTGGCAAGTAACTTTTTTCTCCTTCTCCATCTCTGTTTCTATTATTTATTTATTTTTCATACTGTGGATTGAACCCAGGGGCACTTTACCACTGAGGTAACATCCCCAACCCTTTTTATTTTGAGACAGTGTCTCACTAAGTTGCTTAGGGAATTGCTAAATTGCTGAGGCTGCCCTCAATCTTGCAATTCTCTTGCCTCAGCCTCCCAACTTGCTGGTATTACAGGTGTGCAAGACTATGCTCAGCTTCTATGCATTTATTAATCCATGTGAACTATATTTTTCATTTTATTAAAACAGAAGTTTACCGTACTTGTAATCTGCTTTTTCGGGGAGGGGAAGGGGAGTGTGGTTGTTTAAAAACATTTTATAAACATCTCAAAATGTTAGCAAGCAAACACAACTCCAAAGCATCTTTCGGTGACTGCAGAGTATTTCGTAACATAATTCTATGGTGGCTTAACCAGACAAGTCATCTTTGCTGAGTATTTTTGTGGTTTCTAATTTTTCACAATATTGTTACAATGTTGTATGAAGATGTATATAATGACATCTTTGTGTTTACACTAATTTTTTCATTAAGATAAATACCCAGAAATGGAATTACTAGATCAGAGGGTGTGGACATCCTAAGGTTTTTGATACACTGAAACCTTCAGATGTCCTTCAGATGGACTGCATCTGTTTGATTTTCTGTGAGTAATGTCTAAGAGTGCCTGATTTGCTATCACCTCGTCACTGTTGGTTTTCATTCTATTTTTATGTTGTCCAATTCCACAGACAAAAAAAAGTAGTTTGAATCCCACCTTTCTGAGTAATAGAGGGGAACCTGGACTGTGAACTTTTTTCCTTTTTCTTGCAAGGGCTCCCTGAAACTGATAAAGTTTACAATTTACTAACTTGGAACTAGGAAACTCAGAACTCTGAGAGTCACTCTGGTGATATAAGAATAGGAATTTTTTCATGTGCTAAATAAAGATGGTAACTATGGTTAAAAAAAACTTCTGAATTTTTTGGAATGTTTTGAAATGTGCAGTATAGAAATGTCTTTTTTTATTATTTCACAGCTTTTACTACAAATGATATTGACAGATTTTTCTTCTCCATCAACCCCTTGTTACAGTCACTCTTCAATCTAGTGATCCTTGCAAGGGAAAGACACTTAAAACAAAATTTTCAAGAAATATTGTTTTCCTTCACATTGCTATATTCACCACTGTATCCCCAGCGCAGTATCTTACACATGTAGGTACATGATATACTTACTGAATGGGTAATTGCTTACAAATTGAAGTGTTTAATGTTCAATACTAATCCTCAGAGCATCCTGCTTGCTTTCCTGGGTAATCTCCCCTGATGTATAATTGTGGAAAGAGAAGGTGCCCACTGAAGAGACCCCTGCCCCAATAGAGCTCCAGCACAGCCAGGTGTAGACCACGTGGCTTAGCCTCAGCCCATCAGATCTGCTGTCCTGGGGTTTTGAATCTTGAGGGAATGGTTGTCAATCATGCCTCTTAAGCAGTAATTGTATGCTTCCTTCCATTTAGGCCTACATAGTCCCTCCAGGTCCTACTCAGTCTAAGCATGATCTTCCTAAACAGTCTCTGTATCTCTCTGAAAAATTCTCTCTGCTTAAGTTCTTGAGTCAGTTTCTGGAACCCACAGTGAAGAAGTCCAACAATGTACAAATAGATAACGTGATTTAAAAAAAAAAAATCTGTGAATGCTAAGTACTTTTTTCTTCAACCCTTAGCATTATATCACCCCCTAAAAAGTTTCTCAGATGTCATAAATCCACTTTGGAAGATTTTTCTCATTGCCTTGTAGTGATGTAAGAAAGCTGATACTAGCGTCTACTGTGCCAAGCCCATTGCAAAGTCAGGGTATTGCACTCTCAGCCTGTATCGTATCTCACTTTTCACTAAGGGACTTACCTTATGTTCTTCAAATACGGCTTACAGGTGGGAAAATACCATGGGACTTTCCTCAGTCTCGCTAAGGGGCCTGCAAATAGCCACACATCTCTGGAGAGAGAAAGGCTTCAGGTTCAGAGCCAAGATTGCCTACGCATGCTCTCCCTGACCTTCTTTCCTCCTTGTCTGCTCATCTTCCTCTGGCTTCTTTTTTTCTGTTTCTAGAATGAAGCCAAAGTAACTTACTGAAAAGTATTTCACGCCAAGCTCCAAAATACATATCTGAGGCACTTAATCCAGGAGTTCCCCAATAAATATCTTCCCAGTCAATATTTTCTTTCTGACTCAGAAGATAACAATACCGATGAGCATAGCAGCAGTTCAATTCTTAGGCAGTTATTAAGTACTCAACATCTCTGTGGCACTGTGGTCTATAGACTGTCATTCTACTATGATCCTCACAATAACTATAAGAATAACAATAATGATTACTGGCAACCATAGTAGTGGTATCCTCCCCATTTTACAGATGGAAAAGCAGAGCTGAGAGCTGTAAAGACCTCGCTCAATGTGTACAATGGCAGAGCTGGGATTCATGACTTCGGCAGTCGGCTCTTAGCCAGTGTTTGCAGTGTTTGGTTGGTTTATCTTTCATAGGTAATAAGTACAGAAAATTCCCCCCAATGTTTTTGTGACATCATCAGATTTTTCAAAGTCCTTTTCTTATTAGAGTTTGGAGGTTTAGGCCTTTGGAGGTGCTAGTTATGAAATATGAGGTCCATTTTCATTCCCCTCATGAAAACCAGTTCGGGTTTTTAAAGAGTCTGCAGAGACAATCCACCCACTGGGATGTGGGCAAGTTTCCAGCACCACTCAACACAGATCAGTTTTCCCAGGCTCCTGGGTCTGACTAGTACCTAAGGTCCTGAGTTCCTGAACACTGACTCCTCAGGACTGGGATGTGACGTGAGCAACCAGAGAGTGACAAAGACCAGTGAAGCCACTGCAGGGAAACCAACAGTCAGAGAGTCTGGAACCCTCCAGATCCTCTTCCTTACTTTGCTCTTATAAATTGCATCACTTTCTACCTGTAACTTCCCAAGTCTAGATTCTCCAAACCAGCCATTTGGTGAGCACTGACATCCCAAGGTCACCTTCCATGGGTCAGAGCATTGAAAACTCATCACAGGCTTGGAAACGAGGATGCCCCACAGTGTCTACTGTGCTGCACTTGCTTGTTCAAAAGCAGAAAGTTGCTCAAGTACTTTCACATTTTTTCTTCTCTTTTTCATCTCCTGGGATGAAAACTTGGAAGACGATAACCTCTGTGCTTGTCATGTTCCAGTATAAATTTGCAGCTTGCAGACAGATATTATGGTACCCACTGAACCTCTAACCTTGCCTACTGTGTTTTTGTGTTCTGAGCTGTGAGGCTTCCCCACAATGCAGTTTTATATATTAAATGGAATAATAGAATTGCATATATTTTCATTTGAGACTCAATGCTTTGTGCTTGAACACTTGACTTGAATATAGTAGGTGAATTTGGTTTAAAAAATAAATATATGCATATGTATATTTTCCATGAGCTCTTACTAAAAAAATGTTATTTGCTGTACACATTGAGTTAGATGTCGAATGTCCTGAGCATGGAGATTCAACTTCTTTCAGAGACAGATACAGACAAAAGCACTTGAAAGCTGGAGGCTTACTTAAACAGCAACTGCTGTTATTCATTTCCTTTTCCTTTCTGATTTCTCCATCTTTGAATTGAAACTGTCATTTCATCATTTGGTTCGAAGCAGTGGGTAAAACGGAGCTTGCAGAAATAAAAGTTCTGTCTCTTTTTCTCTATTATACACAAGAGTCTTCACTTCTAAGTTTAGACATTAAGATTCAGTGAAGGTGTGCAAGAAAGATAAGCCAGATACAATGACCTTGACTGGCAAGAAATTTGCCAAAAGCTTTCCAAATTACCACTCTGAAATATCTGAGGTTTAAGATTTTTGTTGTTGCTGTTTTCTTTGTTTTGAAGTGATTATCTGTCAGCAGAAGTGTTTGTGAGCAGTGAGTAGGAATTAAGAATTTACATATTGTTCATCTCATAGAGTTGATTTGTGAGAAAGTGAAAGTAAAATCTGCTCTGGGCAAATTTTATAGCAAATCATGACTATTACTAATCTCATTCATTTTAGTTTCCTAGAAACAACAGCAATGGGGAAATTGCATCAATAAAACAACAAACAAGTCACCCAAACTTGGTAATCACATTCTTTAACCCATGTTCTCATTTCTAGTTGGAGTTACACATTGGAAAACAGTGTTATGTGAAAGGAGAATGGAACTTCAAGGAATACTCAATTAGAAATTTTTAGCTGTTTTAAAATTTTTCAGTGTTCATTCTGTTTTAACTTTTGGCATCATAACGTTCATATTTGACTATGGAAATTTTCAAAATATAAACAAGTTGAAAGAATGGCATAGTGTATTCCAATCACACACTCCTCTATCCCACAATTAACATTTATTTATATTCATTGATTGCAAATCACTTATCTCTTCTTGTATCCATCCATTAGTCCATTTTATTTATTTATTTATTTTTTGGCGCATTTCAAAATCAGTTGCTGCTATCTGTAGACTTACCTCTAAACACTTCAGCCTGCATACCATTAAGAAGAGTTTGATATTTGTGAGCCAATAGCTTGGTTTTTAACACACTGTAATATTGCTCTGTATTTCAGGGCTCTCTGCCCACATTATGCCTTTCCTGGAGTTTATCTTCCTTGCACTGTTTCTTCTGCTTCCAAATTACCTCCATTTCTTTTTATCCTTACATTTTGTTATCTCTAGTTCCTTTTCTCCGTTCTGCAGTCTTTCTTCTGCAGAATGCTTAGGTCACTGCTAACCATGGCTTGGGTCAAGCAAAGATGACCGAATTTATAGAGAGCTAAGCCAGGGAACTTGGAGGCCTGTGCTTTGCTGAACCAGAGTAGACCCTGAGTCCTCTGCCACTCATGAGGATGTTTGTTAGAAGATGGCAAAGCGCCTCTCCCAGGTCTCCAAGATTTGAAATTCAAGTACGGGCTTGTATTTAGCTTTTGAATTCAACAGCAATTTTTCAGGGGTCTCTGTCATTTGTCACTGATGTGTGTGTCGGTGTGGAGCGCGGGGCATTGTGTGTTGTTGGTGTGTGCGTCACATTGGGGCTCCTGTGACTTACAATTCAACGTGGGGGTTGTCACCCACCCTCTTTAGACTGTCAGCATTATTTTAAGTTTGTTTTGTTCCCTATGCTAATAAAGCTTGTCTCTGCTTCAATCAAAGCATATTATCTCTCTCTTTTTTCCCTGTAAGCAAGGCAGCAATCTGTTCTGTTTAAATGCCCCATCATCTTCGCCCCCTCATCCCTGCTCCATGAGATTTTCGAGATTGTGGACCATTATGTAACAGATGGCCCAACAGATCTCCGACTCTTTGCCGTGTTGGCCAGCTTGGCTCCGAAAAAATAGCAGCACTGGAGTAAGTATTCCCAGGCATGGGACGCTCATGAATTTTAACTCCTCTGCAACAAAGGAATTCAAAGGGGTAAGAGCCAATCTATCAGGAGCTGAGGCAATGAAAGTAGGTTGGCATACTGCTGCAGAGGGCTCCCTTCCTGGGTTCTGAATATTTAGACTAGATCCGATCAGACTGGCTTCCATTCATCTCTGCCCTGCCACGAGGTATCAAAACAATGAAATGACTCAAAAACAGAAGGCAGTGGGTTTTAGCTTTCCGTGATAAAATGTTTGTATTGTTGTGTGAGAATAGTGGGGGAAGGGACAGAGGAGCCATGTGGATGAGCCCATCCAATCCAAAGACCAGCTCCAGCACAACCAGAAAGAGGCTACCCTTTCTGCTTGGGATTCTCCACTTGACATCCTGAACTGCTAAAAAGCATTTCATCCACCTGAAGGTTGACTCAGAGCTCAGGTTGCTCATACTCAGGTAAATCTTCTAGAGCATGAAGCTAGACCTACCAAGCTATGAGATGAGGAGATGCAGTAGCTGTTACTTGTCTGTGTTCTAACTTGAAAAGTATAGACACACACAAAGAAGAAAATAACTATTTTTTTTCTCTTAGTCCTACCAATGCAAGACATTTTGGGCTTATTTTCTTCCGTTCCTTTTTTTTTTTTTTAACCCTACATTTACATATTATTTAAAACTACACTTATGTCTGTGTTGTCTCTTTAAAAAAAAATGATACTATTATAAATAAAGCTTCACAGAGTCAAGGCCCACACCCTGTTAGTGTGGCTCAGCTCTGTTTCCAGCCCTCTCTGGACTTCAGAGTCAGCTCATATTCACTTCTGGGTTTTTGGTGTGCTCTTTCTTTCATTTTTTAAAGAGAGACTCATCATAATTCTTTTTGGTCTCTGGAAACCCCCCTTTTCTTGCTTCTGTTTTTAAAGTCAGTTGGATGATTATTAATAATTTGTAATAATCTAGTATATTACTTCTTGTGTTTAGAACAGAATGGGGGTAATTATGTCAGTGCCCAAGTCACCATGTGGAACATCTGGAACGAGAAGTCTGAGGTTATTTTTTAACCTGAAATCATAAATGGTGAATTCAAAAGTTATACTTTGGATTCACTGAATAATATAGTCTTTACATATGAAAGGAGCTTATATATCATCCACATGCCTGGAAAATAGTGCTGGCTCAATAATGTACTTTATGAGGAAGAAACTGAGGACTAGAGAAGTAAAGCTGTAAGTTCATGCGATGGGCTAAAGGCAGAGCTGTGGTTATGGTGTTCTTTCTTTGTACTTTGTAGGCAAGAATGGTGTTCAGGTAAATACCTGCTGAGTGCTAGACACCATGAGGAGTAAATACAGAGAAAGTACGAGAAGACAGCACTGTTTTTATAGAAGTGACAATCTTGCTGACAAGACCAGAGAATCTCATATGGTGTCTCTGAAGAAGGAAGCAGATACATGATTTTGCAGAACCACATGGTTCTGATGGTGAGGGAAATGAGAATTCTGCAAAGATGGAGGATTAAGCCCATAGAGGGGTTTAAATTTGAGCTGAATCTTGAAGGATAGAATTGCTCAAGAATGACCAGAGGTGGTTATTGCAAGAGAGAGGCAAGAGATTGGGTAAAAACCCAGGGGAGTGGGAGCTGGCCTGTGAAAGTCAAAGATTGGGGACAGTCCTGTTTGGCTCCCAGGGCTTCGCTAGCATTAACTGAGTGTGAAAATGAGGACAGAGGGAGAATGGTGACCTTCATGTCTCAGGAAGTACAGGAAATGTTTTTTCTCACTTCTTTACTTATGGGGAATACATTGTGTCCTGGAAAAGAATTTTGAATGATCCTTTGAGAAAAGGATTTTATCCAATATGATTGAAATGGAACGAATAGACTTTTAAGAAATAGGATAGGAAACAAATATGTCCAATTCATATTTAGCTGCTTCTTGACAGATGGACTAAGCGTGGCTTCCTCAGTGAAAACTCCGCTCTATCATCACCAACATCACCCCTTCACCACCACCTAGAACAACAGCACCCTCTGCCAGCCTCACCCCACCCACCCACAGTCTCATCCACCTCCATCACCACCTCCAGTGTCCCTCCAGCAATAACACGCCTTCCTCCACCACCACCCCGCCGCTACCTACATCATCAACCCTTCCACCACCATTGACATCGCTGCTACCTACATCATCCTTACCAGACAACATCATCCCTCAGTGACATCGGTCAGCGTGACCCCACTACCACCCAACCCCATGACCACCTGACCCCATGCTCCACAAGTGCCCCCAGCAGCAGCCATTGCCAACACTGCCATCAGCAACGCGTGCTACCTGAACCCCACTCAGTGAGAGTAACTGTCCAACTTCCGAGAAAAATCTTTAGAGGGGAGTCTTACTGGGTTGGGTGTCTACTGAAGATAAGATTTAGAGTGAGCTGAAATAGGACAAATAATTCAAACCATCTTAGAAATTCAAAGAGATTTGAGACTTCAACTAAACCAAAGATGGCTTGATCAAAACCATCAAGGGGAAAATCTGACAAGTTACCTTAGGCGAAGATAAGTGAAAATTGTTACTTCACAGACATGACTTCTAGACTGGGGAAGCAGTTTGGGGCAGAAAAGTCAAGAGCTTTAAAGACAATTTTGATTAGAGAAATATTGTAAATATATAACTACGAAAAGGTTAAAGTCAAGACAGATCAAATCCATGCATCAGATTTTATACATATTCCAAAAATATTCAGAATCCTTCTATTTCTCTGTGAATACTCTAAATAATTAACCAATGCCTCATAATTGTTTCTAATTTAGAAAATTTTATTTTCCTCTCATAATAGATAGAATTGCATGGCATAGGTCCCACTTTTACCAGTTTCAATATATAAGTCCTGCAACCATCCCTCCCACTAATACACCCACCGACATCTATACTGGGTACCTGTGGAGGTAGGTGAAAGCATTCAGATGACAAGTACAAATTATTGAGTTCTGACTTTGCTTCAGAAGCAACAGAACTTTGTACATTCTTGGAAGGCAGTGTCTTAGTCCATCTAGGGAGTTCCAGTGTCGTATAAGGGAAAGGGTGCTCGAGGACCAGATCCTTATTTGGACAGGACCACTGACGCATTGGTATGTATAGGTGATAATACGATGCACAGCCCAGGCTTCTCCCAGCTACCAGCCTTACAGGGATTGAAGCTGCAGCAGAAAGCCAACAGACACCAGGTCACCTAGTCTTCTGGGGGCAGTCCACATCCAATGGCCCATTACTGTGAGGTCATTAGGCTCCATCCTCTCAACCCTACTCAGGACAACTCTGCCTTCTGTTAGTTTTTTGTTACCAAAATGAAACACCTGAGGCAGCCTAACTTTATACAAAGAAAAGGTTTATTTAGTTCACAATTTTGGAGGTTCCAGGGAATATTGCCTGCAAGGCCTTAGTTCCAGCAAGGACTGCCCTCATCATAGCAGATGGTAATGGGAGGAGTGCAGGCAGGAGCAAATGATCCATCTCGAATCAGGAACAGGGAGGGTGCAGGACCAGGCCTCCTCCTTTGATAACAGCACTCTCGTGAGCACTACCAAGGGGTTGCATGAGAACTACCTTAATCCCTTTCAAAGGCAGCATGCCCAATAGCCCAAGGACTTCCCATCAGGTCTCACCTTTTAAAAGCTCCACTATCTCCTAACATTGCCACTTTGAGGGCCAAGCTTCCAACACATGGATCCTTGGGGAACAAACCACACACAAACTTAGGCTTGGCAAAGGTTGAAGTTGGGTCTTCACAAAACTTGACCTTTGCCTTTGCTCGACTCTGCTTCTTTCCCTCCTTTCCATGAGTGCAACCCCACTCCCTGACAAATAAGTCATCATTGGAGCCAATGAGGATGAAATTTTAGACTATAGACTCTGATGGCACAGACGTGACTGAGAATCCCTGCTTCACCACCTGTAACTGTATGACCTCAGAGAAGTTACTTTACCTCCCTGCATCTCAGCTCTCTCATTTGTAAATTCAAGATTATAATACTTACTGAGCTGTTTTGTTAATCAGATGAGACATTGTAGGGATTCAGTTTGACCTAACTATAGTCATCCTGAGTCATAACTGTTATGATTGACTCTGAGGGACCCGATTTGTTTTTCTATATAGTTTTCAGCATACTATAAACAGACAAAATCACTACAGTGGTATGTGGCACTTTATAAACAAGACTTAGACACCATCCGTACCAGCAATGTACCCGATGCCCTTGACATTAGCTTGAGATAAACCAAGTCTACTCTAGCTTGGGTATAAGTCACTTTGGGCTGGAGATGTTACTCAGTGGTACAGCACTTGTCTAGCATGAGTGATGTTCTGAGTTTGGTCTCTACTACCTGTCACCATCCAAAAAAGTTTCAACTATGTTATTAAAACATTTTTTAAAGTTACTTTTGTCCTGACCATTATATAAGCCCTTTTTTCTGACCCAAGTTGTGGGAACCCACTGGTCTTGCTGCCACCCAGGACCACACTTCTGTCAATAAGTAAGTTCCAATAAATTTCACTCTGCGAAATCCTGGTTCTGTCTGCTTCTTTCTGAATGTAAAATGTCAAGTGCCCGTATGTTCCTGGAAATAAACACAAATATCCTTGGAATAGGTACTTTTCCCAAGGAAGGGCAAATATCTGGGATTCGAGCCAGCTGGCATCCACGGTGTTTACCTGGAGCTTTGCATGGGACCCAGGACTGAGGATGGTCAAGACAAGTAGAGTCCACACACAATATGAAAGACAAAGGACCAGAGAGGAAACAGGGCCCAAGAGCAGCAATTGGTAGCAGATGCCCCCAGGAGACATTTGGACCAGGGTGAGCTGGAAGATCTCCTTATGCCATAGGCTGGGTGTCAGGATTAAGAGACAAATATTATTCAACTTTCTGAAGGCTGTTGGGGGGTAGTGAAAACTAGCCTAGAAGCCCCTCCAAGCTGTCCAAGTTGTAAGTAGAGAAAAACAAAAACAAAAAAACAAAAACAAAAAGCAACCATCATCTAGGGGGTATGTAAAGGAAATGGAGATTTGTAAAAAAAAAGTGAGAAAGAAGACAGCTTGAATTCTGGGTGAGGCTTTCCAAAGTCAAAAAAATAATCTCTCAGGATGGATCTGGTAATATCTGCTAACGACAAACATCGACTGATTGATCAATTGGGAAAAGTGGAGGAGATGAATGGAGCAAATCAATGAAGTAAGTTCAAGGAAATCCCACTCCACACATTTGGGTTTCACCAATCACCCTTCCTGTACTCCATCCCACCTGACTCAGCCCTGGGTGGACCCCAGGGTCAACATGATTCCACTCTATTCTTTTCAGTGGCACACTGGAACCATGTGCAAAGTCTGAAAAATCAGCACTCATTCTTTGTTATGAGCCCATGGTCCCTTTCTCTGAAGTGCCAATTATTCTCATGGGCCTTGCTTCAGCAGTGAATCTCCCCATGTTCCTATACTCTACTCCCAGCACAGCTTCCAGGACACTGGCACATGCTGACCGAGGACCAAAGCGCAGTGGTTAAGACAGATTGCTGAGAATCCTGAAGCCTAAGTGTGGGAGGGCAGCCCACCAATCCTGGAGGTGAATTCAGATGATGGAGTTGTGTGGCCGCCTTCCTCACCCTGCCCTCCCTGTGTAACAGGACCCACCTTGTACAGTCAGCCAGCCGGTGTGGCCTTCCCAGGTGGAACATGACATACCACCCTCTGACAAGCTAGTGATTCATTTGCAGAAGTGATTTCAAGACGTACTTTAAGTCTCATATTCTAGAAGGCCAAATAGTCACCTGAAAAGCTTCACTGAATGATGAAAACGATGAGGATCGCCACTACAATGATAATTTATTATTTATTGAGTAACTACCATATGTCATGTCCTGTCCCTAGCACGTTACACACACAATCACATCTGAACTTCACAAGAACCCTGCAAGGCACTTTAACTTCCATGTCACAGACAAGGAATCAGGACTCCGAAAGTTTTGTGTGTTTGTCTAAAGATGACACAGTGAATAGATGCAAAAAGTTTAGAATGGTGCTTGACAAATAGGACAAATTTGCTGTATTTGCCAAATAAAAAAGGAATTAAAACCGTGAGCTGTAGGATCAATATTTGAACCCACCTCTCTACCCCTACCCTGTGTCCACTCCAGGTGTGGGAGCTACCCTGTGCCAGGTATGGGTGGGGAAGAGCAAGGGAAAGATTTAAGAAGTCAGTAGCCTTTCCTTCTTTCTTCCTCCCACCCGCCTCCCACTTCCCTCTTCTCTCTTCCCTCCTACCTTGTTCCTTGCTTTCCTGAACGGGTACCAAGCACCTCCCTCATGCCAGACCCTGAGAAGCAAGGTCCTCCCCTCAATTAATTTGTGGCTCCTGACTTCACAGGTTTGATAATGTAGTTGGACAGTGAAGATGAATATCCGGAAGAAAACCAAATGAATTTTAATCCACTTAAGTGAGGTGATCCCAGCTAGAAACAGTTTAGTAATTGAGAAGAAGGAAGAGAAGGGTTAGTGAGGAATTAAGAGACAGGAGAATGGGATGATATAGGGGCAACCTGTCCTAATTAGATACTGTTGTCATGATTATCAGACTCTAAAAATAATCTAAGGAAATTACCGCATAGAAGAATATAAGGAAGCAAAGCTGAGCACAGACTATTTCCTTAAGTACTATAAATATAAATAAATGTGCATATATGTCAAGGTTTCTTAAATTCAGCCTTATTGATATTTTGTTCCAGATAATTCTTCATGGTAGAGGGTTATCTTGTGCATTATAGGATATTTAACAACTATCCCTGATCTAACCTACTAGATGCTAGTATCATTTTTTGCGACAAGAAATATTTTCAGACATTTCCTAATATCCCCTAGTCTGGGGACCAAATTACCTCTGGTTGAGATCTCTCTCTCTCTCTCTCTCTCTCTCTCTCTCTCTCTCTCTCTCTCTCTTTCTCTTTCTCTCTGTCTCACGTGTATATTTGTATGCTCATATACATATACACATACACATTCAAGTTTTTTCCATGATTTTTTCTGTGTACACCACATTTTTGTGTGTAAAAAATTGGATTATGCCCATACATCTTATTTTGTAACCAATTTTTGATTTAGGTAATAGTATCTTCATAACCGTATACTAGGCATTTTGCATTAATATTATGTTATACACCTAATATTAATAATCCATTTCAATCATGTAGTGTTAGCTTATTTTTACCCATTTGGGTTATTTCCAAATATTTTTCTAGAACAAAAAATGCAGCAGTGAATATCCGAATGCATGATGTTTTCTAATAAACTATCAGAGTAATTACCGAGCAGATGACTTTGATAGATTTGGCCATGTTTTTCCTCCAGAAAGTTTACTCTATCACACAATGCTCCTCCGTGTAACGGTGCTTAGTTCTTCACATCATCTGCAGCCATTGATATTAGCAGTATTTTCAACCTCTTGATATCTGACAGGCAAAGCAAATGGTATCACGTGCTGTTTGAATTATCTGATTATTAGTGAGATTGAGCATCTGCTTGCAGTTTCAAGCTATCTGCGGTTCTTGCTTTTGGAATTGTATTTCATACTATTTACTGATGTTTATGTGGGTGCTGTTATCGAACACCTATCACTCATCAATCCCTGCCCACATTTATATCTTCTTTTGTGTTCCTCAATTTTATAGCACTTTTATTTAGTTATACAGTTATTTCTTGACTTGTAGTTCTTGTGAGTGGAGTCTTACGTCAGAAAAAAGATATTCATTATATAGGAAACCAAACAGGATATGGTAGGCTAAGGCGTTTTGCACCACCTGTTTTACTACTTTTTCTTTCTATCTTTTCAGTTAATGTCATAAAGTTTTCTATGTGAAAAAGGCACTAAATATGATCTCCTTTTCTAATATTTAGCCTTGCTTCCCATTCTTGAACATTACCTTGATTATAACTTCCAGAAAAATATTCATTGTTCTCATAATGGTCGCATTATCTTGTCCCTGACCTAATTGCTCTGAAACTAGTATTTCTTCACTAGATGTTATTATGATTTTTTTTTCCAGATAAAATGCAGTTATGTTAAGAGTTATCCATTCCCAGTTAGATGGTGGACTTTTTTTGGTTGTTTGAGGATCATGAGGGGGCGTTCAAGTTTCCATTTCTTTCTAGAAGACACCGAGCTCTGGGTCTTCCCAGCCGTGGAATGTCTGGGCACCATAATCTCCTTTTGGTGAAATTACCATGTGCACAAGGTTAGTCCTAACAGACTGTTCCTTTCATTTCCATCTCGTTTCCTTGGGCAGATACAGATAGCACTATTGTGTGCACTTCTTCCATGTGCTGCCAGTCCAGCGGGGAAACAGCTCCTGCCGTGCCCTGGTGGGTTATTGCCACCACCTTCACCAGGTAAAACGTCTCAGGGCAGGCCAGAAAGATGAGCTACCTCCAAATCCAATCACCAGCATGGAAAGGGGGAAGCGACTATGATCCCTCTGCCCACTTCTACCCAGCAACTCTGAGTTGAAGGATTGTACCCAGACCTCCTCCACCCACATGCTCAGGAGCTGTTCATCTCAGGAAGAGGACACCAGAGTTGACAGTGCCTCCCTCCAACATGGTCTCAACTGTGCTGGCAATGGCCTTCTTTTTCAGTTTTTGGTGCTGTTGTGTTCTCTCCTACTTTTATTTATATATTGGTTATGCGGATGGTTTTAAGGGGAATTAGGAAAGATAGAAATGATCCCTTGTGAACACCTCACCATCTGGACTTTTTCTCCAGTGTTTTTTGAAAGGGACAAAAAAAATCATAGAATGTAGAGTTGTAGTAAAGTCCAAATCACTGAAATTTGTATGAACAAAACATTTTGGAGATTATTTTTCTTGAATCTCTTAAGTTGCCTTCACAGATGAAATCCTATTCACCAGTTCTTACTCTCACTCTGATCTCAAGTATCTATCTATATCTGTCTCTGTGTCGACATCCCAGATGTTTGAAGATAATACTACTTCATAAGGAGTCAGAATGCATAGATATAAAGACCAGCAAAGAACAATCTGCATAGTCTTATGCTGGATATGACCATAAGGAAATCTGTCCCTTTGACTTAAGTCTGAGGTCACTCTAATGCCTATCAATGTTTTCCTCTTGACGTTCAGATACTAAAATGCCCAAAAGAGTCTGTGAGAGTACTGATAACAAGGTCAGTTTTTGAGGTGTGTTTGGTTCCATTACCTAAATGTTTATAGGGCAGCTGGAGGCTGCCTATACCTGGAGACTGCCTGAGGCCAAGGCCCCCATCCACTCCTCTCAACCTCCCTGCTGATGTGAACGAGTTTTCTGATCCACATCCAGGCAGCCTGATTCCACCACAAATCCACTCTTACCAGTTTTTCAGAACCCAGGATAGGAACTTAGTAATTTAGCATCTCTACCCACTTTCCTACTCTCAGGAGTAGGAAGCCAGCTTGTTATGTAAAGTAAAAAGGATTTTTTGGAGTCCTGAGGAATTATACATTACAATCCAAGATCTGAGAGTCAGAAAGGCTGAAAACCCTATAGCCAAAGCTTCAGAGATAGCTCTTCTAGGATCAGAGCCACCCTCAAGAGAGGACACCACTCCTTCTGAAAGAAGCCCTTGTGTCCTGACCAAGGCACACAACTTTTTGTGGACCATGATACATCAAGTTGGTGATGGAATAGACAGACCTCTAAAGGTCAAAGGGGTTACACTTAGGAGAACGACCACAGTCATGATCCAAAACCTGTTCCCATTAAAAAAAAGAAAGAAAAGAAAATGTCTGGGTGCTATAGTTCGATATGGAATGTTTCCCCAAAGCCCATGCATTAAAATCATGGTCTCTAATGGAGCAAGGTTCGGAGGTAAGGATTTTAGGCAATGATTTAATCATGAGGGCTCTGATCTCATCAGTGGACTATGGACTGAAATCTCTAAATTATGAGTCAAAATAAATCTTTCCTTTTTAAGTTGTTGTACTCAGGTATTTTATCATAGCTCTGAAAAGCTGACTAACAAAGGGTATAACGCTTCACATCATATTTTTTGCCTAACTCTATCTGATGCAAACCTGGGACAGCCATAATTGGGACCATTCCATACCCCAGGATTATCCTGGGTATTGACTTCCTGTTCCCTGCCAAGACTGGAAGCCTTCTTTCTGATTCAGGCAACTCTAACGACATTGAAATTTTCTGTACTGCTTATTTGCAATTACTTGTCTACAAATATTTGCCAGCTGGCTGAACTTTTCTTTAGGTAATCTCAGTTTAGGATGGGTAATAGCTCACTAACATTACAGGGAACACTGTGACAAGATCTCTGAAAAAAATCCCAAAAGTTTAACCTTCTAGCTTCCCTTGACTTGCCTTAGTCCCCATGGATGACCCTACAAATATCCTTTCAATTAAATATATCCAGAATTTAACCATTTCTCACCACTTCCCTGATAGCAGTCTTAGCCAAACCACCAAACTTTTTTACCTTGATTTCATAGCAGCCTCTTATTTAGTCTCTCTGCTTTCACCCTTGTCCCCCTACAATATATTCTCACACAGAAATCAGATCAATCTGCTAGGAAGCAGTACAGCTCATGTCCCTCCTTGGCCCACATCTTCCAATGGCAAAATTGCTATCTCACTCCTAGTAGAAACTCAAAGTCCTGCAAGACCCTCCATGATCTGGCCTGTCATGAACCCTGACTCTCCTTATACTCTATTTCCCCTGCTCTAGACCTGACAGCTCCTTAACCATACCAAGCAGGTTTTAACTCAGAACCTTGGCATTTGCATTGGCCCTGCCTGAAGAACTCGTCTTGTGTGGTCATAGAGTTCGCTCTCCTAGCTCCTTCAGGTTTTTGTTCAAATGATACATTATTAATCACTTCTATTAAATGAATTCCCCAAAGCTACACAATGCCTGGTATGTGGTACATGCTCAGTAAATATTTGTTGAATGAGTGAATGTTTTTGTCAGCTTTTACACCACTGTGACCAAATATCTGACAAGAGCAATGTAGAGGAGGAAAATTTTATTTGGGGTTCATAGTTCCAGAGGTCTCAGTCCATAGATGGCCCATTCCATTGCTCTGGGTCTGAGTAGAAGCAGAACATCATGGTGGAAGGGCATGGAAGAGGAAGACAGCTCAGGACATAGCAACAGGAAGCAGAGAGAGATTTCGCTCATCAGGGACAAAATACAAACCCATAAATGCAAGTTCCGGGTGACCTGCCTCCTCCAGCCACTCCCCACCTGCCTATAGTTACCTTTCAGTTAATCCACTCAAGTGGATTAATTCCTGATTAGAAAGATCTCATAACCCAACCAGTTCACCTCTAAATTTTCTGGCATTTACACGTGAGATTTTGGGGGGACACCTCATATCTAATCCATAACAAAGAGTGAATAGAAAAGTAACTTAAACTTTACCCAAAATATCCCACCAACATTACAAAAGGAAATAAAAAAATACCCTCATAGATGCAAAAAGCCTTTTACCCCACTACCCAGAATTCTGGCTCTGTTCTCTTCTGAAGAGAACCCTACCACTAATCACAGCCTTTTCCTTTGTAATATGGGGTGATAGTCACAGATGGAAGCAGAAAAGAGCCAGAGAAATGCAAAGGCAATGTCACTTGCACCTTCCTGGCTCATCCCCTTGAGAGTTCAAAGTATTTTGAGGTGTGGCCTCAGCTTTTCCTCCCACCTGATAACCACTTGCTTTCCATTCCCAATTAAGTACTATCTTCACAGAATTTTATAAGACAAATATTACCATAGTCCCCCAGAGCAGAAACAAGCCTGCACCTACACATGAGAAACAAAGGATGAAGCAAATTTTTAGATAGAAAAAAGTCTGAATCTGCATGGTTCATTCAAGCTGAATAATTTTTCAAGTTTCCTCACATCAACACTTTATTGCAAAAATACATTTTTGGTCTAAAGAGTGCAGACTTTTTCAAGAGTATGGAAATTCATCTTATCTCTACTGGTTAAGATAATTTCTCTATAAAAATGTTAACATACTTATGTTGTTTCCCCTGCTGAGTTGAAAGACAAATGAATTGGTGGCAAAAGGTAGTAAAAGAGATATAAATTTTTTTAATAAAAAAATCTAGGAAAGGCTAATCTTTTTAACCATTCTGAGTCAAATTTCAAACCCTTGGGAGTAGTCATTCTTGAACACCAAAGTCATTTGGATCAGATGTCACATTTAAGAAATACCTGAGAGTTAAAATAAAAAAAAGAAATACCTGAGAGTGAACTAGTGGAGGGTGAGAATCCTGTAGCGTCCCTGTGGGTCAGTGACAGGATGGTTCCAGAGCAGCCTGTAACACTGGCCTCCTCAGACAGACAGCACAACTCTTTCTCCTACCTGCATGCTGACCCAGTCTGTCTGTCCCTCCCTGGCTGGATGATACAAAAGTTGTACCGGATAAGGACATTCCAGCTTGATGCCTCTCTATGTCCCTGCATTTCAGGGAAACTCCAGGCATCCGACATTCCTTTGACTATTGACTTTCCTAGGACACAGCTGTCCCATTGCAAAGCCACAAGGGAGGGCCATTCAGTCTGCTGCGTGGGGCCAAGTTTACTCCTCAGTCCTTCTCTGATTAATCTGCCTTCCCTCTTTGGCAAGGAACCATCTCTAGACATTTTTTAAATGAGAATTAAGCTTTTATTTGCATAATTAAGTTCTGGAAAAGAGTATTTTCACTTCTTTGAAGATTAATTGGTTCTGATCTCTGCCTAAATATGATAAAAGACAACATAGTCCTTTTTCATTATTGCAATGGACTTTTACCCTGGTTTTAAACTTCTACTCTAAAGAGAAAGGCATCTTGGAAATTACTTGACTGTAGGATTTAAATAAATCTAAGTTTTTAACCATTTTAACAGACTTAACATTTTTACAAGATGGGGGTCCCCAGAAGTTTTGGATTTTGATCACAGTATAAAATGTTTCACTCACTTAACTTCTGAAGAATTTATGTGGGCTGAGGCTTTTGACGAATTTATGCTGAGAAACCATCATCTGCTCATTCTGTAATCTGTGAGTATTCTATTACCTTCTTGAAATCCAGGCTTTTTCTAAAAAGCAAATTATAGTAATAATTATATGGTACTAATAATATAATGATAATAGAAATAATTATTATAGTAATGATTATTATGGCAATTACTGTTATTATTGCTACAGCAGTAACAGATATTTGGTAATAATCATCACCATTATAGAAATAATAATATAGTTGAGTTGCCATTTATCTTATTGAATTCTCAAAAACAAAAAAAAAAAACCCATGAGATTGTTATTTCTATTATACCCATTCTATTGATGAAAAAAATCAAGGCATGGGGAAATTAAATAATCTCCCTTAAGTCCATCAATTGGTATATTAAGGCTGGAATATCCCTCTCCTTTCTCACCCTGCTTATCATGATTCAGACATTCTTAGTTCTAGAAAGTTCTTGACCACTTCTCACACTGCTGCCACTGTTCATCACATCCCTCTGGAAATGATGAGCTCTACCTATCCACATGTGTTTCTGCTTATTCATTCTGCAAATTGACTCTTCAAGCCCTCTTCCAGGTTCCCACCTCCTTTAGCCCCTCCACACTGCTCACACAGAATTAGTCCTCAGTATATTAATTCATAAATCTAAGGCATAAAAGCTGGTGTTTTCATAGTTCCAGATACTTGAAGAGATAAAATACCGTCCCAGGAAGGTGCCACTTGTCTCTTAAACTTGACTTTCCAACAAGGATCTCGTCTCACAGAGATCTGTGGCTCCTGTGTGGAGTAGGGAGACCAACACTCAGCAGGTACTGCATGGCTTTATTATTAACTATGTGTGTTCCAGAAACACAAGGAATAGCTCTGCCATGGCATTTGAATTTCCCTGCCATGCTTACCCCCAGGCCTCTAGGGCTACAGAAATTCTTGTTGGTGCAGTGATGGCAGATTTCCTCAGAAGCATAGAAACCCAAGGTTATGCCACCACATCAAGGATTATCAACCAACTGCAGGGCCAAAGGCCAGGTTTGGATTAAACTGGCAAAATCGATAGCCTATCTCTTCATATCATGAAGGACAGTGCTGGCTTAGCAGTGAACAGTCAAGAATGGTGACTCCATGCATGTGCACACACACACACACACACACACACACACACACACACAAGTGAATGGTGCCTTTCACTTCAGCCAATTCATTGCATCCTTTCAACTAACATTTATTCGATGTTGTCTCTGTTCCAGATGCTGGGTTAGGTGCTAGATTACTACCCCCAAGGAAAGTATAGCTCTCTGGGGGGAAGACAGACATTGAACAATGATTTCCTTCTCTAACAAGTTGTCCAGGGTGGGTGGATCTCAGTTCCTTCCTGCTGGTAGACTAGTTACTTCACCAAACTTTGCTCCGCCACTGTAGCCTGTATTCTGGGCTAGAACCAGGTACAGCACACTGAATTTACTAGTGACTGTGCACTCAGTGGAACTGCTACTCAATGCTACCACTCAATGGGATAAAAGTGGGTTAGAAAACAACATTCATAACTCATAACCAGTATTTACTGATTATTGCACCCCAGGCCTAGGCTTCTCCTTCCAGTGTGTTATCTCATTTAATTATCACAATGACCACTGATGTAAATACTATCATCAGCCCTGTTTTAATAATCGTAATGATTAACAATGTTTAGGAAGGTTAGAAAATTTACCCAAGATTAAATAGCTAGTACATGAAAGGGATGGTATTAAAATCCAAGCTGTTAGACTCCAAAGCTCATATGCTCTTAACTATTTAACTATATTGCTTTGTTAGTGCCTCGTGGAACCAAGGAATCTTCTAAGTTATACCCGTGCCTGTTTATCTTTAATTGGACAAAATAGAACACTTTTGAGATAATGAGAGGGGAACTATTAATAATTATCCTAGGCTAGCAGATAAAAACTGGGACTATTTAGGCAAACAGGGGCATGTGGCTACCTGTTTTACAGGACTCATCTTCAGAAATGTGTCCATTTAAATCACAGAAGGTCAACTCTGATATGCTTTGATTTCCTTAAATTTATAAATCTAAGGCAAAGTTTATGATGTTACAAAGCTAGTGCTTTCATTGCTCTAGACACTTTAAGAGATAAATTACTTCTAAGAAAAAGTAAATTACAAAATATAGAAAAGGTCCAGATACAATCTTGGGCCAGCTCTGATTACTAATGGTGCTCATGCCACCAAGTTGGTGATGGAATCTGAGGGTGAGCTACCAGGGCTGGGTCCCTTCACATCCTCACCTTCCAATAGACAAAGGGATCAGTTATCTATTCATTCACTGTTTCTTTCACCCATTCTTCAAAATATGTATTAAATGCCTCTTTCTATGTGTCCAGCACTGGAAATAAGAAGTGGGAAATAATTCATGGTGTCTGCCCTTTCCATTTTCACTGTCAAGTAAGAGAGGCAGACACACAATCATTGCAGTATCATGGTTAATGTTAACACTTCCCTTCAGGCATGGGCTCCCTTGAAGCTCTGGAGCTGAAAAAATACTACTGTGTTACCATCATCAATTTATACTCCAAATAACAAATTTAAAGACACCAAAGTATTTAACGTTTTATTTTCCACTGTGACTTCCAATTCATAAAGCCTTATAAGAATTTAATCCTCATAATGACAATGGAAAGTGGATATTTCTGGCTTCCTTTGAGAAGGAACCTGTTTTTCAAGATTTTAGAGCTAATGAGTTAAGGAGTAAGAATTTGGAATTCTAAGGTTTTTGTTCCAAGTCAGAGCTATACCCAGGTTGCCTTCATAGAATATACAAGATGGAGGAAAAAATAATATTCTGGATATTATTATAAATAATATAGTGTAAATATTATAATATTATATAGTATATAAAAATTATATTGGTGTTGTTATTAATAAGTAATATAATATAAATAAACTTCTGTAGGACTAAATTAGACACTTTGCATTATCCCAGATTCTCTTCCATCTTAAAATAAAAAATGGTCATTATCAAGTACCTGCAATATATTGTCTTAGAGACCAAATGACATCTAGGTCAACTTAAGTGACTTAATCTCAACATTAACCAAAAATATTCATTTATTAAAAAGAAATTGCTACAGTACACAGAGCTTGGAAATCTAGGTTTGAATTCCGGTTTTCCCATTTAGTTAACTCTGGAGTCATAGAGTCTCTTCACCTGAAGTTGCAGATAAATCAGGGAAGGACACTTGCTGCTTTGGTTTGTTATGAGGGTTAAGCAAGGAAATCTAAGCAGGAAATGCACTGTTATCTGGCATGTAATGAGCAACCTGTACACGGATGTCAGCCATTATTCAAATCCTGAGACAAGGTCTTAACAAAATTAAGTGCAAAGAATTATTCTAGATCTGCAACTGCTCCACAGAACGGGTATTGAGAGCTCACAGTTCTCATGACAAGGACTGAATAAACACAGAGTACAGTGGGGACAGCATGGCATTGGGAATATATGAGAGGGTTGTGAGTTAGGCAAACTTGACTTTGAATCCTGCAAACTTGCAGCAGCTTGAACGTGTGATCCTAAGCAAATCACTTCACCTTTCTGAACCTCATTATTTTCAGCCAGGGAATGAGGGTAGAAACGTCTTGCCTCTAGTGAAGACCATAATGGGTAAGGAACCTAACACAGGGTGAGGACTGGTGTGGCCACCGTGCTGTTGACTCCCCAGCACGTTACTCGTACCTCCATGCCTCCATGGCGTGTTGTTATGCCAAAGAACAACCAGACTTGTCCAACAATCACTATGAGACACTGACAAAGGCAGGTACCTTATCTCCCCAGATTTGACTTCATCAGGAGGTGAATGACACCTTTATCGGCACCACCACTTTGGCAGTCAAAATTTGCTCCATTTGACTCTCCTTATCAGTGAGTGCAATGATATGCTCATGTATTGATTGATTGTTCCACGAATGTTCTTTTATAATCCAAACACCAAGTCCCCAGGACTGAAATCCGGTCCATGTCGCTCCCTGTGTGGATACCTAGACCAAACAAAAACCTGTATTGTTGTAAAACCAACCCTGTGCTCATGATTTCCACAGGTGAATCCAGCTACATTTACCAAGAAAATTGAACCACTGTGGGTAGAATCGGGAGGAATCTTTCTTTGTTCACAAAAGCAAGTCTGGAGATTGGAACCAACTGTTGGAGTTTGATTTAGGTATTCTTAAATGAGCACTGACTATATGTCAATCACTGCATTAAATTCTTCATATGTTCTAAATATCTTTTTATCTTAGCAAATTTTCAAGAGCTGGGGATGTTGCTCCATGATAAGAGTGCTTATCAAACATGAGAGGCTCCGAGTTCAATCTCCAGCACCAAAAACAAAAAAGTAAAATTTCAAAGCAACTGCAGAAGGTGGGGAATAAGACTGTACTTCTAAAGACAGGTTCTGAGACCAGAGCCAACTTGCAAATAATTTACCAACTTTTGTAAATACTCTAAATAGAAGTAACATTTACAATGATTTTACTCTGGTGACAATAAAATTTCCTATGATGCCCTTGCAACATCATACAACAGAAGAAATAAAATAACTTACAATTCTTTGTTCTTGATATATAGAACCTTTGCTAGACTGTAATTGGGTAGAGAGGGAAACAAATGCTCTCATAGTATCCTGTTGAAGCCTCAAGTAGGATATGCTAAGATCTCCAGGTTATTCTATAGTCAAAATAAAAAGTCATCTAATGACTACTTAGTGTTTTAATGGCAGTTCCCCAATTGTGTTATTCTGAGAATATTTGTCCCCATGACAACTTAGTTACAGAGAAGAAAATAAAGAGTGTGAGAGATTCATTTAGAAATTATTAACTTAGAGACTAATATAAGAAACTAATTCTTTTTTTTGTGTGTGAGATGATGGGTGATCAACCAGAAGAAAATTCCATTTTCACAGTGTGCTTTTAGTTCTTGGACTTTATCGGAGAAACTGAAGTTCAGTGTACAATTGTTATCAACAGAGACCAAGTACTTTGAGATACAATTTCGCCAGGATGCAAACAGTCATTAAATGTTTGGGGTGCCTTTTCTGCAAGGCTTGCAAGTTTTCTTGCTTACCCTGGCAAACACTGAGTCATTTCCATGAATCCTCTAGTTGATTGATAAATGGCCTGAACCACGTGTCCTAAGGTGGACATCTCTGCTTTGGGGGAAATGGACAAAGAAAGTCAGGTATGGATTTGAAAGTGAGGTCCAGATCTTATGTCCTCAACAGCATGGATGCTGATATGTCATGGATTAACAATGTTGAATCATGCTTTTCACTTTACAAAGTATTTCTGGATGGGCTGGCCAGCAGGGCTGGGTGGGGCCCGTGGACTCACAAATCCTCAGCAAACATTCATGTTATTCCAGGGTCCACACTTACAGCACCACTGGACTCAGAGACAGGTCTCTGATTCCTGATTCAGGACACTCCCCACTTTACCGAGCATGGTAGCAACTCTAACTGGTTTTCTCCCGGGTCATTTAAACGTGATCTTTCTTTAAAATATAAAACACAAAGTTTTGGGTGAATACTTTAAACTGTACACATGAATCTCTTCCACCTTATGGAAATGTTTTGACAAAAATGGAAAAGCATCCTTTTTTCCCCCCTCCTACTGGAAGGGAAACGAACAATTGCTAATCATGGCATTAGAGGCTATTTAAATAGAAACTATGATTTAACAGGAACATTTCAACCATCGAGTGCATTGTAGCATTCATGTCAATGGCCTTATTTGCTTAAGAGAGACATAATAGATGAAATAAATGTGCAGTCTTGTTGGAGCTGGTATTTCCATGCCCCAGAGCCTATGCAACTGTTCACAAAATGAGGACCTGGAGACAAATATTTGAAGAATTCTATAGAATATAGGCAGAAAAAATTACTTTCATCTCAAAAGGAATTCACCTGGTCCAAATCTCTAAATGTGAAACTTCACTTACTTTAAGTGACACTGTTGACATTCCAGACTGGGGAATGCTGGGGAGTTACTCTGTGCAGTGGAGGATATTAAGTAACATCACTGACCTCTACTCACTAGATGCCAGTAGCACCCCCTTAGTTCTGACAACCAAAAAAATGTCCCCAGACATGACCAAATGTCGGGAAACGAGGTTTTCAGAAAAGGGAACTCAAACTCGTTGACCCCCTACTCTATGCCCAAGGCTGGGTGGGGCATTTTGCATGCAAAATAATTGGGTTGTTTAATTTAATGTGAATTGAGATTTCCTGGGAAGATCTCAATCCCCAAACACTTTCTCTTCTTGGTCACTAAATGATTGGTCCACTAAATGATTATATTCTGTTGAGATAAATACTGCTTTGTTTCCATGAAATTCTTTAAAGGTGCAAGGACCC
This sequence comes from Sciurus carolinensis, assembly GCF_902686445.1. Lineage (NCBI taxonomy): Eukaryota > Metazoa > Chordata > Mammalia > Rodentia > Sciuridae > Sciurus > Sciurus carolinensis. The sequence goes on along the minus strand of NC_062216.1, from coordinate 158,786,766 downwards.
TGGAAGTAGTAACAAATGATAGCTCAGGCCTCAGTGTGACTTCAATTTTGGGGTGCAGGGAAACAGGGCCAGAGGCAAAGGCAGGAAGAAGGAGTGGGGGGAAGCATGGAACAAATTTTATCAGCTTCACAATTTTTATAGTCTTTTTCCCAACAAAAATGACAGAGCAAGCTGAATTCCTTGAGTGTCACCATCTCAAGACGCCAGAGGGTTGTAAACCTGCCTTTTTCATAGCCTGAGGATTTGACAAGTTGGAAAGTGCCTCCCTTGTCATTTATTTGCTCAATCATTGAGCCCACATCTACTGAACAAGGTGACAAGGCCAGGAAATGGTAAAACGATCAGAAGTAAGCCAGGAGACAGAGCCCCGTGTGGTGCGTGGTTGGGATCACAGGAGAGAAGTGTCAAGCCCAGCTGAGCAGATCTGGAAGGCTTCCTGGAGGAGGTGCTGACTGAGCTGTCTCTTAGGGGAAAGGTAGTTCCTCAGATGAGGATATTTTAAGCAGAGAGAGCAATGGAGAAAGTGTCATGTCAGGGAGATGTGATGTTAGAGCTGTAGAGACCAGACCATGAGGTCTGTAACCTGCTAAGGACTTAGTTTGAATTTCATTCAGTCTTAGGGGAGCTAATGAAGTATGGATATGAATGAGGCAAAAGATTAGATAGAAAGAAACAGAGGTGTATATTGTTTGTTTTTAAATAAGTTGACACTTAATCCTTTATGTCTCTCTGCATCTACCCAAACCACCTCAATTTGGCCTCATCCCTGCCAGTTCTCCCACCTATCCTACATCTACAGCCTAAAAAAAATACATCACTTGTTTCTAAATATGACTTTACTGATCCCACCAGTTAATTGCTAATGAAAACTTAAATTGGGTATCATGTATAAAGGGAAGGCGACAAACTTTGTTTGAGTAATTTGATAGGCAGATAAGACCATAGTCTAAAACTCATTAGCTTCTGATTGGACGTTGGATCCACTCTGAAATTGTGAAAGCTTTCCATAAAGTGTCAAACTCAGTTCTGAGTTTCCTGGCAGCCAAAGCAAGTGGTGTTTTGATACAATCCAAAAGTTGCCTGGTTCTGTCTGGCCATTTCAGCCATTATTGGTGCTGAGATGGTGGAAAACATTTAACAATGACCAAGTTGCCTATCTGGTGTCACATACTTAAAATCTTTTTTCCACTTGAACTTTATTTCCATGTATTGATAAACTGGGCTTCTTCAAGCCATTGTAGATTTTCTGACTACATGAATACATCAAAACAAACAAATCATTCTAAGTGCTGAGCTCTCAGGTTCTCTTTCCCTGTCCTTGAGATAATGCAGTAAAATGTGTAATTGTTCAGGATAAATGGCTCTTAACTCTTAATATTCTGTGTGAATTCTCAGCATGATGAGAGTGAGCTTCTACAGACTGCTCCAAGTTGGCATTCAGGAAGGAGAGACCACCGAAGCAGAGGGACAGTATGATAACCAGGGCCCACCTCAGGCCTTCTCTATGTGCCTGACACGGGTACAAGCAACTGTTCTGAAAAAATCCAACCCTATAACCCTGTTTTCCATTTCCTAAGGCCAAACTTCACATGACACTGTTTCTTTCCTCAAGAGATCACATTTCTGGTGACTTATTGATGTGTGCCTTAAACACATGTAAAAAGCACTCAAGAAATATGTGCTGAAGCATTGGATGATTTAGTGAATGGTGATGCGATGTAGGTTTCCATGCTAGACTCAAATAGAAGACACAAAATAGGTTGCTATTGATTCAAACAAACTTGTGGGAATTCCAATTTCACTTTTGCAAAAGTGAACTTGATAGGCATTGACTTCATAAAATGCAAATCATTCTCAGGTAGGAGAAAATGAGTCAGAAAACCAGTTTTGAATCCATAAATGAATAGTTTCATAAAATCAAAGAGAAAAATGATTTCATAACATTTTGGTTTTTAATGTCTTATTCTTGTTTTACTTTGCTTTTTTTAAGATAAAGGAGAGTAAGACTATTGCAGGGGAAATCAATCATGAAAACCAAGTAAGAGATGGAAAAAATAAATAAGATTCCACAGCGGGTTAAACTGGCTACTCTGCTAATAATTCAGTGAGCTCTGAGTTTCCTGGCAGCCAAAGCAAGTAGATATTTGATAGAAATGAAGAGCTGACTAGTGCTGTCTGGCTCTTTCGGTCATTATTTCGGTGCCGAGAATGTGGGAAACATGACACTTAGCAATGACCAAGTAACCCATCTGGGTCAAGCATTTGAAATCTATTTGTGTATTTGCTGTTAATGACTAACAATTAGTGCTTCTGGGATGTTGGCATTGTTTATAAATAAAACTCTTGCTAAACCTGTTCTCTCAAATGCACAATCCAATTTTAAAATATACTAAGTTATTTTTTATTATAATCCAGGATTTTGAATGTAGATAATAAAAAGCAACAGATAATTGTTTATTTGTAGTGTGACCCATAAAGATTTTCAGTGATTTTATTCAGTTTTTGTTAGTCAGAAGCTTTGAATTTTTCCAATTTTATTTTAATCATGGTATATTTCAACATAAAAACTCTGAAAAATAATATGTAGACACTTTTATAGATCCTCCTTAGATTTAACCAAGCATTTTGCCCAATTGATCCAGAGTTTCCATTTTAGATAAAATAGATTTGAAGATAACCTTCCCTATTCAACCCTCCTGCCTTTCTCCCAGAAATCATTCCTTCAGATCCTGAGGTTCCTATGGATCCTTATGTTTCTGTAAACCATAAGTAATCTTGTTCTTCACGTTTTGAGAATTTAAATAAGATTTCAGTCCATTTAAAAATAATTGCTTTATTCAATTAACAAACTTTTCTAGCCTTAGGCACATGGGTACTAATGGATCTCTCTCCTGATCACTCTACTGTATACAATTTCATCATGTAGCATAGTTGTTTATTCCCTGTTGATGAACACATGGGTTATTACTTTCCAAAGAGGTTGTAGCAGACTGTGTGGGAAGTCCCAACCAAATCCTCATTCTACATCAAACACTGGCAGGGAACATCCTCAGACCTCTGACATCAGCAAACTTTCATTTTGGCAAAGTTGAGGTGCCTACATTATCTCCTTGATACTTTACTGAATTTTCCTGATTACTATCAATGTTACTTATATGTCCTTCTTCTCCGTGAATTACTTAATATATAACTTTCCTCATTGTGGAGGTTGGGAGGATGGAGGGACTGTCATTTATTTAACATAAATTGAAATTATTTACGTATTTCAGATGCTAATAAATTATCTTTAATCCTTTGAAATGCATTTAAAATCTATGGCTCATCTTTTCATTTGTTTGTGGTACCTGTTTTTATATAAATATTTAAATGTTAAGATGGTGCTAATTATAATCATTCTTTTAATTTATGATTTTATGCTTTTTGCATCTTAGTGATCTTTTCATTTTACAGCAACTACGAAGATTTTTTTCTTCTAAAAATATTAAGGTTTGCATTTCCATCTAGGGCTTTGATATATCTAAGAATTACTTTTGGTGAAAGTCATAAGGATGTGTTTTAACAAGGTCTTTTTTCTATATGGCAAGCCAGATCCTTGTAGTAAATGTATCTCTCTGCTACCCCCACTACCTTATCAAACTACAGTGCTACCTTTCTTGTATGTATGTGTAGAAGGGTTTGTTTCTGAGTTCTCTAGTCTGGTTTGTTGGCCTGTCCACATCAATATCATCTTGTTTTCATTAGTATAGCTTCATTCTGATTAGGTAGCATTATACGTCAAAAGATGATGGGATAGTCACTTCTGTGGCTAAGTTATAGTGTGTATGAGACTCTGGGGAAAGGATGGAAGTCAGTGAGGTGTGTTTCTAGTCTCCTAGAAGAAATCAACTGTCACGTTTATGGAAAGGACCTTATGGTAGGAACAGCATGTGACCTCTAGAGCTGATAGTGGCCTCTAGTTCTCTTGATTTCAGCCTGTGAGACCTTGAGAAGAGAATTCAGCTAACTTGTACCTGGACTTCTGACTTTCAGAAACTATGACATAATAAATGAGTGTTCTTTAAGCTGCCAAATGTGTGCCAACTTGTTTACATAGCAATAGAAAATTAATACAGAACTTAATGCTGAGTTGGAGATCAGTAAGTTATTATAATGGCTCAAATGAGATCAATCTGTATTGACACTGAGTCTGATGAAATGAAAAGCATAAAATTATTAAGTCAAGATCTGTTAAGAAGAGGGACATAAACTCTTATGTCCTCTTATCTTAACTCTTATCTATTAAGAAGAGGGAGCCAACATGGAATGCTCTAGAATGACCTCTAAGGTTTGGGGACAGATCTGGTTGCTTTTAATCAGATTAGAGAAAACAGGAGTAAGGAAAAGTGTCGGTAGGAACATGATGAGTTCAGTTTAAGATTATTAATAAAAATGGTCCCAATTATTTCTTTCTATGCCTCCACACTTCTTAGTAGTGACACTTTGCAGCACTTAGCACTGAGAAGTAAGAGCTATTCCATTCCTCTTCCCTACACCTTGAATGGGGACAGGCTTCGAGACTTGCATTGGCCAAAGCATGCTGAGGAAGTCCTGGTGGACCAGTTCTACCTAGGCCTCAAGAGCCCCACCTGGGAAGTTCTTCTGCAGGATGGAAGGCCACATGGAGCAGAAATAAACCATATTTGCTAAACTTATCCTTGCACCAGATAGCCCCCTCACCAGACAGCTGACCACAGACATGTGAGTTAGTTCAGATACACCAGAAGAATCACCCAACTGAGCCCAGCCTAATTTCCAACCCACAAAATCACAAATTAAATTAATCCTTCTTGTTTTGAGTCACTAACTTTTGGGTAGTTTATTAAACAACAAAAGCAAACTGTTACAGATATATCAATTCTAAGTTACCTTAGAGTTATTCATTTGCATATATTTGGCAGAAAATTTGGATTATAAATTTTGAACTACAGGAAAGCAGATGAAGTTCTAGGCAGAGATTAGCAGTGTTCAGCGAGGGATGTCATTGACATCAAGGATGTACCTGGGGAAATTTATTTCCTGAAGAAGAATGAATTTTTCTGATGGTAATGGCTACTGTGAAAAACTGTTTGTATTTGGCTCTGCTGCCTTTATTTCTGAGAGAAAAAGAGCTATCATGAGATAAACAATTAGGAGAAATGTCTCCAAGAGAGTAATTGATTTTTCTCTTGAGCTCATCTGAGGTGTTATAAAGCTTGAGTCATTCCTCTAACTGTGAAATGTTTGGAGGAAAAAAAAAGTTTTAATTTATCCTTTCATGATAACATCTTCCCCTTTTCTACAGGTTACCCATGTCTATGTTATATTCATGAATAAGGTATGTCACTTGAAAGCGATAGATAAGCCAACAGTTGCATGGTTCAACATAACTTGCGAGGTCTTCCTCTTGGATCCTTGTGATAACCTTGTAAAGCTGGTATTGGGATCATCTCCATCTTGCAGGTGGAGGAGCAGAGTCTTCTGGGTCCATGATGATGCTTGAGGTGGTGCAACAAGTGTAATTAAGAGTCATATGCAAGCCTGGGTTTTCTAATTCAAAATCTTTTGTATTTCCTAGCATACTCCCATATAAAAGAGAACTTTTGTATATATTATTGATTCAGTTCTCACTACTACCATATGAGGTAAATCCCCCCCCCAACTTCCTATGCTTTATAGAACTTTCTTTTGGTCTTCTTCAATATAATAGAGTACAGATTATTTTATCCTGCCTAGATCCCATGGCTACCCCTCCACGAGTCCCCAGAAATAGGGCAGAGTCAGCCTGGGTCCTGCTTCCAAGTGAGTCACGCTAGCCTATCTTGTCATGAGAAATGGCTCTGAGTCTATCTGCCCACAAAACTCTAATTAATGATCATCGAACTGTACTGTCAACTCTGTTTAAATTTGAGTGATACCAGTTGTTTCTTCCTTGGGCCAGCCAATAGCAACAGGGGAAGGCACTCATGCATGCCATTGTCCAGGGGGCTCTGGGCCTATAGCAGCCGAGTTTAATGGGCATTCAGAGCTCATTAGTGAGGAAACACATCAGGAGTGACCGCTCCAGTGCCACACGTTGCAACTAATAGCCCTGCCGAACAGAATCGTTTCTGTTTCTGCTCACTTGTTGTGAAATTCTTTCAATGTCAACAAGTGGCCGTGTCGGCAGGAGCCCGCCATCCTGCCCAGCAGTTTTATCCGTTGCTCTCCTGAGCCAGACTTGTGTCCTCCTCCTTTGTCCAGTCCCACAAAGAAGCCTGAGCAATCACAAAGCCTTCACAACCATTCATCATCAGCTCACCGAGTATGTGGCAAGATTGCCCGCCAAAGTTTGGGCCCATCCTGTGGGCATGGCTGGGAGGATGAGGACCAGGACCCCAGGCCTATGTCCCCTGACTTGAGGATTTGAAGAGCACAGGCACATAAGGTTTGGTTTCTGCATGAAAGAGAAAAATCAAAATTATGGGTTATAACAGAATCATGCTAAGAATGTCCTTGGAGCTTAATGAACATTTTCAGGTGTGATAAGATTGGGCAAATTACTTCATCAGTAAAAGTATTTAATACTTAAGAAAAGGGAGGAGACCCTCCTATCGGGGAAGATTGCATCAAGTGTCAGCAAGTTTATCTACTCAAGGGATGCATATTCTTTTATCCATGAGAAACTCGGTACATTTGCCCAATACCTAGAAATGAAAGATGTCTATAAAATGTCATGTAAATCTAAACTGTAAAAAGTGTTTTGAAAGAGAGGCAACACTTCATGCAATGTTTTTGTAACTGGGTTGTTGAGAATTGATCATCTTTCCTTGAAATGCAGAAACATCAAAATAGTTCTTCAGATACAGCATTTCATATCCATAGGGAAGAAAAGCCTTATAATTTTAATTGGAAGAACAAAAATCTTCTCCCCTTGGATATCAAACTGTCTTCATTTTTTCAGAGCTCTCTGAAGGCAGGATAGTTCATCATTGGTTTTGTATTTGACAAAATGTGCATTGGTCAAATTTCTGAGCTCCTCAATACACCCTCCACACCCTCGTCCTGCTCTCTGTGTGCCTTCTGCACCATTTTTGCATGCTCTAGTATAATCTTTTTCAGTCCTGACCCCAGAGGATTTTTAAATTATTGATGTGTGTATCTGCATCCCTTGATTAGAACTGCTAGAAAGTTATTTCTGCATTCTGCTTATTTAGTTGATTCATCACTAAGATGAACAAAAGTTTAGCCACTGTGAATTAATTCATCAATGCCACCAAGTTATCAAAAAGTGAGCTTCTACCTTGGCATTGTAATGTAATGGTGTCACAAAGTACAATCAGACTGTTCAACATTTTGAAGCATTACAACTAGTTCATATTCCTTTCAAATCTCCGACTTTAGAATAAAGTAGATAAAAATCACTTCTTGATCAAAATATTTGTGGTAGGATGAGAAAATGTTTTAATATCCATGTTCTCACTGACAAAGAAATATGTCACTGAATTCTTTTTTTGTGTTTTCTTTTTAACATACGTGTTCTCTTACTTTATTTCTGTTATCATGGAAGAAGTCAAAAGTTTATATTATTTATTCAGGAAATATTATTTATTCAGGGAATATTTAGAGATCAAGGCTATCCCTAGATCTCTAAATGGCTTCCAAAAATTGAGCACTTCTATGTGCCAGGTACAAATTATGACTCCAGTCTCTATTCATTCAAATTGACACAGATGCTCTTATTAATGCCATGAGTATAGAGGGTAGTATGATGGCTTTGCAATCCTTCTATGCACTGTTATATGTGGAACTCCTCAAAAGTCTGCATTATAAAAGATTCCAAAATACTCCTATGGGTGTTCTGTTTCAGACACTGGAAAGATGATAAATAAAAAGAGAAGCCTATTTCCTCATGGGTCTTTATGGTTCTTCTTTTGTGCAACACTCAAATAATCACTGTCTCCTATGTGGACTTTGCCTCTTCAGATGAAGCTGCAGGATGCCAAGAGAAGCATATGACCCTTGCTTCTTTGTAGGGTGCGGGATGATATGCATTGACCTGATGAGAGCTGAAACTCAGATTTTATATTGTTTTTACAATTATTAAATTCAGAAAAAACCAAAGGAATACAAATTCCTCATAGTTTGCCCTTTAAAATTTTTTCTTCAGTATCTTTGGTAGGTTATTTCTGACTTTTGCAAGTATGATTACCTAAGAAATGCGTTATAAAAATTACGCTATTTAATCATCCTAAGGATTTTATGAGGTCTTACTAGGCTCTCCCCTTCACAAATTGAATGATAAGGTTAGGAAGCAGGTAGCCCATGAAGCCAGAGTTTGAGACTCCTTCTGGAACCTGGGGCCGTGACAAGAATATAGTCATCTCACACTATCCTTGTGGAATCGGTTCCAGGACCTCCCTTACAACAAAATCTGTACATGTACATGTTCTGTATATAAAATGGTATCGTATTTACCGCTAACCTATGCACAACCTCATTACACTTAAATCATCTGTAAATTACTTATAACCTATAGGCTCTTGCCCCTTTGCACTGGGTGTCCAGCTGACTTTGCTGCAACACCTGTCACCCTGTGACCTGCAGGTGATGGGAGAATCATAGAAAAGATGCAGACACGCCAGAAGACTGGAAATGAGAGATTCAAGATGGCACATTAAAGGTACCCATTATTCGCGCATTTCTCCGTGAGACAGAACCAAAACAAGTGAAGAGCAGCTATAGATTGAGATAGGTGACTGAGACAGAACATTGAAGTGCAACAGTAGACACAGACCTAGAGAAATCCAGGGATTTGGGGGTAGTGCAAGAGAAGGTAAAATGGAGTATCATAGCACCACCATATAAAAGCCAGAGAAATTATAGAAATTACAGAAATGCGTGGAGGGTGAACAGTATACTTCTGAGCAAACTGTGGGTCATTGAAGAAAGCAGGGAAGAATTTAAAAATCCTTAGGGCCAAATGCAAGTAGAAACACAAATACTAGAACTGTGGGATACAGTGAAAGCAGTACTAAGAGAGAAGTTTATAATCATGAATGCCTACATTAGAAAACAATCAAACAAAAAAAAAAGAAGAAGAGATCTCAGATAAACAACCTAATGTGACCTAATGATGAATCTCAAGGTCTTAGAAAAACAGGAACAAACCTGACCCCAAATGTACAGAAGGAAAGAAATAATAAATAATAGTACAGAAATAAGTGAAATAGAGATTACAAGACTAAAACAAAGGACCAATGAAACAAAAAGTGGTTTATTTGAAAAAATAAAATTGATAAACCCTTCACTAAACTAAACAAAAAAGAGAATAAATAGAATTAGAAATAATAAGGGGATATTACAGCAGATATAACTGAAATTCAAAGGATCATTCATGAATTTGAAGAGCTGTGTACCATTAAACTAGAAAATCCAGAAGAAATGAGAAAATTTCTGGACACAAATGACCTACCAAAATTGAACCAAAAGAATATTGGAAACCTAAATAGATCAATAAGAAGTAGTAATGAAAAGTCTCCAAAGTAGAAAAGCCCAGGACTGGACAAGTTTACCACTGTTTTAAAGAACAAATAATATATCTCCTCAAACTATTCCATAGTATTAAAGAACAGACTTTTAAAGAATAATTAACATAGCTCCTCAAACTATTCCATAAAATAGAAAGAGAAGGAACCCTTCCAAACTCATTCAAAAACCAAGTTTTACCCTGATACCAAAACCTGGTGAACACACAACAAAAAGAGAAAAACTCTAGATCAATATCCTTGTGAATCAATGAACATAATACAATACATGAATAGGATCGAGGATTAAAATTATATGATTATCTCAATGGATGCAGAAAAAATTTTGATAAAATTCAACATTTCATGACAAAATCACTGAATAAGTTAGGCATAAGAAGGAGCATTTTCAACATAATAAAGGGAAGATACAACAAACCATGGCCAACATCACATTGAAAATGAGAAAAACGGAAAGCATTTCCTCTAAAATTGGGAGTAAGACAAGTTTCCAGTCTCGCCACTCTTGTGAAATGCAACACTTGAAACTTCAGCCAGAACAATTAGGCAAGAGGAAGAAATTAGAATAGAAAATAGTAAAGAAAGAAGTCAAATTATCCTTGTTGATAGATTATGATTCTACACTTAGAAAATCCTAAAGACTCCACCAAAATACTCATAGAACTGATCAACAAATTAAGCAAAGGACCTGGATACAAAATCAACATATAAAAGCCAATAACTTCTATATATCAATAATGAGTTCATAGAGAAAGAAATCATGAAAGCAATTCTATTTACAATAGCTTAAAATAGCTTTAAAATGAAAAAAAAATATGCCTAGGAATAAACCTAACTATGGAAGCAAAAAATCTCTATAATGAAAATTATAAAATATTAAAGAAATAAATTAGAAAGATACTAGAAGATGAATTTGAAGAATTAAAATAGTTTAAATGGCCAAACTACCAAATGTGATCTACAGATTCAATGCAATCAAACAGTCAATAACATTCTTCACAGAATTAGAAAAAACTCCTAAAATTTATATGGAAGCACAAAAGACCCCAGATAATCAAATCAATCTTGAACAAAAAGAGCAATACTGGTGGCATCACAATACTTGATTTCAAAATATATTACAGAGTTCTAAATGCAAAAACAGTATGGTACTAGCATAAAAACGGACATGTACACCATTGTAATAGATCAGAGGATTCAGAATAAACCCACGTGTGTACAGCCAACTGAATCTCAACATAGATGCCAAAATATGCATTGGAGAAACGACAATTTCGTCAACGGTGCTGAGAAAAGTGTACATCCACAAGTAGAAGACTGAAACAAGACCCCCGATCTCTTACCCTGTTCAAAAATCAATGCAAAATGCATCAAGAACCTCAAGGTAAGACCTGAAACTTTAAAATGACTAGAAAGAAAACACTTCAAAATATTGGCACAGGCATTGATTTCCTGAACAGAACTCCAATAGCTCAGGAACAGAAGCCAAGAATTGACAAATGGGATCATATCAAATTAAAAAGCTTCTGCACAGCAAAGGAAACAATAAATGGAATGAAGACATTATCTACAAAATGGGAGAAAATTTTGGCCAACTCCATCTGACTGAATATGGACAATATAATACTCATATGGATTATACAATATTAATAAAGAACTCAAAAAACTTAACCAAATAAGAAGTAATCCAATCAAAATGGGGCAAATGACCTGAATGGACACTTCTCAGAAAAAGTATAAATGGCTAAAAAATTTATGAAAAAATGCTCAATATCTTTCACCATCAGTGAAATGCAAATCAAAACTACCTCACCCCAATTAGAATGGTCATTACCAAAAAGACAAAAAATAACAAATGCTGGTGAATATGTGGAAAAAGAAGAACTCTTACATGCTGCTGGTGGGAAAGTAAGATAGTATAGCCATGTAGAGAACAACATGAAGGATCCTCAAAAACTAAACACAGATCTACTATGTGATCCAGCAATCTCTCCACTAGGTAACAAGGGAAGTGAATTTACTATATCAAAGAGATACCTGCATGCTTATGTTCATTGTGGTACTGTTCACAAAAGCCAGGATATGGAATCTGCCTAGGTGCCCATCAACAGACTAATGGATAAAGAAAATATGATATATATACACAATGAAGTATGAGTTATAAAGAAGAATGAAAGTATGTCATTTACAGGAAAACAGATGGAACTGGAGGACACGTTAGGTGAGATGAGCCAGATACAGAATGATAAGTATTGCATATTTGCCGTTATATGGGGCAACTATTGAAAAAACAAACAATATTTGGCCTTGAAGTAGCAGAGAGACTATTAGGGAATGGAAAGAAGAGGATCTATTAGGAAGGGGAGGAAAAGGGAGAAACAAGAGGGTAAAAGGGAGAGTGTTATGATCAAGGTATGATGTATGCATGTGTGGAAATGTCACACTGAAATCGGTATTTGTACAATCACTACACGTTAATAATTATAATAAACAAGCAACTTATTTATAATGCCTAATACAATGTTAATATTTTGTAAATAGTTCTTATCCTACAATGACTAGGGAACAATGAGAAGAAAAAAATCTCTCTACGTGTTCAGTACAAATGCATTTTTTTTTTCAAATATTTTCAATCTATAGTTGATTGAATCCCTGGATGTGTAACCTGTAGATATGAAGGATCAACTGCGTGTGTCTCCAGTGGTTCCCATTCGGAGGCGATGGCTGAACTTTACCTTGCATCCTTCGGCAGTTGCAGATAGAAATTTCCTGTTATGGTTTAGATATGTGGTTTTCCCCCAAACCATGTATTAATCCCCTGATAGGGATTAGCTAGGTGGTAACTGTAGTCAGGCAGGGTGTACCTGGAGTGAGTGGGTCATGGGGTGTGTGTTTGGGGTATATATTTTGTCCTTGGTGGGAAGAGAAATCTCCCTCTGCTTCCAGGGGCCATGTTCCCAGCTGCTGTCCTCCTCCGTGCCCTTCTGCCATGATGTTCTGCTTCATCTCAGGCAGAGAGCAATGGAGTTGGCCAACTATGAACTGAGATCTCTGAAACTATGAACCCCAAATAAACGATTCCTCCTCTAAAATTGTTCTTGCCAGGTGTTTTTGGTCACAGCAATGAAAAAGCTGACTAAAACATTTCTTTCCATAAGTAAGTTTTCTGAAATGCCCCAGCTGCTTTGGCCATATTGGCCCTACATTCATTGCCTGAGAAGGCCTTTCTGCATGCAACGTCCTATGTCTTCTTCTTCCAGTTGCATTAACCTCACTCCAACAACATCCTCCCGCCTGTCACCACCTCTAACACTTCACAGTTGGACATTTGGAGGTTTGTTTTGTTTATTGTCTTGTAATCCCCACAACATGCAACAGAGGAAGTGACATAAAACTGTTACTAAAAGCAGCTTTTATGTCCGGTTCATGTGGATGGGGATGGTGGGCTTTACAGTACATTTCTTTGGGGGACTTTAAATATAAAATAGAATTATTTAAATCAAATTTGGGGGCCCCTGTCACAAATCATTACCTGACTTTCCTCCATCTATCTCCTTGTTCTTCAAATTAATGGCACACACCACACACTGACCTCCATTAGCTTAATTTGGCTGAGACATTTCCCAGCCCATATCATTAAAATGAGAGAGAAAATTATGTTGACCAGAGGCGCATCTGTGGACTGAAATGTTAAAGAAGCTGTTTCCCAGCTTTTTATTTTGAAACTACTCTCTACAAAGCTCTTGATACTTACAGTTAGTAACAACACATTGAAAAAATGACTTGGACTGAGTAAATGAGACTGGTATTTCTGTTGTCTCAGATGAAATTCGAAATACTGCTATCTTCAAATCCTAACCCAAAACTTACATAGAAAATAAAAAAGGCTTTGACTTCTTAATCAAGTGTCTCTCTTAATGGAGCATGCTCCATATAGCTTTCTTGGACTATATTCCCTCTTGCTTTTCACAAGAGGTGTTGTGAAATAAAACCATCTTCTAGTACACCAGCCCCACACACTCAATTTTTAATGCATTGACACATTAACTAGCATTGATTGCTTCCTTTTATAAAGTAAATGGTTTTCTGACTTTCCTGGGAGGTTAATCAATACACATCTGAGACTAAAAAACATGATGTATAGATTAAATGATCCTATGTAATTCATTTTAGCACAGCTTTTAAACTGTTTCAGGAACTGTGCCAGGCCCTAAGAAAGCATATTCTTTAGTAGACAGCCCATACAATGACCATTTGCCTACAAAGATCTCAGGGTATTAAAAAAGGGGCACTCCATAAACTCCAGGCAGATAAGGGAGGAAGCTCAGTGAAGTACTTTGGAAAGGGGTCAAGAGACTAGTCGATGATGCTCATTCTTCCTTAACCAGTTGTGTGCTTGTTATCAGGTCACTCAATCTTTCCAGGTCTCCACTTCCTCCCATCCTGAAGCAGGGCATTAGATAAGATCTAAGGCCCTTCACCCATTCCCTACAAAAGACCCTTTGAATCAATCTTCCTCCCTCCCTTCCTTCCTTCCTTCCTTCCTTCCTTCCTTCCTTCCTTCCTTCCTTCCTCTTTCTCTCTCTCTCTCTCTCTCTCTCTCTCTCTCTTTCTTTCTTTCTTTCTTTCTCTCTTTCCTTCCTTCATTTCTTTCTTTCTTTCTTTCTTTCTTTCTTTCTTTCTTTCTTTCTTTCTTTCTCCTTTTTTTTTTTCTTCCTTATGTTTTGAAAGACTTAGTCTAAGAAAGAACATTTATTAATGATTAATTTGCTCTTTGTTAATGATTTATTTTCTATTAAGCACACTCAGGGCTGCCAATCAGACCTATTCAAAAACATGAAAGTTGACACATGATTGTAGCTGAAATTAAAAAATAACATGTTAGTAAATTTGGCCCAGAGGTGCTCAAACTTTCTCAGTTCATGGTAGCCTTGAGAATTTGGGTCCTCAAAAACGTTTTCATGGTGCTCCAAGGCCAAAAAAAATGCCTAAGCAGTTAATGTATATTAAATACTCAGGTCAAAACAATTTAAATGATATTTATATTCTACTAGATTACTAGACAATTGGAAAAATCACATCTATATTAAAAAACTACTTTTATTTAATCTTTACAAAACCACAGTTATTAATAGGATGTGTGTGCATATTGGGTTTTAGAAATCTTGGAATTGGACCATTTCCTGTTCTGTTTTAGCTTCCACACGGCAGTTGCTTCGGTTTCACAGAGATAGGACATTATCAAAACAATGTAACACAATCTAGTATTAAAGCCAAACTACCCTGAGCTAGAAATTTGCCTGGTATCTGATAAATAGACTATTGTGTTTTCCATAAATTTAGAATTACTCACAATATCCCTGTGAATTCATTTTGGCTTCCCTCCCTCCAGCACAGTGTTCCTTGGCACACAATTTGGGAACCTCAGGAATAGGCAGTTTGGTCAGGGACAGTTCTTCACCTTTAAGTCTTCTGAAAATTATTAAAAGGATTAAGAGATACTGTTATAACTTTCAGAGAACTCCCTAAGCCAGAGGATCTCTGACACTTCCCCTTTAAACCCTAATATTGTATAATTTATACACTCAGTATTTATTGGACACCCACTAAGTACCGGTGGTTGGTCTAAGCTTAAGGTACATCACTGAACAAAACAGACAAAAATCTCTGCCTCTGTGGACCTCACATTTTAGCAGGAAAAGATAGAAAAAAGAAACAAACTTAATCAATAAGTGAATTATGTGATATGTTGGAAGGAAAGAGATGGAGGAAATGAGGGGGAGGGGAAGCTGCAATTTTACATAGGACCATTGGACATAGACCTTCTTGAAAGGTGACATCTTGAGACTTGAAGAGGAGGGGACTCGATCCTACCCAGGGAAGTTGGGCACAGGATCTCAGGTGGGAGGGTATTTGGATCAGAACCACCAAGAAGTAGAGTGATCAGAAAGGAAGTCACAGATGAAGCAGGGTTGAGGGCAGACCCATAAGGCCTGGAAGAGCATGGTAAGGACACTAGGCTTTATTCTGAATGAGAAAGGGACCCATGGGAGGATTTGAGTTGGGGCAAAACTGAATCTGACTTAACTTTTAAGAGGATCACTTAGGCTGTTGTGGCCAAATAGACTATTGGAGCAGGGGACCAATCAGATGACAGTAGGTGAACCCTTTGAGTGTCTAGCAGTAGAGATGGTAAGAAGGGCTGGGATTCTGGATATTTTCTAAAGGTAAAGCTGACAAGATTTTCTAAGATTGATTCTGGTACTTGAAAGAGTAGAATCAAAACGACTACAAGTTTTTGGTCCCAAATCAAAAATTAAATGCTGCACCTTTTAAATTAAAAAAATAGCTTTTTGATATTACTCAGTACCTAGAGTTATAAAATTAACTTTGATGTGTTGAGTGTTTACATTTTCGTACCTTTTATATTCAATACTACATAGCTCAGATATTAAGCAGAAATTACTTTCAGAACACATGAAGAAATGTTCAGACCAATCACATGCATAACATGAATTGCCAATATTGAATGAAAGAAAGTTATCTTTTCTCTGACAAATATGGGTTTTGAATTTGATGTGGAGTTCTGGTCTAGGTTTTCTGGATGATTTAGAAATGAATCCTGTGTTGCTCCTGACTTCAACGATGTGTGGTGTGTAAGTATCAATAACACATGTACATATGAAAAGTTTAAAAATAAAAAGACCAGAAACGGGATGCTGATGAAGTGCTGTGGAAAGTCAAGTCAAAGGAGCATGACTTCTAGCTTTTGATGTGGAAGGAAGGTATCCAGGAAGAGGACTCCTGAGTTCAAGAGGTCTCTAGGAATGATAGAAATAATCTTGTCAAGGTAAAGAGGAAGACTAGTCCCATGGTTCAGGAATTAAGACAGCAGTAGGAATAGATGGTTCCTTTTCAGAATTACAGAAGGTAGGTTGGTTTCGATGCTTAAACCTTGAAGACTTGAATGAATTCAGAACTTGATTCCGTGTGAAATGGAGGAACACTCAAGATGTGTCAATAAGCAGATAACTTGAAGGGACTCAAACTTGAAGATTAGTGTGGCAGTAATGTGCGAGATGGAGATGAGAAACTGGTGATGTAACAGTATAAATAAAACAGACCTGATACAGGTTAGTGTCGGGAAAGTAAAAACAATGCCATATATTGAAGTGATTGAAAGGACAGGTTATTTTTCCCACCACTATTTGGACCAGGAGGAAGATTTTGAGCAGATCCTTCTCATGCTTAGCTAAATACAATTTGGGCTTTTCCTCCCAGCCCACCATTTCTTCTCTAAATATGCAAAACAGTCCATTCTCCAACTCACGGGGAGGGTGTGAGGGGAGAGTTCTACAAGTCAGTGAAAGGAGGCTTCCATGCAGAGGAATTAGCGAAGTCTTAGATTATCTAAATCTGAAGTCATTTCTGCTGGTGATCGTCCCCAAAATAAACATCAGATACCATGATGAAGGACCATGAATAGAGTTGCCCAGCATGGTCCTGTCCATTGAGCTGTGAGCACCAGCTTCTTTCCCTGTGATTCATGGGCCTGGCTAAAGATGATGGGCAAGACTTGAATGTGGTCTAGTCTGGTCTCCTTGCCCTGAAACATGTCAAATTCTTTTCTTAACATTCCCTTGGTTTCTTTCATACTCCACACCTCCCCCCATCCTCAGGAATCCTTATCTAGCAGGTGTGGGCAGTGGAGCTTAAACCAAACACAAATTTCTCCAAATATAGTGTCTATACACAGAGTTCTTTTGGGGTTTGGGGTTTTTGCCTCCAAGCTTAAGGACCGTTCTCTTCTGTGGCATCCCTCTACTGCCAATGGTTCTTCCACAACGGGATGTATGTGAGGGCCCAGGTGGGGTGTTGCACTACTGAGCTTACTACACTAGTATCTGCAGTAAAATGCTGCACAGATTGAATCTACAGGCCTTGGTGTCCAATTAGACAAGGAAAATGGTACAGAAATAGGAGCAGGTTTCATAACAGCTAGTTCAGATGTGTCCAGTTGAGTCAGAGTCATGAGACATTTTGAGAAATAAGAAATTAAAAGTTTAGACATGAATGACTGCCCAGGTCTTGGCTGCAGGTTGAGATTCAGAGTTATTGTTATAGAAGTACCAGGAATAATGAGACGAGAGATTATTGCTAAGGGGGAAAAAAAAAAAAAAAACTAAAAGAAAAGGATGACAGCGGAGAGGGGTGAGTTGGCAAGGCCAGGAGAGAGGGGGGAAAAAAAGACAAACCCTAAGAAAGTTTCACATAAGAGGACAGGAAGTATCGAGAGGAGCCAGGGGAAGGCATGAAACAGAAAGCTGGGAGAACCAGGACGGTGATGCTCTGCAAAGGAGCCAGACTAGGTGTTTCGGACAGAGGGCAGAGTTGTTCTTGCTATAACAAGGTCAAGGAATTGGAGGACCATGAGAAAGCTTTGGCCACTCTGATATCTGCTAATAATCTCGACTGCAAGGTATCTGGTGCAAGATTATCCCATGATACAACATTTTTCAAATGCTACATCAAAGACTTGAACATTATTTGGTTTCTCCTTTATGGTATTCAATCAAGATAGCTGGTCAGGGTCAGGGTGTAGACTGGGTAGTGGATGTGAGGAGGCAGGAGAAAGCACTGAAGTCATTTGAAAAGTTAAATAAATAGCATTCTGAGAAAGAATTGCAGATGCACTGTGGCTCACTGTAAAAGTTGCCTGATTTTGTTGTTATGGTAATAGAAGCAGCAGCTCAGTGTAACCGAGATGTCTGTTAAGTTAGTGGAGAATATTTTCCTGCTGTGATCTCAAAGGAACTGGAAAGCCAAGATCACTTTTAACTAAGCTTGTGTCACAGAATTCCAAATTCAAATCTTGGTTTTCCTCCCCAAAAATCTAACCAAAAAACTGTGTGTAAGGGATTTGAGATTATTTCTGTTCATTGTTAACTCCCTGAATTCCAGAGCACAACCACAGAGAACATCTAACCAACTTCTTTGCCTCCTGCCCTCCTCTCCAGTGACTCACTGGTGACTGACAGGTAACAGAAGTCTCTGCAGTCCAGAAGGATTGCAGGAAACTACCATCCTTTGTGGTATTTCCAAGAAATTCTGCTGATCAGAGAAAGTGATTCTCTAACAAACAAAAACAAACCAAGCAACACCAACAAAAACCTACTTTTCTCTACATTTTCCTTTCTATACAAGTGTTGTGACTAGTTACATCACAGCAGCTATCAAGGATACTACTGATGATGTCTGTCTTCCTCTGATTTGCTCTTCTATCATGGAATCTGACAAACCAATATATGAAATGATTTAAAAGAAATCATTCCTCCCAGGAGGGGTAAGATTTGGTCTCCTAAGAAAGCAACATTATCCAAACAATAAAATGATTCATCTTCGGGGGAAAAGTGATTCCAAATGAAATACATAATTGTTTTATGCATCTTTAAAAGCCAAAAAATGGATGAAAATCCAAATTGTCTATTAAATAAGACAACAGAGCTCTGGGCCTGAGAACTGGTGTGTGAGTAATGAGAACCTATCCCTTCATTACAGTCCATGTGGCTGACAATCAGATGGTCTCAGTTTCCAGATTAATTATAGATTTGCATTTTCTTTTATTAACAGTAAAATTTTCCTAGTTGAAACTACATTTCTTCTGTTTCTTCCTCCTGTTCCTATCTCAAATCCAGAAGAGGAGAGTCTCCCTCTCATATTGCCAACTGAAATACAAAAACAGAAAATGAGGAGAAGAGAGAATGAACTACCAGAGTATTCTGTGACCCCAAGGAAATGTTTGTTCTTGTATCTTTTTTTATGTAAGACAGGGAAAAAAAAAAAAAAAAACTTCACAGAGGAGTAAACCTGAGACACTGATTCAGGAACCAGACAGTTCAGTGAACAGGATAATCGGGGTAGTTTTTGACAGGTGCGGCTGCCTGCCTATAGCTGGCATATAATCATTACCATTTTAATAAGGCTCTAATAGGGGGGCTGATCATTCAATGGGGTGTGAGGATCCTAATTCAGCTCCCAATCCCACATGAATGTGCTAGAATTTGAAGGCTTTGTTTTCCTCTTTTGTACCTCTGAATGCCAATAATTACTGGCTATAGATTCAAAAATTCTTAGAACTGGAAGCTAAATTAGCTCTCCTAATACTGCACAAGAATGTCAATACTCATAAAAAAAGGAAGCAAGTGGGTTTTTTGTATTCTTTTTTTTTTTTTTTTTTTTACCCTTGTAGGCATTGTAAAGACCAGCAGTTGAAGTGGGCTGGCTTACAGCATGAATAATGACATTACTGTCTCTCTCTGAGAAGAGCCTTTCCCCTTTCAGGAACGAAAAGTTATCCATTGGCCCAAATGAAATGTCTTCTAAAATCATACAGAGCTCTTTTAGTTTTCTGTATTTCTCATTGTGAAAGAATCCATGTCTTCTCTCTGGTCTGGCTTGTAGATAAGGTTTGAAAATATTTTATAACTCCTATTTGAAATGTAGGTATAAGCCTGGGGTGGGGGGACAAACTTTGGCCTCCCCAAAGCTTATCGCCAAAGAGAGTGTTCATAATCTAACCACTTGGATCATAGGTGGAATTGTAAATATACTTATCATGATATTGGACAACACAGTGTGCAGACACCATGCTTTGTGGTTTGTGTGGAGTACTTCATCTTATCCTTCAACACCCCATAATGTGATTTTTTTGCAGGCCATTTACACAGGTGGTCATTCTAAGTGATTAAATGCTTCACCCAAATTTACATATTCAATAAGGGCTAGAGCAAGCATTCGAACCCCTGTGTAATACAATTTCAGCTAATGTCTCTTATAGGTGGCAGGTATCCTATCTGAATCTCCCCAAGACTTGTGCATTTAATTCAAGGGTGATGGTGTCTCACCACAAATCCCACCCAATGCCACAAGATGCCAAGACCATTTACTCCCTCACCTCCCCAGAAATGTCCCTCCCTGGAGCTAAGAAATCTGAGTGAGATCATGCTGTGACTGATGCCAGGAACAGACCTTCAAGCATGCTTAAATTCCCTCCTTCATGAATCAGACCATACCAAACAAGTCACGAGAAATGAAATCTTAGCCAAAAATTCAGTTGTGACAGTTAATCTCCAAACTGTAGTGTTTCTATAGACAACGTGCTATACTGCTAGCCTTTGGGATTTATGCCAGGAGATACCCTGCTGGCTTCTAACACAGTGGGTGGGGGTAGCCAGGGAGCACAGGCCTTTGGGATAACATCGTACAAAATACACTTACCTTACAGCCAATCTCTTGTGTGTCCATTAGTGACATGCTGAGGTTCCTTGTACCTGTCCTTAAAGTTCAAGAGCATTGACCATCTTTGTTGGGTCTTGGTTTGGTTTTTTGATAGACTTCATTCATAAAATTTTTTTAACTAAAAGGGACTTTCAATTTTATAAATAAGCAGGCTGAGATTCAGAGAGCTGAAGTGCCCTGATCAAAGTCACAGGAGAACAGACACCTGAATCCAATTTTCATGATACTTGAGTGTTTTCACTATGAATCAAGATCTCTAGAGACCTTTAGCACAAACACACACATATACGCACATACACTCACTCTCAATAAAATCTCTAGTACTTGCCCCCCCCGCCCCATACATAGCATCCTAGGAAAATATATCAAGTATAATTTTTATATGAAAGATTGCATTCTAGTGGGTCAACATGAATAGGAAGAGGATAAGCCATATAAAATGGGGCCAACCGAAGTTACATATTTGTTTTCCTAAGTGTCCACGTCTGACTCTTTGTCCTTAATGCAACTCTATCCTAGTTTGCTATTTCTGCAAAATAAATTGCCTGTAAGTTCAGTAGCTGATGGCAATATTGAAGCATTTTTAATCTCTGAAGTTGTGTAGGCTAAGACCTCTGGCACAGCTAAGATGAGGTTTCTAGCTTAGTTTTCTCATGAAGTTGTCAAAATGCCCTCCAAGTTGTGTTTATCTGAATGTTTTCTGGAAGGTCTGTCTGGAAGATAGCTCCCTGATATGGCTGTTCAGTTCATTCTTTGGTTTCTCTCCCTAAAGTCTCTCTACAAAGTTGCTTGTGTGTCCTCATGACACATCACTTCTTCTCCCAGAGCAAGTAACTGAAGAGAGAACAGGTGGAAGTGGTGATTTTTTTTCAGTGCTAGGAATGGAAATGGGTGCCTCGTGCAAGAGCTCTGTCACTGAGCTACACGCCCAGTCCTGAGGTGCTTTTTTATGACCTAGCCTCAGAAGTCACACTCTCATTGTTTCATCCGTATTATTGTTTAGGTTGCATAGACCGGCCCATTCAAGGTATCTCAGGAATGGCATGAATCTTAGCAGGGAAAATCACCAACAACCTGCTGGGAACTCTTTGTTCTATTAGTATCTGTGGTAGGAAGAGGAAAGAAGTAATTTCTTCCCAACTAATAGAGTAAACTAGCTGGCTAGTTCTCCACATTCCAGTCTACACAGGAGCAGATATCTCAAGAGATGAAAATGACACATTATCCATATATTAGTGCTTTCTATTAGTGTCCAACTCAGGGCTAGGGGATATAGAAGGCCCTATTTTTTATTTAGTCATCTATTGATCATTTCAGCAAAAAATGACTGATGGTCTTCTACGTGCTGTACATTATATTAAGTGTTGGGTAACAACAACAAAAATATATCTCAGTCAGTTGTGATAATGCACACCTGTAATCCCAGTGACTTGGGAGGCTGGGGCAGGAGGATCACAAAGTTTAAAGCCAGCCTCAACAACTTAATAAGACCCTGTCTCAAAATGAAAAAAATAAAGAGGACTATAGATGTAACTCAGTGGTAGAGCACCTCTGGGTTCAATCCCCAGTACGAAAAATAAACAAACATACCTCTACAATGTACCCTTTATAACTGCTCTCCTCTTCCCAGAAATGTGTCACTGAAGTAGTGTTTTCTCATGAAAACTTCTCGCTTTCTAGGTTTGCATCTCCTTATTTTTATACTTAGGGGAAACTTTGTGAGTCTTATCCAATTATGATGAGCCCTGAGAATCCAACACCCAACAGCCTCAGAAAAATGCTCAACAAATATGTACATTACCTAATCAGTGCAGAGAAACACATGTTGACAAAGAGCAACTGGTCAAGCACATATCTGCAAAGGGTCTATTTAGCAGTGCATGAATTTATACTGCCACAATAGAGATAGCAATGGTCCTTGTTTCATAATATCCAACCCAGCATTACCTGGTGTGTTTATATGCAAATTTGAGACCATTCATAAAATCGGGCATTTTAATTACATCCTATTGAATAAAAATTTTACATTACTATAAGTGATGGGTGAAGTGGTCCTACCTAACAGTCAATCTTTCTCTGGAAACTGTTGAACTTCATGTTACTGATTGAAGAAAGTGGTCATAAAAATAATAGTGCCTACTTCTCAGGATTATATGAGGAGTGAAAGAAATTGATTTTAGGTAGCACTTAGCACAGGACCTGGCTCATGATGAGTGTTCAACACATTACCATCAACCAGTATACTATCATAAACTGGTCACAGAGAGTTGGTATTATTTTGATGATTCTCAGTGATCACTCTTTTAGAGAATTTCCATGATCAATCAAGTATTCAAATTTCAAACTTTCAACTTTAAACACATTAAAATTCCCCAGAGTTAATGGGCTCCACTGTGACTCCCAGTGGATGTCTCTTAGACATATTTTTCACTGAAATTAGATGACTCAGGAGTTGGTTGGTATTTCCAACAGGTTATATTGGTTTTCTGTACTGAAACAAGAGCCACTTTAATCTATGATAGATTTCTCTATCTGTAAAATGGGTTGAATATACCCCTGAGGTCACTTAATATGTGGCAGTAGGATATGAGGATGGGAAAATACACATTTTGATGAAATAACTTAATGGAATTGTCAGTGAAATTAATGAAAGGCATCTTGTTTTCATGCCATCCTGAAGCTTTCCACTCGTCTGGTGCTTTAAGGGAGGAGAGTGACATGGTTTGCCAACTTCCAGACTCTGTGAGTGCGACCTTTAAAACCAGACCAAAGCCTCCCCTGCTTCCAATTCTGCTGAACACGAGGAAAATGTGATTTCCTGGAGCAAAATAAAAGGCTTAGAAAGAAGACTAAGAAGGCTTCTTAGATATCAAACAGCTCTTACACAACACCGTGTGGATGAAGCAGTCAGTGTAAGTGAATCAGAAACAAATGTATTAAATTTCCCTGGAGTTATTTGGGTTTCAAATCAAGGGATTGAGAAGAGGTGGGAGCTGCCCTTCAGTTACACAGAGCCCTCTGAAACCCCAAAACCTTGTTTTGTGGGGAGAGATTTAGTCCATCTTCCAAATTTCAGAATCTTCTCCACCTGACTAAGTGGGATCTGGAGCTCTTAAGATAGTCACTTATTGCCACATGTCCAGATCCTTTCTAGGTCAAAGAAGTAGAATTGGGTACTCAGAAACTGGAAGGCCTATCTGTCCTGAATGAATGAGTCTTTCTTTCAGGTTGTCAGGAATTAGAAATATTTTTCCCCCTTTTCCATCTTAAACCAGAAAAGCAATACTACACACAGTTTTCTGTACTGAGCTCCACTTCTGACATAACACTCCAAAGAATTTGCTGATTTAGAAATTGGTAGTAGCTCATCTTTCATCTAGATTATTTAGGGTACCCTTTAGTGCCTTCTACCTTAGTGCTCGGATTATTGTGTTGGATGGTGTCAACAGTTGTCTCAAATGCGTGTTGGGGAATGCTTGAAAATACTCCAATTATCTTATGAAATGATATTCTAAAAAGCCAACAGATCCTGATGATAACTATTAGAAAGGAGTGCAGGTGAGAGAAGGAGTGAGGTATCCAAAAATCTGACAACAAAAGTTCTGCTCAAAGGTAGAGGCGCTCCATGTGCTGAACAAATTCAGATTAAATTTAAATCCAGCAAGGTTTGGAGACTATTCTCTTTGGAGCTTGGTGAAATTGGCAAATCAGCTATTAAAAAATAGGACTGAAGTGTTTTATCTGTGTTGTCCTTTGTAATTAGACTGCTGAATAACAGAAGTATTATCACACCAGGGTTAGTGCCAGAGGATTACCCAAAGTTTTACAAATGGGATGCTAAAGTGGCCCGAACAGGTGCACACACAAAGACTAAGGAGGGGGAATAGTAAGAGAATGAAAGCTGAGGCCTACTACTTTCAGCCACATAGTAAAATTAATGGTTTCTGTAAATGAATGGCACGGTTAGATTACCATTGAACTTGTAAAATTAGAGGAAGGAGTCAGATTCTTCATTACACTCCTTTTTCTCTTTTTTAATTTGAGCAAAGGAGGTCGACCTTAATTGTCGTTTTACCTCAAAAAGAAAAAAAAAATCTTTTCATTGGAATAATTTTGCAGCAGGCACAGTGACTCCTCAAAAGAACTGTGCTTTCTAAAATCTTTTTCTTCCCCCTGGTCTACTCATGTGACCTGCATGCCAGAGAGAAAAGTGAGTTAGATTCGAATGAGCTCATATTTGAGAAATTAGCAAATTTGAAAAGAAGGGGAGGAGGGAATAGATACTACCCTTAAAAACAACAGTGAAAATGGAAAAACACATAGACTTCACATAGGTAAATTAAAGATTAATAACTTAAGAAAAACTAAGAGTCTTGCTTGAAATTATAAGAAAATGTGCAGGAACTCATGGTCCTAAACATCCTCAATTGAACTCCAGTAATTTGCCAAAAATGTAGTTATTTCCAGTGGGATGGTAGTTCCATCCATTAAACACAGAGTTACTTTTTTTGTCATCCTAATTTGCAATGTTACATTGAATTTTCCACCAGGAATTATTTTTTCCCTTTTCTACGGTTGAGGAGTCTGGAGGTTAGAAAAGTTAAGAACTTTGCCAAAAGAGTCACCAAATGGCAAAGATGGGTTTGTCTAGTGACTGAAGATCTAGTACAGTTCCTTGTTTATGGCCTATTTTAGTACACATTGCAAGCATCCCCTTATACCCATGTGAGGTTGGTTCCAGGAACCTGTGGAGAACAAAATCTGTGAATGCTCACCTCCTCATATAAGATGATGTCATATTTGCATGTTACTATGCACATACTCCTGTATACTTTTAAAAAACATTATTTTTGTGAATATAAATGGGATATGTATTCATTATGGAAAAGCTGGAATATGCAGAAAAGTGTAACAATGACCCTTAATCCTACCACTTAAAAAACTCTGTTTATATTTAATTGTACATCCATCAGTCCTTTTTTAATTATTTAAAAAAAATTATTGGTACATTCTTCTGTATATTTAAAATCATCTCTAGGTTACTTAAAATAGCTAATGTAATGCAAATGGTATATAAATAATTGTTATACAGTGCTGTTTATGGGAAAATGACAAGAAAAACGTCTGTGCATGTTCAGCATAAATACAGTTTTTTCTCCAAATAGTTTTGAACTGCAGTTGATTCAATCCACTCATGCAGGACCTGCAGGTATGAATTACAAGTTATATTTGCTGATAGAAACTAAGACATTATTTGTATGTTCCCTGAGAGCCACAGAAGACCCCGTACTGGTATGTAGAACTTTCAATATCAGCACTTCATGTGAGACTACCAAATGCATTTTTGTATACCTAAGGAAAGATAAACTTTAGAATGTACACTTGAGATATAAAGTAAATTATGTCAAATAACCAACAGCAATAAGTTGAGGATTCCTTTAAGCCTTTCGCTAAACTACTAGTAAAATGGTGAACGAATTCGGATTGGCCTCACACGTTTCTTGTAAACAATGTTCTCATATGTATGATTAGTGACAGAGACAGAAACTCTACCTTGATAAAAAAACCTACAGTGTCAGTTCGGATGCTGGAACTTTGAAGCAGTTTTTTTGCTTTTCTATTTGCATTTGTGTATTTCTGCCTTAAGCGTCACTTCACATCCCCACACTTGGTGGTCATGCCTCCTTAAATTTTCTAGAAAGCTCTTCCTGAAATAACCACTGAATAATTATGCCAATGTCATCACAGAAAACTGCTAAGCCACCTACACTTCTAGCTGACTTTGTATTTAACTTAGTGTCAATAAACTACCTCATTTGTACCATGTTGCCAAATAGTGCCAAAATTTACCTACCTATTTACTTCATGAATAAGATATGGTAATGTTGACTTCCTTGATCATTTTCAAATATTTTTTGACTTTATACACATGAGGTAATATTTATTGTAATAACTAATAACTAATCTAAGGAATAAGAGGTCCTTTAAGGATTGGCATTGGAAATAGGTGTTCAAAAATATTTGTTGAATGAACGAAGGACTAAGTGCCAGCCAAAATGTATGAGACAAGAGATGACTAAACAGATTGACTGTAGATGGAGTTAGCATAAAGTGGAAAAACAGGGAAAAATATAAGAGACAAGAATTCTAGAACTGGTTAGGCCATGCTTACTGAAGAATAGTCACATTTTCCCCTGAAATATCTTAATTTATCTGGTTTATACTTGCTCTTCTGGAGTAGACATTAATATCATCCACTGTCACTCTTAGAGTTGCCCTGGTTTGAATGGTAAGTTATATGGTCACTCAACAGAGCTCCTAAACACATCCTTTACACTGTTCTAGTTGATTTTTCTCTCCATAAAATAAAATGATTCAGCCCAATGAACTCTAACTCACCTTTAGCATTCACACTGACTATTCTCTATCTCTGGAATGTCTTCACCAATTCCTTCCCCATTTTTCTGCCAACCTATTCCCACTTTCCACTGGGAGAAGAAAAATGGTAGCAATATTAAAAGAACTTCTGTAAAACAAATTAGATTTGTGGGAGAGAGGAGACAAATATACATTTATGTTAGCAATAAGAGTGATTATAATGCAAAATATGTCCAGGCGGTCATAAAATTATAAGTCAAATAAAAATGTTACAAGTATGCAACAGTGTTCTCCACAGATTAAACAAAATAATCCTTATTAAATTAATTTAATAATAAAATCATCTGATCATTTTTCTAATGTCTGATTCACTTACTATAGGGGATCATGAATCAGAATAGAACTGATCTATCAAAAGCAACATTGAAAGCTATAAGTTGATGGAATAATGCTTTCACAATTAGGGAAAATTATTTCCAACCTGGAATTCTATACCTAGCCAAACTATCATCTATCTGCATGCTTACATAGAAGAAAAGTACTTTCAGAAATGAAAAGTTTTAATAAATGACATCTCATGAACTCTTTCTCAGAAAGCTACTGAAATGTACCTTTCTTGACAAAAAATATTAATAAACCAAGAAAACAGAAGATATGGGGTCTTAGAATCTAACCCAAGGAAGAGGTGAAAGAAAACTCTGATGACCTTTCCTATAAAAGAAGATCCAAAACAACTGTACATCAGGTCTAAAGAATAATTAGAAACTCAGGAGACTCCAAGAATAATCAAGAAGATAAAATTTATGTAATACCTAATAGGAATATATTAAGAGGAGGTTTACACTATTGGGGGAAATTTTGAAGTTAAATTTGCAGTTCATTTCTTTATATCATTTTTTTTTAGATATAATGATCACTACATATGGACTATGAAGAATGAAAAAAATACTATATGTTATGGGTAAAAGAGGTACTAACCTAGTGAGTAGTTCATAGATAAATGTTTACAGCTGCATAATCAGAATGTAAATACATAAGTACAGGTTGGGGACAGTATGGCATATTAAAGAGTTGGTCTCTCTGATTTCAAACCCTAGCACTGCCAATTATCAATCATTTGATCTTGGGCAAGTTGTATAACCTATTTGAATCTATTTTCTTGTAAGATTTGTATGTGTGTTAAGTTTTTAAATTACTTAGAACAGTACTTGGTATAGTAAGCAATATGCAATCTTGGTTATTAACACAATGTTGCTAGAGATAAGGAGGTAAATATCAAAAGAGTCAGCTGAAATCATAGAAATTGGTTGGTGAAGAAGAGAAAGATGTAGTGGAAAGAGTATCTCTTTTCATTACTTGGAGAAATTTTAGTTTTTAATTTGTGTTCACAGATAGCATTTAAAAACATGAAACTAAATTTAAAGTGATAGAAATATCCTCTTCTTCATTCAAGTGCCAAATAAGTCAACTTTTGTTCAAAAGTTTGCAAATATTCTGACAAATAGAACAAGAAGTGTACATGATATTTCAGACTATTTGTATTAGTCTGATCACATTGATTCTTAAACGTAACCAACAGAAATTGGTCAACCTGATTTAAAAATAATGGTATTATTTGAAAAGATGTTGGAGAACTCAGAACTGATTGAAATGGTAGATAACCAGGATTTAAACCACACAGATAGGAAGGGATGTTACACAGCCTACACTGTATCCTGATACCATCAGGTGACAATTCCACCTGTGTCCCTTTGGACTCAGTACTCCAACTTACAATACAACTCTAGAATCTGTTCTTGGAAATTAGGTGCTGATGCTACCATAGTCTTGCCAGAAAGAATTCTCCCCTCCCATATTTCTTTACACTGCTAGTCCCAGTTCAAATCAAATTCAAGTAAAAATGATTGGAGGCAAACTCTGTTTCCCTCCAATAGTTCCAGTTACAGAACTGAATGGGTTGGACTGTTAGTCTTCACTTATATTCATTGCCTCTCTCATAGAAAAGGTACATTTAGCTGGGCATGGTGGTGTAATCCCAGTGACTCAGGAGACTGAGGCAGGAGGATTCCAAGTTCAAAGCCAGCTAGCTTTAGCAATTTAGTGATGCCCTAAGCAACTTAGAGAGACCTTGTCTCAAAATTAAAAAAATAAAATGGGCTAGAGATGTAGCTCAGTGGTAAAGTACACCTTGTTTCAGTTCCTGGTACCAAAAAAATAAAAATAAAAAAAGGTACTTTACTTACCCCCACTGACTCAGGTTAGCAATATGTTTAAAACTCTGGGCAATTAAATATGAGTAACAGTGACAGATATCACTTCAGGTCAGGAACTTCATGAGCCAGGATATGATTCTCCAGATCTACCTTTTTCCCATCCTATAAATTTGGAAGCATGATGAGTTGTTGCTTCTGTTTGCCTAAGTCCCTGAGTGAGTATGATAAGCAAAGCCTCTTTGCCAATCCATGGGCAGCAAACAAGAAATAAAAATGTCAAAATTTAAAGCCACATTAAATTGGGGGATATCTGTTATTGGAACTTAACCTTGCCTATCCTGACTGAAAAGACAATTCATCTGCCAGACAGTCAACATATGACAAAGGCTCACCATATACTTGTATGTATGCTAAATGTCTTGAAACTTGTCCAATAGTACACAAATTTCATAATTATCATCTAATAACTATAAGTGTAATTGCTCTGTTGTTCTTCCATCCTTTGATCTGTATTCATTCAAGCTTTTTCTCTCTAGTTACTATTTCTCACCTATGTTCCCCTTTACACTAATGAACTCCACCCTGATAGCTGGTTTCTCCAAATCTTGACTCTGAATTCACTCAGAGAACAAGTATGATTGCTTTGGGCTTACTTTACTATTTTCTCTTAGTTACCTGAATTTAAATATAATTGTCTCCTTCGGACCCAACTCTGCCACTCTGGTCTATAAAGTTACATGAAATAATTTAAAAACTTTTACAATATCTGTTTAGTCATTCATTTACTCAACAACTCCTGGGAGTTTATGTTGTGTCAGGCATTGCTCTATTATGAGTCTACACATGTATTGGTCTATATAAGCCTCTGTGCACCAGGGATAGAGTAGTATAAAAACAGACCAGGATTCCTGATGTCATAGTGGATGGAACATGGTATAGGAGTAGATGGCAATTACTACAGAAAAAAATGAAACCAGTTAAGGAAAATAGAGAATGCTTGCTTTGGGGAGATGGAAAAGTGTAGTTTCAATTTTAAGCAGAACTGGTCAGAATAGGCATCATTGAGACGGTAACCTTTGAACACAGATGTGAAGGAGTTAAAGAAGTGAACCCTGTGCATATCTGTGGGGTGGTATTCTAAGAAGAAGGAAGAGGCAAAGTAAACTCCCTGAAAGAAAAGAGTTTTTGAGAAACACTCAAGGAGTTTTTGGTGGCAACTTCTATTGACTTGTATGCAGAGATCCACTTTCTTTGATAAGAATTTATGGTGCAATTTGGGCTCCCGTTTCCATCTTTGGTAATATAGTTTATGGGTAGTTTATATCTTTGTGGGAGAGAAAAGTCTTACTTCTCTTTATCTTATTTTTACATTGATAAATTATTTGATTGTGATTGTCCCAGAGACTAGTAGAGAGCAACTTTTCCTTAGCAGGTTCCAAACTATCCTTATGATCCATTTTACTTTCATTCTTTCTTAGGAGTCACCAAAAGCCTGCATTTGGCTTTGTTACTAATACCCCAAACAACCACCACTCACCACTCCATAATCTCTGGCTGTAATGGAAGATGTTTAAGTGCTTGGGGATCTGATGGCTGTCTTACAAAAATGAAAGAAGACCAAAGCAATGGGAAGATGTGTACAGATGTCTTCCACCCCGCTAGCAGCAACATGAGGGAGCACACTGGAGCTGACCTCAGCTTTCAAATCAGATAGACATTCCTATAGCTGAGTCATTTGAAGCTCACCCCGTGTGGTTTAGTGTGCAGTATAAGATGTCAGGTAAAGCATAGGATAGGATGTCAGTGTCCTTTTGGACAAAACAACTTCTGAATTTTCAGCAGGGACAAAATTACATTCATAAGAATGGAAAACACCCACTGTTCAAAACTTGTCCTTTCTTGTCTTTTGACCAAGTCTTCTCAAATATTTCAAGATTAAAATAGACCATGCAAACAATACCTATAATCAAATTTTCTTCTCCAATATCTGTCACTTCTCAGACATAAGTTAACCTCCTAAGGGAATGCATTCTAGGTTTTCACTCTAAGGGGTTATCACAAATCCTCTGAATAAAGAATAGTCTTTGCAGCCATCATGCAGCTGATGATAATCTAAATTTAAATTATGAGGATAAAACTACTTTTCCATTGTGTTTGACAATTAAACTAGAATCCAGGAAGAACTCTCAAGAAATGAGGTAAAAGTGAATTAACATGGTGGTCACATATGTGAACTAGAGTTTGTAGAACACCAACATTACCTACCCCCACCCCTACTGTGTACTTCTAAAAATCTGGAATTATAAGTTTGCAGTAATGAAAAGGAGGTAAAATGTAAAAACCAAACAAGCAGACAATAACAAGCAAGTGCATGTGAACTTGGATGCTTTGCATCTTACTAACTGGCTGACTTGAGACAAATTTTTAATTTTTCTAAACCTCTGTTTTCTCAATGTTGAAAATGAGCAGTGATTATGGATTACTAATATTGTGAGGATTGGATTAGTCAATATATGTAAAGATCCTAGAATGGGACCTTGTATATAAAAGACAATTCAAAGCTGAAGTTTCTGTTTGCACATGGAGCAACAGCATACCATCTGTGTAATCATACATTTACATAGGGTGATGATGTTTGATTCATTCTGTTATTTTTTCCTTCCACTCCACCCCTCCCACCCATCCCACCCCTCTTTTCCCTCTATATAGTCCTCCTTCCTCTATTCTTGCCCCCCTCCCAACCCCTGTTATGTGTCATCATCTGCTTCTCAGTGGGATCATTCATTCTTTGTTTTTTGGAGATTGGCTTATCTCACTTAGCATGATATTCTCCAATTTCATCCATTTGCCTGCAAATGCCATAATTTTATTATTCTTTATAGCTGAGTAATATTCCATTGTATATAGATACCACAGTTTCTTTCTCCATTCATCAATTGAAAGGCATCTAGGTTGGTTCCACAATCTGGCTATTGTGAATTGAGCAGCTATGAAGATTGATGTGGCTGTATCTCTGTAGTATGCTGATTTTAAGTCCTTTGGGTATAGGCCAAGGAGTGGGATAGCTGGGTCAAATGGTGGGTCCATTCCAAGTTTTCTAAGGAATCTCCACACTGCTTTCCAGAGTGGCTGCACTAATTTGCAGCTCCACCAGCAATGCATGAGTGTACCTTTTTCCCCACATCCTCTCCAACACCTATTGTTGCTTGTATTCTTGATAATCACCATTCTAATTGGAGTGAGATGGAATCTTAGGGTAGTTTTGATTTGCATTTCTCTTATTACTAAAGATGGTGAACATTTTTTCATATATCTGTTGATTGCTTGTAGATCTTCTTCTGTGAAGTGTCTGTTCATATCCTTAGCCCATTTGTTGATTGGGTTATTTGTATTCTTGGTGTAGAGTTTTTTGAGTTCTTTATATATTCTGGAAATTAGTGCTCTATCTGAAGTATGAGTGGCAAAGATTTTCTTCCACTCTGTAGGCTCTCTCTTCGCATTGCTGATAATTTCCTTTGCTGAGAGAAAGCTTTTTAGTTTGAATCTATCCCAGTTACTGATTCTTGCTTTTATTTCTTGTGCTATGGGAGTCCTGTTAAGGAAGTCTGATCCTAAGCCAACAAATTGAAGATTTGGACCTACTTTTTCTTCTATAAGATGCAGGATCTCTGGTCTGATTTCAAGGTCCTTGATCCATTGTGAGTTGAATTTTGTGCAGGGTGAGAGATAGGTGTTTAGTTTCATTCTGTTGCATATGGATTTCCAGTTTTCCCAGCACCATTTGTTGAAGAGACTATCTTTTCTCCATTGCATATTTTTGGCACCTTTGTCTAGTATGAGAAAATTTTATTTATTTGGGTTTGTGTCTGTGTCCTCTATTCTGTACCATTGACCTACCTGTCTATTTTGGTGCCAATACCATGCCATTTTTGTTTCTATTGCTTTGTAGTATAGTTGAAGTTCTGGTATTGCGATACCCCCTGTTTCATTCTTCCTGCTAAGGATTGCTTTAGCTATGCTGGGCTTCTTATTCTTCCAGATGAATTTTATGATTGCTTGCTCTATTTCTGTAAGGCACATCATGGGGATTTTAATTGGAATTGCATTGAATCTGTATAGCACTTTTGGTAGTATGGCCATTTTGACAATATTAATTCTGCATATCCAAGAACATGGGAGATCTTTCCATCTTCTAAGGTCTTCCTCAATTTCTTTGTTTTGTAGTTTTCATTGTAGAGATCTTTTACCTCTTTGATTAGATTGATTCCCAAGTATTTTATTTGTTTTTGAAGCTATTGCAAATGGAGTTGTTTTCCTCATTTCCCTTTCAGCTGTTTCGTCGTTTGCGTATAAGAATGCCTTAGATTTATGCGTGTTGATTTTATAGCCTGCTATTTTGCTGAATTCATTGATGAGGTCTAGAAGTTTTCTGGAGGAGGTTTTTGGAACCTCTAAATATAGAATCATGTCATCCGCAAATAGTGACACCTTAAGTTCCTCTTTTCCTATTTGTATCCCTTTAATTTCTTTGGTCTGCCTAATTACTCTGGCTAGAGTTTCGAGGACAATGTTGAATAGAAGTGGTGAAAGAGGACATTCCTGTCTTGTTCACGTTTTTAAAGGGAATGGTTTCAGTTTTTCTCCATTAAGAATGATGTTGGCCATGGGCTTAGCATAAATAGCCTTTACAATGTTCAGGTATGTTCCTACTATCCCTATTTTTTCTAGTGTTTTAAGCATGAAAGGGTGTTGTATTTTGTCGAATGCTCTTTCTGCATCAATTGAAATAACCACATGATTCTTATCCTTAAGTCTATTGACATGCTGGATTACGTTTATTGATTTATGAATGTTGAACCATCCTTGCATTCTAGGGTTGACCCCCACTTGATTGTGGGTGGTGCACAATTTTCTTAATATGTTTTTGGAAATGGTTTGCCAATATTTTGCTAAGGATCTTTGCATCTATATTCATCAAGGATATTGCTCTAAAATTTTCTTTCCTTGATGTGTCTTTGCCTGTTTTGGGTACGACGGTGATATTAGCTTCATAGAATGAGTTCAGTAGGGTACCCTCCTTTTCTATTTCCTGGAATACTTTGAGAAGTATTGGAATGAGTTCTTCTTTGAAGGTCTTGTAGAACTCAGCTGAGAATCTGTCTAGTCCTGGGCTTTTCTTGGATGGTAGCTTTTTAATGGCTTCTTCTATTTCATTGCTTGATATCGATCTGTTTAAATTGTGTATGTCCTCCTGGTTCAGTTTGGGAGGAGCATATGTCTCTAGAAATTTGTCAATGTCTTTGGTAGTTTCTATTTTGTTGGAATACAGATTTTCCAAGTAGCTTCTCATTATGTTCTGTATCTCAGTAGTGTCTGTCGTGATATTTCATTTTTCATCATGAATTTTAGTAATTTGAGTTTTCTCTCTCCTTCTCTTTGTTAGTGTGGCTAAGGTTTGTCTATTTTGTTTACTTTCTCAAAGAGTTTACTTTCTCTTGGAGATTCTGTTCATGATTTCTTACCATCTTCTCTGTTTGGGCAACTTTACTTTCAACATTAAATATTTTGTCTTCATTGTCTGAGGTTCTGTCTTCCAAGTGGTCTAGTCTTTTGGTGATGCTTTCCATTGAGTTTTTTATTTGGTTTATTGTTTCCCTCATTTCAAGGATTTCCATTTGGTTTTTTTTTGAGAATCTCTATCTCTTTGTTGAAATGATCTTTTGCTTCCTGCAGGTGCTCTTTCAGGTTATTGGTATTATCATTCATTGCCTGCATTTGCTCTCTTATCTCATCCTTTGCTTCGCAAATCATCTGAATCATGTATAATCCGAAGTCTTTTTCTGACATTTCTCCTAACATACTGTCATTGGATTCTATTAATATAGACTCTAGATTTGTTTGGATCATTTTCTTCCCATATTTTTTCATGTTGTTCATGTATCTTCCCCTCTAGCAGTGCAGATCTGAGGTATTGCAGATTTCCCCCTAGGCTTATAGTGGTCCTATAGGTTTTCAAAACCTTTTCTTTAAGGAGAGATCAATATTAGCAGTGCCCAATTCAGACACTATGCAATCCTAGACCAAATAGCCCCTATGAGGACAATAACAAAATTGTCATAATAAACACAATGAGTTCAAATATTATCTTCAGTAAAACAAACAGGTTTGCAATAAGGTCTGCAGTTTCTAATGGAGGACAAAGAGGATGCAGAGGGATGTAGAATGGGATAAGAAAAGAATATTCAGAAGTTCTAGATAATAGGAAGGGTGAGAGTGTAATCAAAAGAAATTGGATGTTAGCATGCAAAAAAGGGAGAAAGAGACTCTGAGGGAACAGGTAAACAAAAGGAAAAGAGAGCAAGAAAAGTAAAGAAATAAAAATTTAAATTTTTTTTAAAAAGGAGAAAAAAGAAAATCTACAGTACAACAGTCATATAGTAATGAAACCTCCCAGTGTTCAGTAGTCTGATGCATGAGAGGTACCTGACAATGAGCTTCAAGCCTCCAGCAGGCATCTCAGAATGGGATTTGCCCCACCCATAGATTGGAGCTATAGCTTCCAGGATTACCCAAGATGGTCGCTCTGGCTTCCAAATGTGTTGGCAAATGGGGTGCTGCAGCTCAGGGTTTGGACGTGGTCAGCTGGAGGGCCTGGAGGCGGGATGCGATTGGTGAGGCAGGGGTCCTGGAGGTCAGGCATGTTTGGTTTGGTTGCCAGATCCTGGAGGCCGGGTACAATTAGTCGGTCTGGACTTCCGGTGATAGGTCGCAGTCAGTTGGTCTGGGGGTCCTGGCAACAGGGAGCAGTCAGTCGATGTGAGAGCCCCAGAGGCAGGAAGTGATTGGTCGGGCTGAGGGATCCTGGAGATGGGGCTCAGTCAGTCTGGTCCGGGGTCCTATGGGGCCTGGCTGTTGTCTCAAAATGGCGGCAGCCACGTGTAATCAAACCTGCAGGTACTGTAACAGTGAACTTCCAGGCAACAGCAGGCAGCTTGTGCTCCCCTGGTGGTCGGCGATCAGTTTGCTGACTATTGTCAGAAGATCAGGAGGTGAACCTCATGCATTGGGTGCTATATGGGTGTAAGGCAGGTGATGGACAGGCGAGAAGCAGGCAAATGGCAGATGATAGGCGCCTGACAGTGAGCAATCTGTATTCAAAAAAAGGCGTCTATATGCTGGCAGACTGCAGGTGATCACAGCAGACAAATGGGGTAAACAGCAGGGGATTGATAAGCAGCAAAAACTGCCTCACCAAGAAACAGATATCCTCTGCTTGAAACTGGAGTTACAGAGCGACAAGGAACGCAGCCTCCCTCTAGTCCGCCATCTTGGATCTCCCAGTTTTTGACTCTTAATCTACTGCTCCTTTAATATTGTGCAAATTATTACCGTCAACTCTTTATTTCCTTTCATTTTGTCAAAGTTCTAACTTGTTATACTGCAAGAGTAAAATTGAGATTGATTTAATGTAATGACTGCTTAAGAATGAATGTCAGCAATACAGGGAATTAGAACTTGGGGAATTAAGACTCAAATCGCCCAGTTAGATCCTTTTTGTGACGTCAATAACATACAAGCAAGTGTCACTTTTAACCATCATCAAAGTTTAGTGAGTTACAAGTTTGGACAATTCTTTCTTATGTGTTAAAGTTATTACCTGGCACCAGATCTCTTTGAGAATTCGCTGGTTTTTTTTTTTTCCTCTAGGACTTGTCCCACATGACTTCAAGTTAAGGATGCCAAACCATCTCTCCTTTAATCCCAGCTATGATGTGGCTATCCAGGATCAGTGTGACATTGTAGGTAAAAGTGTGGGGTCTGGTGTAGCTACTTGGGTTCAAACCAGTTCCACTATTTACTTTTTGGGTGACCACGGTAAGTTACTTAACTTCTCTGTACTTTTGTTATTCCATGTATAAACTTAGTCTTCATGTGTAAAGTCTTTAGAAGAAGGTCTGGAACACAGTAAATTCAATGTGTTTGCTGTCACTAATCCGACTTTCTCCAAAGTGTAGATTGAGCTCCAATC
Organism: Sciurus carolinensis; assembly: GCF_902686445.1. Lineage (NCBI taxonomy): Eukaryota > Metazoa > Chordata > Mammalia > Rodentia > Sciuridae > Sciurus > Sciurus carolinensis. The sequence continues at coordinate 158,749,306 of NC_062216.1, read as the reverse complement.
CAAAAATATTTGCACCTTTCTTCTCTGTTGTCTAGTATTTTTATATTGCTTACTAGGTGTTTTCTTCATGATGTACTTTAACTAGCAAAGTTAAATTCAATGCCTCTGGATTTGCAGAACATATTAATTATGTCTTCTACTGTTGGTAGGGGAAAAGGGAAGCAAACAGACAAATCTATTTCTTCACATCATCCAAATAACATGATACAGAATTCAGCATACTTAGGGCAAATAGCTGTAGAATAAAGTATAGATATCTATTGCATGCAACATATATAGGTACATTTTTGGTTTTGCAACCTAGAGGCTCAATTTGTGTTATTTGATTGACTGATGTAAATGACAGTATCACACAAGTGTGGGGTCAGACTACCTGGGTTTGGATTCCAATCCCACAATTTACTTTCTGCATGATTTGTGAATGCTAGATATGCATTTCCATAAATCCAGAAATAAATGTTAAGTATCATTATAATGGTGCAGAGAGTGCCTAGTATGGGACAGAGTGATTTCAATTAGAAATTTTTCGGTATTATTCTTATTGGGTTTTCTCTTACATTAGCCATCAGGACCAAAAGAAGTTTCATTCATTCACTAGAGTCATTTAATAAGTCCTTCTTGTGACTACAAAAATATCCCTGGACCCAGCTCTGTGATGAATCTAAGAAAGGCTCTTCTAATCCTAAAATGATCATATTACCAAGTCTCATAAGCCAAAAGGTGCTCAGTGGTTTAAGTGATCAGTGCTGTGGTGGTGGCCCATCTCTTCCTCTCTAACCTTCAGCTTACCATGCAAGACATTAGCCCCCTACCAAGTACCCAAAACCATTCTAGGAAGTACCACATGGCTTTACTTGCATCTGATAAAATGTCTGACTGATCATGATGCTCATTTTAAATCTGTTGACTTCCTGAAGATAACCCAAACTTGGGAAATCACATAGACATCTCAAGGTATTTCAAACTTCATGCATTCAAATGAAACTCAATTACTTCCCTTCCATTTATGATGAACTTGCTCCTCCAGAGTTCTAGTTTTTCACCCAAACTAGAAAATGTGAAGTCCTGTTCAACATCCTACTCTTTCCCATTACACCACCCTACCCCTGATCATGCAGGACCTTAAAACCTATGCTTCTGAAGTGACCTCTAATGTTCCTCCTCTCCCATAGCCATTACTCTGTCCAGACCTTTCATGGTTCATAAGTGAGGAGGTTCCATGCAGACTTCATTCTTGCTGGACTGGTTTGGTTGTCAAAAATGGATTTGATAAGGTTAAAGGAAAATGATAGAAATTAATAGAAATGACTAACTTAAATGATTAGAAAATAACCTTGTTGGAACAATAGAAGATCTGTGAAATGAGTCAAAACATATAAATTAGTACAGAATGTGAAATGATTCAGATTTTAATTAATTAGAATATAAGTGGAGTCATACTAGCTTTTAGTATTATTGGATCCATAGCTTCACTACTGGGATGCTGACCCTGAAAATGTTTTTGAAAAATGTCACCAGTTGGGTAATATTGATGAATGAATACCATTGTCGGTACTTACAATACCTTTGGAACCAACTCTTGATCTTCACAGAATCCTAACAAAGTTAATTATCTGGTTTCCATGACAAGAAAATTAAGATGATCACATTGGAAAATAAGAGGAGAGAAAAGGAAGGGGGAAATGTTGATGGCAGCCACAACTGACAACTGACATCAAGAAAGAGAGAGGACTGGCACAAAAAATAGATAGGAAAGAGACAAGCAGTGTAATCCTGGAACCATTTAACCCAGGGAAAAGTAAAAGGCAATTCTGTTGTTGAAAAAAATAATACTTCAATTCTGAATATTGTAGCTGTCCTTAAGGACTCGTTTCCCAAGAGTTCCAGCTAAGGTTTATTCTGTATTTTCCATCTATTTCTATTCTGTCAATTATTGTACAAAGTAGTACCAACTAACTTGCTATAGAGCAACCTCTCAACAAATTTGGTGATGCCCCTTAGTTTAATTTTAGATTTCCAAGAGGTTATGTTTCCTAATTTAACTGGTTTAACTACCTATTTTTATTATCCCAAAGAAGAATCCTAATCGTATTTTTTATAGCCAATTTATAAATCATTGCATGGCTTAAGCATTTTGATTTCTCTAAACAAGACCTTCTGTTTCTATCACATTTTTATCTAACACATCATCAGGAGGTGTTCCCTGTCTTTGCACAAGAACAAGGTAAGATTTCCATCTTACATTCAATGATCTTTCTGTGTGGGAACAGGAGACTTGGTTCCTTTCCTATGGACACCCCACACCTCTCCCCATTAGACAGGGAAAGACCTGTACCTGATTAAGCTGTATATTAAAACATAAGTATTTTTCTTGGTGTGCGAACAATAAATGTTTGTAAAGTTAGTAAATGACATGATAAATTGGAGCTGCTGTCTTCATGAATAAAGTTTCTTTCTGACCCAGAGTTAATTCTCAGTCCTTTAGCTTCTTTCTTTAAGGCTAAAGCTTTTAGCATACAGCTCCTCATAAGTCAGTTTTATTTAGGTTATTTCTCCCTAGACACATTCCCTACCTTGTGCTTGTCTGTAAAGAAGCCCATTTATCCCCAATGCCTTGCTCATGAAACCTTAGAAGGGCTTCCAACATGGAGGATGATGGGCAACAGGGAAAGGCACACGTTATGGTCTTAGTTCTCACGGGTTCAAATCCTGCCTTAAGTAGAGCTAGTGGTATAATTTTAAAAGCAAATGCATTGACCTCTGCTATTCCTACTGATTACTAGGCATGATTTGGAATGCGCCATAAAGAAACTGCATTGGGAAATTGATGATAAATTATGTTGGAAGTTTTAGCCCACATTTAAGACTCAATCAACATTAGTTCCTTTCCTTTTAGACAGTTTGTTCAATATTTACTTCCCCTTGGAAGTCATTTTCTGGTTTACTTTTTTATGTGGCAGACTGTGTCTCAGTTTTGGAGGTCTTTGGGGATTTATATAAACAAGGCTCCTTCTGTCACTTCCAGTAGCAAAGACACATTTGAAGGAGTCATGAACATGCCCAAGGATGATCTCCCTGAAAATTCCTGTAATTCTCATTCTTGTGATTAAACCATTTTTGGCTTTTACATTCTAAGAATTTTATTTTATGGTTTTAGAGACAAAATTATAATAGCTGGAGGAATTTGCTTAAACTAGAATAGAACAAGACACTAGACAAGAGTTGTGTTCATGAATGGACAAATATCTGGGTAATAATGACTTGAATGAAGTAGAAATGTATTTTTCTCTTACAGCAGTCTGAAGTGTCATGGGAACCTCAGTTGCTTCTCTCCCTTGCCCCACAATCTCTCCACATAACTATTACCCATACATTTGAATTGTGTGTTATATTAGCCCACATTTCATTACTAAAACAAAGGAAGGCTACTTCATAAAGAAAAGAGGCTTATTGGGTTCACAATTTGGAGGCTGGAACTCTAAACAGCAATGCAGGTTCTGGCAAGAGTCCTCCTTGGCCTCATCTCCTCAAGGTGGGATGGTGTGTGTCTGTCTAGTCTCTTCATTTTTTAATAAAGCCCCCAGGATTCAACCCTGGGGGTTCCATCTTCATTTTGTTATAAAACCCCCAGGATTCAACCATGGAGGTTACATCCTAATAACCTTATCTAATCTAACCACTTCCCAATGGCATCCTACAGTGGGATTAAGTTTCCACCCTCTTAATGCTATTAACATAAACTTTGGTCACTGCTGGTTCCCTAGGCTGCCCTTGGAGTAGCAAGATGGTAGATATGGACCAGACATCCATGGACTGAGCTGGAGGGCACAACTGTGTTAAGAGGCTGTAGAAATGAGGGAGACAGAAAAGGAGACTGAAGAGAGGTAAAATTGTGGTTTGAGAGCAGATTGCTCACTGTCAGGCGCCTATCATCTGCCATTTGCCTGCCTCTTGCCTGTCCATTGCCTGCCTTACTCCTGTCTATCACTCAACACTTGAGGTTCACCTCCGATCATCAGACAACAGTCAGCAAATTGATCACCAACCGCCAGTGGAGCACAAGCTGCCTGCTGCTGCCTGGAAGTTCACTGTTACAGTACCTGCAGGTTTGATTACACGTGGCTGCCGCCATTTTGAGACAAAAGCCAGGCCCCGTAGGACCCCTGGCCAGACTGACTGAGCCCCATCTCCAGGATTCCTCAGCCAGACCGATCACTCCCTGCCTCTGGGGCCCTCACATCGACTGACTGCTCCATGCTGCCAGGACCCCCAGACCAACTAACTGCGCCCTATCACCGGGACCCCAGACCGACTAATTGCACCTGGCCTCCAGGATCCCACAGCCACACCAAACACACCTGACCTCCAGGACCCCTGCCAGACCAACTGCATCCCATCTCCAGGACCTCCAGCTGACCAGGTCCACACCCTGAGCTGCAGCTCCCCATTTGCCAACACATTTGGAAGCCAGAGTGACCATCTTGGATAATCCTGGAAGCCATAGCTCCGATCTATGGGTGGAGCAAATCCCATTCTGAGATGCCTGCTGGAGACTTGAAGCTCATTGTCAGGTACCTCTCATGCATCAGGCTACTGAACACTGGGAGGTTTCATTACTATATGACGGTTATACAGCAGATTTTCTTTTTTCTCCTTTTTAAAAAAATTTAAGTTTTTATTTCTTTACTTTTCTTGCTCTCTTTTCCTTTTGTTTACCTGTTCCCTCAGAGTCTCTTTCTCCCTTTTTTGCATGCTAACATCTGATTTCTTTTGATTACACTCTCACACTTTCTATTTTCTAGAACTTCTGTATATCCTTTTCTTATCCCATTAACAGCTACATTCTACATCCCTCTGCATCCCCTTTGTCCTCCATTAGAAACTGCAGACCTTATTGCAAACCTGTTTGTTTTACTGAAGATAATATTTGAACTCATTGTGTTTATTATGACAATTTTGTTATTGTCCTCATAGGGGCTTATTTGGTCTAGGATTGCATAGTGTCTGAATTGGGCACTGCTAATATTGATCTCCCCATAAAAAAAGGGTTTTGGAAACCTATAGGGTCACTATAAGCCTATAGGGGGAAATCTGCAATACCCCAGATCTGCACTGCTAGAGGGGAAGATACATGAACAACATGAAAAAATATGGGAAGAAAATGATCCAAACAAATCTAGATTCTATATTAATACAATCCAATGACAGTATGTTATAAGAAATGTCAGAAAAGGACTTCAGATTATACATGATTCAGATGATTTGCAAAGCAAAGGATGAGATAAGAGAGCAAATGCAGGCAATGAACGATAATACCAATAAGCTGAAAGAGCACCTGCAGGAAGCAAAAGATCATTTCAACAAAGAGATAGAGATTCTCAAAAAAACAAAACAAAACAAAACAAAAAAACCAAACGGAAATACTTGTAATGAAGGAGACAATAAACCAAATAAAAAACTCAATGGAAATCATCACCAAAAGACTATACCACTTGGAAGACAGAACCTCAGACAATGAAGACAAAATATTTAATCTTGAAAATCAAGTTGCCCAAACAGAGAAGATGGTAAGAAATCATGAACAGAATTTCCAAGAACTATGGGACATCATGAAAAGACCAAATTTAAGAATTATTGGGATTGAGGAAGGCACAGAGATACAAACCAAAGGAATGAACAACCTATTCAATGAAATATCAGAAAATTTTCCAAACCTGAAGAATGAAATGGAAAATCAAATACAAGAGGCTTACAGAACACCAAATGCACAGAATCACAACAGATCCACACCAAGGCACATTATAATGAAAATGCCTAACATTCAAAATAAAGATAGGATTTTGAAGGCCGCAAGAGAAAAGCATCAGATTACATATAGCGGGAGACCAATACGGATAGCAGCCGACTTCTCAACCCAGACTCTAAAAGCTAGAAGGGCCTGGAACAATGTATTTCAAGCTTTGAAAGAACATGGTTGCCAACCAGGAATCCTATACCCAGCAAAACTAACCTTTGGATTTGAAGATGAAACAAAATCCTTCCATGATAAACAAAAGTTAAAAGAATTTACAAATAGAAAACCTGTACTACAGAATGTTCTCAACAAAATGTTCCATGAGGAGGAAATGAAAAACAACGATGTAGGTCAGCAAAGGGAGGAACTACCTTAGAGAAAAACCACTCAAAGGAGAAACCAAGTCAACTTAAAAACCAAAAATAAGCCAAATGACTGGGAATACAAATCATTTCTCAATAATAACCCTGAACGTTAATGGCCTAAACTCATCAATCAAAAGACATAGACAGGCAGAATGGATTAAAAAGAAAGACCCAACAATATGCTGACTGTAAGAGACTCATCTCATAGAAAAAGACATCCACAGACTAAAGGTGAAAGGATGGGAAAAAACCTACCACACACATGGACTCAGTAAAAAAGCAGGGGTTTCCATCCTCATATCAGATAAAGTGGACTTCAAGCCAAAGTTAGTCAGAAGGGATAAAGAAGGACATTTCATACTGCTTAAGGGAACCAGAAATCAGGAAGACATAACGATAGTAAATATTTATGCCCCAAACAATGGTGCATCCCTGTACATCAAACAAATCCTTCTCAATTTCAAGAATCACATAGACCACAACACAATAATTCTGGGTGACTTCAATGCACCGCTGTCACCACTAGATAGATCTTCCAAACAAAATCCAACCAAAGAAACCTTAGAACTCAATAACACAATCAATAACCTAGACTTAATAGACATATATAGAATATTCCATCCATCAACAAGTGGATACACTTTCTTCTCAGCAGCACATGGAACCTTCTCGAAAATAGACCATGTGTTATGCCACAAAGCAGCCCTTAGGAAATGCAAAAAAATAGATACTGCCTTGCGTTCTATCAGATCATAATGGACTGAGAGTAGAAATCAACGACAAAATAAAAAAGGGAAGTTACTCCAACACTGGGAGACTAAATAATATGCTATTGAATGAAACATGGATAACAAAAAACATCAGGGAGGAGATTAAAAAATTCTTAGAAGTCAATGAGAATGATGATACAACATATCAAAATCTCTGGGACACTATGAAAGCAGTACTAAGAGGAAAATTCATTGCATGGAGCGCATTCCAGAAAAGAATGAAAAGTTTACAACTAAATGACCTAACATTAAAGCTCAAAGCCCTAGAAAAAGAAGAACAGAATAACAGCAAAAGTAGTAGAAGACTGGAAATATTTAAATCAGAACTGAAATCAATGAAATTGAAACAAAAGAAACTATTCAAAAAATTGACAAAACAAAAAGTTGGTTCTTTGAGAAAGTAAACAAAATAGACAAACCTTAGCCACACTAAAAAAGAGAAGGAGAGAGAAAACTCAAATTACTAAAATTCATGATGAAAAAGGAAATATCACAACAGACACCACTGAGATACAGAACATAATGAGAAGCTACTTGGAAAATCTGTATTCCAACAAAATAGAAACTACCAAAGACATTGACAAATTTCTAGAGACATATGCTCCTCCCAAACTGAACCAGGAGGACATACATGATTTAAACAGATCAATATCAAGCAATGAAATAGAAGAAGCCATTAAAAATCTACCATCCAAGAAAAGCCCAGGACTAGACAGATTCTCAGCTGAGTTCTACAAGACCTTCAAAGAAGAACTCATTCCAATACTTCTCAAAGTATTCCAGGAAATAGAAAAGGAGGGTACCCTACCGAACTCATTCTATGAAGCTAATATCACCCTCATACCCAAACCAGGAAAAGACACATCAAGGAAAGAAAATTTTAGACCAATATCCTTGATGAATATAGATGCAAAGATCCTTAACAAAATATTGGCAAACCTTTTCCAAAAACATATTAAGAAAATTGTGCACCACGATCAAGTGGGGTTCATCCCTGGAATGCAAGGATGGTTCAACATTCATAAATCAATAAATGTAATCCAGCATGTCAATAGACTTAAGGATAAGAATCATGTGGTTATTTCAATTGACTCAGAAAAAGCGTTCGACAAAATGCAACACCCCTTCATGCTCAAAACACTAGAAAAAATAGGGATAGTAGGAACATACCTGAACATTGTAAAGGCTATTTATGCTAAGCCCATGGCCAACATCATTCTTAATGGAGAAAAACTGAAACCATTCCCTTTAAAAACAGGAACAAGACAGGAATGTCCTCTTTCACCACTTCTATTCAACATTGTCCTCGAAACTCTAGCCAGAGTTAGGCAGACTAAAGAAATTAAAGGGTTATGAATAGGAAAAGAGGAACTTAAGGTGTCACTATTTGCGGATGACATGATTCTATATTTAGAGGTTCCAAAAACCTCCTCCAGAAAACTTCTAGACCTCATCAATGAATTCAGCAAAATAGCAGGCTATAAAATCAACACGAATAAATCTAAAGCATTTTTATACGTGAGCGATGAACAGCTGAAAGGGAAATGAGGAAAACAACTCCATTTGCAATAGCCTCAAAAAAAAAAAAAAAAAAAACTTGGGAATCAATCTAATCAAAGAGGTAAAAGATCTCTACAATGAAAACTACAAAACATTGAAGAAGGAAATTAAGGAAGACCTTAGAAGATGGAAAGATCTCTCATGTTCTTGGGTAGGCAAAATTAATATTGTCAAAATGGCCATACTACCAAAAGTGCTATACAGAGTCAATGAAATTCCAGTTAAAATCCCAATGATGTACCTTACAGAAATAGAGCAAGCAGTCATAAAATTCATCTGGAAGAATAAGAAGCCCAGTATAGCTAAAGCAATCCTTAGCAGGAAGTATGAAACAGGGAGTATCGCAATACCAGAACTTCAACTATACTACAAAGCAATAGAAACAAAAACAGCATGGTGTTGGCACCAAAATAGACAGGGAGATCAATGGTACAGAACAGAGGACACGGACACAAACCCAAATAAATACAATTTTCTCATACTAGACAAAGGTGCCAAAAATATGCAATGGAGAAAAGATAGCCTCTTCAACAAATGGTGCTGGGAAAACTGGAAATCCATATGCAACAGAATGAAACTAAACCCCTATTTCTCACCCTGCACAAAACTCAACTCACAATGGATCAAGGACCTTGAAATCAAACCAGAGACCCTGCATCTTACAGAAGAAAAAGTAGGTCCAAATCTTCAACTTGTTGGCTTAGGATCAGACTTCCTTAGCAGGACTCCCATCGCACAAGAAATAAAAGCAAGAATCAATAACTGGGATAGATTCAAACTAAATAGCTTTCTCTCAACAAAGGAAACTATCAGTAATGCGAAGTGAGAGCCTACAGAGTGGGAGAAAATCTTTGCCACTCATACTTCAGATAGAGCACTAATTTCCAGAATATATAAAGAACTCAAAAACTCTACACCAAGAATACAAATAACCCAATCAACAAATGGGCTAAGGATATGAACAGACACTTCACAGAAGAAGATCTACAAGCAATCAAGAAACATTTGAAAAAATGTTCACCATCTTTAATAATAAGAGAAATGCAAATCAAAACTACCCTAAGATTTCATCTCACGCCAATTAGAATGGTGATTATCAAGAATATAAGCAACAATAGGTGTTGGAGAGGATGTGGGGAAAAAGGTACAGTCATACATTGCTGGTGGGACTGCAAATTAGTGCAGCCACTCTCGAAAGCAGTGTGGTGATTCCTTAGAAAACTTGAAATGGACTAGCATTTGACCCAGCTATCCCATTCCTTGGCCTATACCCAAAGGACTTAAAATCAGCATACTACAGAGATACAGCCACATCATCTTCATTGCTGCTCAATTCACAATAGCCAGATTGTGGAATCAACCTAGATGTCCTTCAATTGATGAATGGATAAAGAAACTGTGGTATCTATATACAATGGAATATTACTCAGCTATAAAGAATAATAAAATTATGGCATTTGCAGGCAAATGGATGAAATTGGAGAATATCATGTTAAATGAGATAAGCCAATCTCAAAAATCCAAAAGACGAATGATCTCACTGATAAGCGGATGATGACACGTAATGGGGGGTGGGAGGGGGGCTGGAATGGAGGAAGGAGGGACTGCATAGAGGGAAAAGAGAGGTGGGAGGGGTGCGGGGGAAGGAAAAAAATAACGGAATGAATCAAACATCATTACCCTATGTAAATGTATGAATATGCAAATGGTATGCTGTTACTCCATGTTCAAACAGAAACAATATATATCCCATTTGTTTACAATAAAAATAAATTAAAAAAAATAAATAAACATTGGGGATTGAACTCCTGCATGAGTTCATGGGACAAACCATAATCAGACTTTTAACTAGGTCTGTCTAGTTGGTGAGCAGTGAAAAAGGTAGGATATTTCTTCCTTTAGGGCCGGTAACATAGATCATCCCCATCTTGTTGATCAGAACAACTTAGTCCTAGCTAGGAATAAGATATAGAAAATGCCATCTTATTTCTGAACAGCCATGTGTCCAGTATTAAGGGTATTGCTTCTATAAAAAAGGAGAGAATGATTGGTACATGGTAATCATCTCTGCCACACTGAAATATTTTTGAGGCTCTGGACACCAGCAGGCTCAGAGCCACAATGGCAAGCCACCCAAGAGAGAAGCAATTTGCCCCAAACTCTATCACAGACCCCTGAGCTACTTCAGCACCCTGAATGCTCTGGCTTGTGACTAGCAAAGAGTTTCTCTGTCCTTGGAGCACCGGGAAATCATGTTATCTGGCAGAACAGTGCTATCATACAGAATTCTGGAGACCTTTCATCACATCAGGATTTCTCTACTATTTGATTTAGAGTCAGCAGATCATCGACAAAGTGGCTGAAGCAGAACAAGAAGAGATTCGTTTCTGTGCACAAGGGAAACATTCTCTGGAGCTTCCTGAGATATCCAGGGGAAACCAAAGTGTGGGCTGCCAGCTTGGGTGGACAGGTGGTGGCTCAGAACTAGTGAGATTTCCTTACTAATATAAACACAGTTGCCTTTGAACTCATAGCCTGGCGAGGCATGAGGGAGTCAGGCAATTGCATATTATCCATTAATCCTCACAAGAGAAAAGAGAAGTGTCTGACTCTGTGATTGTTACTTTAAAAACAACTTAAGAGTGAATGATGAACTCAGCCTGGGTGAGAAGTAAATATGGAAGTCTTGAGGACTCATCCTTGCCAAGGGAAATGAGGCTTGAGTCCTGCAAAAGCTATGGGCACTTTCTTTGTGAGTCATGCTGGGGAAGATCTTATGGTAAAAGGAGTTTTAGATGAGAGATGGGTATCACTAACTTGTTGAGACTCTTATTTTCAGGAGTTCCATATATTAGTGGTGCTATAGGTACTTACATGCTAAGGAGGGTGTTTGTACCCCCAAAAACAAAGAGGAAGCACACCGCTGGGATGGAGATGGATGGTGACGTATTTTTGTGGTAGGGTTTCTTCTGCCTTTTAACCAAAGGAAAGCTTTAATTATCCTGCTTGTGGTCTGTGTGCAAACCACAGGTTGCTGCCAACCTTAGGGATGCTTCTGGTTGTGGGTGTGACTTCAACCCCTAAATCAGAGGGAGAAGTTGCCAATTCTGTCATGTGGATGGATGGACATCATTAAGGGGAGAAGTAATAGTGAGAGAGTCTCTTTGAGTGCCCATCTTTTCTCATTCTTGAGGGATATTTCCGCCTTTAGCCATTTAGGAAACATAAAACAAATTTTTGTGTAGTTCTGCAAGGAAGCATCATAACTGGGAAAAGAGATGGAGGGAGTTTCCCATTTCTGGGTAAACTAGACAGAAAAAACCCAAACCCCAAACAAACAAAGAAAACCCCAGCTCTATGAACAGAGGCAGAAACTTGTATTTTGAATGCGAGTCATTAGAATGTCAATCATCAGTTCTTACCTTGGGCATCCAGGGAGTCATTTCTTTCAAAATTGCTTCCTGATTAGGTGAGAAGGGATCAGAAAATTCAGCTCCACTAGCATTTTTCTTTTCTCAGATATGGTCAGCACTAAGGACAAAAGAGTCAGATCTGGACTTAATAATTCACCTTTTAACAAATACAGTCATGCTCAATTTAAGAAATCTTACATTGGTGATTCTTGTTTTGGAAACATTGCCTTTCTGAAGAGATGATTTCAGATTCATGACAATCGCATCCTGACACTCCTTTCTAAGACCTTGCGGTGTTACTAATGTTGACACGTATGTAAGATAGTAGCAAGGCTAGATGGAAGCAGAGAAACAAGTCACATGGTCGCTCCCTTCCATGGCCTTCCACAACAACCTCTTTTCTTCCCCACCTGCATTATTGCTACCAGAGCACCCTCTTTTCTTAGTTTCTTGGCTTGTATCACAGTTGGTAATTATGTGAATAATGTGTGTTTATTTATGTGAACTTTGATATATATTTTCTAACTCTCCTACTAAATCAGTGGGATCAAGAGACCATGTCTCATGTACATCTGTTTGTCTAATGATTATTCCCCTGCTCTACCTATATGCATTAGATGACTGCTGAAATAACTGAGATTTGAAGGTCCAGATCCTGGAGAAAAATAAATGGAGAAAAGGGAGCCAACGTTCTACAAGCTGCTCTTAGGATGTTTGACAAGGTTCAGCACTGGGGTGGTGTGAGACACTGAGAAACTGAGCTGAAGGCCATCACCTAAAGCTACAGAGTCCAGTAGAAAATTTTCAAACTCTTAGAGATAGAAACACAAAAACTTGACTTTGGAATTTTGAAGAAATCATAATTTGAAGTTCTAAGTTTCTAGAGAACAAAAAGGTGCTGAGAAGCAAACCTGATATTCTAAAGCTTCCTAGTACAACAGACTAGAAAACTAAAGAGATCCATGAAAAGCAGAACAGGGTTCATTTATTTAGCTGCATGTTGCCTATTTTTTGAAAATAGGAAACAAAACAAAAATTTGAGTTCAGAGTCACCAAAGAGGTAAACTAAAAATGCCCTTAGGCTATTAGCTTGAGGTCCTGAAGAGCTACCTCCTAAGATCTGAGAATAAATCCATAAGATAGAGCCTTAAAAAGTCTTGAACTGAGCCTTGAAATGGACCCATAACTGACTGTATTAGGAGATCTGCCTGTATTCAGCTTATATCCAGAGAATATAGGGATACTACTCTGAAGAAATATTTCATCCACAATTCTACAATTATTCATATATATTATTCAGTAATCAATGTTAAATTACCTTGCATGCCAATAAATAGAACCAAGAAAAAGAATATGTAGAAACAGACCTAGTTATTTGCCTTAGTTATAAGAGAACTAGAATCCATTAAAAAAACAATCAAATGGTAATTTTCAAATCAGAAAAAGAATGTAACAATAGAAGTTCAGACCTTGATTGATGAATTTAAGAGCAGATTAACAGCAGAAGAAAAGAGGATGAGTGAAATAGAAGATAGGTCAGTAGAAAACATACAGGCTGAGTTATATAGAAAAAAAGGAATTAAAAATATACACTAGCGTAAGAAATACATGAAATGCATTGAAAATATTTAATGAATAGGGTTCAAATAACAGAGTGCAGGAAGGGAGAAAGAATGAATCATAAGCTATAATCATAGAAAAAAATTAAGAATGCAGAAGGATATTCCAAATCTAATGAAAAAATTTAAGCTGCATGTTTAGAGCACTGCAAACCCCAAGCAGACTTAAAATCAAAGAAAACTACATCTAGTCTCAGGATATTAGAATTTTTGAAAATCAATGGGCATGGTGATGTACCCCTGTATCTCAGCAACTCAGGAGGCTGAGGCAGGAGGATCACAAGTTTGAGGTCAGCCTCAGCCATGTAGCAAGGCCCTAAGCTACTAGTGAGATCAAAAGGGCTGGGGATGTGGTTCAATGGTTAAGCACCCCTGGATTCTATCCCTGGAACAAAAAAAAAAAAAAAAAAAAAAAAAAAAAAAACCTTAAAAGAAGCCAAGAAAAAGACATCATAGTTTTAACAACTGCAATAAGAATGACAGATGACTTCTCAACAGACATAAAAGAAGCCAGAGGACAATGGATTGGTACATGAAAAATACTGAAAGTCAGAAGAGGAAGAGTTCCACTTCTGGGAAGGTAAAATAGATATACTTTAATCTTTTTTAACCCACAAAGAACTACTAAAACATTTAGGATTTGTATACAAAACAAATATAAGAAGATTGAGAGATGGAAAGAAGGGAGACTGGGTAGGGACTTTGAGATCTGGAAACAACATGGTGATGAGTTCCTTGGATTATTTTTCAGTCAACAACTTGGAGGCACCAATAGGCAGCCTACTCTCTCTAGTCAAGGGACCTGGAAAGGAGCAACCTAAGATAGAAAACATTTAACAGATAACTCCTCTCTGCCACCCAAATACAAAGCATAAAATGGTGGCCCCAGTATTACTTTGGCATCAAAGGTCATTTGCTGGACCTAGACTTCCACCATTTCAAGGCTGTTAATGAAGTATTTCAGACACTTCTTCCCCCAAATTGGGGGACTGTCAGTCATAGTTTGTACCTGAATGTCCTTCAAAAGCCATGTGTTGAAGGCTTGGTCCCCAGTTGATGATGCAATTGGGAGTCATGGAACCTTTTGGAAGTGGGACCTAGTGGAAGTAAGTTAGGCCACTGGGGGTGTGCCCTTAAAGGGAATTGGGAACCCAGCCCCTTATGTCTCTCCTTTTGCTTCCCAGCTACTATGAGGTGAAAAGGTCTTTGCCACATGCCCCTGCCATTATATACTGTGCCACCACAGGTACAAAGGCAATCCGGCCACCATTGGACTGAACCCTCTAAAACCATGAATCTAGATAAAATCTTCCCTCCTTATAGGTTGATTATCTCAGGTATTTTTTAATAGTGATTAAAAAATGAGTAGGTAGGCAGGCATTTTATCCCTTCTAGGTAGAAACAATGCCTCTCCCTTGATTTAAGTGGAGATTTTGAAAAGAACCTAGACTTCTAACCCACATAGCAGTACTGAGGGGTGGTATCAACTCTCTGATTAGGTAGTGTCAAAGAGGACAGTGAGAAGCGAGGGCCTGCACCACTACTTTAGTCAACTTTTTCACCGCTGTGACCAAAAGATCTGAGAAGAACAATTTTAGAGGAGGAAAAGTTTTTTGGCAATCATGGTTTCAGAGACCTGAATCCCTATATGGCCAACTCCATTGCTCTTGGCCCAAGGTGAGGCAGAACATTATGGTGGAAGGGTACGGCAGAGGAAGGTAGCTCAGGACATGGCAGCAAGAAGCAGAGTGAGCTCTGTTCACCAGGGACGAAATATAAACTCCAAAAACATGCCCCCCAGTGACCTGCTTCTTACAGTCACACCTGCCTACAGTTACACCCAGTTAATCCATATCAGTGGTTTAATGCACTGATTAGGTTGGTTAAGGCTCTCATAACCAACCATTTCACGTCTGAACATGCTTTCATTGTCTCACATATGAGCTTTTGGGGGATATCTTATGACTAAACCATAACGACCATGAATCAGAAGAGGATTCCTCTATTCATGGTGTCAGTGAAGGTAATACAGGAGCAGTAATGAGATGCTACTACCTCTACCAGTCAGGAAGGCATCAGTAGAAGCAGAATTGGGGAGTATCAAAACCCCCAAGCCCACTTAAAAAGAGCCAGGAACATTGCCCTTAAGTGTTGATAGAAAATGAATGGGAAACTTGGGCTTGTACTCCAGGCATTGCTGGGCATGGTAATCCCAGCTAGTTGGAAGGTTTAGGCAAGAGGATCACAAGTTCAAGGCCAGCCCAGACAACATAGACACCATCTCAAAATAAAATTAAATTGAAAGCTCTTGGGATGTAGCTCAGTGGTAGAGTTCTTGCATAGCAAGCAAAAGGCTCTGGGTTCAAGCCCCAGTACCACACACATGAAAAACAAAACAAATACTCCACCAGGAAGTTAAGAAATTCTGTCCTTTCCTTCCCTAGTCAAAGCAGTGTCAGAGAAAATAGTTGAAACCAAAGGTTTTAATAAGATAGTCTCATAACATAAAACTTAAAGCATTCAGTTTTCAAAAATTTCTTTTAATTCCAAGAACCATGAAGATCTCAAACTGAATGAAAAATGTGCTCAATAGATAACAGTGTCAAGATACTAAAGATGTTAGAATAACCAAAACAGATTTAAAAGCAGCCATCTGCCAAGTGTTTGAACAAGTGACTGTGAGCAGACTCTAAACAAAAACGTTATAAATCTCAGCAAAAAAAAATACGAACTTTCAGAAGAAAAATACTCTCGGTAAAGACACAGAAGATATAAAGAGGAACCAAATGGAAATTTTAGAACTGGAAAACACAAGTGAAATTTTGAAAAGAAAAATTCAATGACTGTGTTTACTGTGAAGGCAGTAGTAAATGAAGGAACAAAAATGAAGGTCTCTGTGAACTAGAATATATAACAGTAAAAATTACCCATTTCAACACAGAAATAAAATGTATTTAAAATAAGTAAATAAATAAATAAGTAGACCTTCAGAAGTCAATGTGACTCTGACAAAATATTCAGTATAGACATCTTCACAGTTCTGCAAGGAAAGGAAAAAGAGGGTATTCCTTTGCATGCCTCTTTATGGGTGAGAACCTCTAAATTTGGCAGAAAACATAAACCTACAGATTCAAACAGCTGAACACAATATAAATAGGATAATAAATCTAAAGAAATCTACACCAAGGCAAATCATACTCAAACTTCTGAAAACTAAAGATAAAAAAAAAAAAATCACAAATGCAATGAGAGAACTGGTAGTGGTAGGAATAAAACTAAGTGAACAACAAATGACTCTTACAGGAAGTGCAGAGGCTAGAAGTGGTACAATATTTTTTAAGTGATAAAAGATGATGTGGCGATTCTAAATGTGCAGGCACCAAACAACAAAAATGCAAAATTTGAGAAGCAGACAGGACAGAAAGGAGAAATGGACAAACATGCAAGTAAAATGTGAACTTCAACATACCCCTCTCAATAGCTGGTGAAGTGACTAGATGAAAATTCAGCAAGGATATTGAAAACCATAATTAGTTATGTCTAATCAATATTTTTGAATTTTCCACTTAACAAAGTCAAATATAAATTTTCTCCTATGTCCTGCAAAGCTATACTAAGATAGACAATATCCTGGGCCATAAAACAAATCTCAACTAACTTAGAACTGAAACCACAGAGTGTGTTCTCTGACCACGATGGAATCAAACTAGAAATTCATAACAGAACAATAGTATTAAAATCTCCCAACACTTGAAAACTAAATAACAAATTTATAAACACTGCTGGAGTCAAGAAATCTCAAGGAGAATTAAAAACTATTTTCAAGTTAATGAAATGGAAATTATATCAAAACATGTGGGACACACTTCTAATAGTACTGAAAGAGGAACTGAGTTCATTGATTGGAAAAGTAGAAATGTCTCACATTAAAAACCTGAAATTCTCCTAAAGAACCTACATAAAGAAGTACATGAGTCAACAGCATGTAGAACAGAAGAAACAATGAAGACAACTGCAGAAATTAATGAAATCAAAACAAAAAATATACAGAAAGCCAATGAACCAAATATCTGGTTCATTGGAAAAATCAACAAAGTCAACAAACTGAAAGCAAGACTGACAGAAAAGGAGAGAAGACACAAATTGCCAACGTTAGGAATATAACTGAGGATATGACGAGAGACTTGCAGACATCAGAGAGATAACAAGAACAGTTGTGAAGAACTCCACATACAGATTTCATAATTTATATGAGATGAACCTCTTATCTAAAAAGTACAAATACAAACCACTCAATATCAAATAATTTTAATAACTTCCTATTAAGCAACTTATTTCATAATATTTAATCTCCCCCAAAAGGAATCATTAGGCACAAAAGATTTTACTGAAGAATTATTTCAATTTTTAAACAAAAACTAACAGCAATTCTGCATGATCTCTTCCAGAAAATAGAAAACACTTTTCCAATTTGTTTTATGAAATATTATTCTAATAGCAAAACTACATGAAGGCAGCACAATAAAAGAAAACTATAAATCAATCTCTCTCATGAACATAGCTAAAAAGCAATAAACACTAACGAATAGAAGTTATCAGTCTATAAAAATAATTATAAACCCCCTGACAAAGTGGGGCTTATTCCAGTGATGCAAGGCTAATTCAATATTTGAAAACCAAACCATGTAACTTCAAATTATTAGGGGATTAAAGAAAAATTCCCATTATCATACCAGTCAATACAGAAAATGATTTTCGCAAATTCACACTGTTTATTTAAATGACCTCCCTGAAAAATCAGAATAGAGGGGGAACTTACCACTCACATTATACTTATTATTGAGCTCTCCCCCAAAGATCAGGAACAGGCAAGAGTGCCTCTTCTACTTCTCTTACTCATAGTGCTGCAAATTTTAACCAGTGCAATAAGACATGAAAAGGAAATAAAAGACATACATCAGAAAGCAAGTAATGCAACTATCTCTATTTTCAGATGACATGGTTGTCTACATAGAAAATTCTAGGGAAGATCCAAAAACAAATCAGGTAGTTCAAAATATCAATGGTATTTATATACATTAGTAATGAGCATATGAAAACCAAAATAAAAAATAAAATACCATTTACAATCACCTAAAAATTTAAATACTTCAGTACAAACCTCATTAAACATGTAAAGTACTTATATGATGAAAATGACAAGATGCTCAAGGAAGAAATCATAAAAGATCTAAATAAAGATACATATACGTCATGATCACAAATTGACTCAACATCATAAAGATGTCAGTCCTTCTCAAATTGATTTATTCATTTAATGCACCATCAAGATTCTAGCATGATTTTCTTTTTAGATCTAGGCAAGCATATTCTAAAATTTATATGGAGAAGTAAAGGAACTAAACTAGAAAGCTGTTGTGAAGATGAATAGAATGAGAGGAATCAGTGTACTGGGTTGTAAAGTATTGTTTAGTTACTCAGAATTGCACACTGTTGGCAGAGGGACAAATTCATAAATCAATGGAATAAAATAGAAAAATGATGAACAAACCCATAGGAAATATACCCACTGATTGTCAAAGTAGTAAAGCAGGCCAATGGAGAAATGATGGTCTTTTCAATCAAAGAGAGCAAGTGCAAATCAACAGGCATAAAATATGTTAACTTATGTCTCACCTCACACAAAATGTAACTCCAAATATATTATGGGTTTAAATGGAAAATGTAGAAAAACAAAGCTTTTAGAAAAAGATGGGAGAATATCATCAGGTCATGGTGAATGATTTGATGTATTCCATTGAAAATCCATATGGAACAAATTTGGATGCTCATCTCATACTACACACAAAATCAGTTCTAAATAGTCCATGGATCTAAGTGTAAAAGGTAAATTAGTAACATCCTAGAAGACATCATAGGGAATACTTTAATGAGCCTAGGATATGCAAACATGTTTTCAACAGGGTATGAAAAGAACTAACCATAAAGGAAAAATTAGACTTAATGAACATTAGGAAATTATATCCATCATAAAGCACCATTAGGAGAATGAAAATTCATAGAGAATTTTCAAATAAAAATATATGATGAAGAACTTATTTCCAGAATATATAAATAATTTCTTTGTATACAGGAAAAAAATTTGGACAACTGACTAATACAACTGAGTAAGAGCATATTCAAAGATCTAACCCCTTGCTCCTGTTTCTGCAATAATAAAAAGGATAATGGAAATAGGAGCATTAGTTCATTTGTACGGTTAATGTGAAAATTGAACTATTGATTACTTTTTGAGAGCTTCGATTAGTGCTTCATTGAGAAGAAATGTTTCCTATGTATGTTTAGTAAAACGGATATTGAAGGATTCAGTGTAAGGAGTAGATTGGAGTTTCCAACATTGGTCAAGTAGTCTGAAACACACACACACACACACACACACACACACATGCAGTCATGTGCCACATAACTTTTCATAAATGGCAAACCACATATAAAACAGAGGCCCCTTAAGACTATAAGGAGGCTGTAAAAATTCCTATCTCCTAGGTACATAATAGCTGCTGTAACTTCGTAGCCCAATACGTTACTCTGTGATTGTGGTAAAGTGCTCTGAACAAATCTATTGTACCTCCAGTGATACAAAAGTGCCCAGCCCCCAGCTACCAGCAGTATGTGAGACTTGATGATGATGATAAGCAAGTTTGTCATTGGTTCATGTATTTACTCCACTATATTTCTTTATTGTTATTTTAGCATGTTCTCCTCTGTTTTCGTCAGTTTTTCATCACTGTGACCAAAAGACCAGACAAGAACAATTCAGAGAAAGGAAAGTTTATTTTGGTTTACTGTTTCTGAGGTTCAGTCCATGGTCAGCCAACTCCATACCTCTGCATTCGAGATGAGGTAGAACATTATGGTGGAGGAAAGCAACCCAGGACATGGCAACCAGGAGGCAGAGAGCAAGCTCTGCTCACCAGGAGCACATGTAAACCCCAAAGGCACACTCCCAGAGACCTGCTTCCTCTAGCTACTCCCTACCTGCCTACAGTTACTGCCCACTTCACCTGTGTCCATGGATGAATGTCTGGATTTGATTACACCTCTCATAAGCTAATCATTTCACCTGTGAAAAATTTGCATTGTCTCCTATATGGGCTTTGGGGGGGCCACTTCATATCTAAACCCTAGCATCCTTCTACTATAAGAAATATTTCCTAAAAAAATTCTCCTATACGAAAAAGAAATATTTCCTGTACAACAATGTGACATGTTGCCAGGTTTCTTTATCACCTCATTTTCTTTCATGCTTGATTTGATTTCATGTTGTTTTGTTCATCCTGGCTCTAGGAGCAATAGTCTACACTACACTATACTTCATGCACCACGCAGCCTACATGTGTAGTAGCTATATGAGGTAGTTTCATTAAATATGTTCTATGCCGTTCACATGTCAAAATAACCAAAAAATGCATTTATCAGAATGCCTCCCAGTTATTCAGCAATGCATGACTGTATATAAGAGTCATAGGCACATAGGTTTGCTAACTGAAACCCTGAGACTGAACCATAGTCCTCCAGGGAAGTGTGTGTTTGGAAGAACCATAGACAGAGGAAAGAACCCTGGGCATCAAGACTCACCAGGAAGAGGAAACAGAAATGGAGGAGCAGTGCAGGGGAATCAGGAACACGTGTCCCCACTGTGCAGAGGGCACGGAAGTCAAAGACACAGAGCCCTTCAAGTAGAGAGAGGGAAATAAAATTCAGTTGTCTATTAAAAGGTCAACCGTGACCTTAGCAAGAGAAATATCACTCTGGTGATAGGAGGAGTGGGTGGAAGCCAACCTTGAGAGGCTTAGGCAGGAAAGGGAAGTGGGGAAATCAGGAAAGCAAGCATCACTTTATTTTATCAGAAGACAAAAAGAAAGAAGCAGGAGAGAATTGAGTTTTCTCAGGCTGGCAGTGACTTGAGCATACCCCCAGGCTGAGAAGGAGGCTGGTGAAGACTGAAGAGACCTCAGAGATGATAGGGCCTCATCTCAGAAGGGGAGGAAATAATAGGTTCAATTGTTTATGTTCTCTGATACCCTGTTCCCTGATTCCTGGGTGTCCTTGTCTGACTCCTGCTATCAGGAAGCTCACCCATCCACACACACTAAACTCAAGAGGAGGCTTTTTATTATTGGTTTTGATTGATTTCATTTGGTGCCTGGAAATATATAAATTTATCTTATTTTTCCTAAAAGAAGAATTGTTATATTTTATGTGGCTATTGTTTGACCTTAAAAAAAATAACAATGGGAGTTGAGAAAAATAAAAAAAGTGATGTGTTTCTGGATAAAAATAAAACAAATGTGTTACTGGAGCTCTGGGGACAAAGTTCATGGTCGCCATTGCCTCTCCAAAGGTACTCTCTCTGGGACCTCACTCTGACCTGGATTGAACAGGGAAAACAGGGAATGTTGATCCGTATACCCCATAGAATGGAATGTCATAGATTCTTCTTCTGTCCTGGGCTCTAGTCTAACCAAATGGGGAGACGCTCAGATCTTTGATAAATGCATCATCAAATCACTTCCTCCTCAGACATGCTGGATGAAGCATGGTTCAACCAGAACCAGACATGTGATGGAGGTTTAACTAATGCCCTCCTATTAATCCATTTTCAGTAGCTATAACAAAATGCCCAAGGCTAAGGAAAGAGGTTTCTTTAGCTCACAGCTGTGGAGGCTGAAAGTCCAAGTAGCATGGCACCAGGTTTGGTGATGCCCTCTGCCAACTCTGACAGCATGATATCATGGCGGAAGGCCCCATGCAGGGAGTATGTGAAGGAGGGAGGGATCACAAATGGAGAAAGGGAGCTGAAGACGGAGGAGGGCTGGTCTGTGTCTTTGATAACAACTCTCTTACAAAACCTAACCAGGATCACAAGGGAACTACCTCAATCTCTTCAGGGGTTCCCCATGAGTTCCCAGCTAGGCCCTCCACCTTACAACACCACTCTGGGGACCTGGCTGCCAACACAGGACCCTAGGGGACACACTCAAACCACATCCAAACCTATTAATATCCGATGGTTATTTCTGCTCCCTTTCAGCACAAACTGGCTGGATATTTTTTTAAAATTTGTTCCAATTAGTTGTACATGAAAGTAGAATGCATTTATATATTTTGATAGCTCATACTTTGTTTTATAATTATATTTTCCTGAGATTTGGTTTCCTTATCTCATAACTGCTGATTATAGGATGCTTCTATGACTTTTTATTTCATTTTAAAAAAATCCTTTTCAAACTTCTAAAGGAAACTCATTAAATGCACTATAAAAGAGCAAATTCAATAATGTACCAAAAATTTTGATTATTGGTATTGTAAACAGAACTGAGTATACCAGGTGAAGGCAGTGGTCACAAACACGGCTTTTTAAGCTTGTATTTCCTTGGGTCCCTAAGCCTATTAACAGTGTATAAATAATGCAGTGGTTGAATAGTAATTTTAGACAATGAACAGATTCATAAAAATTGATTTTCTAGGAGATTGAAGCATAGAATTGTAAGATTTTGAAATTATTTAACTTTTTTCCATTTTGTATGAGAAATTTTCTAAAATATATTTCCTTGCCTAAACACCTAGTCTCACTGGACTCCTGAGTCTACTTTTACCTTTTTTCTTTCCTTTCCTTTCCTTTCCCTTTCTTTCTTTCTTTCTTTCTTTCTTTCTTTCTTTCTTTCTTTCTTTCTTTCTTTCTTTCTTCCTTCCTTCCTTCCTTCCTTCCTTCCTTTCTTTCTTTCTTTCTTTCTTTCTTTCTTTCTTTCTTTCTTTCTTTCTTTCTATCTTTCTTTCTGTCTTTCTTCCTTTCTTCCTTTCTTCCTTTCTCTTTCAGTACTGGGGATTGGACCCAGGCCTAGGCAAGTATCCTAACACTGAGCTACTTCCCCAGCCCCATAACCTTTCCTTAACAGCTAAGTTTGTCTGGGTCTCTGCAGTGAAAATTCCAATGTTGGTGAGGAGTCTAGGGCTTGTGGCCCTGCCTGAGGTGGCCATACTTTCCATCCCATATGGTTATTCTGTGCAAGTTATCTCTTATATAAAGCTGTAAGAACACAGTAAGAACATTCACTCTTAGGTTAAATGTGCTAATCACTGGTCATGGGTTTCCAGCCTACAACAGATAAGCAGAATCTGGATAGTTCTCTGCTGGAGACAGGCTCTGGCTACCCCAGTGCCCACTTCTGGCAGCAATTATATCCAAAGCTCTGCTCAAAATCCACATAGGCTACGTGTGAGGCTCAGGGGTAAACACAGCAATAACGGTGACAGTGAGTCAGAATTGTGTTGCCTTCTATAGCAATGTAAACTTGTCTCATTCCTCATGCCCTGTGGTCCTCAGAAGAGCCCAGCATTTGTTGACCATCTGCTGTATGTCAGACACAGGGCTAACCCTGCAATCCTTACCAGTCTTATATGCATGCAACCAAGTTTTGATTGACTACCTGTGCCCATGGCTGTGAGAAGCCCAATGATACCTTAGGGAACAAAGAATTGAGAATCTCTCCTCTTTGTGTACCTCCTATGCTAGGGGAGAGATGGACAACTAACCAAATAAATGCATACATGAAGCATCTAATGGAAGAAGTACTTTGGAGAGAAAGAAAACAGGAAGAGGGTAGAGTTCTGGGGCAGGGAGTGTGAGTTAGTTTAATCAAGATTGTTGGGAGAGAGTTGAGAAAAGAAGACAACATCTGAACAAAAACCTAAAGGTGATCAGAGTATCATCAGAGCAGACTATCTGGGGTGGGGAGGCATTCTGGTCAGAGAAAAGAGCAGGTACAAAGAACAGAATAAGGGAAACTAGTTAGGAGGCTGTTACCCTAACCTAGGTGAGGTGGTAACTTGGAGTAGGAGGGTTGTGTTGAAGATGAGAAGCGTTCAAATTGAAATGTGTTTTCAAAAAGAGTTAAGGATATTTTTGCCAGAAGCTGTGGCACACACCTGTAATCCCAGCAGCTCAGGAGGCTGAGGAAGGAGGATTGTGAGTTCAAGACCAGCTTCAGTAACTTAGCAAGGCCATAAGCAACTTGGTGAGACCCTGTCTCTAATAAAACATAAAAACAGCTGGGGTGTGTTTCAGTGGGTTAGTGCCTCTGGGTTCAACTCCTGACCACCCCCTCAAAAAAAGAAAAGGACTTGCTGATGGAACAGAAGAAGGGTTTGAGGAAAAGAGAACAATCAAGGACCCCTCTAAGATTTGTGGCCTGATTCATTAAAAGATGGCATTGCTGTTCATGGAATGGCAAAATTAATGGGGTCAGCACACTTGGAGGGAAAAGCATATTTGTTTGGACATGTCAACTTGGAGGTTTTCCTAAGTTCAAATAGATACACCAAAGAGGCAGCCACTGTACACACCAGGAATACAGCAAAGAGATCTGAGCTTCGGGTGTGTTTTCTTCTATTAACACAAAAATTGCATTTCAAGCAATGAATATGGATGAGACCAGTTGAACAGTGACTGAGAGCCCCAGGGACTAAGCCGCCCTATGCAGTCCGATGGCCACCATTCACCTGTGGTTACTGAGCCCTGGCAGCATGGCCACTACAACTGGAAAGACGCAGGAGGTTAGGGAAGAGAATATGTGTATGAGCACGTGGTTGGAGAGGCTGAGGGAGGAGACACGTCTGAGATTTCTGGGCTTCTTGATGAGCACACCAGTAAGGATAAGGGAGTAATGAAATTGATCCTGGTTTTCCTAAGCCTGTGTGAAGTGCAAGGCTGGGAGTATTGTGGAGTTAACTGGAAGCAGGCAGAACTCCTGGCCCTCCACTTTACTCCTGTCCATTGAGGAATAAAGGTCAAGGGAAAGATGGGGTCTTCTCTGGGGCACTCACAGCTCTTTGGGTCCTTTTTTCAACCCCTTAAGAAAGTTATTTTGAGCGGGCTCGCTGACTCACACCTGTAATCCCTGCAAGTCTGGAGGCTGAGGCAGGAGGATCACAAGTTCAAGGCCAGCCTCAGCAACCTAGCGAGAACCCAAGCAACTTAGCAAGACCCTGTCTCATAACAATAATCATTAAAAAAAAAAGGGGGGACTGGAGATGTGGCTCAGTCGTTAAGAGCCCCTGTGTTTACGTTTTATTATCTTCATTCTATAGATGATAATACTGAAGCTCCGCGATTTAGAGGATTTACTCAAATCCACAAGATTATAAAAACCAGAGGGAGCTACAGTCAGACCCAGGTCTTGGGCTCTCGTTCTGATGCTCCACACGTGTAATACAATATGTGTGTGTGTGGGGTGGGGGATGTTGAATCCCTCCTGTGGTCCAAATCCTTTATGCAGTCATCTATAACTTACAATCAGCCTTCATTCTAGATGTTACTATGCCCGTCTTATGGCCAAGGAAACTGAGCCCGAGCGGGGTTCATTCTTTCAACCATACCCGGGTTGCCATTAGCGAGGTCGGTCTGACACCCCCACCCCCAGCCTGCTCCTTACACTGCCCAGCTGCTTTCCCCTTTCCTATTCCCATGGCCCCACCTTCAGCTGCCTGGCTGCCCCTGACCTCATTTGGCTTCCCAACCAGCCTGATGAGTCACCTCAATAAATGACTGAGAAATTGTTTGTGAAAATGGTCCCGATGGTCCTAATTACTCCTTTCCCTGACCGGCCGGGCACCTTGGCCACGGAGCTCTGCAATTCTTCCTACCCGGAGATGAACCCTGTTTCTCCATCCCTTGAGTGGTGACTGGCTTTGTGATTTACTTTGACTGCTACAATGTGGCAAAAGTGAAATTATGCCAGTTCTCAGCCTGAGCCTCCAGAGACCTTGCCAGTCCGCTCTTTCTAGGATTCCTACCCTGCTGCCTTGTGAGCCAGTTGGGCTGGTCTTTGGAAGAATTGCAGACCATGAGAACAAAGAGTCAGCTAGTCTGGCCGAGGCCACTTGAGATGAAGCCGCCCTTCGCAAACTCGGGACTGGCTGTGAGGTAGGAATAAACCCAGCCAAGATCAGCAGGCCTGGCCCAAATCAGGAGAACCACATTGTCAAACCACCGACCCAGAGGCCAGATAAATGGCGGCTGCTTTTTAAGCCACTTAGTTTTGGGGCAGTTTGTTAGCAACAATGGTGAGTGAATAGAGTTCCCTTTGTTTGTTCTTCCCTTGCCATCACCAGCTCTCTTCCCACCTCATTTTCCCAAGAATTGAACATTACTAAGAAAAAAAATTAAATCAGCAAATGACTTAAGGTTACTTTGATGCTTAGCATTTCACTTTCTTGAAACATTTCTCAGAACACCAATTACAAACCTGTATGCTGGAAGGAAATGGAGGAAGTTTTTTATTTATTTTATTTTATTTTTTCAGATCAGGAGTAGATGAGGAGGGATTGGAGCAAGGGAGAGGGAGAGAAGTGAACTTTATGGAAAGAACTTTGCAATTATTTTAAATTAATTATTATTTATTTTAACCAATGAATAAAAAAGCAGATATTGTGAGTACTTTTTTTTTTTTTTTTTTGAGAAATAACATTTGCTTTTCCCTTGAGATGGTCACTTAGGAGAAGAAGATAGGTAAAGGTTTAAGAAAATGAGGTAGAGAGAAGAGGAATGCAGAGGTCATGTGCAAGTGTTAGAACACACACAGGCAGGGTTTGCAACCCCCGAGCAAAAGCACCCACACTTCCCATCGCGGCACCCCAGACAGGATTGGTGAATGGATTGCAGCACCCTTTCCCGCTGCTTCTAGGTGCCATTTTAATCCAGCACTTCCCCCGTCAATCTTCCTCAGTTCAATCAGGTCTTGAAGTGACACCAGTTGCCAAAACTGCTGAGGGGTCTGTTGCAAGCTTTCCCCACAGTCCACGCACACCTGAAAATAAAAAAGAAAGAATCAAGTGCAAAATGGGTCATCAAGGACACAAAGCTGGGCTTCCTTAGGAAGGTGTGGCAGCCACAGGGTAGAAGACTCTGAAAGCAAAGCTTGATGAAGATTCTTTCCCTTAGTATCTCTCACACTGCCGTCCTCTACGGAAACGGAACAGAGGGATCATCTTCCCTTGGAAAGTCGCCAAGAATCTCTTTTGCATTGTTTTCTTAAAAGTTTGTTCCCTGTTTTAAATAACTCTACGTTAAGACTTGTGGTCTTTCCATGAGCATATGGAGATTTGTACATATAAAAATCAGTAGTTAAAGGAGGCAGAGGATGCTTCTGGACGAACCTTGGAGGACTTCCTGGAGGAAGTGGGTAGGGGAATAGATATGCAAAAGTAAGGAGATGTCAAGGGTAGTGAACCCATCATTACAGGTTGCTGAGGGAAGGCACAGAAACACAAAAGTCAAACTAGAAAGGTAGAGTGAAGTCCCATGATAAAAAATACCCAGACTCTGATCTGACTTGCAACAGAATGCTGTGACTTCTTTAAAGCTGAAGAATGACCAAAAAGCCTGCTTTCTTGTCTCAAAATGAGTATCCACTCATTTAAAGGTTTACCATAAACACTAAGTACTTCACTTACATTGCTTATTAGATGCCCAAACCACCCTACCAGGTAGGTAGTTAACAATCCTGTCTTGCAGATGAGGAAACTAAGTCACGAAGAGTTTGACTTACACAGTGTAACCTAGGTGGCAATCGATTGAATTAGGATTTATAGCTAGGTTATCTAGTTATATGAATTCATTGTGGACAAGATCCATATGGGACTTTTTTGTTTGTTTGTTTAATAACCTATCCCCTCCAAAAAGGAACAGTATCTATCACGGACCTGGTATATATCAGGCACTCGTAATCTCTGCCGATATCAGACCTCTCTGTCCTGCTCTCACATGACCATCCATCTTCTGCAATATCCCGAGTGACCGTGAAGTGCTGTGTATGATGGTGTTTGGTCTACTAACCATCCTAGCAAAATGTGACAGAGCATTCAGTATATATCAGGCACAGTGCTAATCTCTTCATGTGCCTGGACACCTTCAGCCATTGTGACTCTGCCACCCCTGAGGCTCAGAAAAGCTGCACAGCTCACCCAAAGTCACACAGCAGTTTGGGGGCTGGATCCTCCTCCAAGGTCTGACTGGCTTCCGCATCGCTTTCCCTGGTCCCCTCCCCATCCACCCCAAACACACACTACTCCCCTCCTAACCTTCCCGCCCCACTTCGCAGAGAGGCGCTCTGCCATTGCAGCCCTCCAGTGACAGCTCGCTTCCTGACGGCTCCCCCACAGAGGAGGACGGATTTGCTAGGCTCTGGCTGGGCTGTTGTGTGCAGTGACCAAGGGCACACATTTTGTTAGACATTCGGCCTGAATAAGGCGCTCCGGCCTTTAGTCTGTGGCTGTGGCACAGAGAAAAGCCAACTGACCCAGAAGGGGATTGAACTTGTGACCTAGGCTGCAGAGCGCCGGGCTCTAACCTCCCTGGGCTGCAGATGCAGCACCGCCAGGGCTGTGCATGGGAGACTCGCCTTGCATTTTAAATCCTGGGCCGCTTCTCCCAACGCCCCCTCCCTGTGGTTGAAGATTAAGAAACCAAGGTTCACGCAAGAGCGGAGGGAGAAGAAAATAAATCTCGATTGAAATTCATGCCTCTGGACTCGCGGCTCGGCCCGCTGAACCCCTCTCGCTTCATCTCTGCCACCTCCATTCTGTGATTTATTTCAGGCGATGGCCCTCTGTCTATGTATAAAAGTCCCCCTGAATGCCTTCCCCTGAGGGCAGTCAATGCGTCCCTCTGAAGTTTAGCGCCAATGCCGATGTGTGCAAAGGGATGAAGAACGTACATTTTCAAGTCTCCCCAAAGCTTCCAGCCAAAAGAAAAAAAAAGAAGAAGAAGAAGAAGAAAAAAGTTGTCCATTCCCCTTTTTCAGCCCTCGCACTTCAAATGCTAATGAAAAGCGTGTTGTCTTGGGTCTTGAATAGGTCTAAAATGCTCTGGTTTGGAAGTATTTGCATACCCTCCTGAATAGAGAGGCAGCCAGCAGAGAGGATTAGAGCTACACATCAACTCCTCCAAAAGGAACTGACAGCGCTGAAGAAAATTGAGTGTCTCAAGGCCTGACTGTACAGGGAGGGGGCAGAGGATGGCTCCGCTCGCCTCCTTTCCTTCCTTCCCCCTGGAAAGGGTTTGGGAATCTTTACTTTCTTTCCTTTTTTCTCTTCTTTTTCTTTTCTTTTCTTTCTTTCTTTCTTTTCTTTCTTTTTTTTTTTTTTCTAGTGCACAGAATAGGAATATACTCCAAGTGAGGGAATTTGCCAAAAACAAAAAAAGTAATGTTTGGGGCGGGGGTGGATCTTAACCTATAGTTCAAAACAACTGTGTTTATGTTTAACTTTGCAAACTACCACATGCATAGTTTTTCAAGAGCTGGATTGCTTTGTATGTGTGTGTGTGTGTGTGTGTTTTTAATTTACTACTCCAGTATCACTATTCTTTTAGATTTCAATGTAACTTTTTAAAATCTTATATTTAAGGGTGACTTAGTCTTCCTTTGCTGGTTAGTAAGTTTCTTCCTTAGCTCTCATAAGTATCATTAGGTTGAAGGCTTTTTTATTCCATTATAACCTCAGGAGGTACTCCTCTGTGGGTGTTCAGGCCCCAAAATATGGATAGCTTCGTAGTTTTCCCTGTTTTACCAATTTTTGGATTATCAATTTAGAAGTCTATCAGAAGGGTGTGGATTTTTCAGTTTCCTTTCAAATGTGCAAATCAATGTTCATTTTCAATAGTCCAAATGAATATCACGAGCATGAATATTAATGAGCATTAATGAATATCTAAGTTTCTAAGGTTTAAACTTCTAAAAATAATTTAACATTTCAAAAATGGTATTTTTCCCTGTTCATTTCTTGGGTCACATTTTTTCTTGAATGAATTGCTTAATCATGCCTGTTCACACCTATTCTTTGTCCATTTATGTACTGGAGTGTAGACTTCTACTATAAACTGGAATGAACCTTTATAAATTATAGAATGAACATTTCAGATGCAAATATATTGTCCCTGTCTATTGCTACGGTTATTATAGTGTTATTCTTTATGTTTGTGTAAGCACATTTGAATCTGGATATTTTTCAACTGATCTGTTTTGTTGTGATTCCAATAAATATTTTACATGGAATACTGAGCTGCAGTCCAAATGCAGGACAGTGGATCCTGAAACTGAAGGTGGAGGGATTAGGGAAGGGCATGAGACACCTTAAGGAAAGAATCAAATGCAGCAATTCCTTATGCCTGAGATACTGGATTCCATGATTTCCCTGCCCATGTTTGTCCTGCTGTGGAACTTTGCAGTCATGAGCCCTTTGGATGCTTCAGGAGAGTGAATTCCTGCTCTTAGGAACTGTCCCACAGAGACCAGTGGCAAAGGCTCATTTCTCCATCCATGCTTTTACTAACATGACTTAGTTTGTACAAAAGAAGTCAACCACATTACACAAAAAAGAAACATTTGCTGTTTGTAGTGAACTGCATTAAAGACCCTTTGGTTCTTTATTTCCTAAAATAAAGTCTGTTATCAGGTTGTGTAAAAAGACCATTAGATTTTTCACAAACTTTTGACTTTGAGCATTATAGGTGAATTAGGAAAACCTCCAAATCTAAAAAATAAATGATTTAGACATCTCACCCTTTTGAGTTTTAGGATTGAATTTTCTATTAGGAAGTTTGGATGGTATAAGAAATTCATGTTCCTCCTTATTAAAATGACACAGATGGGGTTTATTTTTAAGTAATGTAGGATTGAGACACTTGCTGAGTTTTGAAATCACTGTCCTAAGAGATCTTTACAAGCAAGATAAACAGACACACACACAAACACACACACACACACACACACATAGATGTACCTGTCAATGTTTAGGTACAGTTTTTCATTTAAAACATCAAACCCATTTTAAAACTTCCCAAAACCACTGTTTTGTGACTTTGCATATGTCATAAACATTACATCCTATGAAAGTTTTTTTTTAACTTTTTCAAGAGGGTTTTCTTTTTCTTGTTATAATTCAACATCAGTCCAGGAAAGTGAACAAAAGTTAAAAAATTACATTGAGAAACTCTCCATGTTGATATCCTAGATTCCATGACATTTCTGTCCCCTTTGTCCTGCTCAGTTTTTATAAAGTTATATTTATTTATCATCTATCTTCTATTTATCTACCTATCCATCGATTTATCTGTAGATTGTTCTATCGGGTGTGTGCAGATTAGCACACATTCACTGTGTACCTAGAACGTATGGTTTCCTCCTAGGAACTTCAAGAACATCTAACAAATTAATATCTCTTGCTCTCAAGGAAATCCAAAGATAAATTGCAATAAATGGTAGTATAGGCTACTTATTAAATTGGTGGTAAAAGTAGTGATGCTCAATATGTAACCTATGGACTGGTGCATCTCTAAACTCTTTTGGTCTGAGATAATATAAATTCAGAAATGGAGAATAGACATTTAGATACTTTCCTAGATATTTGCCGGATTCATTTTATGCTTGTTGAATGTAATAATTAAATATCTGGTCTCATATTTTGTAAGGCATTTTAAAATTTTTTCTTTATTTTAGTATAGGTTATTGTTACTGTATCTTGCAGAAGCTTAAGAATGTGACTGCCTGGTTCTTCACCTGAACACCCCTGAGGCAGAGCACATGCATACATAGATGCACCTCTCTATAGAAGAGAGAAACATACTCTGCAGAGGAAGAGATGTGGATTCCCCTTGCCCTTGGCTCTTCCTGCTAAGACCCTGACTCATCGACCTGCCTCAGAAGGTATCTTTGGAAGTTTTTATCTCTAGAGTTATTGGTCATCACCATTCAATCTTGAGGGCTTAGTACCAAAGAATAAAAGTCACATTTCCTGCTAAAATGCAAATGTCTTACAAAAGCCTTCAGGAAAGGGAAGTTCAAAAAAATGCATGAAATTTTAAAAAGATACTGTCAGAGTCTGTTGTATGATTTTTCAAACATACTTGGATAGAGTAATCACTCAAAGGGCAAATTTCTGTTTTCATATTTGCATGGCAAACTCCTCACAAAGCAAAAGAAAATGGACTCTAAGTCATGAGATATGGTATCAATGTGTATTAACATTTTATTTTCCTCTATCGCATATGTATAATTTTAGAACATAAACTATGTTATTAAAATCTAAATGATTATGTAATTTTATAGAATAGTGATATTGATCTAAGCATACATTTATGGAATTTTGGTGTTCAAAAGATAGTGTTTCACCAGGCATTTTATGAAATGTATTACATGAAAATATTGCAAAAGGTCATAGAGAAGAAAGAAGACTCTGGTTACAAATAAGGTTGGATAGATTTAAGTTCAATAAATTTATTACTGCTGGAGTTCAGTCTTTCTCAATATTTTATGAATAAGGGACCACTGGGTTTTCATTTTACACTGAGCCCCATAAAAGGTGTGCTGGGAAGGTTGAATGTGAAGGTAAATTGTGTACAAAAATCTGAAGGAAGTAAGAGGGAGATGGTGAGTTTTTTTTTTTTTTTTTTTTTTTTGTTTTTGTGAGAAGAGCATTTCGGGCAGAAGAAGAAGCAAGTGCTGGATCCCTGGAGAGGAGGACTGCCAACTTGTTTTAGGAATAATACAGAAGATAAAGAAACTGGATCAAGGAGGAGAGGAAACGTAGCTGAGGTCACTGTGGTAGGACATGGGAGAAGAGGGGACTGGGTGAATCTAGCTGTTCTCTGAGTGAAATGGAAACTTCCACGAGGAAGGACAGGAGCAGAGGAGAGACACGATTGGATTTGCCTTTTAACAGGCTCAACGTTGCCACAGATTGAGAACAGACTCCAGCAGGGCATGAGCAGGCGGGATGGGACACAGCCAGGGATCACTTAGCTGTGGTCCAAGCAGGAGACAAAGAAGGCTGGACCAGAAAGTAGCAGTGACCGTGGTGAGAAGCCATCTAACTCAGGTAACAGTCTGAAAGGAGCGTAAGCCTCTGAGCTGAAAGACTGTGGATGTGGAAAGAGCCAGAATGACCGTGAGATTTTGGGTTTGCAACAACCCAGAGAATGGAGTTGCCATTGGAGGTGGCAGAGGAAACTGTGCAAGGAGCGGGTTTAGGGGAATGGTCAGGGGCTCCACGGAGGACACAATAACAGTGAAAATACAGAGTAATACAGGCCATGGGCATCTAGGGCTCAGGGGAGATGTGGTAGCCGAAAAGCCTGTATTTAAAAATAGTCAGTGTACAGATGATATTGAAAGCCATGGAATTGGATGCGATCCCCAAGGGAAGGCAGGAGACAAGTCTGAACCCTGGGACTCACCTTGGGACATCACAGAGAAATGAGAACTTATTTGCAAAGGAGGCTACGAACATGCAGGAATACCATGACCTAGACCCTCTTCAATAATTCTTCTCCTCTTTCAACACCAAGAACATAATCATACCTGATTTGTAAAGATTTCATGATGCTTATTGAACAATCTTGGTCCAATAAGCATCCAGTATATCATAGACATTTACTACTAGTGCTTATGAATCATTTTTTAAATTTCATTAGTGAGAAAACTGAGATTTAGTAACTTTCAGAAGATCTCTCAGCTAATAACTGACAGAACCAGAGTCACACACAATTTCTTCTGTCTCCAAGTATCCATAGCTTTCCAACCATTTAATGTTTGCTTCCAAATATTTTTGTCTAAATCAATCAGTAAATAAAATTTAAATATCATCAAGTATTTATTAAGCATTTTAATATCCAAGAAACATCAGGATGGAGGTAATAACTCCTACCATCTATTGAGCTCTTAATATGTGGCAAACATCATCTTATCTCATTTAATACCACACCCTACAAAAAAGGAAATATTATGATCTCTTTTTACAAATAAAGAACAGGAATCTCAGAGCTATTAAATAAGTCTATGTAGAGATATGTGATTGGACTACAAAGAGAATAACTCTCAGAGTCACAGGCGTGGGCTGTTTCAGGTGTGTGGTTTCAATTTTGGATCTCTGTCTTGGCATTTAGTATTTAACAGCTCACCTGGAAACATGAGCTATTGACCAAAGATTCTAAAGGAAGTTTAAGTTCTATCAAGTATTCTCCCTGGGATTATTCTTCTCCTTCCTTCCTCCTGTCCTCTGTCCCTTCTTTCCTATTTCCTATGTTTTATTGCAGGGATCTGAATTCACATCCGAGGAAACTCTGTGCATTGTGCAAAGTCAGAGAGAACAACAAGGTGACTCACCTCAGGGTTTTTGCATATGAGCAGTCCACCAGAAGTAGCAGAAGTAGTTTTTGAGGTGCTCTTTTGTGTCGTTAATCTGCAATGTGAGTTGTGCAACACACCCTCATCCCAGGAGATCTCTATTTTAACCTCTGCCACACCATATCATAACTTACCTATCATACAACTGTCTGTTCTATATATATGCTCCTTACAGGATAGGATTGGGTTTTCCAAGTCTGGAAGTATACAGAATATCTACTGTTGGAAAAAATGTTGGCGACTCCAGTCAACAGTTAGTACTGTTTGAGAAGGAGGCTGTGAACATGCAGGAATACCACAACTTAGACCTTCTTTAATAATTCTTCTCCTCTTTCAACACCAAGAACATAATAATACCTGATTTGTAAAGGTTTCATGATGCTTTTTGAACAATCTTGGTCCAATAAGCATCCAGTAAATCATGGTTTACTGGTTAAGAGAGTGGGTCTGGGCAGGCTCTTTCCACGGGGCGATCCAAGATGGCAGACTAGAGGGGGACTGCATCCCCAGTCGCTCCAGAACCCAGGAGTTAAGAAGGGGAGGCATTGAGAGACTCGGACCAAAATAGAGCCACGGGTGAGTCTGCCCACTGGGTAAAGCTCGGCCCGGGTGGCAGGCCCAGATAGAGGTGGCTTATCGGAGCAGGGCAGGGCAGCTAGAGTTTTCCACAGGCAGCCCTGTGCACTCCGGCGCTGGGCCCCTCCCACACAGCCAGCTTCTCCAGGTTCTTGGAGCAGGCACCCTAGTGAGAGCCTTTCTGATCAGAACAAGCTCCAAGTCCCAGAGCCAGCGCGGCATACTCCGGCCTGCAAGCGGCTTCAGGGACCAGGACAGGGCAGCCAGAGACCTCCCCAAGCAGCCTGGACCCCTGCAGTGGGAGGCGTGTTTCAAGACTAGCTTCTTGGAACAGACCGCCCAGTGAGAGCCTTTCTACACAGAGCCAGCCACAAGTCCCCGAGCCAACAGAGAGCTTCGATTCGCAAGCAGCCTCTGGGATCAGGGCAGGGCAGCCAGAGACTTCTTCAGGCGGCTCTGCCCACTCCGGCCGCAGGCTCTTTCCACGGGGCGATCCAAGATGGCGGCCTAGAGGGTGACTGCATCTCCAGTCGCTCCAGAACCCAGGACTCAAGAAGGGGAGGCATTGAGAGACTTGGACAAAAATAGAGTCATGGGGTGAGTCTCCCCTACTTGGCGAAACTTGGCCTGGGCGGCAGGCACAGATAGGGATGGCTTATCAGAGCAGGGCAGTGCAGCTACAGTCTTTCCCAGGTAGCCTTCCACACTCCAGCAGTGGGGTACCCCCACACGGCCAGCTGCATGGTACAGGCCCCCAGTGAGAGCCTTTCCGCACAGAGCCAGCTCCAAGCCCTGAAACCAGTACGGGGCTAGGGGCAGCTTTCTTCGGAAGCACTGCATTATCAAGTTCCTCCAAGACTTCAGGCTACTGAAGGCTGTGATACACTGGAAATCTACCAGGACACTATAAGCCAATAGAGGAAATCTGCAATATCTCAGATTCCCACTGACATCTGACCAATATGAGAAAACAAGAGAAGAAAATGTCCCAAACAAACCTAGATACTACATCAATAAAACCCATGACAGCACAGCAGAAGAAATGTCAGAAAGGGAGTTCAGAATGTACATATTTAAAACAATCAGAGAAGCAAATGAGGAGATGAAAGAGCAAATGCAGGCATTGAAGGAGGAGATGAAAGAGCAAATGCAGGCATTAAATGATCACACCAATCAACAGTTAAAAGACCAAATACAGGAAGCAAGAGATCATTTCAATAAAGAGTTAGAGATACTGAAAAAAAACCAAACTGAAATACTTGAAATGAAGGAAACAGTAAACCAAGTTAAAAACTCCATAGAAAGAATAACCAATAGGATAGAACACCTGGAAGACAGAACCTCAGACATTGAAGACAAATTATTTAATCTTGAAAACAAAGTTGGCCAAACAGAGAAGATGGTAAGAAATCATGAACAGAATCTACAAGAATTATGGGATATCATGAAAAGGCCAAATTTAAGAATTATTGGGATTGAGGAAGGCTTAGAGAAACAAACCAAAGGAATGAACAATCTATTCAATGAAATAATATCAGAAAATTTCCCAAATCTGAAGAATGAAATGGAAAACCATGTACAAGAGGCTTATAGAACTCCAAATATACAAAATTACAACAAACCCACACCAAGGCACATTATTATGAAAATACCTAACATATAAAACAAAGACAGAATTTTAAAGGCCGCGAGAGAAAAGAATCAAATTACATTCAGAGGGAAACCAATAAGAATATCAGCAGATTTTTCAATCCAGACCCTAAAAACTAGAAGGGCCTGGAACAACATTTACCACGCCCTGAAAGAAAACGGATGCCAACCAAGAATCTTATACCCAGCAAAACTTACCTTCAAATTTGATGATGAAATAAGATCCTTCCATGATAAACAAAAGCTAAAGGAATTTACAAAAAGAAAGCCAGCATTACAGAACATTCTCAGCAAAATATTCCATGAGGAAGAGATGAAAAACAACGATGCAAATCAGCAACAGTAGGCGCTAGCCTAAAGGAATAGCCAAATAAAGGAGAAACCAAATCATGTCAAAAAACAAATATGAGTCAAATGACTGGGAATACAAATCATATCACAATAATAACCCTGAATGTTAATGGCCTGAACTCAGCAATCAAAAGACATAGACTGGCAGATTGGATTAAAAAGAAAAATCCAACAATATGCTGCCTGCAAGAGACTCATCTCATAGAAAGAGATACCCATAGACTAAAGGTGAAAGGATGGGGAAAAACATACCATGCACACGGACACAGAAAAAAGCAGGAGTATCCATCCTCATTTCAGATAATGTGGACTTCAAGCCAAAACTAGTCAGAAGGGATAAAGAAGGACATTACATGCTGCTTAAGGGAAGCATAAATCAGCAAGACATAACAATCATAAATATCTATGCTCCGAACATTGGCTCATCCACGTTTAAACAAATCCTTCTCAATTCCAGAAATCAAATAGACCACAACACAATAATACTAGGCGATTTTAACACACCTCTCTCACCACTGGATAGATCGTCCAAACAAAAATTGAATAAAGAAACCATAGATCTCAATAACACAATCAACAATTTAGACTTAACCTACATATATAGAATATACCATCCAACAAAGAATGAATACACTTTCTTCTCAGCAGCACATGGATCCTTCTCTAAAATAGACCATATTTTATGCCACAAAGCTAATGTTAGCAAATACAAGAAGATAGAGATACTACCTTGTACTCTATCAGATCATAATGGATTGAAATTAGAAATAAATGACAGAATAAAAAACAGAAACTTCTCCAATACCTGGAGATTAAATAATACACTATTATATGATGAATGGATAACAGAAGACATCAGGAGGGAAATAAAAAAATTCTTAGAAGTAAACGAGAACAAAGACACATCATATCAAAATCTCTGGGACACTATGAAAGCAGTACTTAGAGGAAGATTTATTTCATGGGGCGCATTCAAAAAAAGAAGTAGAAATCAACAAATAAACGACTTAACACTACAGCTCAAAGCCCTAGAAAAAGAAGAGCAGACCAATACCAAAAGCAGTAGAAGACAGGAAATAGTTAAAATCAGAGCCGAAATCAACGAAATTGAAACAAAAGAAACAATTGGAAAAATTAACAAAATAAACAGTTGGTTCTTTGAAAAAATAAACAAAATTGATAAACCCTTAGCCACACTAACAAAGAGAAAGAGGGAGAAAACTCAAATTACTAAAATTCGGAATGAACAAGGAAACATCACAACAGACACGACTGAAATACAAAACATAATTAGAAGCTATTTTGAAAATCTACACTCCAACAAAACAGAAAACCTCGAAGACATCAACAAATTTCTAGAGACATATGAATGACCTAAACTGAATGAGGAGGACATACACAACTTAAATAAACCAATTTCAAGCAATGAAATAGAAGAGGTCATCAAAAGCCTACCAACAAAGAAAAGTCCGGGACCAGATGGGTTCTCAGCCGAGTTCTACAAAACCTTTAAAGAAGAGCTCATTCCAATACTCCTCAAAGTATTCCATGAAATAGAAGAGGAGGGAACCCTCCCAAACTTGTTCTATGAAGCCAATATCACCCTGATACCTAAGCCAATATCACCCTGATACTAGAGATCTTTCACCTCTTTTGTGAGATTGATTCCCAAGTATTTTATTTTTTTCGATGCTATTGTGAATGGGGTAGTTTTCCTAATTTCTCTTTCTGAAGATTCATCACTTATGTATAAAAATGCATTGGATTTATGAGCATCTCTACAATGAGAACTACAGAACACTAAAGAAAGAAATTAAAGAAAACCTTAGAAGATGGAAAGATTTCCCATGTTCCTAGATAGGCAGAATTAATATTGTCAAAATGGCCATACTACCTAAAGTGCTATACAGATTCAATGCAATTCCAATTAAAATCCCAAAGATGTACCTTGCAGAAATAGAGCAAGCAATTATGAAATTCATCTGGAAGAATAAAAAACCTAGAATAGCTAAAGCAATCCTAAGTAGCAAGAACGAAGCAGGGGGTATTGCAATACCAGATCTTCAACTCTACTACAAAGCAATAGTAACAAAAACGGCATGGTATTGGTACCAAAATAGACAGGTAGATCAATGGTACAGAATAGAGGACATGGACACAAACCCAAATAAATACAATTTTCTCATACTAGACAAAGGTGCCAAAAATATGCAATGGAGAAAAGATAGCCTCTTCAACAAATGGTGCTGGGAAAACTGGAAATCCATATGCAACAGAATGAAACTAA
Source organism: Sciurus carolinensis (assembly GCF_902686445.1). NCBI lineage: Eukaryota > Metazoa > Chordata > Mammalia > Rodentia > Sciuridae > Sciurus > Sciurus carolinensis. Next base: position 158,709,679 of record NC_062216.1, on the reverse strand, counting down.
ACCCCTATTTCTCACCCTGCACAAAACTCAACTCACAATGGATCAAGGACCTTGAAATCAAACCAGAGACCCTGCATCTTACAGAAGAAAAAGTAGGTCCAAATCTTCAACTTGTTGGCTTAGGATCAGACTTCCTTAACAGGACTCCCATAGCACAAGAAATAAAAGCAAGAATCAACAACTGGGATAGATTCAAACTGAAAAGCTTTCTCTCAGCAAAGGAAACTATCAGCAATGTGAAGAGAGAGCCTACAGAGTGGGAGAATATCTTTGCCAACCATACTTCAGATAGAGCACTAATTTCCTGAATCTATAAAGAACTCAAAAAACTCTACACCAAGAATACAAATAATCCAATCAACAAATGGGCTAAGGAAATGAACAGACACTTCACAGAAGATGTACAAGCAATCAACAGATATATGAAAAAATGTTCAACATCCCTAGTAATAAGGGAAATGCAAATCAAAACTACCCTAAGATTTCATCTCACCCCAATTAGAATGGCGATTATCAAGAACACAAGCAACAATAGGTGTTGGCGAGGATGTGGTGAAAAAGGAACACTCATACATTGCTGGTGGGGTTGCAAATTAGTGCAGCCACTCTGGAAAGCAGTATGGAGATTCCTCAGAAAGCTTGGAATGGAACCACCATTTGACCCAGCTATCCCACTCCTTGGCCTATACCCAAAGGACTTAAAATCAGCATACTACAGAGATACAGCCACATCAATGTTCATTGCTGCTCAATTCACCATAGCCAGATTGTGGAACCAACCTAGATGCCCTTCAGTTGATGAATGGATAAAGAAACTGTGGCATATATATACAATGGAATATTACTCCACAATGAAGAATGATAAAATTATGGCATTTGCAGGCAAATGGATGAAATTGGAGAATATCATGCTAAGTGAGATAAGCCAATCTCAAAAAACTAAAGGACGAATGATCTCGCTGATAAGCGGATGAGGACATATAATGGGGGGTGGGAGGGGTTAGCATTAGGTTTAGGGTTAGGTTTAGGGTTAGGGATAAGGAGTGTGGTAAGAATGAAGGAAAGAAGGACTGTATAGAGGGAAAAGAGGGGTGGGAGGGGTGGGGGGGAAGGGAAAAAATAATGAATCAAACATCATTGCCCTATGTAAACGTATGATTACACAAATGGTATGCCTTGATTCCATGTACAAATAGAGAAACAACATGTATCCCATTTGTATGCAATAATAATAAAAAAATAAAAATAAAAAAAAAAATCTGAGAGTGGGTCTGAGGACAGAATGCCTAGGCCTGAAATTTGCTTCTATCGCTAACTAGATTTATGACCATGGTCAAGTTGTTCACCTCTCTGACTCTCACTTTCTACATCTGTACGCTAGATATAAGAGAACCTCTTTCTTGGGGTTTAAGGAGGGTTAGATACGCAGCCCTTTGTATAAAGTATGTAATGTCCTGAAGCATTGTCCGCCCAGACTTCTATGAGCAGGGTCTCCGATCTCCCTCAAGAATCTGCCTAGGGCTGGGGATATAGCTCAGTTGGTAGAGTGCTTGCCTTGCAAGCACAAGGCCCTGGGGTCAATCCCTAGTACCGCAAAAAACAAACAAACAAAACAACAACAACAACAACAAAAAACAAGAATCTGCCTAAACACCATCCTTTGAGGAACACACCACTTCATAAAATTGCAATGCCCTCCACCCCTACCTGACCTCCCAATTCCTTTAATTCCTTTGCATTATTCCTGTTTCACTTTTTTACTATTTTTTTTACCAACTACATTTTGATTCATTGTACACAAATGGGGTACATCATTTTGTTTCTATGGTTGTGCACGATATAGATTCACACCATTCATGTAATCATACATGTACATAAGGTAATGATGCCTGTCTCATTCCACCATCTTTCATACCCCCTCCCTCTCATTTCCTTCTACGTAATCTAAAGTTCCTCCATTCTTCTCTCACACCGCACCCTCCCACCCCATTATATATCATCATCCACTATCAGGGAAAACATTTGGCCTTTGGTTATAGCAGCTATCACCTTCTAACATTCTATAGAATCTACATATTCATTATGAGCTACTAACTCAATTGAAATTCAATGTTTGGGATTTCAGGAAATTCTAGTTTAAAATGATTACCTGATTACCTGTTTCACGATTTAGGGGAATGTGGCATTAGCTTACAATGCCTGGGGTTGCCTTCATTTGAAACAAGACCTTGAACACTGAACCTACTGAACATTTATTCCTGAAGAGTTAAGAGAATATTTCCAAGAGATTCGAATGCAGGGTTATTTATAAATGTTAGTCTCAAAAGTTCTAACTAGCTTTCCATTTTGGTTATAACTGAGTAGCTTCTATTTGACTAAGCCTTTTGAAAATAATAACTATAAGCTGTGGGAAGACTGCAAAAAACAATTATCTAAAAGCACTGGAGAGACAACCCAAAAAAGTATATTCTGGAGGGGGACCAGGGACCAGTGCACCAGGAAAGGAAGTGACACTGGGTGGACTCTAGTTTTTCCAGTCGTAGTGTCACTTGTTTGAAGAAGAGGAGGACAGATTTCTGAGCAATTATAGGAAATGGAGTAAGAAGGGATTCCCGGGATGAAGAAAGTAGAGAGACAGAGTCCTAAATTCTATGTATAAACTCTACCCAAATCCCTGACTGACCTCCAAACATGTGTGGGGCAAATTTTAGACAGTTCTTCAAAAGTTCAAAGATCTGACCAATCTGAATTCCAGCTGCTACCCAATGCAGGGCAAGTTTGTAGCTCAGTTCATCTTTGGCATAATGAATAAAAATCAGCACTTTTCAGAGAAATGTAACACCATCCAGAGTCTAGGCAATGTATCATTCTCAATTTCCAAATTTTTCAAAAATATTTGGCATTTAAAGCAATAGAAAAATATGACCCATAGTAAAGAGAAGAGGTGATCCAGAGTTTGTAATTATTGGAAAACAATTTTAAAGCAACTATTACATGCATATTGGTAGCAAATTTCAGCAGGAAAACCAGAACTACAAAATTTGAATGGAAAATACAATAAAAAGTACAATATATGCAATGAAAAGTCACTGGCTAAGCTCAACATCAGATTGGAGGTGAAAAAAAAAAGAGTCAATTTAGAGATAATATAAGTATTCCAATATAAATCATTACAGTTTTAGAGACTGGTGAGAAAATATCAAAATGTCTCATATACATGTAATTAAAATTCCAGAGGATAGGAGGGATAGAAGAGGACATAAAAATTTTTGAAGACATAACAGTTGAAATTTTTCTAAACTTGATGAAAGGCCCAATTTACACCAGAAAGGCAGCAAGCACCAAGAAGAACTAGAAAACAAAAAATACCATCAACAAATAAAGAGAATATGTTGAAGAAATTCAGAAGAAAATGACACACTAGACATAGAGGAACAGTGATATGAATTACCATTGAAAGGACTGAACAATTTGAGTTCCAGGGACTATTGACTTCTCATCAGAAATAATGGAGATCAGATGGTACCAGAACATCTTTGAAGCAGTGTCAAAAAAGTCACTGATGGATTTTGTATCTACCAGCAATATCCTTCAAGAGGAAAGGCAAAACATTTTCAGTTTTACAAAGCAAAACAAAACAAAAACCAAACCAGAATTGATCAGAGGTGTACCTGTGCTACAGAAATGCTAAAGAAAATTCTTCAGACTAAAGGAAAATTATTTTAGTGAGCTTCTTCACTGTTGTGACGACAGATCTGACAAGAACAATTTTAAGAAGAAAACGTTTATTTGGGAGCTGATGGTTTCAGAGGTCTCAGTCCATAGATGGCCCACTTCAAAAAGAAGGAGAGAGAGAGAGAGAGAGAGAGAGAGAGAGAGAGAGAACAGAGACACAAAATATATACCCCAAAGGCACACCCTCAGGTAAATACCTCCTCCAGCCACACCCTGCCTGCCTACAGTTACCACCCATTAATCCCTATCAGGGGATGAATGCACTGATTGGGTTAATGATTTTGTAATCTAATCATTTCCCCTGTAAACTTTATTGCGTTGTCTGACACATGAGCTTTTGGGGGACACCTCACATCTAAACCATAACAAAAATGATACCATGTAGAAACCTGGAGCTTTGGGAAATGAGAGAACTAAAAATGAGGAACATAGGGATATATAAAAGAACACTTATTTTTCCTCTTAAATTCTTTAAAATTACCTGGGACTACCCCCCAAATTCTAACATTGCCCAGTCAAGAATCTTCTGTTTCCTGGCAATCATGTTCACATCGTTCCAAAGTCTGGGCATAGTGTTAATGGACTCTGGGTCCGGTTGTCCTGAGTTTAAACCCCGTCACTTCAGGAGTGTAGGCAAGTTTACTAAGCTCTTATAGCTCATTTGCTTCATCTGTATGGTTCAAAAAGAAATGCCATTGAGATACACATTTACTAAAACATTAAAATATGTAATACACCTGCAACAGTGTCTGTCATAGGGACCACATTGAAAGCATATTTTATTCTCTTCCTTATTCCTAACTTTCAAATGCCAAAGGACATTATCTTTTGATACTTGTCCCTTGTCTTACTCAGGAATTAATTAGCTGTAAGCTAATAATTGTTTGTTGGAATTAACTGAACTGAAAAAAAAAAAAAGTGTGTGAATTGCGGAGCATTACAGTGTTATAAGAAACAGCATGCTTGCTTCTTCCAAAAGAAAACTGGGTTCCATTGAGCCTCACTGGGAAGGACCTGAGCAGCTGCTGACGTCCACCCATTCATTTCTCTGTGGAGTGGCAGACTTATTTCTGCTTAACCCGTCTGCCCCTCTTTTTTTAAAAAATTTGTTCTTTTTCAGATTTATGTGACAGTAGAGTGTATTTTGACATATTATACATACATGGAGTATAATTTATTCTAATTAGGATCCCACTCTTCTGGTTGTACATGATGTGGAGTTACACTGGTTGTGTATTCATATATATGGATAGGAAAGTTATTTCCAACAGTAGTCTTTCCAATTCCCATCTCCCCTCCCCTTCATTCCCCTTAGTCTAATTCAATGAACTTCTATTCTTCCCCTCCCTATCCTCCCTTGTTGTGGGTTAGCATCCACATATAAGAGAGAACATTTGTTTTTGGGGGGACTGGTTTATTTCACTTAGCATGGTAATCTCCAGTTCCATCCATTTGCTGGCAAATGCCATAATTTTGTTCTTCTTTATGGCTGAGTAATATTCCATTGTGTATATGTAACACATTTTCTTTATCTATTCATTTGTTGTAGTCTGTCCCTCTTTCAATTCAGTATTCATCTAGCTCTGGCTCACCACTGGAATGGGATTTGTACTTTCAGGAGTGGGAATTCAGTGGGTTGCAGGTCAGTCACTTGATTTTTCTAACACTGTTTCAAGTATCCTTCCTTGTTGAACCAGAGGTGTGACAGGGTACAGACATGGTCACTTAGTTTTGTCTTCCAGTGAAAAGAAGATTCCATAGAAGAAAGCACATGGTTCCACAGTTTAGTCAGTCTGGGCTGCTGTAATCAAATGCCACAGACTGGGTGATTTATACATCAAATATTTGTTTCTCATAGATGAAGATTGTGAAGTTCAAGATCAAGGTGCTGGCAGATCATAGATGGTCATCTTTTGGTTTCTGATTATGTCCTTACATGTTGTAGTGAAAAGTAGAAAGAGAGAAAGAGAGAGAGAGAAAGAGAGAGGGAGATTGACTCTTCCTCTTTTGTGAAGGACTTCAGTCCCATTATCAGGAGCTCACACTCTCAGCCTAGTCTTTCCTAAATACCTCCACAGGCTGGTCCTCTGTGTACCATCACTTTGAGGATCCAGCTTCAACATATCCATCTGGGGGGACAGAACCATGAAGCCCATAGCACCCCATCTCCCTCAGTTTCCACCCAACAGAGATTGGCTCTTTTCTTTACATTGAGAGGGATGTGGATGATTTATTCTCTCAAAAATCATTTCTTCTCCCACTTTTTTTTTCCAGAGAAGAAATTTCTGCTTTCTTAAGAGAACTGTTTTGTTTCCAATCTGAAATAACTTTAGCTTATTGACCTTCTTTTTAATAAGACATCTTTAAAAATGTTCAAGCTTACTTTCTCCCAAGAGACAAAGCCTTGCAGGCTTATTTTGTTATGTATTCGACCTGCTGCTTAATTTAATGATGTCATCTTATCATTGCTACCTATACTCCATATGCTCTGTGGGGAGGTGGGGAGCCAGTCCGAGTGCTTTGCGTTCCAATACCCCATTCTCTTCTCATCAAATCACAATATCTACACTCCAATGCGGGTGAACACAAAAAAAAAAAAAAAAAAAGAAAAGAAAAGAAAAGAAAATCACTCCAAGATGGTTATGGCCACATTGACAAAGTCAAATGGAGATTTAAAGAACGATCTGGTACATTTTATCAACTTCAGCAGCCAGACCAGATAATCAAGACAAGAGGGAAAATATCTGTTTTTCTCAAAGATTTGTCCCTTGGTTTAAATTCTTCATGTCACAGTTCCATATCTTTTCTGTGCTTGATGAACACACCTCTTGTTTTCTTAAACTGCAGAAATGATTAGTTAGGCAGTTTAGTAATTTTTCAACCTCAGTCACCACTTTTTCATGGGAAGGGGAATTTCATGGGTGAAATTATTCCTTCTAGAGTATACAAATCTAAAATTGAGTCTGGCATTTTACTGGATGAGACCAAAGTTTAGATGGAAATGCTCTATATCCTATGCGAATTTATTTTTAGTGTTCCTAGGTAGCCTTCATAAGGTTTGACCCCTTTCCTCTTAAGTGATGCGCTTGGTTTTGAGAAAGGTTAATTTAATGAGAGCTCTACTTTCTTTTCTGAAGGCATTGGTGGAACTGGCTCAGAGTAGCCAAATATTGATGTGTTATTGAGCGGTAGCCATAATCGGATTCATTTATCAGTCTCCACTTGGGCGCTGAGCTAACTAAGAGACTGAATTATCTCTGGCCCTCAGAACCAGATGGCAAGTTCCTGTGGAAGTGGGGAATGTCGCCTCCACTCATTACTGGAGAATTATCTCCACACCTGCCATTGCCATTGGAGTGGGTAGATAAAAACAGAATGTGCTGCGTTCCTCCCACCACCCAGCCCCAGTCAAGCACTCCACGACCAGAATCCAATCCAGCAGGAAATGTAGAAGTTATTGCCCCTTTGCTTACAAGTCCTTTTGACCCCCAAATCTCTCAAATACTAACTCTGTATTTGCAAAAAGAAAAATTGGGTGGGCTATCATTTTCCATGCAGGTGCCTAAGTAAGCTTTTCTTTTTCTTGTCCTTATGAAACGGCACAGTCAAAGAGAAGAATGGAGAAACACTCCTGCGTGGGGTTACCAGAGTGTTATTAAAGGGAAGGAATTGCTTTGCATCAAAGGTGGAGTCTTACAATGCCTGTATAATGTTTCTATAAAGGATAATGAACGGTTTGGCCAGAATCCTACTTTTTGCACTGATGGCGTTTTCTTCTCTTGCACATGTATGTTAAAATACGCACACACACACACATACACACACAGGTGATATATGGATTCTGTGCATCCTGCTTGCCTCTTAGGGTTGTTAAGGAAATGATTACACTCCTTTTCTCACTGTAACATCTATGTTTGATTGAAGGGATGCAAGAATGGAAAAGACTTTTTTTTTCTAAAGGAATCCATTTTTTAAAGGGATTAAGTCATATCTCAAGAGGGACACTACCTCATGGTATTGAAGAAAGCTGTCACTGTGCTAATATGCTTTTGTAATCTTAGATCCTTTGTTTTCAATGATAAATATTAAATATAGATTTAGGCACTTTGGGGAATTATTGGAAAAGGGTGCTTTATAGTGAAGACATATGACCAGCTGACTTGATTCAAAATTCCGTCAACACCACTTTGTTGCTAGAATGCCTTTCTTCATTTCCCTTTGATTATATTAAATTAATAAGATAAAAGCACTAGAAGTGTGATAAAATTTGCCAGCCAAGCCAGATAGACTTGCAGTTGACTAGGTTTCACCAGTAACTCGCTGGTAAGCCTTGGGAAAATCACATAAACTCTCTGAACTTTATGTGTTGAATGGAGCTAATTATGCCTAATTCTTAAGGTTCTTTGTATGAATTGCATGTAATACCATATTCAAAAAGCACCCAGGACAGTAAGTAGTTCTATGAATGCCAAAACATAAATGGTGGTGAGATTTTGTCCCATATTATCAAATTAATGGAAGTCCTCAGATAGTTGACAGTTATCCAAGCCCAGACCTAAGGAATCATATCCAAGGAGTTAGGCATCTTTTAAAGGTCTTATATGAATGCCCTGGAGAATTTTCACTATATTAAATTTAAAACATCCTGAAAATCATTTATGTGATATCCTTTTTCAGTCTCATAGGGGTAAACATAATGTTTAAATCCAACAAGATGAGGATTTCAAGCAGCTTGGATTTTTTTCTGGTCTTCAGAGTCCGCCCCCACCCCCTTCCAAGAAGGATAGCTCTTAATCAGAGTGCATTCTCCATTCAAAATAATCTGCAAAGACTGGCAGGAAAATGCAGATTCCTAATTGAACAAAGACAATTATTTCCAGATTGAAGTACAGTGGTGAATAGCTCTGTGCTCCAATTATCGTTAGACTTTTATTTCAAATGGGAGTCTGAAATCACAGACGAGTTCGCCTTAATTGGGAGAAATGACTGAAATTGTACTTTTACTACCCAACTGAAACATTGTATATGTAGGTCATCTTTTTCATGTGTACGTGGTGGTGTCCTGTTTTCATGTCCATTTGGGAAAACAGACTGAAACAGCAAAAGGGACTGCCTTTCCCCAAAAGGGTAAAAACACAGGGTAAAAGTACATCAGAACCATAAAACTGTACAGATTTTAAATAAAGGAATTGAAGAGCACATTCTTAATTATGGCTGTGCATGTTAAATCATAGGCCTACAGGAAAACCTAACTCAAGACGGTTCGTTTAAGCAACATTTTCTCTTGACCCTGTCTATTCCTTCATAATATATCCACTTAAACATTGTTTCAGAAGGTAAAACCAGCATGGTTGCATTGGCTCCCCAATTCAGACAGATCTAGTACATTAAGAAAAGATGGTGGGAAAAAAATCTTGAGAAATGTAAAGGATATATGAAGTCTATGCTCCTCAGACTACCAACAGGCACCCAGAGTGACTCCAGAGTGATTGAGTTGGAGGAGTTGGATTGGGAAAAATGATTCCTGCTTCTTTCACTCCAGCTGGGACCAAAGGACTCAGATCTGTGAAGCTATGCCACCCGCCATCATGAATCACTTACATTTGTGCAGAAGTTCCTGATTTCACAAACTGTATTTCATTTGATCCTCATCCCTCCAAGCTGAGCATGGGGAGGATACTCTCATCTCTTTTTTACAAAGGAAGAAATGAGGTCCAGGTCCTTGATTGGGGTTACAGAGTGAATGAGTGTGGAGAAGGGTGTAGGACCTTTGGTTAATGATCACTAACCTGATGTGTAAACTGTCCCCAGCAGAGTAGTAAATGCCTTCACTACCTTAGTGTGTAGACCACAATATGCCTTTGCTTGTTGTGAAACAACACCAAAAACACCTGTGCTCTGTCTTCTTACATTCCCTAACTTCTACAATCAATGATATTTATTGTTATTCCTATTTTCTGGGATGTAGAAAGTAGGACTTACAAAGCCCTATCTATTTGTGGATGCTGGTTGTCAGACAGCTGGCAATTGCTGGGGCTAGACCCCAAACCCAGACTCACTAACTCCAAATCCTGTGCTTTTTACCTTATCCCAGGAGAGAATCCATTTTTATCTTCATTCCCCTGCTGCTGTTCACCAAATATATTCATTCATTGAACAAAAACCACAGCAGTGGACAAAACAGAACCAAATCCCTACCCTCATGGGGAGCGGAGGGGGAGACAATATACAATGGAAGTGAAAAGATATTGTATGTTTGATGGTGATAAGTGCACAGAGGAAAAATAAAGCTGGGAAGGATTTGCTGAGGGCAGAGAAGTTGCGATTTGAGATATCAGGTGGTTTATGAAGCTTCACTGAAAAGATGGCATTTGAACAAAGACCTGAAGGGGGTAGGGATACAGTTGCAGGTGTGTGCAGAGGGAGCAGCCGATAGTCCTGAGCTGGGGGCAGATCCTGTGACTGGAGTTGGGTGGACCGGGATACAACAGTGAAACAGGAGGTCTTAGAGTAATGGGAGGCCAATCAAAACCAGGCACGGAGGTGAACACAAGGATTTCTCTGAGTGAAATGTGGAAGCCCTTAGAAAGTTTTGATCAAAGGATATTATTGTCCTACTAATGTCAAAAGGATAGTTCTGGATAGACTGAAAAAGTGTCCAGGACAGAAGCAAGAAAGTCATTGAGGAGGTAAATAAAAATAACAACGGCAACAATTATTAATGATGACTAGAATAAAAATAGGCAGAAGATGATATTGACTGAAGCTAGCAAAATAGTGAGAAATAATCATCAGGATAAGACAGCAGCTAGCTCTGTTCCTGTTGCTGACTGTTTGCCTTGACAGGTTGCCAGGTACCTTGGAGATACTGAGTAGGAAAGAGACCTCCTAGGAAAATGCTCCTTCCCGTGGCAGGCAGCCAGGGAAGCATGATGTTCAGATCTGAGCAGAGAGAACCTGCTGAGAGGAGTCTAGTCAGCTGACAGCTTCCAGCTGCTGCACATCTGGGATCTGCGACAGCAGCTTTCTCACTGAGGCCACACTCTCCCCAGGCTGCTCTCCACCAGGGAGCCAGGTCGCTGATCAAGGCAGGCTCCTCTAATCAGCCATCTTCATGGCATTGTGGCCCCCGACTCTCTCCCTGGTCTTTCTTCATCCTCTCTCTCCCTTTATAGTTACACTTGCATTATGATCTGAAGGTCTCTCCACTGAAACCTATTCCCTCTTCCCTTCTCCCCTCTACAGGCATTTCCCACCAATGAATCTCTCATATTTCAAGTCTCATTTTGGCATCTGCTTCTTGAAGGACCAAACTGACATAACACTCAGTCTCTCTTATCAGCTTAAAGCTTTCAAAATTCTGTTTTTCTTTCTACTGTAGTTCTTGGAACCCCAATGGACCTGCCCAATTGTTCTAACCAATAGTAAACGTTTTAATAATACCAATAGTAAATATAAATCAAGCCCTAAAGTAGTAAGTAGTAGTAGTAAGTACTTTACATGGAATATATCTCTTTATCATTACAACCCACTGAGGAAAGCACTATTTTACACAGGAGAAAACTGAGTCTTAGAAAGGTTAGTGGATTTTCCTGAAATCAAACAACTGAAGTCTTAGTGCATTTTATGCTGCAATTCGAGAAATACCTGAGACTGGGTAACATATAGTGAACAACAATTTATTTATCTCCCTGTCCTGGAGGCTGGGAGTCTAAGATTAAGGCTCCTGCTGGTCCAGTGTCCAGTGAGAGCTGCTGTTTCCAGGATGGTGCTTTGTTACTATTTCCTCCAGGATGGAGAAATGCTATGTCCTCACACAGTGAAAGACAGAGGAATGAGTAAATCCAAGGCTGTTTAAAGCCTCTTATATCAGGGGCTTATCACAGTCACCAGGGGGAATCCCTCAGGCTCAATCACTGTTATGGTTAGGATATGAAGTGCCCCAAAGATTCGTGTGTTGAAAGCTTCATACCAAATGTAGCCATGTTCAGAGGTGGGGGGCTTTTGGGAACTGATTGGATCATGAGGGATCTCATGGATTGATCCATTTGATGGATTAATTTTAATGGACTACTAGGAGGAGGAAAGAACTGTAGGAGGTGGGGCATGGTTGGAAGAAGTAGGTCACTGGGAGTTCTGGTGCCCACTCTTCCCAACTCCTCTCTCTCCCTCCTTTCTGGCTGCCATGAGTCAAGCAGTTTTCCTTCACCATGCATGTCCGCCATGATGTTCTGCCTTACCTCAGGCCCAGAGTATGGACTGATACCATGAGCCAAAATAAACCTTTCCTCCTCAAAGTTGCTTTTATCAGGTATTTGTCACACTGATAAGGAGCTGACTAGCATAGTCACCTTTTAACTCCCTACTTCTTAATATTATCACATCACCCAAATTTTGGAGGGGACACAAATCGAACAGTAGCAGCTAGAAGGTGAAGGAGCTGGCATTGAACTTGGGCAGCCTGGTGTAGAATCTGCATCTTACTGCTATATCAGTCTCAGGAGAAGGTCCTCCCACTGACCTGTCTCACTGGCTTCTTGCTTCTTGGTTAATGGATGCTATCCTCCAAACATCCCCATAAGATTTGGGCCAAACTTATCTTTGGTGCTCAGCAAGAATCCAGAGCACCTTTCCTGTGATTTGACCCTCTACAACTTCCAAGGATTGTACAATTCTGTCTCTCCAGAAGAGAATTTTCACTGTTCTGCAAATATTCATCTGTTGCTGGCATCTTTTTTATCACTAGCTTTTCATGATGTGAGAGAAAGAGGCTTGAATTGGAATTAGAAAACCTGAGTTCTAGTTCCAGCTAAAGCACTAAGGTGCTGCAAGACATTTTCAGTTGCAAGCCTCAAAACCCCATCTGGATTGGCCAAGGCAAAGAGGGGGTTATTTGCTATACAAACTGAAAAGACCAAAGTGTGACTTCAATAACAGACTCATGACTGTGTCCAGGTTTTCAAATAACAGCTTTGAGACTCTGTCTCACTGCATCTATCAGCTCTCTGTCACTATTTTGGTTTTATTCTTCATAGATTCATTGTATTTGACAGTAAAGATGACTAGATGACTCCTCCCAACTCCATGACTATGTTCTTGTGACCTAGAAATCACAAAGTAGGGAAACACTCCCAGAATCCATGCAGACCAATAAATGAGGATTTGATTGATCCTGTTTGGGATAGGTGCCTGACCATGAGCTAGTTACTGGATTTAATATAATGATGAATTCATATAGGCCAGTCTGGATCACAAGTGTGCCTCTGTAGTAGGGTATGTGGGACTAAGTGATTAAGCATCCCAGCAGTGGAGACATTTCTTCTTGCAATGCAATTTTTAAAAATACTGGGTAAGTAAATATAACAACTCTTCACAATAACTTCTAAGGACTTCCAAATATGAAACACACTCTTGTTCCTGTCCAAGGTAGTAAGCCAAAATCTCACCTTCTCTCCACATTCAGCAAGAAGTATCAATCTTCTAGATGATGTGAGTCCTCTTTTTTAGGTGCAAATGAGGCTCCTTGTGATCCTACAAGTAAAAACTAAGAACAATTCATATGACCCTTGTGTGTCCCTCCCTCCAAACACACACAGGCAAAATACTCAGAATGCAATAGTGAAACAGGGACAGTCTACTTGCAGTAGAAAAACTCCATGCAAGCAGAAAAGAATGGACAATTAGCAGTCTCTAGTCCTTAATAATGATGAAACTCTTGACCTGGCAGTGGAGGGAGTTCCTCAATTTAACCCCGGATATGTGTTCTTGGGTCTATTTGCTTTCAGTTCTATGAAACAGTAACCCAAAGTTGTCTCCTCGACACAGTCTTAAAGCTTACTTTTCCACCTATTTTCTCCTCCTGAGCTCTCTCTCTTTCTCTTAACTTAGTATCAGCTAACTGGAAGTCATCTTGAGCAGTGGCAAGGTAGACAGGCAACACCATCTGAATTCTACAATCTCAGGTCCTTCTTAACTATGAAACCTCTGAGAAGTCTTTGCCAATCAATGTCTTCTCAGTGTTATTTCCTGCAGTTTGGAGGTCTAGGAGTTGATAACTCTTCTTTGCGATGTTCCACTTTTCTGGACCATCTCTGGTTTTTTTTGTTTGTTTGTTTTTTGTTTTTGTTTTTTGTTTTCACAATTCTTTCCTCAATGCAAATTTCTTTCTTGAAGTCCTGGGAACATATCAAGAATTAGCCAACACACACTAACATCTGGCTTTTCTAAATTCTTTGCCAAGAGCTGTATATTCCAAAGGTACTTCTTCTGTCTCCTTATTGCTACAGTAAACAGCTTCATCAAGTATTTTCCTTCAGTGCCTGGGATTTTTGATCTTCTGGTATCTCTGTCTGTTTCCTCACCATCTGACAACAAAACGCTAAGCCACAGACATACATTTTAGATTTCGATTACACCAGTATACCACTTCAAGCATTAGTAGAGTAAGCTACACTGCTATAACAAATAAATATAAATTCATATAAAATGACTTGAACACCAATAGAGGTTTATTTCTCCTTTACATACTCCTTTACATGAGGGAGGTAAATTCCACGTGGTGAAACAGGAAGCCAGGTTCATCAAGGTATTTTTATTTCATGGATCCACCATCCCTTAAAGTTTCATTATCATCTTCACACAGTCAACAAAATGGAAAATGGAAAGCATGGAAAGTTCTACCCACTTCTTAAGAGCTTCATCTCCAAAATGGTACATTGCTTCCACTCACATTCCCCTGGGTAGCATTCAGTCACTAGGACTGCTAGAAAGACTGGGAAACGTGTCTAGTTATGAGGCCAGAAATAAAAGGAAACAAATTGTTAGTATAGCTAGTGGTCTCTGTTGTACTGAGGAAATTTAAAAAATACATGTTTAAAGGGAGGGAGAGGTTAATGCTCCCAGTTGAAGCTTAGGAACCAAATAAATTGAGGGCTGATATGTAGCTAAATGACACAGATAGCTGATGATTTAAGGACAGCATTATGGAGGTTAATGAGACAGAAGGTGGACTGCCAGAGGTTGAGGAAAGGTGAGAAGTGACACAATAGAGGCAGAAAATGTAGTAAAACAGTTTTAAATCCTTCGATGATGAAAAGCAGGGAAAAGCTGAGATGTGGGGTAGATGGAAGATTTTAAATTTCCTTAGCTTAAAGACTCAAGTATGCATAACTATTGATGGAAAAGGTACCAGTGCACAGACAGAGAGATTTGTGATCAGCAAAAAGAAGAAATAATAGATGGAGCAAGGGCCCTGAACAGAGGCAGCAACCGCCTCACAGAGCAGAAGTCATCCTCTTCCCTCTCTCTTATCTGCAGGCTCCTTCTCACCCCTGCATTCCTCTAAACACACCTTCCTTGTCGTTTGGGCACCAAATAGGCAAAAAAAAAAAAAAAGAAAGAAAGAAAAAAGAAAAAAGAAAAAAAAATCTGCCCTTTACAGATAACAGAAAGATAAAAATAATCATCATTTTTACCTCCCAAATGCATGCGAAAAGTTTGTTCCTGGCTCGTCCTCTTGCTACAATGTGCAACAAACAGGAAAACCAACTTAGCATTTCTTAAAAAGATTATGCTATATTAGAAGAATTTTTTTTTCTTTTTTACTGAGCATATGCTCTATGAAAGACACAGAGCTGACTCTTATCTCATGGACCCTCTCAATAAGTCTGCAAGGAAGGTATTATTAATCCTAAGTTTTACAGACATAGAAACTTAAGTTCAAATGAGTTAAATATAGGATCAATCATCAATTAGGGTATGAGAAAGTCCTTCTCTATTTATTTTAAGCAGAGATGCCATATAGGAATCTAGGTACTTGTCACATCTTTAGGAGAGTTGAATAGGAAAATTTTAGGCTGGCTTTCCAGAATTAACTCTGAAAACAAGTGCCAAGTTCATGGCTGCCCTTGTCACAGCTCTGAAACTGTTGAAGAACATATTCTTGTGGTTACAATAGAAAAAGTTGAGGCCACCCCTGCAACACCTCAAATTTCTCTCAACATCTAGAAACTAAACGAGGCATTAGAATGTGGCTTCAGAAAGAAAAATGTCCCTAAGACCTCACTTATGAAAAACAAAGGCTAAAGCCAGAAAATAGCTCCACTTCATTTTTCCACCTTCTCAATCTCTCACAAGGGCACCTAACTGGCGAAATCTAATTTGTATCCAAAATCAGAGCTTTAGGGAAATTAAGAAACATCTATAGTAACAAGAAGCACATAATATAGGATTGAAATGCCTGCCAAAGGTCGATACTCCATGGATAGTTATAAGTGACCTAGGATTTTGTTTTTTTAAGAAAAATCTTTAGTACTGTCATTTTTGGATATGCCTAGGAATAATTTCCCAAACTGGAGTTTCACTTTTTCTTTCTTCAGGATGTTCACCTAGTATATTTGAGGAGTCCTAGTTTAAATCAAGTTAACTTTATTAAAGAAATCTTTATGCAGGACATCTTAGCACCTTTGCTACGTAGGTTATCCATTGCCATGATAGACTAAGTGACACACCACTAACTTGATGGCATGAAACAATCACCATTTCTTATTGCTCATAAATCTGCAGGTCGGCTAAATAGTGCTGCACATCTTGATTCACTCACATCTGGGATTGCCTGGAAGGTAACTGCTTGAGGATGGTTTTAGCCACAGCAACAAGGGCAAATTGATTCTCCTCGATGTGTTGCATCTTCTGGCAGACTAGCTGGAAGAGGGGGGGCACAAAAGCAAGAGAGGAATAAAAATCTCAAGAATATCAAGTTGGTTAACATTCTGTTGTCCAAGGCAAGGCATCTAGCTGAATCAAAGGATGAATCAAGAAGCAGGAAATCAGAAGATCAGAATACTAAGAATGCAGATGGTAGACTATGTTCATGACATTTCATAAGGGAAAGAAGATTCTAACGGAAATTGGACTAAAGACCAGTAATGTTACATTCTAGAAAAACAAAAAACAAGCAAACAATAACAACAAAAACTTGTCTCCTTTTTGCCCATGTCCTGAGATTTTCTGTGAGGTAAAATTTAAAGGCAATGGACTAATTAATCTGGTGGAGGAAATTTCAAGGCAACGGAGTATTCAGGAAATGGTATGGCCATAGTTAACAGATTTTAGCTAGGTTTACTGTGAGAACCAGAAACATAAAACAGAAAATAAAGATTTGAAAAATTCATAGTTTGTCCAGAAAAGCATGTGTAAAATTGAGACCAAGGAATACAATGTGGCTGAAAAGAATAATGCCATTAAAAATAAACTAAGTACTTTTCACAGAGACAATAAGAAATATGCTTTAAGGGCAACTCAGGAATCAGCAAAACTACATCCATATCAGGCTCAAGGCTATAAAGGTACAAACATTTCAGAGAATTTTGAGGACACCCTACTCACACAGGGGTGCCTAAGAATTTGCTTCCCCGGGATTCAATTCCCCAGGCTCAGCTGCTCGGTCACTTAGAGGCTGCTATAGCCCTGGTGTAAGGGGGCCCAGTTGCCTCTAGAGCTGGTGACAGACCTTTGGGTCATTCACATGGTGCTCATTCTGCAGGAATGTAGGATGCTGGTGTTAGGGGTCATGCAGGCTTCCACAGATATTTCAAAGGAAGGCCTGGGAAACCAGACAAAGTATAGCAAGGTCTGAATCCCTGCAGGAAGCCCCTTAGATGGCAAAGCATAAAGCTATAAGAGTGAAGCCAAATCTTCAATAAACAACCCTAAATTTTAAAATGTCAGAAACATAGAATGTCTACCAAGGAAAACTGCAGAAAGTGAGCAGAGCCAGACCAAGAGACAGTCCATGTGGGCTGCAACTGGCAAAGCCATAGAGCCAGGAATACCCATGAACTTTGGGGCTTACATATTCCCCAGATGCCTGACATGGAGCTACAGTACTTAATATTTGCCTTGGATGGGTTTTAGTCTTTTTGTTTCTTTGTTTGTTTTTTGGTACTGAGGATTAGATCTAGTACCGAGTAATCACCGAGCCACATCCTCAGCCCTATTTATTTTTTTATTTTGAAACAGGGTCTCACTAAGTTGCTCAGGACCTCGCTAAATTGTTGAGGCTGACTTTGAACTTGTGATCCTCCTGTCTCAGCCTCCTGAATCACTGGAATTACAGGCATGCACCACAGTGCCTGATTGGGTTTTAGTCTTACTTTGGTCCTATTCCTTCTTTCACTGTCTCTATCTCTCCCTTTCGGAATGAAAATGTTTACTCTGTGTATACTCATTGTATTTTGGATGTATGTAACTTGCATTAAAAAAAATTATATATAATATATATATGTAAATTTATATATACATATTATATATATAATTTTTTTTTTTTAGTTGTAGATGGACACAGTATCATTTTATTTTATTTTTATGTGATGCTGAGGATTGAACCCAGTGCCTCACACGTGGGAGCCGAGCACTCTACCACTGAGTTACAGCCCCAACTTCTCTGTAACTTGTTTTTGATTATTACAAGGGCTCACAGGCAAGTGTTTACTTTCAGTCTCAGAGAAGACTTTAGACTTGGATATTTGGTTAATGCTGGGACTGTTAAAGACCTTGGGGACTCTTGGAAATGGACTGAGTGCATTTTGTATTACAAGATAGGCATGAACTTTTGGGGACCAGGAATAAATGAAAGTAGGTAAAATGAACCAATGATCTAGTGCTCCCAAATATGACTTTTTTGCTTGCTTGTGTTTCCTTCTTTTCTTTCTTCTTTCCTCATTTCCTCCCTTCCTCCCTTCTTTCTTTAAATCCAAGGGTACTTTACCACTCAGCTACATCTTCAGTCCTTTTTTTATTTTTTATTTTGAAACAGGGTCTTGCTAAGTTGCTGAGGGTCAAAGTTGCTGATGCTGACCTTGAATTTGTGATCCTCTTTTTTCAGTCTTCCGGAACAGCAGGGTTACGGATATGTGTCATGAATTATTTTTGAGTAAAAATATAAATTCTGTAATAGAAAGTATATAAATAGAATGTGTATGTCATTTTACTTTTGACCATGAAATGAAACACAATGGGCAAGAAGTGAAGTAACTACACTGTGCTGAGCTGTCTGTGGTCCTGAAAAGTTAAAAGTCAGTTATTAAAACCATGAATACTTTTGCTATGCTTAGTCAATTATTAAAAACATGGATATTTTTGCTTTTTGCTTTTTTTTTTTCTGGTGGTGTACCAGGGTTTAAATCCAACCCTACCATTGGATTGCACAAGAACTCTACATTGAGCTTCATCATCCTTGGCCCATCTATTTGTGTTTATCACAGGTAATGAGATTTTCCCCCCAAAAAGATACACTATTCTCTTTTTCTTTTCTTTTCTTTTTTCTAAAACTGACCTAAAACTTGTGATCCTCTTGCCTCAGCATCACAATAGACTATTCTTAGAATTCTGAATGAAAAAAAATTTTTTTACCTTTCTGACTTTACACTTGAGCAGATAAATTAATGAAGCAGTTTGGTTTCCTTATTCTGGAAGATAGCTTTAAATTACAATTATAATAATGTATAGCTATGAAGTAAGAACAAATATAGTTTTAAAAGCCACTAACCAAGTAGAATGTCTTCTAGATAATTAGACATTATACTCCTTGGTCTTAATTATAGTAGTTTTTAGCCTCTTTTTTTCCATGAAGAGACACACCTAACTCTCTTATCAAGCATAAATATCATAACATAGTCTTCTTTGTTAGATTTTTTTCCTACTGATAATAAAAAGTATCCTTTTCACAATCATATCATGCCATTTTTTATTATGAATGTTTCATAAATAAAAGTATTTCTGTATTTTTGATGCTTTCTATTGAAAGCATTTTAACTGTTTTTGTTTTAGTTTTAATTTTGTCTGAGAAGATGTTTTTAATTTTGTTTAATTTTGTCTGAGAAGATGAAAGAGAAAGAGAAAAGTCTATACTGTGTGTGCCCATGTTGGTCTTGAGCTCTCTATAGCATGGCTCCCTCAGGGTGGTGGGCAGAAGCACACCTGTGAAGAAGGAACATCCCATTCATCACCTCAGAGATGAGGACCATTGGTATTCATGGCCCTTCACACTGCAGAATAAAGAAGTTACAGAATGCAGATCTAAGACTGTCTAACCTGATATCTAATACAGCACCCATCACTTACCAGTTGTAATGGTTACTTTGAATTGTCAACTTAATTGGATTAAGAGATGCTGATGATTAAGAGGCTTCTGGGTGTGTCAATGAGGGCGTGTCTAGAAATGATTGGCATGTGGGATAGTGAACTGAAGTGGAGACCCTCCCTAAGCATGGGCAGTACCACCCAATAGGATAGTGGCTTGGATGGAATAAAAGTTGGAAGAAAAAGAAAGCAGATACAGATGCTGATACTGCCATTTACTGGTGATGTGTTCTACTTCCTCTAATGTTGAAGTTTGAGCACTAGAGAAGCACTCCAAGGCAAGCATATTAAGCAGGTTTTATTTAAAAGTAGTAATAATACAGACTTCTCCCAGGAGGGAGAAGGAGGCCACAGCTGATGTTCTAGAATCCCAAGAAGTGAGCACGCCCTACATCTTTTATGGGTTAAGGTCTCTTTTGTTCTCCAGTTCTCTCCCCGCTTATCTCTCCTTCCTGCTTATGTGACTAGTCCCAGTTTTGCAGGTGAGATGCAAAAAGTGAGAAACAATGGACAGGGGGAGGGCCAAAGTGATTCAGCCAGGTAAGGGCCCAGGGGCCATTAATTAGCAGTTTCCCACCTGTCGTCCTTGACAAGGACAGGTAAATTTGGTAATCAATGGACTCTGGAGATCCTTGACATTCCATTCTCCCTGGGGCAGTCTCCAACTTCCAGAGGCAGATGACTTTCATGGCCTTTATTTCCTCGATTTGACCCGATCCCCTATTTTTACACTAATTGCCTGTCCCCAATTCTAGCTTCAATGCAAGTTCAGCTCTTATTAAACAGGTTCTTGATGTTTGCTTCAATGGTCTGAGGATATCTGACTCTCGCTTCTTCACTCTTCCAAAGCCAGTGATTCTCCAGGTAGTTTCCAGAAGCCTTGGTCTCAGACTAGGGTGGCACTGTTGATCCTTCTTGTTCTGAGACTTCTGCCTCTTGGACTGCAGCTGCTGGTTCTTCCAGCTCTCCAACTGCAGACGGCCATCGTGGACTATCCAGCTTCTGGTGATGTAAGCCAATCTAATAAATCCCCTTTTTATAATCATACTTCCTATTGATTCTGTTCCTCTAGAGAACCCTGACTAATACCCCAGTACAACAGGCCAGTCCTTACTTTGTCCTTTGTGGTTGTTCTCCATCATTGCAAGGGAATGTGTTATCTTTCTAGTCAGATGGCAAGCTCCTACAGTCTTTAAATTAGGTTGCATCTTTTTGATAGAACATGTGTAACTTAGGGTTCAGAACATAAGTTTGCAGTTGGCCAGGCCAAGTTTCAAAGCTTGAACTGTTGACCTGCAGTCTCAATTTCCTCATTTGTAAAATGGAATTGACAGTATCTGTATATTTGTGTGTAAAGAGTTTAATAAAATATATGGTGCTTTATAATATTCAATGTTAGATTTTATTTTGTTATACAGGTATGAGATAGATGGATGCCTGTCCCACATCTTGAATTCTTAGCAAACAAACAAACAAAAAAAGAAAGAAAGAAATAAAGAAAGAAAGAAATGATTTGTTGGGCATTGTGGATGGTATATTATGCGATAACCTAGATACTAAAGTAATATCAAATACCGTTTTTGTATGCAGGACACTCCATTAAACTCTGAAGACAATAAATGAAAATATAATATACCTTCCTAGTTCTTAATAAGGACTCAAAAAGTTTTTGTTGGTCTGTATCCACACTCTTTGCCTCATTCTATACCATCTCTCTTGGCAATTTCTTATTCCCATGCTTCAAGAACTTCTAGGTAAATTTTTACATCTGTCCATGTTATTTTCCAGAGTGCTCTGGGCCAGTATAAATCTAAACACCTCTTAGACTTTTCTGTGCCCTCTAAGTCATCATGATGCATGATGAACTCATCACCAACAGTTTCCTCCTTCAAGAATGCAAAACCTTGTATTTCTTCTCCATTCTCTATCTCAGCAAATGAGGCTCCAATTGGCTTATCAGAAACCCAGATTCCTCCTTACGCCCACACCCAACCAGCTCCCAAGTGTTATTAATTCAAAATATCCTTCTAATTCTCTACTCAAATCCTCCTCTACCACTACTTTCTTAGTTACGTCATCATTATCTCTTTCCCTCAGTCTCCCTACCCTCTCCAGCCCATCCTCCATTCAACTGTCAAAACAACCTTCTTAACATAAAACCTTACTGCAGTATGCCTCTGACCACACACCTTCAATAGCTCCCCCTCTCCTCCAGGATGGATCCTACCCTCTTTAGTTTGGATACTTCAAGAGATTAAAAAATAGTACCCTATTCTCTACTCAAGGAGAGAAACCAAAGATGAACTGAGATCAAAATGCCAGATTCATTAATAAAAATGCAAAGAACCTGGCTTACATTTGAAAAAATAATAGCATCTTCATGCTGCACCCCAGAATTAGTTTGCCTCATTGCTGGGCACTCACAGACAGGTCTCACTCTGGAAGGACAGGATCCTGGTACAGTGTGGCCAAAAGCATATCAAAAGAGTTGCTCCATGCAGAACAGGAGAAGAGTCCAGCTCTCTATTCCTAGGCAGGACTGAGTTAAGAGGCAGAGAGGCTGGGAGAAGCTAATAAGAGTAAACAGGTGGCCAAAAGAGTAATGCTATAAAAGTCCCCATGGAAAACAGGAAGTCAGCACAAATGAGGTTTCTGGTCATTGCTCCATCCTCAGGAGTAGAGCCAAATCTTTTCCTCTGTGTCTCTGACTACTTTTCCAGTGCCTCCTGATAAGCTCACCCTGAAGCCATTCTTGCTGGTTGGAACAAAGTCAGCCTTCCCAGCCAGGCCTGTGAACATGCTCCTTTGCCAAGAAGAACATGCCCCACACTCTTATGCAGATTCTTGGTTGTTCATCCTTCAAGGTACAGGTGCTCCTTGGCGTCTCCTCTTCCTCACTAGGCAGCACCCTTCTCTGCTGCTCCCCCTCTAAGTCATGTGCACACCCATCCCTCAGCCACTAGGCCTGGCTCTCTCCTCTTCGCAAGGTTGGAGGCCTTTGAAGACAAGGATCAGCTCTTTCATCTTTGAATTTCCTGCACCATGCCTGGCACTTCTAGTATATATGTGATACTTGAAGAAATGTTTAGTAGACTTGCATTCTTAGGCCCCTTTGAGCCTTCTCCCTTCTCATAGAAACACCTGTTTTTCTTTTAAAGCACTAACACCCTCCACTGCTGCCCCATACAAAACTAAAAGAACCCAAGTTTAATCCTGAGAAGAGGGAAACAAAAATCAAAGAAGAACAAGGTGTATTAATTTTGATGAGGTGCCCAAATGTTCCCAGTTGATAATGATGGTGAATATTTGTTGAGGAAAAGGAAAAGGCGGGGGAGGCAGAGGAGATGGGAGGAAGGAAGGAAAGGAGGGAAGAATAAGCTTAGGATGGTACTCTGGTCAGGTGCGCCGGGAAAGCTAGAGAGAACCAGCCTGGCTGAGCTGCAGACAGGGGGCTGTGAGCCCTGGGGTCCGGATGCCTCGTGATTTCTCCACGAATCAGCGCTGGATTTGAATGGCTGCTTCCTTGCCTGGACTATTTTGGTACATCTATTATTGGCTCCCATTTAGTGTCTGTTTATTTAAATCTGCTTTCAACTGGAACATAATTCTCTTGATTATTGGTTGATGCTGTGACACAGTAGGAATACAGATAATTGTCACTGTGCACATTCTGCTGGAAATGTAAAATTATTATCTTTAGAGCCGTTGAGTAGGGTGTTTTAGCATGAATGTTATGCAGCGCGGGCACGTGGAATTTGTAGAGAGCTAATTTGTTGGCTCCTTTGCTTTCCTTCACTGGCTGTCATCTGAGCTCCTCTGGGAACTCAGGCAGACACCCAGCTCCCTGGAGCATCCTGCCAGTCACTGGGATGTGAAAAGAGGAGTCTCCACTCACTCTGAACACAGGGGCTTCCTTCATGGTTAGCAAACACCAAATAGACCAGAGAGACAGCTCCTACCCTGGGCACTGGTCACTGTCCCAGGCTGCTCTGCCCTTCTGGGACTGCCTTAGCAGGCGACACAATCAAAGCGTGAGGGGTGGCTGCACAGTCCAAGTGGAGAGCAGGTGTTTGGAAGGGCGGTGGGGCCGTCCCTCACTTCCACCTCTCCACCGTCACCTCCCCTCCCTCACTCACTCCCCACCTCACTCCCTCTCCTCACCTGCTCTGATTCCCGCCCCCACCTCCTACAGCCTCCCGAACACCTACCTCCAGCCCTCAGCTCCCCACCCCAAACAAGCTGCCTCTTCATTTACAAGCAGCATCACTAATTGCTTTTTAGGGTCCCTTTTCTGCTATCTGTTCAAAATTCACGGGGCGTTCCCCAGCCCCTTTTATGCTACTTTTCTGAACCTTTTCAGCCTCTTTTACAAACTTAGCACTTTCTGTGCCTCTTTTAGTCTTTGCAAGAAGAAAGAGACTTGAGAGGGTTTTTTTTTTTTTTTTTTGGTAGTAAAGCTCCTTCTCTGGTACCCCCTCCCCCGCCCCTCTCTACCCCATCCCCTCCCCCACTCCCCCCAAAGCACACGCATTGGCCCTCCTCCCACTGAATGGGGCTTTGTGCAGGGAATTTCCGGAACATAGCCCAGTGCCCAGGCCTCTGTGTGAGGAGAGGAGGGGCCCAGCCGGGCAAGGAGACCCTTAAGCCCACCCCATTACCACGGTCACTGTTTGCCCTGGATTCTCTAAAAGGCCTATTGTTGCTGGTTGCCAGGTATTCCTTAGCAACACTTAAGCCAAGCTGCCTACCCTATTTAGACCCAAAACTTTTCAATGGCCTCCAAAACCCGTGCTTGTCAGTGCTGTAGACCGCTCCTCAAACAGCCTCAGAGGGGAGGGAGAGACCAAACCATCCCCCAGCCGTCTCTGCCTTTCAAATATCTGTGTTTGAGACTGCTTGGGGGCTTCTTGTCATTTGCCTAGGATCAGCCAGCCAAACAATCGCAATTAAAATTTCTCTCTCCCAGCCCTGCATCTCCCTTCTTTCTCCAGTGCCCCGACCCAATCACAGACCCCTCTCTAACTTAATATTCAGCCGGGACTGGGTTTCATCATATTCTGCAAGGACCTCTTGACTTCTTCTCTCAAACCATTTCCAGGGAAATTGCTTGATTATTTTAGGACAGTTTGGTGGGCTTGCATGCAGGGGTTTTGACTCCTCCCCAGCTCTGGAGAGGATAATAGAATCACAGAGTCTGTGTTCTAGAAGGAATCTTAATGATGGTCCCAGATGAGGGTCTGGATGTCCAGATCCGGGAACCGCCTGGCACGGGTCACCTAGTGATTTATGAGCAGATGGGGTTGTGGAGCCCAAGGCCTCTGACCCCTAATTCTGTACTTTCCCCACTACAAGGCACTCAGTAATATGAGAAGCAGATTATCAGAGTGAGAAAAAAGCCTGTGTACCTCAAAAATCAAAAGTGGGAAGAGGGCAGATTCTGGTTTCAGAGGCACGTGAAGCCGGAGAGCTCTTTCGGTCTTTCTTGCTCCAGTCTCAGTAGCAGCTCCCAGCAGGAGCTCCCCGGCAGCTGAGGGGTGTTCTGCTACCTTGATTCCAGGCGTCTCTCCCAGGTCCTGAATTGAATGAGGCTGGATTTACCATTCTAGAAGGAGAGAGCCATGAGGCTGCTGCGCTCCACCCCAACCCACACAAAAATGAAGGACTCACCTAAATCATGTAGCACCTTGAATAAAAGGAGGCCCCTCCCACTGCCTGCCTGGTCCAGCATGATCTAACCATGGTCAGTCTCCTGCCTCTCACTCCTTAACTCAACTCACTCCAGTCACCTCTACCTTCTTCTGTCTCTCCGACATGACAAGCTCATTCATTCCAGCGTTAAGACCTCAGTCATTGCTTCTCTAGAAAGTTCTACCTCTGGGTCTTTTCACCATAGGAGACTCGGCTCAGATGCCACTGTCTCAAGATACCATCCCCATCTACATTCTACAAGCTTTTGAAATTTCTATAGCATGTATTACTATTATTAACTCTAGGTTGCAGTGCCCAATGAAATCTGTTTACTTGAGGCAATGTGAAAATAAAAAGAACTGTCTTAGTGTAATTTGAAGTATTCCATATAACCCTGAGTTTCCCAACCTTTTATAAAGCTTATTATTGTTAACATTACCGCTGTTTTTCTAGGGGATTATTTTAGCCACCTTTTTTCCTCATTGGCCATCAGGTCATTATCAGAGATATGCTCTGTGGCTATTTATGTAGTGTGGTCCTTTAAAGAGCTACAAATCATGGCAATAACTTAGGATTTGCCCCAAACCCAAGAACCAATTTTTGCCTCCTTGGCAATGATATCACCTCCCTTAAGAAGTCCTGTTACAACCGGTAGAGTCATTCAGAGTACAAACCCATGGAATTCTGATGGTGCCAGAGTACCAGGGAATTAATTCTGTCTCAGATGAAAATAAAGAAGAATAATATGGCATTTGCAAATAAATGGATGGAATTGGAGAATATCATGCTAAGTGAAATAATCCTATCCCCAAAAAAACAAAGGCCAAATGTTTTCCCTGATAAGAGGAGAATGATATATAATGGGGGTCGGGGATGTGGGGAGTGAGAGAAGAATGGAGGAACTTTGGATTATGTAGAAGGAAACGAGAGGGAGGAGGGTATGAAAGATGGTAGAATGAGACAGACATCATTACCCTGTGTACATGTATGATTGCACGAATGGTATGAATCTACATCATGTACAACCATGGAAATGAAGTGATGTACCCCATTTGTGTACAATGAATCAAAATGTAGTCCATAAAAAATTTAAAAATAAATAAATTTAAAGAAAAAAGAGAAAATGGAGGAGAGCTCTCTCAGCACTCAGGTGTGGAAGAATTCTGACTGTGAAAAGGAACAAGAATGGGTGGAAAAGATGGTCAATCTATGCACTTTGGCTTTCAGGTCCAACCTTTGTGTTATATGCTTCACAAAGGTTTTTAAGGGATCTTTAGATAAACCCTCCCAGCTTAGGTAAGTGTGGCATTAAGCCACTAATTGTTAACCCCTTGCCTCTTCTTACTCAGCTTTTAATCAGATTATACACAAACCTTTCAGCAGTTCCTTTCTAAAGCCAGTGTGTGAGGGTGAGGTAAGGTTTCTAACATGCTGGCTTGAATGTCTAAATTTTAAACTTTTACTGCTGGATGTTTTCACAAAAATCATCTTCATTTAAAAAACAAAAAGCAAAAAAAACAGGCATGGTTCCTAAAAATACCTATAGATTAGAGATTGACATATTCAATAAGTTCACTTTTGTACTAATTCAACAACTTTTTATTGAGTCTTTCCTATTTTCCAGGCATCGTGCTGCAGGTGACAAGGATATGTTATTTGGGAAGCATTTTTACATGAGTACCAGGTACTAAGGAATGGAATCCACTTTTAGGTTGGTTGTATAATTAAGTCATAATTATATTTTTTTGCTTCTCTGATAAACACTGTCTAGGCACACAATTCTTGATAAGGCTGTGGGAACCACTGTCACCTTAGGAGAAAAGTTAGACATCTCTCCACTAGGACATCTGTTTCAATGCCTGTCCAGCATCCTTCCCTTCCATCTTGTGGTCATATCAGATCCCTTTTCCTGGAGAACTAAGCTCCTTCTTCCATGTGGTTCTGGAATTGCTGCAATGAATATCTCACTCTTTACTTGGATGTTGGGAAGATAATCCAGACCCAAAGGGTCATTGTCAAGTTGTTGCCCCAAAGATAAGGTACATGGCCCCAAAGTGACTGAGAAGAGCCTTTCTCTCTGTATTTCTACCTTGTTCAGATGGTGCAATGGTTTGGATATGAGGTGTCCCCCAGAAAGCTCATGTGTTAGTCAATGCAGGTAGGTTCAGAGGTAAAATGATTCAATTATTAGAGCTGTCATTTTATCTGTGAATTAATCCATTTGGTGGATTCTTAATTTAAAGGAACTACTGGGCAGAAACTCTAGACAAGAGGGGCGTGACTGGAGAACTTACTTCCAGTAAAGGAAGGACTGGGGGTGTGCCTTGGGTAGTATAGTCTTTCTGACTCCTCTCTGTCTGTCTGTCTGTCTGTCTCTCTCTCTCTCTTTGTCTCTCTCAACTTCCTGCTTGTGAGGAGTTGATCAGTTTTCCTACATCATGCCCTTCTGCCATGTCTGCCTTATCTCAGGCCCAGAGCAATGGAGTCTGCCAAACACGGACCAAAATCTCTGAAAACAGGAGCCAAAATAAACTTTTCCTCCTTTAAACTATTCTTGTCAGGCATTTTGGTCACAGCAACAACAAGCTAACTAACACAGATGGGAAGTACTAAGTGATCCAAGCTTTTACCCCTTCTACTCCAAGGGAGGAAGAGGCCAACTCTAGAAGCTGAGTGTCCCTAGTGAACTGGAAGCTGTTGTTGCCCAATACAGTGAAAGAAGAAAGGAACCAGAGGGCAGACCAGGCTGAATTCTGAAAAGGGAGGCCAAGGGTTATGTTCCTGAATATCAAGTCTGGATTTAACCCAGGAGTTAAATCAGGAGTTCAGAGTTTATTAGGGCAGAGTTCAGACCTGGAAAGTAAATAAATCAGGAACTGACTAATGGACTTGGATGGTGGCTTCATATACCATTTGCTATTTTCATTGACTTCCTTGGTCAGCAATAAGGTAAACCTGGGGAAACTACAGACAGATAGGGCCAGCAACAGGAAAGACTCTTGGCAGGTTTTAAATCTTCATTTTAGAAATTTATTGATCCATTGACTTCCAAGAAATTATTGTACAAGTACTTTCCTTCTTTCTCCATGTTCATTTTTTTTTTTTACAGATTTCTGCCTTCATTCTTTCTCTTTCCTCATTCTTCTACACTTTTCTCATGTCTCCCTGTGGTAGACGAAAAAAGTCCCCTTGATCCCAAAGATGTACATATCCTAATCCCCAGAACCTGTGAATATATTACCTTACATGGGAAAAGGAATTTTGCAGATGTAAGGATTTTGAGATGAGAAAATAATCCTGGATTGACACAAGAGTGAGAATCAGAGATGCAACCATGGAAGCAGAGGTTAGGTGATACGCTTTGAAGATGGAGAAAGGGGCATGTGCCAAGGGATGAAGACACTGTTCAGAAGTTAGAAATGGTAAGTACAATCCCCAGCACCACAAAAAAAAAAAAAAAAAAAAAGAAAGAAATGGTAAATACACAAAATCTCCCCCTAGAGAGTGCAGAAGGAATCCAACTCTGTTAATACCTTGATTTTCATCTCAAAAGACTCATTTCAGGCTTCCAAAACAATAAATTCACATTGTTTTGTAGTGATTTGTTATAGCAGCAGTAGGAAACAAATGCAAACCTTATTTTCTGATGAAGTCAAGTATTGACCTTCCATTCTGATCTCTCTCCTGAACTCCACACCTCACTTGTAACTAATGCCTTGGATATTTCCACTTTTGTGTTTCCTGGGTACTCCAAACTTGACCTGTCAATATTTTCCTGATTTTTGCTTCTCTACCTGTGTCTTGTTAACTGCATCACCTCTTTTCTGGAAGAGACTTGTTCAGGGAATTTAAAACATTCTTTGCTTGGTCTTTCATTCCTTGTTTTCCATGAAATATGAAACCATCACGTTCTCTTTGCTTATCTACCACACTGGCTATCCTCGTTCAAATTTTCATCTCTGAAAAGCAGATTATCCTAACATACTCTTAACTGTCCTCATCTCCAGTTTCTTCCAAACAAGTCATAATTAATGCAACAAGTTTATCTCCAACAACTGAGTAATCAATTCTCCTACTTATAAATATTAACTGGCCAGCTCACCTTGGGCCAACACACCTACAAATAAAGTCCAAACTCTTTCACATGTTCAAATATCTTGTCTTTTTGGTCTATAGTTTCAATGATCCTTTATCACTCTTCCTTATGAAATGCCAGATGAATATGAATGCACACGCTCACACACATGCACACTATCACAATAGTTTATATACAATTTCCCCATTTAAAGGCATTTTAAGCATGTCCTTTAATATACCTTGTATACCCTTTACCTTCATTCTTTTCTAGTCAAATCTCTTTTAATCCTTTGCTACCTGATACCAATATGAAGTGTTTCCCAAAACTTCCACATTCCCACCCAAAATAAAAAGTCCCTTCTACAATGCTACACCATTTGACTCTTGCTCTGTTATGGTATTTATCCATTGTACATTGGTCTTTCATGGTTTCCCCACTGGAAAGTAAGCTCCTCGATAATAGGGACTATGTCTTGTTTCATCTCTCTTCCCTTTAGCAGCTGAATTCCAAATTGCTGCATTACCTGAAATTGCTTCTGTAAGAGGTCACAAGAGGGAAATGGTTGAGTAGTGGGCTTCTTATTCTTGGAAGACATAAAGGGGTATAATTTTGTAATAATGGATGAAATAAAGAAACTCAGTTTCTCTCCATAACATTGCAACATTTGACTCCATGACAGGAGATGCCTTACAAGTTATCAGACCATGGGATGAGCATATTAGTCCTCCTATATGCCATGTCCTTTCACTGTGATGTTCTGCCTCACCTGAGGTCTAAAGAAATGGAGCCAGCCACTTATGAGCCAAAACCTCTGAAACTGTGAGCCAAAACAAATCTTTCCTAATTTGTTTATGTCAATTATTTTGCTTGTAGTGATGAAAAACTAACTGAAATAATCATCCACATTAAAAAAAAAATCTATGTAGAAAAGCAGATGGAATCTACCACAAAGAAACCAGAATTAATAGGTTTCAGAAAATGAGACCAAATGCAAAATTTAATTGTATTTTATATACTAGCAATGATCAATTAGAAACTGAATTTCTATTTTAAAATGCCTTACAATCATGTGGAAATTATATTAATGGGGAGAAAATAGTGTTGATGATGTGGCTCAGTGGTATATTTTTTGCCTAGCTTGTGAGAGGCCCTGGGTTCAATCTCCAGTACCCCAAAAAATAAAAAATAAATAAATTGAATATAAATTAAACAGAACCTCAGGGATCTGTGATCTGTGAAGTACTAACAAAAATACAATATTCATATTATTATAGTTCTAGAAAGAGAGAAGAAAAAGAGAGGGCTAACTAATGATTTTAAAAAATATTTGCCAAAATTGTCCCAAATTTGACAAAAAACCTCACAAACCTACAAAATACTACATGAAGCCTGAAGAGAAATGAAACACAAAGAAATCCATACCAAGACACAATGTAATTAAATTTTTGAAAGCTGAAGACTAAGAAAGAAGTCTTAAATGACACATTCATTTACTATGAGGAAATACCTGGTGGAGCAACAGTAGATTTCTCATTTGATACTATGGATGTCAGAAGAAAGTGGCACAATGTTTTTCAGGTCCTTCAAAGAGATAATTGTCAACCATGAATTCTGGATTTTGAAATGATTAAAATAATCTTGGCAAAGAAAAACAAAGTGGGAAGAACACTCAGTATTAAGGATTACTAGGTGGTGATAGCAATCAAAACAGGGAAGTAGTGATGGAGAAGTCAATATGCAGATGAAAGTGGAGCTGAACAAAGAACTTGAAAATAGTTCCACGTAAGTGTACAAAACTATATTTTTTGCAAAGGTATAAAAACCTTTTAAACAAATGATACTAGAATAATTGCACAGCCATAGTCATAAAAAGAAATTTCAACCTTTACACAAATGTTGACTGAAAATAGGTCATACAATTATTGTGAAACTATAAAGATTTTAAATAAAAATGAGACAATCTTTCAGACTTAAGTTTAGGTAGAAGGTTTTTATACTTGACACCAAAAGCAGGATTCATAAAAGGAAATCACAACAAAATTAGAAACTTTTGCTTTTTGAAATCCCATGTGAAAAAGATTAAAAGATAAACTACAGCCCAAGAAAAAATATTTGTAAATCACACATCTGATAAAAGATAAGTATCTAGAATACATAATTGACTTTCCAAACTCAAAGTAAAAAAGAGTTAAATTACCAAATAAGCAAAATAGATGAGCAGACATTTCACATAACGGATATACACATGGCATATAAGCCAATGAAAAGGTATCCCACACCATTAGCCATAGGGGGAAGTGCATAGTAAAAGCATAATGAGATAGCACTATCCACACATCAGAATGACTGAACTTAAAAATAGTTGCAATACTACTGAAGGAAGGATGTAGGAAAACTGGAAATGAAACCTTACTTCACACAAAAACATGCACTTAAATTTCATAAGGGCATTATCTGTGACAGCACAGAACTGAAATCAACTCAGAGGTCCTTCAACAGTTAATGGTGAAACAAAGTGTGGTACAAACACAATACAGGGTATCAATCAGCAATGAAAAGGAACAAATCAGTGTTGTACACAACAACTTGGATTAATCTCCAGGGAATTTTATACATATACTGAGTGGGGTGAAAAGCCAAGCCCAAAAGAGTACCTACCAACTACATAAATGCATTTATACAACATTGTTTTGAAATCATAAACTCTCAGAAATGAAGGACAGAGTAATAGCTGGCAAAAGTTGAGGATGTGGGGAGGGGCAGGAAGAGAAGTGTATGATTATGGAAAGGCAATAGGAGAGATCTTGCTGATGATCCTGTGTTAGCTACCTGTGTGGTCCATGATAGATGCACATGGGGTAAGATTGTATAAAATTAAATACACACAAAAATGAGCATAAGAATCAGTGTGTCCACAAATGAGTACACTGAATGAGACTGGTGTATACCATATCTTGGTTGTGATATTATAACATACTTCTTAAAAAGTTGTCCTTGGGACAAACTTGGTAAAGTATATGTGGTACATCTTTGTATTATTTTTTACAACTGCATGTGCATTTATCATTAACTCTACAAATTTCAATCAAAAAAATGAAAGGAAATCATACATTTACCACACATAATCCAGCCGTTCTACTCTTAGGCATTCATCATGCAAAGATAGACATGTATGTGAATTTATTCTTATTAGTCTTATCTGTAAAAGTAAAAAAAAAAAATTTGTTAATAACTGAAATATCTGTCAACATCTAAATCAATAAATTCTCTTATATTCATGCAATGGAATAGTACTCAGAATTTAAAAAGAGTGAAATCAGTATATATGACATGGATGAATCTCAAAATAATTATGCTAAACAAAAAAAGCTTGTAAAACAAATAAAGTGAGTATAAACTGTATGTTTTCATAAAATTCTAGAAAATACATGCAGTCTATATTGACAGAGAGCAATATATATGCATATATATGTCAGATTTATCAATCTAGACCTGTATAATACATAGTATGTCAATTATTCCTCAATAAAACTGTTAAAAATGCCACTTCAGGAAAAGAAAAGAGGAAATGGAATTATACCACTATCTGCTAATATTTGAGAATTAAAGAGATTAAATTTCACCAAAGTCTTGCAGCTAACAAATGTTGGACCCAGGATTCCAAATCAAGTCTATCTTACTCCAAAACTTCTATCGTTTTCATTACACCTTGTGAGATGCACATGTTAGTTATTACCATAATAATGTGGCATAATGAACCACCCCAAACTAAATATTTTTTCTTTGGCCATTCATCTGCAGGTCAACTGAGGTCTACTGGTCTAGGCCAGGTTCAACTACACTTGGTTTCTAGGTGCAGATTTATGTCCATATATTCTCCCTAGAATACTCAATATCCTTGGACCAACAGAATACCCACAGCATGCAATTTTTCTCTTGACAATTTTAGCAGTGCAAGTGAGCAATGTTCAATTGCACATGCACAAGTCAGACCTCTGAGTTCACTGTATCTGCAAAGATCCCATGGGTTAAACCAAGTGACATGGCTGATCTCAAACTCAAAATGTAAGGAAGCTTACTTGCCCTCTTTGAGAGGAACTGGAAGGTCACATGGCAGAAAATACAAAGAGTGAATGAAGAAATGGGAACAAAAATGCAGACTACCAACAATCAACCAATAAAGAAAAGAGAAGCTGGATACATTTTGGCGTGCATGAATGAGATCTGCAAAATTAGAGAATATAAGGGAGGTCCACTCAGCTGAGCCAGACTAAGGTAATCTTAAGTCACAGAAAGTTACCAATGTCAAGATGATGGCACAAAAAGCAATGTCAGCAGCCATACAGTCAGACTTAAAAGACCAAGATGACTATTTCTTTATCCCCACCAATATCCAGACCCCCATATTTTAGTTAGAAAAAAATACCTAATTTCTATCAATCAAGATTCCCCATAACTTTTCACCTTAGGGCAGGTCCTGGTGAGGCATGTAGACTGTCTTGATGGTTTTTACTCCTAAGTGAAGTGGGGTTAAGATTGGATGTGACTTATTGCAGAGGCAGAGTTCAGGAAGGCCTTGCTTCCTGGATCCCATGGATGTTTTCTGCTGCAGTTTGGATAATGAACATCCCCCAAAGGTCCATGTGTTAAGGACTAGGTTCCCAGCCCTCAGTGCTATTAGGAATTGTGGAAACTTTATATGGTGTGGCCCAGTGGAAGGAAGTTAGTTCACTGAAGGAAGGCCCTTGAAGGGATTATTGGGATCCCATCCATGTCATGTCATGTCTCCCTCTTTTACCCATCCACCATGAGGTGAACAGCCCTCCTTCACTACATGCCCCCACCATGATGTCCTATGTTACCACAGGCCAAAGCAACAGGGTCAAAGGACCACAGACTGAAACCTCTGAAACAGTGAACCAAAGTGAACCTTTCCTCCTCATTAAGTTGATGTATCCCAGATATTTATAAAGCATCCTCCTTCTGTTCTTCGCCAAACCTATTTCTTCAGTTACTCTGATTTTAAGAGACTTCCCATAACTTTCCAATACATTTCCTTTTCCCTCAAGTTTCCAGAGTTCTTTTTTGATGCTTCTGTGTAAAAATGAAGCAATGCAGTCTACATTCCTATTTAGGAAACTCGAGCTGTCTAGATCTAGTCTCTGGGGACCCATCAGCCATATTGGAATTGGCCCCCACAGTTGGTGGCCCCTCTACTCATGACTGCACAATACTCAGGGCTTATGCTTTCTCTGTTTACTTCTACCCCACATTTCTCTGCACAGGTCTTCCCTCTGCCCCTAGCTTCTGCTTCTTAGTGCTTTCTGCTTCCTGCTGTCCTGTAGCCAGCTAACTCTTTCCACTTCACTCTCCTCATATTCCTTTATGGGTGTCCCCACACCAAACTCCTCAAGAGAGGGGAGTTGACTGGGCATTCTAAGTGATAGAACTCCCTTTCTGGTCAGAATCTTTAAGTTGTGCTCTATCTTGGGCTACAGATAACTTCTTTTGGGCAGACAGTAGTCCCTGGACTGTGGTCATATTCATAGGGGCAGAAAGTATCAAGATCTATACATCAATTGACTTCTCTCAAAAGAGTCTGTAGGTATGGCAAGAACCCTGAACCCTGTGCATATATAATTAGTCTTTGTCTGAGTGAAATAAAAGTGGAAGAAGGGATGAGACTAGAAGCTAAAAGGCTAAGTTTACAAATGAGGGATCCCCAGGGGTATTAGTGTGGGGAACCAGGCAAATATTTTCAAGGTTTATTAGAGTACTCTGGTGAATACTTTGATAGGCATTGGGTCTTGCCCTGAGTCACTCAAGCTGAAACAGGTCTAGGGAAGCCAGCCACGTGATAATTTGGAACAACCACAGCCTGACTCAGGCTGTACAGGTCACAGCACGTGCAAACAAAGATGAGCTAATGAGGGACTTGTCAGAGACTCTGAACCTCATATAGCCTAAAACAGGTTGACAGCCTCCCTCTACTCCCAGAGGGGAGTATCTGAAATCCGTGTGGCATGAGCTTTTGTCTTGCTACATGTACTGCAAAGGAGATAGGTCTGCCTTTTGGGGTTTGCAGAGTTATGAGTTATAGTCAATAGTAAAACCAGGGTGACGTTTAAATCACCCTGGCTTCAGAAAGCACATAATTTTATTGAGCCCAACATAAAATTCAATTTTAACAATTGGTCAATTAGAACTTTGCACTTTAAAAAATGTTTTAAAATATCTAGTTGTAGATCATCTTCATGAGCTTATTATGGCCAGATACTAAGCTAAATGTATTATACATATATATATATATATATATATATATATATAAAGAGAAATATTTATTTAATTTTTGCAATCATTCTTTAAAATTTTCTCCTTTTCACAGAAAAAGAAATCAAAACTTTGAAAGTCAATATGACATGCTCAGAAATCACATAACCAGAGGCAAGACTCAAACTCCACATTATACTTCATCATTGTAGAAAATCCTAAAAACCCATAAGGATCACATTTATTATTTCCATTTCAAAGAAGAGGGACTTCAGCAAATAAGAGATTTACTGCAGGTCAACCACTTAGTAGAAAGGGAAGTAAGAAAGTATCCAGACCTGATGAAGCCAAAGGAGATACACCAGGGTACAGCAGAAAGATCATTTCTAACATCAAATAGGCCTAAATTCAAATATCTACTTCTGCATATATTTACTATATGACTTAGGCCAAGTTCTCAAGTTCTCTGAGTTGTGGAATGAGATTTTTATACCTACATTAAAGAGGAATTGTAAAGATTCAGTGAAAGTTCACATACTAACAATTAGATGTTAATGTTCCTCTCCAAAGTCTTTGATGTTTCACTTACATAAATAGGACAATCCTCGTTAGAAATTGCAAATACATCCACAGTGAAAGGAGGCATAACTTATAAATGAATAATGTCCCTCAGAGTCTTTGGGCCGGTATTCTGTGGAATCCTGAATGAGTTTTCCAATATGAACAGTTTCATAGTGTGTGTTGGGAGATGAATTTTGTCCCCCTTGCCCAAAAGATACATTGAAGTTCTAACTCCTGGTACCTATGAATATAACTTTATTTGGAAGTTGTCTTTGAAGATGTAATCAAGGTGAGATAATATTGAGTTAGTCTAGACCCTAATTCAAAGACTGCTGTCCTTATGCAATGAGGGAAATTTGGATACACACGGACAAGAGAGCACCAGGTGATGGCAGAGCCAGACATTAGAGTAATGTACCTATAAGCCAAAGAACACCAAGGATTGTGGGGACCACCAACAGTTTAAAAGAGAGGCATGGAACAGACTTCCCCCAGAGCCTCAGGAAGAAACCTGCTTTTATGACACCTTGACTTCAGTCTTCTCATCTTGAGAACTGTGAGAGTATATCTATTATTTTAAGTCACTCTGGCTCAGTCAGGAAATAGCTGATCTCTGGTGGCCACATGTGTTACCTGGCTTTTCATCATTATGACCAAAATTCCTGACGTAAACAACTTAAAGGAAGAAAGATTTATTTTGATGGTTTCTGAGGTTTCAGTTCATGTTTGACTGACTCCATTGCTTTGGGCCTCATATGCAGCCATGGCAGAAGTGCATGACAGAGCAGAACCTCTCAGCCCATGGCAGCTGGAAGCAGAGAAAGAGCGAGGAAGGATCCAGGAATAAGATATAGCCCCCATAGGCATGCCCCAGTGACCTGCTTCTTCCAACCTTGCCCCTCCTGCCTGCAACTTCCACTTCCTCCCAGTAGTTTATTCCAATTACGGATCTATCAAATGAATTAATCCACTGATGAGGTTAGAGCCCTCAGATCACACTTCCTGAAATCCCCTCTGGACATCACTGCATTGGGGACCAAGTCTTTAACATTTGGGTTTTGCAGGTCATTCCACGTCCAAACCATAACACCAAGTTGGGGTGGATAATCTCAGCACTGAGTCTCTTCTCCTCCACTAAGTTAGGCTGGTCTAGTTCTGATGGAAGCAGCAGGGGGCCAGGGAAACCCAAAGAAGAAACCAAAAAACCCATTTGAGACTTAGATTTGGGATTGGTCTGTCACCTTTCCCTCATTCTATTGGCCAAACAAGGCACAATACTAGTCCAGATTCAAGTGATGGGGAAACAAACTCTACCTCTTGATGGGAACATCTGCAAGATCACATTAAAAAATGGTTTGGACACAGGGAGGGGAATAACAGTCTCCATTGTTGCCTCTACTTTACCTCAAGGGACAGGAAATCATGTACCAGCTTGAAGGGGATCTCTAGTGAGTCCAGGGCAGTCCCTCTATCCCCATCAGTTATAGGATAAAAGACTTTTTCTTAGGTTTCACAACTCTCCTGAGGATTTAGTATCCTACTCCCCTTCTCTTGAATTTTTAAGTATTCTGGGATATTTAGGTGGGGGACTGCCCCCATGGGTGTGTCAGGTGGTAATAAACAAAGTTTGGGAACATACTTCTCCCTATTTTCCATTTCTTCACTGCTGGATGGAGTCATAGAAAGAAAGTCCTTGTCAGATGCTACCACGCAATCATGTGTCAGTTTTGGGACATCAAAGGGGTGGATCATGCTCACTCAAGTGAGGGCTTGACAGGCTACAGGAGTGGAGTTACAGGCTCTCCCCTGAAAGGCCTCCCTTCATTCCTAATTCCTAACTGAAATTCCTGACTACAAGGGTTTTGGATCCAATTCTCTTCCTTGAGACCCACCATCCTCTTCAATTGATCTCCTAAATGTTTCATTTTGCCCAGATGTCCTGCAGATAATGGGAAACCATTCACCAGGACAAGGCAGGGACCATGGCCCACCAAGGACCCTGCACCTTTGGAAAAGGACTGGCATCACAAGGTCCAGCTAACAGCTTTCTATTGCATGGTACACCCATGTTTTTAGACATCTTACATTTTTAAATGTAGCCAGTAATCCTGAATTGTTGTATAAAATTGGAGTATTTTTGAAGTATGATGTTAATTAGAGGACAGCTTTTGACTAGGTTTGGCATAAAAGGCAAGAGGTAGTGAAATTTTAGAGATAAAGAAAAAAAAATACCTTTACTTCTGCTTTCAGACCTCCCAACCCCTCCCTTCAGACAATGAGCATAAAACTGACAATTTTCTTAACATAGGACTTGGCGGGGGACACAGGATGGAGCCCTTATGAGTGGCACAGCAGCATGTGAAGTCAGCCTGGTGGGGTTTACATCCTGCCTGCCACACACTAGTCCAGGGATCTGGCAAATGGGTTGAAGGTCAAAACGTGGTCCAGGGAGCAGCAGAATCAGCTCCAGCTGGGACTCTTAGGAAACAGTCTCAAGTGCCAGCTAGGCCTCCTGGATCAGTACCCACATTTTAACAAACTCCTCAAATGACTCTTCCATACATGAAAGTTCGAGAAGCACTGAACAAATGAATTTCGGTCTTTGGTTCCTTGCCATCAGATTTCAGCAACATTCCAGTGCTTCAGAAAGGCCTTCAGAACAGCCTCGCTAAAACATTCCCCACTTTCCTCTGTCTTAATTTTCACCACAGATTTTATCTCAGCCTGAAGTTGTCTTAATTATTTATGTGTTCACTGGAGTATAAACTCTGTGTAGCTGTCTCGTGCAGTGCTTAAATTCCCTACCCCTGGAACCGTACCTGGGACATTCTATAAATAGTTGAATAGTAACTGAATGAGATGAGTCAGTTAGCCACAGGATGGCTGGTGATTTCTTGGGGGATTGAGACCAGATCATAAAAGACCTTGAATATCAACCTAAGGGGGTCTGATTTCTTACCCATATTTCTCCTCATGCTGCAACCTAATGTGCTCACAACCATAGGGATCTCCATTATCCAGTCTTCACACTAAGTGAGAACTGACAAGTCTAACAAGGGGAAAGACATTCAGAAGACCCCAAGATTCATTTTTCATTTAGGAAAGGAAATTAGGAGAACAAAACAGTTGAATGCAGATCTCTCTTCCCAGATAGCCATAGAAAAGGCCAGGAAAAGGTCATGGACCCAGTGATGACCATTCTTCTCTCTTACAACAGAGCGTATATCCACTCAGCAAGAACTGATCCTGATGTCTGAAGGCTCATACAGTTGTGGGACCTTTCACTTTGTGCCTCGTGGCTACAACTTCTTTTAGCTTATGCCTTATTTGTAAAACTGTAATGCCAACGTCCATCTCCTAGGGTAGTTAAGAGGATCAGAATGAAATAACTCAAGTGCTGTTAGCAGGGTGAGGGGCATAATAAGCGCTCACCAGTTTTGAGTGGCATTCCTTTATATATAGTCCTTGGCAATTGGAAGATCTCACTATTTCTTAGTCTTAACCAAAGACCTGGAACAATGACATTGGCACTGAAATCCTGTTCTCTGACATACACTTACAGGAACCATCAGGACCAAACTAGAACTGTACCCATGATAGGGAGGTTCCTGACAGAAGGCCATCAGCAAGGTAGCACTCATCTCCTGTAACTGAGTGTGTCCCTTCAAAATGCCACTGGTGCTCAAATATCTGGGGCAATGGGAGTGTGTTCCATGAGCGACTGAATGAGGCTTTTAATTAAGTATAGCAGCTGACCATGGCTGTTCATAATGTACTTCTCTGAGCTATCCACCCTGTCCATTTCTTGAACACCTCTCCTCCACTGCCCCACTTCTTTTGCAGGGTGAAAGTGAGAGAAAAGTGGAAAAAATTTTTGAAAATGCATTGTAAAATGTAAATTACTCAGGATACATTACTTGCCATTGTTCCTGTTTTGTTGAGAAAGCCCCCAACAGTTTTTGTTTGTTTGTTTTATGGTTATTTTTTTCTGGTACCAGGGATTGAACCCAGAGGCACTCAACCACTGAGCCACATCCCCATCCCTTTTTGTAGTTGTTGTTGTTGTTGTTAATTTTCTATTTGGGGACAGCGTCTTGCTAAGTTGCTCAGAGCCTTGTTAAGTTCCTGCAGCTGGCCTTGAACTTGCAATCCTCCTGTCTCAGTTTCCTGAGCTACCACCAACCCCAGCCTAACAGTTCTTTTGACACATGTAGCAGTTTGTTATTATTTACCAATAGCTGTTCTTATCTTTCATAGTAACAGAACCCATGATTTCTTTTTCGTTGTTGAGTGTGTGACCATAAAACAAAACATTCCCCAGATACTCTTGCAGATAGATGTGGCCATGTGACTGTGTCTGTGCATGAGTAGATTGAATGGGACTCCCAGGTGAGTCCTCCTCTTTTCTGCTGGCTAGAATGTGATGTGGCCATGAACCATCATGGTGGAAGAGGCAGCACCTCAAGGAAAATGGAAGAAGATAGAAGGACCTGGGATCCTGCTACCATCCATCTTCGGTACCAGCCCAGAACGTTATGCCTGGAAAGGGACATGAAGAATTAATTTTCTAAACTTAGGTTAGTCACTGTTACATTGGGTATCTGTCCTATAACTTAATAACCCACATCCTAATTGATGAAACATGGATGTGCTGAAAAGGCTTCATGGTTACTGTGATATCCAGCCCCTTCCTCTAAGATGCTGGGTCACAGCTTAGCTCCCTTGGTCAAAGCACAGGGATGAGAAGTGTCATCTCCTGCCTGGGTCAGATAATTCCATACTGTTTCCAATCATCTCTAACAACTTCTTGGGACTGCAAATGAGAGGATGGTTGGATCTGGCAAATATATCCCCAATAGAGTAGCTGATGACATTTTAAAGATTATGTCATCTACAAACAGTGGAACTACATGAGAGGCAGAACTAAGAAGGGCGTGTGGTCTCAGCATAGTGAGAATTGGTTTAGTTATTTTGGAGGACCTATTGGCAATGTTAAATGACTCAAGATACATTACTTGCCATTGTTCCTGTTTTGTTGAGAGAACAATGTGTTTGTCCTATAAGCCAGAGATGTCACTCTTCAATATCTACCCTCAAGGCAGACTCTTAGATGTATGCTAAGGTGACGTGGGAAAGAAGGCATTTGTGTTTGCATGCAGAGTCAGGCAACTTTTCTGTACAATGGCTGTCTCTAGGATGTAGATGTATATTTTGAAAATTCATGCAGCTATTTTGTTGTTAATGAAGCAGATTTATTTGTATTGCCCTAGTGCATACGTAAGATGTAAACACATTAAGACAGATTGTTCAGTGAGAAGGACGGTTCTGCAATGACATGTATAATAAAACATCATATGTACTTTTTTTATTCTTTTTAAAATTTTTTTCTTTTTTACAGACTGCATTTTGATTCATTGTACACAAAAGGGATACATCATTTTTTCCCCGTGGTTGTGCATGATGTAGATTCGTACCATTCATGTAATCATACATGTACACAGGGTGATGATGTCTGTCTCATTCCACCATTTTCCATACCCCCCTTCATTTCCCTCTACGTAATCTAAAGTTCCTCCATTCTTCTTTCCCCCCACCTCCCCCACCCCCATTATATATCATCATCCACTTATCAATAAAAACATTCAGCCTTTGGTTTTTTGGGATTGGCTTACTTCACTTAGAACATCATATGTACTTCTATAAAACACACACACACACACACAGACACACACACACACTAGATGTTTCTGAAGCCTCATATATGAAAATACTTTAAAAACACAGAAAGGAAGGCAAAGTTCAATTACAACACAACCTGATAACAGTGACTCCCTCTGAAATGGAAACTAACATTGGACGTGATAGTTAATATCGATAATACCTAAATATTTTACAGTGGGAATGAATTTATTTGTTATTCGGTAATTAAAATAAAAATACATTAAAGACAGGGATACCAGTACCATGTAACTATTGAGACCTGTACAGATTCCAAAAGTATGCAGCTGCCTTCTAGTTAGAGTGGATAAGGAAAGAAAGGGTATTCCTTTTTGTCCATAGATACTAGAAAAACTTGGAAATTTGGAAGTTTGCCTCAGCAAATAGTCAAAGCCTAATTTTTTAAAAAAATACTGTTCTCTCAAAGGTGAGTACTCCAGTAAGATACAATTATCTGAGCAAAACAACCATTTTAATGTTTCTTCTGAACATACTGGACTTGGGTTCCACTGAGTTTATGTGGTGTGACCTTGGCTTCCACATCACAATGCTTTGACACAAAGAGAGAAAAGAGGAGACTGACCATAAGGTTAAAAGCAAATGATATCTGATGTTTAGGAATTACAAAGAAAAATTCATCTGCTAATCACCCAAATGGTCCAAAACAGATTCATGGGTGGCATAATTACAAAGCCTATCCCAACCATTTAACTTTGATTTTCTTTGGTCCTTCACAAACTGTTTCATACATAAATTAAATAGGATCCATGAGTTCCTCAGTCTTAAATGCTCCCCTTCTCTCTTTGTTATGACCACCTCACCTCATTCAGTCCTATTTCCAAACATGTAGATCACCTTTTCCTAGTCATCATCCTGGAGACAATTTTGGATAGCATACAGATGAACCTTTATCATTTGTATGATTATACATAATATATATACATATATATATATATATATATATAATTTGATATCTCTAACAAATTTGTTACATATAGTAATCAAATGATTTTACAAATTTTACTGATGAGGACAATAAAGTGAGATTTTAAATAAAAGACACGAGTCAACTTTACATGGATATGGAAAATACATTGAAGTTGCATTTGAACCAGTTATGTTTGGAAGAAACTGACTTTTAGCCACAAGTTTCACTGCTCTGTGAAACCAATCTGTGTCAGAAGAATCAGGTTCACATGTCGTCTTCTCCAAACTCTTTCACGGACCATCTTGCTCTCCTTGGCATGACCACTGCTGTGCAGAGAAGGTTCTTAATAAGGTATTGCCTGTGGGCTGAGAGACAGTTACTTGGCTCGACAGTGTGAATTGTAAGATCACTTTCCTCAGTGACAAACAGCCCCTGGAAAGATTATGGTGAAGTTGACCCCCCTGCTTCAGATCAACTTCTCCATATAGAAGAAAAACCCAGAGCGCTGAAA
Source organism: Sciurus carolinensis (assembly GCF_902686445.1). Taxonomy (NCBI): domain Eukaryota; kingdom Metazoa; phylum Chordata; class Mammalia; order Rodentia; family Sciuridae; genus Sciurus; species Sciurus carolinensis. Next base: position 158,666,050 of record NC_062216.1, on the reverse strand, counting down.
ACTCTTGATGCCTCGGCTGCATCCCAGACCAATTAAATGAGAATCTTTGGAAGCAGGACCCAAGCCTTTATATCTTTGCATGTCCCAGGGCCAAGGTTGAAAACCATGGAGTTGGGTGATGGAGCCATCACCAGCAGGCTAATTGGCTGAATGCCAATCTCAAAGAAAATGACCACACCAACAGACTCAGACCGTTAGGGCCTTTGTTCTAAACCTGTTCTCTTCTGGAATGCTTCCCTTCCAGACCGATGCCTGTCTGACTCCTTCATCTGAGAGCCCCTCCGAATATCACTGGTCATTACATCTCATTTTGCAGTCTGCCCTTTACCCCACCCTATGACGTCCCGGTTTCCTCTAATCTGTCCTACATTTCCCCTTTTCCATAGTACTCATGCTTCTCTAACATACATCATTTACTTAGATTTGCCTTTATTGTTAATGATTGTCTCACCTCTCCAAGAACGGAAGCTTTCCTGGCTGGGGATGTAGCTCAGTGGTAGAGCACTTGTCTATACACATGCAAAGCCCTGGGTTTGATGCCCAGCATCAGGAAAACAAAATATTATGAAGCTTTCGGAGCACAGGGATCTTCATCTGTTCTCTTCCCTAAATCTCTCAAGAGCCTAGAAGGATACCAGGTGCCTGGTGGGTGCTCAACAAATATCTGCAACGTGAATTAAAAATTAGAGCTAGGAAAGCCCTGCTAGATAGTTTGCTAATTCCAAACTTGTCATGGAACTACAGCCCAGAGAGAAGACATGCACCCAGGTCACAGAGCGAGGCAGTGACTGAAGGGCAATGAGACCCCAACCCCGACTCCAGCACAATGTCCTCTCACCCTCACATGCACTTTTCCTGTTCACCGGCGTGCACATGAGCAGATCCAAACTGAGAACCTTGGAGCCTGGGCTTTGTTTCTGCCTGAGGTTTTCAAATAGCCGCTCTGCTTTTAGAGGATGCTATTAACATTAGGCCTTGATGAATTTGACTCGAAATTTGAGGACACCACTGTACAGGATATGTAAGAGCCACTGCCTGAAGACCACAGAGAAAGATTGATTTTTACCAGCTTTTTATTATTTTTTTAAGCATTTTTTTTTCACCCTAATCTGGGCTGAAATAAAGAAGCTGTGAGATCTAGGCTTTGAATTTTGTAAATGAGCCTGCTGCTCATTGCACTTTTCAGCAAGATAAGGCCAGAATGGCATTTGCAGAAATGCTTGGCTATCTCTCCAGCAATCCGGCTCCTATGCGGGCCCCTTAGTAACAGCTTGGCAAATCCGCAAAAGGAATGCGACTATATAGTTTGTGTGTGGACTGCGGAGTTATTATGGCTTCCAAATTGCCTAGCAGGTCATTAATCATAGGCCAAGATAGGCCATCGCAGCGGCCTGCAGTGAAAGCACCCAGCACAATGGCAGAGAAATCATGTTTAACATGCGGCTCTTGCCGGCACAGATATGGAAGGGGGAGAGGGAAGGGAAAAAAATCACTCCCCTCTTAGGAGAGAAAACTTCTACTTATCTTTGATTTGCATTCAGTCCTCCCTCAATAGTCCTTAAGCCTGTTATTTAATTCATTTTGGTGCCAGGGTTCATCACAAAGCAAAAACCCTAAGCGAGACCTATGCAGTCTGTGACCTCCAACCCCCCTGTCTTTTCTTGTCAGTTCTATGTCATTTGTGCAGTTGAACTCCACCAATTTGAAATGCTGACCTCTTCCATAGACAACCTTATTCTCCTTCAGTGAAAGAAAAGCCCAGGGAAGACAAACCACTCAAGCGGGAGATGGCAAGAAAAGAGAAAAGTGGTTGACTCGTAAATCAATTTCCACAGCCCACCCAAAACCCACACACACATTGTATTTGTATAAATTTTTTTTAAAAAAAATTGCTGAATTGGTTTCCAAGAACGAAATTAAAAAATTATGAATCAGAGCCAGAAAGAATGGAATTGGAAACCCTGCTCCCACTGGGCCAGAACCACATTGTTCACACCTGCACTCTCTGAGGTTGTAGGAAAAGTTGAAAATTAAACACAGGAATAAAGTTTCCATACCACTGACAAAGTTGACAAAATAGAAAGATGTATGGGGAAACACCAGAAAAGAGGACTTAAGTTATGGCACCCAGGAGCTTCTGAGCACAAAGCTACACACCTGACCCATGTGTAAGAGTTACATGTGTGAAGCATGGACTCATTCCCCACTGCTGGACCTAGGTCCTGCCTGTCCCAAATGCAGAACTGAATCTTACCCTAAGACCTAGGATTTCATGCAATTTTTTTAATGCATGTGTATCACCTCGGTAGATTTTTAGTCTTTTCCAATACAGCCAATCATCAGCTATATACACTGTTATTTAATTCAAATCTACACATATCAAGCACCTTCTATGTTTCTGCACTAAGTACTGGGAATATAAAATACAGTGCTTTTCCTAAATACCTAACAATCTAGTGTTTACATAAAATATAAAATTCCCCTCTCATATGGGGAAGAATTTATGAAAATGGAAATACAAGCTTCTCTTTTAACACATGAATCGGCTTTTCTTAGATTTTTCTCCCTACGTTCCTGCATCGCCAATAGGATTTTTTAGGCTGAGAAGACAATTCCCAAATCAGTTTTCATTTTACTATAGTCTTTTCTTTCAGCTCCCTAGACCTCCTGACACCTAAAGAGTAAAATAGAATAGTCCCCTTCTTGTGTTCTGAAAATTGAGTCTCCCCCATTATGAAGCACACACTAATGAACGCTTTTATTTCAGTTACTTTCAAGATTCATGAAACATTGTTAGACAATTAATGAGGATTCACAAATTGCTATAGTTGAGTGAGATAAAGCATCATGGAGTTGCCTGGCTCCTTTTCTTAAGCGTTATTGTTCTCTGAGCTACAGAATGCTTATTGTAACTCCTGGTGGTCAATATGAAAAATTTCATCATTTCTCTTTATTTCTTTTTTGATACTGCAGAGTCTGTTGAATAAAAGTAATCATGACAGCTTTTCTAAATTCTAAACATTATTTAAAGTCTTTTTGTTTTGGTCATTTCTTCCACTGTACGGGTAAAAATGAAGGGCTATAAACAAATAAATCACAGGCTGTGGTCATAAGGGTGATCAAATAACACTAGTATACATAGAAGATCCAGGGAAAAAGTGATTAATCGGTGCAAAGTGGAGTCGAGGAAGACTTCCTGGAAGAAGTGATGTTTTGAGACATGAGGTCAATGAAGAGGGTGTGGGCAAAGATCCAAAGAGGAGAAAAAGGAACATGTACCAATGACACTGAGCACTGGAGTATTGCTAGAAAAGCACTAGAAACGGCTATAGATCGAGGTAGGGCTGCAGACAGAAGCTGGGTCCTCAAGGCCTTTCCACTTTTTTTAAAGTATTCAGATGGCCACAGTGTGGAGGGTGGATTGGAGTGACAGGAATAAGAAGCCTCGTTAAGAGGCCAAGGTCCCAGGAGAAATGATAAGGTTCTGAACAAAGGCAGAGTAATGGGGTTGAGGGTGTAGGCGCTGAGTCTAAGACATAAGTATGAATATCTGAAAAGTCTGGAAACAGGAAAAGTTTATTTTTAAACAATGCATTAGTTGCATTTTCAAAGAACATGTTCAGAATGTTTCCTTCAACTTCCAGGCACCTCTATAAGCAAGATGTCTCTAAATCTGAAATCTAATCAGCTTAATCATTAACCTAGGGGGAAGAGACAATATGTAACTTGAATATTTTGTCTGATTTTCTTGAATTTTGAGACATCATAGAGAACCTTTTGGTCTTAATCATGTTTGCTGAGAACTGGATGGAGAGGAAGAAACAACTCCCGAGTTTCTGGCCCAGAACATTGGAGGGGTGGTAACATCACAAACCAGGCTTTGGAGAACAAGTTGGGCGTGGCCTTTCGATCAACTTTTTTTTTCAGAACCTACTAAATACTTAATCAGAAGCCCTAGGAATTGGGGGAAAAAGGAAGAACTAGTAATGTAATTCAAAAACCAATGTCTTTGCTATGGGCAGATCCCTGTAATCAGGGAGACTTGTGGTAAAGATTCCACTTCGTATTGATGGTTTGACATTGTTGCCATCTTGAACTATAATTCAGAAAGTAAGTCTTTTGAAAAAATATGTCCAGAATTGCCTCCATGTATTCTAATCTTGGCTCTCCCACTTTCTGGGTGTGTGATCTTGGGCAAGTTCTTTAATATCTCTGGCCCTCTGTTTCTATTATTTTCAACTCAGCGGGTTGAAGGAGGAAACCTATAAGGTACCTTTAAACATTCAATGACTCCATAATTGAAACTGAGGGTACCATGTTGAGAAAACAGACCCTACTCTCCAACTTAAAAGTGCAAGATAAATAGAGACAAAAGGGATTGGGAACAGATGCCAGATTACGGGTGACATAGGAATTTGCACAAAGTGAGTCCTGGGTAAAATCTACTAGAGAGGGAGCTGCAAGACTCTTTGAGACCCTATATCCGTTTTCCTCTTCTCTCTTGACTCTTATCTGTATTGGAAGCAGTGACATTCTGGGCTTTAAAAGCAAACCCTCAGCCTCCTTTGGAAGAGAGCAGCTTTAGCTAGCACACTCGTTTTGCTCTTTATCCTTCCTCATCTTGCCTAGAAAGCAGGCGTGATGCAGTCAGTCTTGGACTACAGGACAACAAGTCAAATGCTAACGATGACCAAGAGGAAAGCTGGTCATGACCTGTAACCCTGACCGCACTATGACCATCCTACACCAGACCGCTCACTCAGAAAGGGAGGAAGGGAGAGCAGAGGGAAGAGGGAAAAGGAAGAGAGGGAAGAAAAGAGGTAAGGAAGCTGGGAGACAAGGGGGGAAAGGATAAAAGGAGAGAGAGGGTAGGGAGAGAGAAGAGGGAGAAAGAAAGAGGAGGAGGGAGGGAAGAAGAAAGGAAGAAAAAGGAGAAAAGTCCATCATTGGGTTTTACCATTATATGTTAGATTTTCTGCAAGGTGCCATCAAACTTATTTCTGATAAAAGTGATGACTGACATCCCTCATATAGTAATGAATAGCCTCATTTCCCTGCACCATTTATTTTGCTTAGGTAATATAGATACAATAAATAACTGCTTCCCATATTGAAAAAAAAAAACAAAAACAAAACTTGATTATAGAGCCTAAAAAACTAACTGAATGTCCTCCAGGACAGAGACTGCACAGACATGGTAGACTTTCAAATCACAATTTCTATGGGTTAAATGAATGATGGAGAGAAGGAAGCTATCTTTATCCATCAGAATTATTTTATTCATCTGACAGCAAACATTTACAGTTGATAATTCATCCTAAGTCCATGGGGTTGACTGTTCTCGCTCCCCAGATCAACTAAACCAAACTCTGGGAACATCCCAAAGAAACCACAGAAGTAATTGATGAATTTCACTAATGTGGTTGTCATGCCCTTAGGAAGAAGCTAATATCCAGATTCCTGGTGTGGACTAAGTGTCCTTGTGCTAACACCCAGAGCAAGGAAGATGAACCTGCCCAAATGGTGTGAAAATGCAGAAGGGCTAAGAAGAGAAGCCAAATTATGTTTGAATGCAAATAGCTTACATATTATTAACCCCTTAACTGGGAAACAGCCTTCACAATGAAACCAGCAGTTAGCAGGGGCAAGATAAGTGAATGAAGGAAGAAGAGCATGATTGGAGGAATTGCTATTGTTTCCATCTGCATACATTTCTAGCAAGAAAAGTACAACTATCTTTAAAGGTGACTTAGTTGTCACTATAATCATCTTCCAGAGCAAGGATCAGCAGAGAACACCTGAAATCAAAATCTTACTGTTACAAATAGTTTTATTGAAATAAAGCCACAGTCATTTACATATTGCTCCTAGCTGCTTCTGCATTATATAATAGCAGAAGAGTATGGAAGTTTACGTATGAAGTTTACCTATGATAATGTTTACTATGTTGTCCTTTAATGAAGCTTTTGCAGAACCTTGATCTAAGAGATATTTGTCTTTTTTAAATTGCTTGTTCTGTTTTGTTTTTGGCTGCCCAGTTTGTGAGTACCCTTCCCGTGGATAGTCTTATGCATTTCAGAAGAAAATAGAGCCTATCTCTTAGCATAAAAGCAGACAAGGCCAAAGACCCTTTTCCAAGGTCTTACACTGATGACTGAACCAATCTGGAGCTCCTGTCCCAGAAATAGACTTGAGGGCTAGTGGCGCAGAGAAGCAAAGTCAGTGGAGAAGCCATTGCTATGACATTTGCAGCTGGGTTATGGCTGCAACCAGTCAGTTTCCAGGTAGTAGCACCATCGACATCAGCAGGAGATTTGTGTCTCATCCTGAAGATGGTGTCCGTATAAGTGCCAGTGTCCAGAGACCAGAGGCAGCAGCCTTTGCAGCCATAGCTGATCATTCTGGGGATGGTTTTTAGCTTCTTATCAACTTCATCTTTTTAAACCTATTTTTCAGAAAACCTATGGATTTTCTGAAATCCATCTTCCCAGTTGTTCTACAAACTGCCCAAACTTTTTCTATGTCTCTTTTTAGTTTAAATTGGTCAATTTACTTCTATTTCTTGCAGCTGATAAAAATCTTTTCTCCCCATTTGTACATCAGGTAGCAGTTCACAAATCACACTTCAGTCCTGTGAAGTGTGTTTTACGTCCACCTAACAGGTGAAGAAACTGAGGCAAAGTGAGGTTAAGCAATCTCTCCAAGTCAACACTTTTGATAAAAAGAGTCTCATTCTACTATGTCAGGCAGTCAGAAGTCCTTCTATAACACCATGATCATTGGTTTTACTTATAATTATACAAGTTGCTCCTCCTCTTCAAAACCAGCAGTCCAATGTTCTGTTAATGCTTGCCAGTATCCACTCATTGTGTGTGTGTATGTGTGCACATGCGCACGCGCCTCCTTTATTCCTGTCCAGGTGGCTTTATTTTTCATTTGAAAATGTCATCCCCACGTCATTAGCAATGCACTGTTACCTGACAGTAGGAAGAAGCATCCCCGGGCCATATGGCTGAGTTTAATCTACACGGTCACGGTGTAATCCCGTTGAAATGGCTTCCCTTTGCAATCAAAACCGAATTTCACACTTTACCAAGATGGGGACAGCTCTTGTCTTCCCCCGAGTAATATAGATCTCCCAGGCAGCCAAAGCCAATGGAAATGGCTTTCTTCTCCAGGCCTGCAGCAGGTGGGGGGCAGGGCTGGGAGGTCAGAGTGAATGGGAAGAGGCTGGAAAAGAGAGGGAGGAACACCAGACAATCAATCCAAAGTAATCCTCCCCATTCCCTCTGACAGATTACCATTGCAGACATTCAATGCATATAACTTTGGAACCATAAATTTAGAATATAAGTCACCTTTATGGGATTGATGATTTTATCTTATACACAGATGTTCTTTTAAAGCCAATTTTCTGTTATATCTCCCCGAGAAGACTAAAATGATCATTGTCCACAAACTGGCCTTACATGAAAGCCTCTGAGTTCATCTGAATCCTCAGGAATATGTATTATAAACAAACACCTCCAATTATTCTAATGTAGTGCATCTTAGTGCTGTATGAGAATCACTGTTGTCAATAAATATAAAGGAAAATCGAATGTCACTAGTGGGATAAGACAAGCGGAATAAAAGAATAAGATATCACTTTTTAAAAATTACCCTTTTGGTAACTTTAAACATTTTTAAAATGTTTAAAATCTAATAATACTTACTGAGGCTATGTGAAAGATTATACTCATATCAGTGTTGATGAAACTATGACAGATTCAACCGTTTTTAATGCAGCTAAGAAATATGAATTCAAAAGCCTTCAAAGAGTACACATATCCTCCAAGAAAGCAGTTTTCCTTCTACAGATCTGTCCTATATGATGTTTAGTCACAAAATTTTTCATTGGTTGTAACAAAAAAAAGAAAGAAAAAGAAGTCTTCATGTAAAAATACAGATCAGTTAAGATGCTATCATAAATTCAGCCAACATTTAAAATTATGTTATAGAAGACTAAAGATTCAGAAATAAATAACTTCTAGACTTTAAAATTTCTGTTCTACTCTATTCCATAAGGACTGGGACCATGTTGGTCTTTTTCACTGCTGTATCATGAGAGTCAAGAATAAGACCTGGGAAAATATTTAATGATTTTAATAACTAACCTGATAAATGTTCACATTAAAAGTAGAAAATCGAAAGATCTGATGCTCCTTTGTGAAAAAAAATATAAAATTAGATGTTGACTTTTTTGTGGTGGTAATAAAATTAAAAGTGAGGGTTAATCTTGATATACCACAGATATATTCCCATACTAGTAAATAAAAATCTACATTATTGTTTAAAAGTTTACATAATATACCATTATATGAGCTTGCAAATAATTATTTGAAACAATATGCAACATTAGAGTTTTGAGTTGTTTCAAATTTTCACCATTATAAAAAATAAAAATCCTACAACAAATGCTCTTGCTATGTCTTTTAACTCTTCTGATTATTTTTCCTTATAAGTAGCATATAGAATTAGAATTAGAGGCCTATTTTCATCTGTAGAATAACTACAGCAAAATTAGTTGTTCATTGAAATATATAATCTATTTAGATGCCACACAATGAATGTCCCCCATTCCTGTGTGCCCAGGTGAAGCAGGTGACATTCCTGAGAAGGGAGAGATGGATATAAACAGGCTTCCTCTCCATTGCTCCAACACAAGGAAACTGGAGAAAGATGATGTCCTTCCTACATGCAGCATTCTTTTCTACACATAATTTCTCTCTCCCCAGGAAGTAAAGATCTGAATGCTGAAGTCAAACTGGTCTTTCCTGGGCAAAGGCCCAGGGATCAGTTATTATTTGGCCACTCTGGTTTTCCTTGGATTTTCAAGAGAAAAGATTCATCTCAAAATCAGTATACTACAGTGATGCAGCCACATCAATGTTCATAGCTACTCAATTCACAATAGCTAGATTGTGGAGCCAACCTAGATGCCCTGCAATTGACGAATAGATAAAGAAACTGTGGTATATATACACAATGGAAGATTACTCAGCCATAAAGAGGAATAAAATTATGGCATTTGCTGGCAAATGGATGAAGTTGGAAAATATCATACTAAGTGATATAGGTCAAGCCCCAAAAAATCAAAGGCTGAATGTTTTCTCTGATAAGTGCATGACAATATATAACGAGGAGGGAGGGGCAGAGGGAAGAGAAGAATGAAGGAACTTTGGACGATGTAGAGGAAAATGGGGTGGGGGACAGAAAGATAGAATGAAACAGACAGTATTACCCTATGTGTATGTATGATTACATGAATGGTGTGAATCTACATCGTATACAACCATACAAATGAAAAGTTGTACCCCATTTGTGTATGAATCAAAATGCAGTCTGTAAAAATAAAAAAGATTTCAATGAAAAAAAAAAAAGATTTATCTCATCAATAGTTTCCCTGGATCACCATTGGCTACCGCACTGTGGTTGTACAAACTCTGAAGTTTTTATTTCAGCAATCCTGGGTCATGTGCTGTGTGGGTGGGGAGGGGGGCTATCCCTGAGGTTGGTCTGTATTTCAAACATCACTGCATTCTGAACATATTCATGAACTATCCTCAACATGAACTTGCTTCTCTAGCGCTCCATTATATTTTGCCAGCAGTCTGTGAGATAGTGATTATATATCAATATGGAATCTGTCTTCAGAAGATGAGAAACGTTGTCCACAGAAGGAAGGAAACCAGAGATGCAGCAGAGACCAAGAGGGGCATGTTGAAGATGATCTCTGCTCTCTAGAAACTCAAACATCACAAAAGGAATTAATGAAAAACAACGACTGAGAAACTGATCAGCTTCAGTACAAGTATTAAACACTCCTCGGATTATAAATGGTAGCTGTTCTAATTTTTCCAGTTTTGTATTAGTGTTTTGGAAATGAAACAGCCAGTGAATAGGATCAGAAAGAGATCATGACACAGATTCTGGAGTTTTGTGAGTGGAAGTAAATTTAAATTATCTCAGCAGTATCCAAAGCAATGGGAATTGTATCCATCCCTTAAATGACTATGATTTCTGCAAAATTTCCTTCCAAGGCTTGTCAAAGAAATCCAAGTTCTGAACCATTCTGGAATGCTAAGGGTATAAGGCTCTAAGAAGAAAAGCAGAGTAACTAACTTTAATTTCCAGTGCTAATTTTCTCCTAGCAAAGTAGTCACTCCTTGGGACTTCCTTTTCCATTTCCTACCTGCTTCATTATGAAGGAGTAAATGGCAGTTGAGTCATTCTGTTCTTACTGAAAGGTGACAGCTGACTTCTTGGAGGCCCTGAGATCCATGAATGTGGTCTCTGATTTACCTCAGAGCATCCTGGCAGCTTGAACACCATAGACAAGTTCCCTGATGAGTTAGCTGTAGCACAGCATTTTTGTTTCCAAGATGTAATTGCATTTTTGGAACATATTTTATTGATGCAGAAAAATAAAAGATTCCTATTTCATTTCAACTTACTTTTTGGAGTATCTTGTATGTGCTAGATGTCATGCTAGGGGTTTTACATAGTTTATGTAATTCTATCTTCACCGTTCCTGGCAGATAGTTATTATTATTACCTCCACATATGCAGGTGAGGAGATAAGAGTTCAACTCCCTAGCTATCAGGTAGAGCATCAAAAATCCCAACTAGATCTTTTGACCCCAAATCAAATATCTTCCTGAAGAAAATAACGTTCAAAGAAAACCAAAAGGACATTTCCAAGGAATGCCCACCTTCCTTCCCTGTTTTATTCCTTCCACAAATGTATACGTGCCAGGCATGTACCAGATATTGCTCTAAAAGTAAGGAATACTCTTGTTAATACAGAAAGATGGCAAAGAACATGCTTGAGTGTTGCTAATGCTTTCAGAAGTGAATAAGCATAGAGTTGTTCTCTGAATCTTATTGAAGAAACTAACCATTGGATTGAGGTTAAAAAAAAAAAAGGACATGGAATTTGGAATCAGATTCCAAACCTGAGTTCAAATCCTGTCCCTGACACTGCCTAGCTATGTGACCCTCGACAAGTCACATAGCCTCTTTGAATCTCTCAATTTTTTACACCTCTATGGGAAATATGATAATGTACTACCTTAAAAAACTGTTCTAATCATTTACAAAATAAGATGCCTGGCACTTGAAAAATGGTCAGTAAACAGGGCATAAGTGTATAGCCATTTTACTATGCTGCCTTGGTCTGGGAGATCTGTCCATCTGCTCAAGTGCAGAACCATCTCCTATGACCTCTCCACTTGGAAAGCAGAAGCTGGGAGCATCTCCGTGCATTGCGACACTGCAGAAACTACACTTAGGCCGGCTCCATCTCCTTTGGCTTGCAAATCCCTGCTCCTTTGGCTGGCGGGGCTTCACGGGGTGGAGGGCCAATTCGCCATGGCGGTTTGTATCTGCAGCAGGCCTGACAGGCTGGGAGAGGAAGGCGTTAATGTTTTCTGACAGGCGACCCCTAATTGTGGGAGCTTTTCTTCTCGGCCTTTCTGTGAAATTCTGACTTAGGCGAGCAGCATAACAAAGTGGTCGGGCATTGAGCGTGGCTTGCACTACACTGAGCTGGGGGGGCCTGGGTGGGGGTGGGCTGGCCCGGCATTATTCATGAAGACTTTCAGCTGTTTTTGTCTTTTAACTAACCTTTGAGTTTGATCAGAGGGCTGGCCGGCCTCCCTTTCGCCAAAGGCCCTGCTGGCACCTGGACAATGGAGACAGACTGTTTTCCTAGTAAAGAGAGATAGCTGGGGGAGGCCAAGAGCTGTGTGTACTGGAGGCTGTGGGGGGCGGCATGCCAGCTTTACTTCAGTCTCGGTCTTTGGGACAGGGATGGTTATTGATAGAATTCCCAACTCCCCCAACACAAGCAGCCACCCTCTGACTGCTGCCTCTCCAGACTCAACAACTTTATCCAAGCAAATGCACACAGTGGGCTGGTTTTCCCGTTTGATTTTCAAGCGCGTTCTCTTCCCCCTCTTTCCTCTGCTCTGTCTCCCGACTCTGCCTCTCGCCTTTCAAAGGGCTCACTGGCTAAAGCAGGACTCCAATCTAGAAGTGTTCCGTGGTCGTTTTGTTTGTTCGTTTGTTTCGTTTTGACTTTGTAAATTGTCGATAATGATGGCTAAAAGGAGAACAAATAAATGAAGAATGGAGAAGGAAAGAAGACAAGGCAGAAAGAGAAATAGGAGAGAGGAGGGAGACTTGGACCGCAGTAGGAGAAAGACCCAGAAAGGCTGGCAGAAGTGGTTTGGCAGGGAGGATGCGGAAGGGCGGGGCGCCGCGGCGGTGGAGTCGGAGGTGGCGGTGCAGCGCAGCTCTCGAGCCCAGCAGCCCGGGCTCCCGGGTCGGCGGGCGAGCAGGGCGGGGACTGGGGGGGAGGTGCTCTCTAAGTGCTCTCGCTTTTGGCAGGTGCGGAGCTTTTGTCCCCTACATCCACTTCCTGCCCCGACAGTCCAGACCCAGGGCCCAGTCCTCTCCAATGTACTTTGCAGAAAGTGACTCCCTTCAAGGAGTGTGGGTTGGCGGCTTTCCCCCATCTCGTCCCCAAAATAGCCCTGGTAGCCAGCGCATCAAAGGCGGCTTTGTGAGCAGCCGCCCGCTGGCTGCCTAGAGGGGGGCGCACGCGGGACATTCTGGGAGCGCGTCCCACTCCCCTCTCCAGCCTCTCTCTATTCTCCCTCTCTCATTCATTCGCCTCTCCTCTCTTTCATTTTCTTTCTCCCCTCCTCCCTCCTCCCCCCATCTATCCTGGATTTTCTCCTCCTCCGCTCTTCTCCCTCCCTTCCTTCCTTCGTTCCCCTCTCCCGATCCCTTTCTCCTTTTTCTTTTCCTCTCTCCACTGACTCCCATCCTGTCTCTCCCTTCCTTCCTCTCAACTCCTACCTATTCCTCTAGATCACTCCTCCCCAGGAACCGGTCCCCAAGTCTGTTCTCCCTCTCCCTCTACCTCCGCCGGCGACCTCCCCTCGACCTCCCGGCGTCAGGTAGCCTGGCGAGTCTCTGGCGCGCGCAGCTGACAGCGGACGCATGCCTGTAGCCAATCAACGCCCGGATGCGCTGCAGCTTGAATAAATCATTAAGCTTGACACGCGCTCAGGGCCTGCGCTCCGCGCTGCAACTTGCTTCCTGCCATTAACCTACACACTCTCTTTTGTAACAACCTAATCTTGCATACAAAGGAAGAAGGAATATAACTTCGACCTGCGCTAGATCCAAGCCATTCTTAGTCGCCGCGGGGGAAAAAAGAAAACGCTAGGATCAGGAAATCTTCCCTCTCTACCTTTGACTCTAGGTAACTTGGAGTTTCTGGGGAAATCCGGAAACAATCATTTCTTGGCCTAGAAGTGGAGAGAAGTCCAGAGACTACTCAGCAATAAGACAAGAGAAATGGGATCGCTGGCATTTAATATATCAGAGACGCATCAATCGTGCTAAAAAAAAAAAAGTTTTGCAATAAAACATACTTCTTGGAGAGTTGCAGTAGAAGATAAAAATGAAGGCAATTAAGACCTAGAAATGTTGACCAAATTTAATCATTTGTCCATCCTTTTTAAGTGTGTGCATACATGTTTGAGTGACAAATGGGTGACAGTGTTAGTGGCTCTCCAACAGCAGCAGTATCTTTGTTTATCTTAATGACAAGTCCCAGCACCACCTTTCTATCTGGTTCAGAAAGATCATGAGAGGTGGATATCTCTTGCACTGATACATAGTCTCTGGCCTCTGTAAAGTTCTTTCATTTTCTATTCATCTGGTGATCTGTTGGAAAGAAGGTATTGCTACTCTCATTTTCCAAAAGAGAAAACTGTAACTAATTTCTTTGGCAAACTTTCGGTTTAAGTCATTGCTGGCTCCAAAAGATGGAATTATATTCTAGAGTTAGATGTTGCAGAGTTTGGTTTGCCCCTACCCTTGGAAGTTTCTTACTGATAGCCCAATGAATCCCTACAAAGATCTAGTATATATCCATGAAATTCCAGAGTACCAATCAGCAGTTAGCCCAATAGGAACTAATGGCACTTAGGCAAAAGGGTAAATGAAAAATGTTCAGTGGATAGGCAGAGGTCTAGCTAGAGTCGAGGGAACCAAAAATACCGCACCCAGAACTAGTAACAAGGGGGAGAATTTAGCACCTGAACCTGAAGGGGCAGGAGGAAAAATCTGTTACTGGACCTCAGAAATATCTAAACTTGGGGGACAGAAGCATCGTGACAAGCTGTGTCCTTAAACCAAGGAGCAGAACCACTGTCAAAGCAACTGAGTTCAAACAGTAAGGGAGTATGGATATTTTAACCTATCTTCCCTTCCACTTTTACATCTTCTCTGGGTGCCTCCCACTGGTCAAACCCAACCGGAAGCCAGAGGGCAAGGGAACCATAGTCATGAATTCCATGTGACACAGAGGAGTAGAGAAGGGTAAAGGGTAGATCTGAAGGGGAAAGAAAATAGTAAGCAACACAGCTACCAATGCAATGGAGTAGATGATCCAGATCCATTCTTCCAAATACTTATTTACAGTGAACAGGACAGGTAAGGTCTCTCTCCTCATGGAACTCACCATTTGGTGGGAAACAATTGTCAATTAACATATAAACATGCAAAGACCACATTTTCACATACCTGGTAAATATCAGGAAGGAGGATCAGGGCGATGGACAGGGAGTGACTGTGACAGATGGAGAGTTGCTTTAGATAGGGCCCTCAGGGAAAGTTTCCAGAGAAGATTCTCTGGGAAGGTATTTGAGGGAAGGCAACCTGAACTTTCTAGGAAAGTCTACTTTGAATTCATTTCTACTGCCAGATTTCTTTTTGTGAGGTTTGTGGGGAAGAATCAAGCCTGGGTTGTGATTTAGATACATCTGACCAGTCTCCATAAAAATGAGAAACAGTACTGGAAGAACAGTAACAAAACAACAGCAGTACACACCAAGCACCAACATTTACACAGGTCTTGTCATTCCCTCCACAGGGCATTCCTAGTCCTCGACCTTATTTACTCTAGCTGCTATGGGCACCAAGCAATTGGGTTGTTAATTCGGTGTCTTAACTTCTCTGCAAGAACAGCAAACTCGAAATGCACTTTCAATCCCTCCCTTACTACCTCTCAGTCCTACTCCTTTGAAGCTCTGTGTAGAGCCCAGTGTTTTCCTTTTCTTTTCCTTGATCTGTCCACCTGATATGAACGTGAGAGAGATGGTTCTCCATACATAACCCTCCTATTCCCAATTTTAAAATTCAAAGATTGTGTCAGGGAGGTGAAACCTGTGTCCCAGTAGCTGCATGCCAGCCCCTGATAATACGTGCATTCAACAGCTCTGCAGCCAACAGCGGATCTGCCCATCACCCCCTCTCCCCACTCCTCGTCAATTTCAGGCGTGCCTCCTCTCTTAACTCGGTGGTCTCCAGGCCATTTTTTGAATAGGTAAGATTTCTCAGTCAATAAAGTTAATGCAGTTTTCTTCCCCAGCATCTCCCCCCACCCCCGTCCTAAAAAAAAAAAAAAAAAAAAAAAAAAAAAAAAAAAGGTGGGCTGGGGGCTAGACCGGGGAGAGGTTGCGATTGCTAGCCTCTGGGGTCTACATTTTGTATTTCGCTGACAGCCCAGGGCTGCTCCAAAGCCCGCCGCGCAGCCAATGGGCAGCGGTGATTTATGGAGCTGACTAATGCTGGCTGAATGCGGCCTGTCAGAGCGCAGTGAATGGCTTCCCTTCGCCGCACAAGCCCCGGCTTTGTGTTGCTAAGCGATTAGAGCAGATGTAATGAGATTTTGCCCAATCCCTGCTTTGCCCTTTCCTAGCTTCGGCAAAATTGTGTGTGTTTTTGTGAATTTTTCGAGTTTGCCTTTGCATTGTGGCAAACAACGGCTAACTTTGCCTCGAGTTTTAACGAGACTGGATATTTCCCATTCAGAAGTGGGTAAAAGAACACCTGTCCACACAGGGAGAAGGGGAAAAAAAATCCTCTTTGTGGGAGCTGAAACATTATCCTAATGTTATATTCATAGCCAAAAATGACTTGCTACACTTTCTTTGCATACCTTATCTGGAAACTTGCAAAGGAGCTAAATTAAATGAAAAAGAAATGGAGGGTGGGGGGAGCCCAGCGCTAGTCCTCCAAATAAGATAAAAATAAAAACAGGCATCACAAAAGCATTACTTCCCTCAAGTAAGCTCTAAATTGGCCCACTGCTGGCAGAAAGTCCGATTATTTATGGCGATGAGGAATTTACTGATTTTTTTTCTCCTTAATTACGTTCATCTCTTTGAAAGGGACTGAAGCTGCAGTGTGCATTCTATAGAGGGTCATTTAGCAAAATGACATCAGACGCTGTGGCGTGCTCCGCGCATCGCGGCTTTAAAAAATGATTATTCTGTGCCACTAAATGGTATAGATGTACCAACACAGACTAGATTTTTAACTCTGGAAGACGTGCTGGCTCCCCGCTCTTTGTTGGGTTTTGTAAGATGCATTTTGCGCTAGGCTTTCCGCTTGGCTGGAGACACGCAAACTGAATCTGCAAGTAATGCAGGCGGCGAGTGAGGAGCCGGCGAGAGGCCGAGTAGGATTCTAATCACGTCCTTGCTAACTGACAAGAAGCAAGCCAGCCAAAAACCCACCAATTTCTTTTTGAATCTTGGTAATTGGGTACTTTTACACACAGCTCACGCTATTCGGATGGAGTCACAGGCTTAGATAGGCCAGTGTCTCAAAGCGACCACACATTACTAATGCGTTTATTTAAATCTAACTCCTTCTGCAAGAAATTCGTATTATACCTGCTTTTTACTTAAAGTCAATAAAGTGTGTGCATTGGGGAAAAGGACTAGAAAATGTGTACCTAGAAGTGAGAGAAAAGGAACACAACCACCATGGGGACTTGCCTGTGGACAAGGAGACCTGCCCCAACCCCCCAATCTTCAGCACCACCTTCCTCCACCCACCGGTCTCTCCATGAGTTCATCCAGCCCTTCCATAGACTCACAATGAGAAACTCAGAAGGGAGTGAAGGTCCAAGAATGGAGGGGAGGGGAACTTCTCTTTACAATTGACTTTTTTAGAGATGTTTTAAAGTAAGATGCAGCCATTAATCATCTCTTCTTTGGGGGGCAAGTGTACATTCATAGGCCAAAAAGTAAAAACAAAAAGAGGCCATTTTATTTTTATTTATACTTCAGCAACTTGGTGAAGCCCTAAGCAATTTAGCAGACCCTGTCTAAAAAGATCTGGGGATGTGGCTCAGTGGTTAAGCATCACTGGGTTTTGTCCATGGCACCAAAATAAAGAAATATAAAAATAGAGACAGAGAGAGGAAAATGAAATACAGATAATCATTTCCCTCTGCAGCCATCACAAAGTTACCACAGGGCTAGGAATGGCCATGGCATTTACTCTTGTCATTTCTGTCACTTAGTGTGTTTTGGACCACCCTTTTCTCCCCCCCCCCCCATTCCCTTTGGTATTTTAATAATAACTTGGCCAGGGGTCAGAGTCAAAGAAGGCTTAGAGGCAGCTAATTATTTTCATTTTTAAAAAAAGGAAAAAAAGTTTTATTACGAAACTAGTTTGTATAAAACAGGGTTATACATATTTTTGTAAGTTTGTAATAAAACAGTAAGAAAAAAAAAAAAAAAAGGCAGTGGTAGAAATTTCCAAAAGGCAACCCATCAAAACCAGCTGGTTGCCACTTTGCGTTTGGACAGTAGCTGCATAAACTTTGTTCTTCTTGAACAGTATTTAATAACATCATTAATACATTAAAAACGTTTCTATAAAGTAAGACACATTGGTGCTGAAGTACATCTGGTGGCATTTTGATCTCACCTATGAGGAGAGTTCTTTACAAAACCACATAGGGAAAATGGCAGTCGCAACGTGAACTACACATCTAAAATATGCAGAGGTAATAGCATTACATGTTAAAGTATCAAGATATACACATTTTAAACCATTTGTACAAAACTTCTATAAATTTTTTCTCTTTCTTTCTCTCTTATGTACAAAAATATCTTAATATATCCCCAAACTGGTTAGGATAGATACAAATAGATTTTTCTTATAATAAAAAAAATTCACAAAAGATTGGAAGCCTTCTATGATGAAAACAGTAGAAAAGATGGTACCAGGGAGAAAGTAGGGTTTGGGGAGGGACCCCGGGGACTGGGTAGGATTTCAAAGTACTGAGTATAGCATAGTTTCACTGCAGACAGATATCCACAGCTTATTGGGATGAGGGTTACTGAGACCAGAGACACCAACCCAATTCTAAAGGGCTAAGAACTGCGCTTTGAGAGAGGGCGGGGAGGTGAAAGCACCGGAGCAAGTGCTTTCAACTCTTCTTAGCGGTGGGTGGGAGTTACTACAGGGCATGCGCTGCTCCCTTCCGCAGGGAGACCGCTGTTTTTGCACACCAGCTGCGTCTTGCACAGACACTCCGGTACTAGTTGCTCTTCATATCTCCGTGAGTGATTGGAGTGCAAAGATGCTGTTCTGGGCACATCCTTGTTTCCTGAGATCCTTGTCTCTCAGGCATGCATCAGAGGGCGTTGGGGCTGGTGGCCTGTTCTTGGTGTGTGTGTGTGTGTGTGTGTGTGTGTGTGTGTGTGTGTGTATGTCCTTCTTCTTTCCTTCTTCTTTTTTCTCCCTCCCAACATCGCTGATAAGAAAGCACTAAAGATGCAGGTGGTGCGGTCACGCTATAACATAAACAGAAGAACGGGAAAAGTTAGTGTGAACGTAGAGGATAGAGGGAGAGAACCCTAGAGGTTTCAGGGAGAGCCTGTCAGGTACAACATCTCTTTTGACAAGTCCCAGGACCCGATTGACACCAGTATCTCAGCACCTCACCCCTTCCCTCCACTCCTTGGAATCCTGGTAAAAGCCACTTTCTGAGGACAGAGTTGAAACTAACAAACTAGAATTCGAAATTGCCACACTTCTACACATTCTTTAAATAAGTAAATAAAACCCCCACGTCCGTGAAGACAGCCTCGCCTTTCACAGACACTCAAAGGAAGGAAAAAGGACCAAGACTAGAAGATCCCCTTAATTTGCCCACCCCAAAATGCAACCTACCTGCTTCCAAAGTCCATTCACACCAGGGCCAGACCAGGCCGAGCCCCTCAGAACCAATTGGTGAAGTCTAGCAGCTCTTGCTCCTCCGGGCTGAGAGGATCATAAGAGCCTTCGTCGGACGAGTAGGAGGAGACCGGAGAACCGGCCATAGAGTTCATGTCGTTGGAGTAGTTGGGAGAGATGGTAGGCGACAGGACGCCAGCCTGGAAGGCGGCGCTCACCGCGTCGTGCTCATCCAGCAGCTGCTGCAGCGCTCGGATGTACTCGACCGCCGAGCGCAGCGTCTCCACCTTGCTCATCTTCTTGTTGGCGGCGCCGTTGGGGACGTGCTCCCGGAGGGTGGCAAAGCCTAGGTTGACCAACTTGACACGGTTGCGCTCGCGCTCGTTCCGGCGCGCCACGGCCGCCGGCTGCTGCTGCGGCAGGCTGTAGCCAAAGCCGCTGAAGTTGAGCCGGCGTTTGCAGCGCATCAGTTCCGGAGAGGACGAGCGCTGTCGCTTGACTTGCTTGGGCGCTGACTTGTGACCGCCCCCTGAGGGCTGGCCGTCGGCCGCCGGGCTCAGCTGCGGCGCCTGCTGCTGCTGCTGCTGCTGCTGCTGCTGCTGCGCGCTCTGAGCTGCCGCTGCGGCTGCTGCGGCCGCCGCGGCTGCAGCCGTGGCAAAGAAGCAGGCTGCCGGCGGCAGGAAGGGCTGCTGGGGCTGCGACTGGGGCTGCTGGCCGGCGCCGCCGCTCTCCATCTTGGCAGAGCTCTCCATGCGCAGCGGCGGCCAAGGAGTCGCGGGATCAGAGTGAGCCCGGACGCAAGGTGCGGGGCACGCGAGGGGTAGAGAGAGAACTTGGGTGCACGAACAGAGAGGGAAGAAGGGGTGAGAAAAAGTGGGAGCTCAGAGGGAAGTTTAAAAAAAAATGCAAAATCTCCGGGAGACTTCTTAGAGAGCAAAGAAGGTGCAAATGCTTTTTCTCCTCCCTCTTTTCCTCCTCCTCCTCCTCCTCCTCCCCTCCTCCTTTCGCGGGTTGGCTTTGGGAGCCTCGCGTGGCGCTCGCGTGTGAGGCTGTCGCTAGCTCCTTCTTGCTATTAAAAAGAAGAAGAAGAAGAAAGAAAGAAAAACAAAAAAGAAAAAAAAAAGAAGAAGTAGTAAAAGTCAGTGCAGAGTGAGCTCTGCAGAGTCTCGCGTCTCCGGATCCTTTCTCCCTAAAGGTTGCTCTCTCTTGCGCCTGGTCCTGGTCTCTCCGGCCGTGGCTCAGGCTGTTTTTATTATTTTGTTAACCCCCTTTCTTTCTTATTTCCTTCTTTCACTCTCTCTCCCCGACCGGCTCCCTGTCTGTGCGCCTTCCACGTTCCCTGGCCAGAAGTGAGAGAGCTGGGCTGCCGGAGCGCAGCCGCCTTTTCAATAGGACACCCAGCCCCACGCGCAGCCCTGGCCCCGCCTCGCCCCCCACTCCCCGCTGCTGTAGCGAGCGGCTGCAGCCCCCACTCCCCCTCCTTTACCTCCTCCTCCCACCCACTCCCTAAACTCCCCCTCCTCCGCTCTCCTTCCCCCTCCCGTTCTCTGCGCCCGCTCCTTGCAAACTCTCCATTCAGCCGGGTTTGTTGTTGCAGTGCGTGCGCCTGGCGCGTGCCGGACTCCCGGCTGAATAAACAGGCGCCGCGCTAGGAGCGGGCTGCAGCCGGGGGTGGCTCTAGAAAGGGGGGGCCGGCTTTGCAGGAGGGGTAAATGGCTCTGGGAATTGGGGTGTATGGGTGGAAAGTTCTGGGGTGAAGTGCTCTTGGATTCTCCTGAGAAACTGGAACAAAACGCACGGAAGGGTTTGGGCAGAAAAAGTGGCACAGGGGAGGTGTGGAGGTTAGGGGAGAATTGGGGCTCTACTTTTCCTCTTCGCCCTCTGTTGCTCTCTCGGAGTTCTCCAATGACAAGAACTGCAGTAATTTTACAATTAAAGTGTAGAACGGTAGAATGGGAACTCCTTCTAGACAGTGGGAAAGTACTGGACTCTGCGAAGGCTTGAGTTCTAGTCCCACTGGGTCCTCTCAAGAGCTCTGTGGCTCTTGGTAAGTGCTATCCTCCTCTCCCCTCGGTTTCCTCCTCTGTAGCCACAGAAGGTTGGATTAGACGGTCTCTACCTTCCCATCCAACCCTAATAACTAGAATGCACCCTCCACAATTGACCGAGTGGGGAGAGGTTGTGATTAGTACTGTGGCGAGGTGTACCAGGCAGGAATAACGTCACCGTCCCCCCACCCCCGCCCTCGCGCGCCCTGGGTGACCTCTGGCTCCCTGGAACGTCGCCGGAGCCCTAGAGGATTATTTCTAGATTGACTATGGGGAACCCAAAGAGCGGAGCGCCCCGGGATATTCCCGGACTCTAAGAGAAGAAAGCTGTGTGATATGGAGTGGCAGAGGAGAGAGGGATGGAGCTTAGGGGACTGGAGGAGCTTCCTTGGCTGTTCAGCCGCGCTGCCGCAGGCACCTCGGCGGCCTTGGCGCAGCCTCCATTCCGCCCCAGGCGTGTGCCCGGCGGGCCGGTGGCAGGCGACTGGGAGCTGAGCCCGGTGAAGCCGTGTGCTGGCGCCGCGAGGGAGGGGGAGGCGCCTGCTGCGGTCGCTCGGCGACTTGGACAGCGCCTGCCCAGGCGCCCTTCCTGGGCCCTCGGCCTTGGCACTCTCTGGCCAGAACCCGGTCCAGCTTCGGAACGTCTGAGATTGCTGAGCTCTGGGCAAAGCAAACCAAAAAAATGATCCGGTGCAGGGGGAGGCTGGGGCGCGTCTCAGGTCGCGTCTACATAGGCAGAATCAAACGGAGAGCAATCCGGTGGATATGTCCAATGGAAATGGTTTTGATCAGAGATCTGAGTGCAGAGGTGATTGTGAATTATCTGAATAATTCCTCTAAATGCACTTCTGCGGAGCTGGGTCTTTCTAAAGGGATGATGAGGGTGACCCAGGCAGTCACACTGGGCATGAGTGACTGGTTATGAGTCTTTTCAGACCAATATGGTGATGGGCAGTAAGGACGGTAACTCCTCAGGTGAACCACTTCTTTTTTCTGCCTCAGTTTCTCTATGTAGAAGAAGTAGGTTTGGGAAGCATATGACCTAGTTCTGCCAAGAGAGGTCTATTCCTAAACCTCCTCACCACACAGCCCCCACAGTACCCCAGTAACTTGTGGCTTGCTAATTCATGGGTCTTCACCCATTCCTCTTGAATTTACCAGGAATATGTCCTCATCCCAAGAAATGAACCAAGAGGTCTCCAAAGTCACATTTGTCTTCTCAGAAGTTTGACTTTGCCACCCAGTCTGGGCCTCTTGAAAACTGAGGCAGAGAGAGGGAGTGGGGTTTGTTATAAATACCAATGCGCCACATTAGTAGGAGCCGGGTCTCTACCAGACCTTTTTTCAAATGTGTAATAACATGAGTTCACGGCTCCTGCGTGATTCAGCTTACCATGAATGAAAATGCATTGATGTTAGCCACACACCCTTCTACTCCCTACCCTGCAGAGATCCTAATTACTAGGCACTTGAAAAATCAGAACCACACACATTTGCTATGAAATCGGCTCCAAATGTAAGTACCTTGTGAAATCTTGCAGCACAGTGGTCCTGCTCCTAAGCTTAAGCTCCAGAGAGAGGATAACAGGTACAGTTACCCTGCCAACAAAACCATCTGAAAGTGTATCCCTAGTCTCCCTACTCCAGTCCAATTCTTTCCACTCTCATATGCTAAGCCTGCTTCTGTGCATGCTTTGCAAAGCTTTCCAGAAACCCAGGCATTATTCTCTCCTTCCTCCCATAAACTTAAACTCCCCAACACTCCTCCAAGTTTAAGGTAGAACCGTCTAGATTTCTCCTTAGGATAAAGCATCTCTGTCCTTGGAGGTTACATAGAACCAAGGAGAGTTTTCCTCTGAAACTGGTTTCCTGGCACACTCTGATTTAGGCCTGGTCACCTCCTATGCACCTCCTAGATGGGAGTTTAGTTTCAAGCAAAGAACTGAGGCTCAAGAGCCAAAATTAGTATCCTGCCTCTGACCCTGTGACCTAGATTATGACACACTCCTTCTTCCTCAGAGAACTGGCAGTGTGCTCTCTGAGGCCCAGGAAGCTCCAGATAAAGCAGAAGGACTTGGCAGGTATCTAGGTTTAGTCCCTTGAGCACATAGCTTACATTCTGCGAGTCTTTGTTTCCTTACTTGTACCATGCAACAGGTATAACACCTATTTCACAAGAATTGTAAGATTTCTACGTGACCTACGTGCAGCGCTCTAGACTAGGTCTCAATAAGGGATTGAAGAGGAAGTCATACTCATCCAGTCTACCCAGGCAAGGTTTGTGAGAGGGTGTGCTGGTTAGCTTTCCACCACTACTATGAAATACCTGAGAGAATTCATTTATAAAGAGAAATGGTTTGTTTAAGTTCACAGCTTTGGGGGTTTCAGTTCATGATCTACTGGCCCCATTGTTTTGGTGGAAGTGCATAGTGGAGGAAGACCATTCACCTTACCACCAGGAAGAAGAAGGGGAAGGGGTAGGAATGGACTTCCACAAGCCCCTTCAAGGGCATGACCCCAATGACCAAACACCTGTCACACAACCCACCAGTCAAAGGGCCTACCACCTCCCAATAGCACCACTCTGGTGACCAAGACTTTTACACTTGGCCTTTTGGGGAATATTCCAGACCCAAACTATAGCAGAGTAGGAGACTCAGCTCTTGGCTTCCTGGAACCACACTGGGATGATTGTTCCAGCCGGTGGAAATCCAGTGCCACCGTGCCTCCCTGTCTGAGCACTTAGGGGTAAGTAAGTCCTTTTATTTTTGAAGAATAACAATGATACAGCAAATCAAGGTGATGGAGATAGGAAGCATGCTTTTTAACTTGAGCAGTAGCAAGGAGAGTAAATACAGACATACTGTGTAACCTTCACAAGAATGTGACTACAGTATAGCCACTGACCCAGAATTCCACATTGATTTTTTGTCCCTTGCCACTCAGTGGGCCTGACTCTGAGCAACTCATCAGAGTTTTAATTAACCAGGATACTTGAACAAGTTCCCTTTTATCTGAACATGGAGGAAAAAGAAAACAAAAGTTTTGATACCTTCACCCAAAAATGGTGTAGAGGCATGCCCTTTGCCTATCTGTCAAAGCTGTTATGAGAATGAAATCAGCTGAGTTTGCTTTGCAAATATCTCAATTACACCAGGAATTATCTTTCTTTCACTAGCAGCATGCAAACAGAGTTCTATCTTGTGAAATAGAAGAAGACACCAACACCCTTTCTAAGTATTACCCAAAATATAGATACTCCAGGAAAATAGGAAGGTTTTTCTTTCTCCTTCACTACAATAAGTGACTTCATTTCTGTACCTTCAGACCACTCTCCTATGTCAGAGCATCCTGGAACTGGCCATGCTTTCAATTAGCCCTTTTCTATATTTAGCACCAAGGTCTACTTAGGGGAAAATGACTTTCCCCTAATAATCCATACAGATCTGCAACCCAAAGATCTGAGACCCTGTTCCCCTGAGTCTCTGGACACTTTATTTTCCACTCACAGCTGAAGGCCAAACCCCGAATCACTCTTTCTCACATGCTGTCCTCAAGCCCCAGAATCCTATGAACCGAGATATGCTTCATAAAAGAGCTCCACTTACATTTTTGGGACAAGAGATTAATAATAACAGCAAAACCAGGTTTGTCATGGGATGAATCATTTAATAAAATTGTATTTATAGTGGATCTTGAATAGGAGGCAAAGAAAAAGAGCATACAAAGGTAAGCATAGGCCTTTGATTCTGGATTTGGTCACAAGATTTTTTGTGTAGTCCTCAATTTGGGGGAGACCTGAGTCCCAGAAGCTTCAGGTACTTTGAGAAAAGTTGAGGTTGCCTTGAGTCAATTGCAAATACGTGTTTCTGGCAGTCATAATGTACTCTGACCTGCAGAGCATAGTGCTCTGAGCCTGGGCTAGGTAGATACTGTCTACTCAGGGAAAAGGAAAAGCACATTACTGCCCAATCTCCTGTCTCCAAACACACCCATGCCAAGGTATTCTGAGGGAGGCCTGCAGCTGATTTCTGCAGAGGAGGCCTTCTCAAGGGCAGAACAGCACACCCTGCATTTGGCTGGGCTCCCCCTTGTTGGTCACAACAGCCGGGTCTGCACCTGCATGAAGGAATTCAGACTTACTAACAAGTCTGTTCACTTTTTCAATATGCCTTAAGAAGAAAAAGAAAAGTTGGAAAAGTGAAACAAAAAAAGCACAAACTATATTTTATTGTGGCTTTTTGATGAAGGAGGAAAAGTGGGAGGGGGCTGGGGGTAATTTGCAGCCACCTCACAAGTCCTTTTGAAGTTCTCCAAATAAGGAGAAGTAACGCTAAGTCTTTAGTTTTTCTAAAGCCCCATTTACATTATGATTAAATACCTTCTTTGGATAAGCATAAAGAAAGTCGTTAATCTATATAGCTCTCCCAAGAATCAATACATTCTCAACTTTTGTAGGATTTGTTACACTCTATTTTGTTACAGTAGTCCAGTTCTGCTCTGTCTAGGCACATGGCTCTCCTTCCCTCTCCCTCCCCACCTCCTCCAAGAATGAAAATAAAGTAAAGGTCTTTCACGGTAAACAAAACCAGCTGATTCTTCACAGAGAACCCCTGAATAGCTGGAGGAGGAAAAAAAAAAAAAACTTACAATAAATGGTGCATTTTTTTCTCTGCTGGGTATAGTATTCAAGGATCAGGGCAGTATTCAAACAGAGGTCCATTTTTTGCTCAGCAAGAGAGTTTAGAAAAGAAGCGTGGGGTCCATTCAGAGCTTTCCCCCCTTCACAATCGCAGGGCTCTATGAAACCTATCTTCCATGCCTTGTCAGAGTGTTTCTGGGGACCAATTAGTGCTTTGTTGCACGGCTTCTTTGCTGAATCTTTGAGCAGCAAGAAAAAGCGCTCTTGAGTCTCCCCTTATTTTGACCATTTCAGTCATTACTCAGTGTAATAATTAATATGACAACTGGACGCTCGAGTTTGTATAGAAACACCTCAGCTACAGGAGCGAGCGTACAGTGGGTGGTAACAAGCCGCACATCGGCCCCAGAAGCCACACACACAAAAAAAGGAATGAATGGCGACAGAGAAAGAGAAGGAATAAAGATAAAATAGTTGGCACAACGCAGAGGGACATAAAACAGACTCGAATGGGGGTAGGGAGGGGGAAAGGGGGACAATTAGAAGGAGAGGGGAAAAAAACACCCTACAGAGGTTAACTTATTTTGAAACTGTTTTCTGAATAGAACCGTGGACGTGAGTGGCCAGATTTCAGCCCGTCGTCTCTCCCCCACCTTCCTAGCCCCTCTTGGGACGCAGGGTGGATGGTGGGGTAGGGAAAGGGACTCCCAGTAACCTTTAGTTTCTCCCCAGGGTCCTTCTGGAAGGTGTTTCCCACAGGCAAGCCAACCCAAGTCCCAACCCCTTGTTCTGAGTTTGACTTCCATTTTTGCAAAAATTCTGTTCCCTTCGCTCCAACTTTGATCTTTGGAGTTGGCAATCCAGAAGAGCAGGAGCGAGTGTAGACCAGGAGCCACTTATGGGTTGCACTCCCTCCCCGGGGATGAATTTTGGCGAGAGGACATTCCAGATAGACCGCTCTAACTCTGCTATTTGAACCAACTACACAGCACCCTGGGGGACGCCTGAGCCAGAAACTTCTTTCTGGTAGCGCGCAGCCAACCTAGGCGCTGCGTCCCGGCCCCCGCGCGGTGCCCAGTTCCACGGTACCCTCAAGTGCGCCCCGGGGTTGCGACCTGCTCCGTGACGGCATAATAAATAATTAGAGGGTTTAAGCGCGTTAGCCACAGCTCATGCTAATGAGCCAGATAAGGGCTCACGCTAACCCGAAGTGACAGTTTGCATATAGGAGGAAAGAAAAAAGCCCTGCTGGTTTTCCCCAACTTGATGCTACTTCTCCAATTCATCCATCCCCAAACCCCTTCTTTCGTTCTGATTTCCCTCTACTCACTTGCCTCCCCTCCTCCAGCCACACACTACTTTTTGACCCTTCTGCTGCCTTTCACCGGTGGAGGGAGCTCGGTGACGTCACATCCCCGCCGTGTGCCTATATCTGACCATCTCGGAAAGTTCACTTGTAGCGGGTCCTGAACACACTCAGACCCTAACCGGTGTGGTTCTTGTGCCTCTCTCTACATAGCACGGAGCGCACCAAGGCTCAATCCTCTAAGAAAGCCTAGGATCAGAGTCAGGGGCCTCTGAGCTCCTGCGCGCCAGGGGGTGGTCTCCGTGTTCAACAGGGCGAGGGGAGCCACCGGCCAGGCAAGGAACATAGACACCAGGAAGGCCCTGAAATGCTCCTGCCGCCTCCCGAAAGCAGGGGCAGTTTACCGAAGTGACTGAGGTCAGTCGTGTGTCCCCATTGTGTGGCCACGTGTCCTGTGTCCATCATCACCTCCCCAAAGTCCGGGCTCAGCCCGACTCCTTGCGGTGCGGCCTGGGAATGCTTTGGCTTAAAAATCGCCCTCTGGTCTCCTGCCTTCTCCTCCTCGGGGTAAACCTGGATGCTGGCCCTGCCAGTCAAGGGAATCCAGTTTACCGGTAACCTGCTAGGAAACAGCCACGGCCAGGGCACAGTGTCTACCAGGATAACCTAGCATCCCCAGAATGGGCCAATTAACTCTTTCCTCCCTCCAGGCGCTCTTCCCCAAACCCAGTATTTGCAGCACAAAGGGGAACACTGGGGATTTTCAGTCCCCTGCTGCGGAAAGGAGAAGGTGAGAGGCGAGGAAGAGAGTGACATTATATGTGGATATTCACTGACATGAAGCCAGAAAGAAACTTACAGAGTTAAATTAGTTAACGTTTGTAAAAAATGACAGTTTCTGACATATTGGATATGCTAAATATTATAAGTATATTGAAATGTGTAACAGGAGTCATTTGCTATTCACCTTAGATGTTAAAAACTACAGCTTAAATTTAAAATAAGTATTCATTGATTTATCAAATAACTGTGGGACATAGATGAATAAGACACATCATTGCCTTTAATACACTTGTAATTTAATAGATGGAAAAGGAGGTGTGTAAGAAAAGAGAGTCCATTAAAACACAGAGTGTAAGAACAATGGAGAACATTCTTCTTCCATCTCCGTTTCTCTTTGGACCTTCACCCTCCCCCAACTATCAGACTATCCCTAAATAAATACGAAGTCTAGGTAAAAGCAGTGGACTGCAAATACATCAAGTCATGCATCTTCTCCAACAGATGGTTCCTACATGATAAATCTTGAACAGACACTAATGAAGAAAATACAGGAATTTGCCTAAATCACTGGAAGAGAGATTTCAGGACGTTCTAGAACTTTCTGGCTCTGCAATCCCTGGCAAGTTGCTTATCCTGTCTCAGGATGTTCTCCAATTACAAAATATGGATACTGAGCAATAAATATCCCCTCCAGTTCTCACTATAAGATAACACAGCGTGGGTCACATGACTCTCTTAGTAGCCACAATTCTGCTCTTTGGACAAACTTTCTTTGCTGTTCTGCCCCCAGCTCTCTGGCAAGAATATTGAGGGGCAATGACATCATCAGTCTGCAGGATTATGGCTCCTGGCCTCCAGAAGGCGACATCATGGGATCCTCATGACTTTAGCCCTGGGGACCAGCCTGAAAGTTGGGTCGTTAGTGCAGCGGGAATTGCATGCAAAGGGTGAAAATCACCCGTTGCCACAGCTTTGCTTGGAAAATAGGCAATGTGTTCCATGGCCTGGGCAGTTTCCCATCTGGGATTGGGTGGCCTGGGAAACTCTAAATCCTTCTTTGTTGGCTGTGTGGGTCGCCCGCCACCTGCGGGTCATTTCTCAAACTGCAGTGGAAACTAAGAAAATTCGGAGTTGAATCTATAGTATCACACAGTTCAATTCTATTAAATCGACTCCACACAATTCAGTTCCACCATAGAACACTGTGTCACCCGTGTCACATGACCTGGGATACCCACATTCTAGAGTTATCTGAAATATCTGAGATGCTTCTAATACGCAAGTTCTGAAACGTCACTCCAAAACCACCAAATCAGAATCTGGAGAATCTGGTCTTTTAACAGGTCACTCAGAAACACTTTTACATGCAAATGATGGGACACTGCACAGCAGAGGAGGGCTGGTTCTCTATCTAGAGGTATTAGAAGTGATAAGACACCGTTTCACTCTCCAGACCCGTGAAGAATGAATCTTTTC
Source organism: Sciurus carolinensis (assembly GCF_902686445.1). Lineage (NCBI taxonomy): Eukaryota > Metazoa > Chordata > Mammalia > Rodentia > Sciuridae > Sciurus > Sciurus carolinensis. The sequence continues at coordinate 158,636,697 of NC_062216.1, read as the reverse complement.
TGATAAAAAAGCTACACTAGTCCAGTAAGGGTCAGGGGATGCCCTGTGACTTTGAGGGAGGAGGAGAAGATGGGTAAGTTACTACAGAGATGTCCTTTGATTCTGGCCCTGATGAATGGCCAGAAACTTGCATGGGGAATAAAAGGACCATGTGAACAACCTGCCCAGCACTGGGCCTTTCACTTCCTTGGCTTTTGCAACTCCAGTAACCTTGGTCTCCTTGGAGGCACTTTTTTGAGGCCACATCTTGGACTTTGTCTTCATCCAGAACAGTTGCACCTTGGAAAGTTTGACCAATTCACCCATAAACCTCTTTCCATCCTAAGAAAAGAAAGTCAAGCCAGGAGTGGTGGCCCATGCCCATTATCCCAGCAACTTGGGAGGCTGAGGCAGGAGGTTCAAAAGTTCAGAGCCAGTTTCAGCAATTTAGCAAGGCCCCAAACATCTTAGCAACCCTGTCTGAAAATAAAAAATTATAAAAGGGACTGGGGTTATGGCTCACTGGTTAAGACCCCTGGGTCCAATCCCTGGTTTCAAAAGAAAAGAAAGTCAATCTACTTCTTGATCTCTTGCCCACTTTCACCCCTCAACCAAATTCCTCATACAGTACTTTATACCTGTTATTCCTTTTATTTCCCACTCACCCCTCTTGGGTTCAGCCTCCACTGAAGGTCCTTATTGCAGTGGTTAATTTTATAAGATAACTTGATTAGGTCACAGATTCTACAGATATTTGGTTACATATTATTATGAATGTCTCTGGAGGTGTTTCTGGATGAGATGAGCATTTGAATTAGTAAACTGAGTACAACAGATTGCTCAATATGGGTGGGCACTGTAAAACAAAAAAGAAGAAAGGGAGAATTTTCTCTCTGCCTGGCTGTCTTTGTGCTGGGGCATGAGGCTTCTCCTGCCTTTGGAGTCACACTTAGGCTGGAACCATACCCTGGGTCTCCAGTTGGCTGACCGCAGAACTCGAGACCAAATGAACCAACTCCTTATATATACTAAAACTCTATCTACCTACCCATCTACTTCCTACCTAAACCCTACCTACCTACCTAATCTCCTACAGGTTCTGATTCTCAGACTAACACACCCATTAATACAGCACTTTGCTAAATGTAATCCATGCTTCAGATCTTACTATATATGATTGCCTCAGTGTATTTGGCACTGTTGGGGATTCTACTGATTATTATCTCCTCTGTCAGCTTCTCAGAACCTTTTATTTTCTCAGAACTCAGATTTTAGTTTCCTGTCACAAATGGAAAACTCCCTGCCCCCAATGACACATGCTACTCTTAGGTTTTAGTTCCCATCTCTTTTGCTGATGGCTTTCAAATTCTTTTTTCTAGCCTGGCCCTCTCTCTGGGATCTGAAACTTCTGTGACCAGCATTGCTACTAAAATGTTCCGTGTATCATATTTGAAACCAGGCTCATCATTCTTACTGCCTCAACTCTTTGCATCCTCTTGTGTTCTGTATTTGTGTGCTTGGCATCATCTACCCAAAAGCTCCACCCAAAATCCTGGGTGTCATCTTATACTCCCACCTCTCATACCCACTCCATTATCACTGAGTCTTAGCAGATAAATATATATGTACACTTAGATGTATATGTACATATACAATATGTGTATATGTAATTTGTACATAATGTGTAGGTGATATGTATAATGTAAAATATGTATCACAGTTGCCCCTACCCCATATCCTCAGGTTCTGTGTTCTTGGATTCAACAAATTACAGGTTGAAAATACTTAAAAATTATTTCTGTACTGAACACGTACAGACTTTTCCTTGTCATTATTCCATAAACAATACAGTATAACAACTAAATACATACCATTTGCATTATATTAGGTATTATAAGTAATCTAGAAATCATTTAAAGAAAACAGGAAGATGTGCATAGCTTTTATATAAATACTACCCCATTGTCTACAAGGGTCTTAAGAATCTGTGGATTTCATTTCTGGAAATAGTACCCTCTGGATACAAAAGGAATGATGGTCTCAATCCCTTCCCTCCTGTCTATCACAAATATCATTGCTTTATTTCAATATTCTCCCAACTGCATGGCCTGTTTCCAGGTTCTTCTCCCTGCAAGACTTTTTCCTTGCTGCTACCAGAAACATGTAACTAAATGACACAGTCACATGTATAAGGGCATCAGAGTGCAAAGAAATGTTGCTTGATATCATGTCCCAGTGATACTGCCATTTACTGGTGATGAGTTCTGCTTCCTCAGGTGTTGAAGTATAGCAATCAGAGAAGCATGCCAAAGCAAGCATATATTAAGCAGTTTTTATTCAAAAGTAGTAACAGACTTCCCCTGGGAGGGAGAAGGGGGCCATGGCTGATGTTCTAGGGTCCCAAGAAGTGAGCACACTCTATATCTTTTATAGATTAGGGTCTCTTTTGTCCCCACCCCCCTTATCTCTCCTTCCTGCCTATGTGACTAGGCCCAGGAGTTGCAGGTGACATAGCAAAAAGGTGAGCAGCAGATGGCAGGGGGAAGGGCCACAGAGAGGATTCAGGACCAGGGGGCAGTAATTAGCAACTCTCTGCCTGTAGTCCTCCATAAGGACAGGTAGATTTGGTAATCAATGGACTCCAGAGGTCTTTGACATTCCATCTTCCCAGGGGTAGTCTCCAACTTCCAGATGCAGATGGCTTTCATGGCCTCCACTACACTAACTGCCTGTCCCCAATTCTAGCTTCATTTCCCCTCTAGTTTTAGGAAATCCTTACTGCTGTAAGGAAAGGGGGCAGCGACTGCTCTAACTGCTTAAAGCCGGAAGAGGGTGGTGTGTGACAAGCAGTTTGGAGTTCCCTTTTAGAAATCGAGTCAATTGAGGGGTCTATGGTAGAAGTCTGGTTGGGGAAGAACAGGTTATAAAGTCATCTGGGGGTGGGTGCTTCTATGAGAGAGAAACAAAAAGACATGAGTGCTGAAATAAAATTAATACAAAATAACTGTTGCATCATCTGGAATATGCCAATGAATATCAGAAAGATGGTAGAAGTCAATAATCTCTCATCAGGAGGTGGAAGAACTGAGAAGTTGTTCTCATAACAAGGTCTAACAAAGGCTAGAGAGGACAAGGTTTAGGAGCTATAACATTGTCAGAGTTATCAGGAATGTAAACACAACATTTAATTTTTAATGTCATTGATGTCCACAGAAAATACAGCTAAACTACTTAAGTCATCTGATTTTTGTAAAATATCCTTTATTGGTATAACCTGTGCTTAGTAGAGATCTCTATATTTCTGTTACTTAGGGCTAGATAATCATACTAGTACACATAGATTAAGCCTATACCTGTGTAACATAGAGAGATCTATAGGCCTTAAACTGACTAAAAATTTCTGTCTCTGGCAGTTTCTCTTGAGAGTTATCAGGCACATCTGTCTAACAATCTCTCTTTAATAGCTTCCAATCTTTACTTATTCTTGGGGGTAACACAAGTGTACATCTTAAGTTACATTCAACTATTGTTTCTTTTAAATGCCCAAGAATGGCTGTATTTTGATTTTAACTATTTTGCTAGGTGTTTAAGACCAAACTTAACAAATTGACCTGTTCCTGTCTGTTGAAAAGTCAGCTGAGTGACCATAGGGGTCACTCATGGGAAACTTGAGAGCAACTTCTTAGCTCCTTTAGTGCCCACCATTCGCTAGGTAGAGTCTCCTCGATGAGGTGGTTTCCTTTGGAAGCATCGGGGACATCTCTGTTTTCAATGACCCTCCTCTGTAGCAGGTGCACTGATTGACTTTTTGTCCTCCAGTGGTCTCATCAATCTCCCTTTTTGGGAGGTCATGTGGTCCAGAATTGCGAAGCTCCTTAGAGAAGTTCTCTTGTTCACTGGATTCAGGCTAACTCTGAGGGCAACAACCAAATACTGGTTTTCTTGACCCTTTTATTTTAATCTCAATCTCTAAATTTGATCTTAAACATCCAACAAGACAGTCTCACCAGTCATAAAGTAAGAGTATTGGACTTTAACTTCAATGTTTATGACTTCACAGTCATTTACCCCCTTTTATTTAATTGGGGTTTATCTATCTGTCCTATAGGTGATGGCTTATTATCTCTAATTTAGGTTGTATATTCTTGAAGTAGCACTTCTGCAAAACATTAATCAGGCAACAGAGTTTACAAGGAAAATACAAAATGGAATTAACCACAGTAAAAACATTTAGTTTGTGCAATAGCTATCTTTAATATTGTCTGAGCTCTACATTATATCCCCTGTTTGAGATCACAGTAATTTTACAAAAAAATCTTTTTAATATAACTAAATAAGCTGAAGTCTGGCTTATTTTGGAGTCATTCTGACATGTAGTAAGGTGGGAGGCACAACCTTATATCAGGTAAGGCAGGGCTCTTTACAAATCTTAGGTAAGGTGTTCTTGTTCTGAAGCTGATTTTTGCCTCCTCTCTAAATATCATTTTACAAAGTTTACATATATTGTTTCCTGAGTCTATATGAATGTTAGTGAACACAATATAACATTACATCTAAAACGTAAATCAAGAAGAGGCTTAGAGAGCTTTTATCTTTCCTTTTGTGTGGCAAAATGCTTTTGTTTTACAATATTAACCTTTAAACAAATCAGGCTCTCATTAACTTTTAGAAATACATTTACATTTTTATTCCAGTGTAGAAGGTAGCATAAAATTTTAATTATACCTTATTAAAAACAGGTCCTGTTATAAAACATTGAATGATATATATATAAGTCCCCAATAAAATTCATTATTCTTATAAATTTAAAATTACCATTACAGACAAGTTTTGTTTGGAGAATAGCAACTTGATAAATTTTCTGCTTTAAAGACTTGTATACCTGGAAGATATGAACATATTTAATATACAAAGAAGAGTAATAGCACTATTATCTTGATGTTTTTATATTAACCAAATTTAGTTTTTAAAGAAAAATTTAGACTCTGTAACATAGTACAATACTCTAACAATTGTTTAACCATAGCTGTATAAACCCAATTTTTAAGACTAATTGTTCTAAAGAATAAAACTTAACAGACACACTGTTAAGAGTAAATGAGTGTTTTTAAGAAATCCTTGTCATTTTAACATATAGATTAAACTTTGGTTTTTATCAGTCCATTAATATTTGGCATTAGGGAAAAACCTTCAATAACTTTAATTGTCTTACACACATATAACCAACTTAGTTACACACAAACATTGAAATTTGCCCTTTACTAACACACAGAATTTTTTAGCATTTACTTAGACCCTCATGTATTTCATCACACAAGTACTTTGTTACCCCAAAACATTTTCTTTTCCCTTCTACTAAATATATTTCTGTACCCAAAGTACAGAAATTTTTTCTTTCCTATCAGTTGACCCCTTTTTTGTTCACATTTTGAATACTACAGCACTTGGCCTTTACCAGGTTGTCTTAGTCAACTTTTTCACTGCTGTGACTAAAAGAGCTGATCAGAATAATTGTAGAGGAGGAAAAGTTTATTTGAGGGCTCACAGTTTCAGAGGTCTTAGTCCTTAGAAGTCCAGCTCCATTTTTCAGGGCTGGAAGTGAGACTGAACATCATGGCAGAAGAGTGTGGCAGAGGGAAGCAGCTCACATGGTGATGAGAAAGCAGAGAGAGAGAACTCCACCGTCCAGGTACAAAATATATACCCCATAACCATGCTCCCCAGTGTCCACCTACCCCAACCACATCCCCCAGTCTTCAGTTACCCCTCAGTTAATCCAATCAAGTAATTAATCCATTGATTGGATTAAGGTTTTCATAACTCAATCATTTCTCTGAATCTTCTTGCATTGTCTCACATGTGAACTTTTGGGGGACACGTCACATCCAAACCATAAGAGAAGCCTACCATTTACACAACCTGTCCTCTCTAAGACTTTAAGCTGAGTGTGGACAGGGTACTTTGCTGTCTGGTTCTTGGTGGGGGTGGGGATGGAGATCCGAATTTGAGGAACCTTGGGCTTGTAAAACTTTGAGGTACTCCTTAATGAAAGGAATAAAAAATATCTAAATATAAAATCAAGTAGAGAAATGAATATGTTTTTAGAACAGAAATCCAAGGAAATCACACATTATTAAAAGATGGCAAAATGCTACAATTAATGAGTTGTAAACTTCTACAGTAACTTTTTCTGTATCTTTTGGTGCCTACCCTTGGTCATCTCATGATTTTTACTCACATTATATTTAGAGAAGGAAAAGATAACTTTTTTTCAGGAATATCCAAATGAAATTTATTTTTCGTTATTGATAGTTTGGAAGCATAAGGAATACCACTTCATACACATATATACTGATTATCGGTAGAAATACTGTAGTTTTGTGCCACACTAACCCAAGGGGTTCTGATAAGTTTATTTCATGTAGTTGTCATAAAAAATCAATGAGCTTAAAATTTCTTATGCTTTATTACCAAGTTTATTGTGGTTAAGGAAATTCTGGTTTGCTCAGGAATTGAAGAGACAGATGTGGGGGAACATGCTCTCCAGAGTTACCAAGATCTTAAGACCTGGGGACCACACAGTGGTTGGTGATGTGCTTCTGGAACCCCTTCTTATCCATAGATTCCCAATAATCACTCAACTCTCTAGAGACTGCAAGTGACATAATCAACTCCACTGTATGCACACCAAATGTATCCATATCTTCACTTCTCCTTATTCAGTTTAACTCTCTGACTTTGGCAAATTTTAAAAAAACAGATGAACATCCATAAGCAGTTTAAGTCTATAGCTAGGGTCTCTCTGAATGCATTGGAGACTATATAGATATAGGACTCTAAAGCTTTGACAGATTCCAGGATAAATCTGCCACTGTTGCTTAGGGAGTTAAGTGGCAAAAACATGTTGAATGAATGAATCAACAAAAGAATCAATGAATGAAGCAATGAATGAGTGGATTTGCACTAAGGATGACTTGTGCGACTTTGGACAAATCACTGAACTTCTCAGAGTTCATTTCCTCCTTTTAAAAATGAGAATAATCATCTGTATCTTACACCCATATCTTAGAGATAATACACACACACAAAATCCTAAAGTAAAATAAAAACAGAAAAATATTTTAGAAATAAGACATAAAAAAGAAGGTGAAGTTTCTCCTCCTTTAACTTAATATCCCAAAGAGTCCCAGCTCCACCCAGATCTTCTCAATGGTGAGTCTGAAGACAGCCACTCGAATGGATCCCTCTGGTCATCCTGAGGATGGTATTGAAGCCAGAATTAAGGAAAGGTAGTTGGTGTAGAAATAGGGGATCCGGTCAAATCGAGGAAATGAAGCCATGAGGCCATCTGCCTCTGGAAATTGGAGACTGTTCCTGGAAGAATGGAATGTCAAGGATCTCTGGAGCCCATTGATTACCAAATTTACCTGCCTTTATCAAGGACTGCAAGCATGGAGCTGCTAATTAATGCTCCCTGGGTCCTTACCTGCCTGAATCACCTTGGCCCTCCCCCTATCCATGGCTTCTCACTTAATGCAAAACCAGGCCTAGTCATGTAGGCAGGAAGGGAGGGATAAGGGGGGAGAGAACTGGAGAACAAAAGAGACCTTAACCTATAAAAGATGTAGGGTGCGCTCACTTCTGGGGACTTTAGAACATCAGCCATGGCCCCTTCTTCCTGCCGGGAGAAGTCTGTATTATTTCCTTTAAATAAAACCTGCTTAATATGCTTGCCTTGGCGTGCTTCTCTAGTGTTCAATCTTCAACATTAGAAGGAGAAGAACTCGTTACTGGTAAAGGGCGGTATCAGTGTTGTCTTCATCTGCTTACCATAAGCCTATGTGGCATCTTTGATAAGTATCTCATATTTAAGTTGACTTCTGTTTTTTTTTTTTTTTGACTCCTGTTTTCAATCTTCTACGTCTTTCTCAAATCCATCCCCTTTTCTTCATCTCCATTATCAGTGCTACTTTAGCTCAAGCTCCTGTTACCATTTCCCACTGGGAAAAGGGCAATCACTCTTGAATGCTCTTGCATTCACTCCACTTCCCATGATGCAGTCAGGGTGGACTTGTCAAAAGGCAGATCTCATGGAGCCATCCTGATTACACATTTCAACAGCTTCTTGAATCTTTCCAGGTAAAGATTAAAGCCCCTTATCACGTCTACAAGGCCTCAAATGGTCTTGCTCTTCCTAGCTCTCCAGGCGCATCTTCAACTGTGTTCCTCATCATTTGTCCCACATGACCTTTGATCATGCTGCTCCTGTTGCCTGGAAACTTTCAAAAGAGCCAGATTCTTCCTTTCCCCTTTCATCTAGTTATTTTCCACTTCATATCCTTAGACTGCAAACACTTCCTGGTAAAGTTTTTAGGGCATGATATACATCTCTTTTATGGCACTTGTTATGATTATAAATTTGAATGTGTTCCTGTAATTCAATTAATGTACATTTCCTAAAAAGAACGCTCACTGAGGGAGACAGTTGTATCTCTGCCACTTAAATCAAGTCCTGCCTGAGCAAGAGCTGAATAAATATTTTTAGGTTGCATGGATGAATCTCACTCACTTCTAGTCCTCCAAGTACATCTTTCACCTTAGAGTTCAGTTAGCGGCTTACTCTGGTGAGAAAGAAAGAGGAATTAGAGAAAGAGGGCATACCCAAGGTCAGGTCTGTTCTTACCAAGAAACCGAGCATGGAGGGCCACGTGCCTCTATTTATGCTCTCCAGAAGGTCTGCTAGATGGATGACGGCTGCAGCCACCAGGACCCAGGATTTCAAATGGTCAGACCACCAGTGGTCTCTGAGTGGACAGTGGTGTTTTTGCCACTCTCTCCACTACTTGGTTTTCCCTTGAGAGTCAGAGGGAGAGGATAATGGGATTTTTCAACCCTAACCTTACCATCTCATGTCTTTTGTTTCCTGTCTCACAAGACCATGATATCTTGGACTCCTCATCCATACAGTAGAAATCCTGAAATCCTATCTTGCCAAATTGCAGAAAGCAATTTGCAATGAGGTCTTGAACAAATACCTAGGTGTGAAATATATATTCATCTCATTCTTTTCCCCTAAGGAATAAAAAAGAAAGAATAAAGTATGTATGGATCTTTTATATCTAATGAGAAATTCCATGTGACTTTGGGCAAATCCTCTAGGCAAACTACTTTTTCATTGCAACTTTCCTTCCTTTCATATGTTCAAATGGGAAAATATAAATATGACACTCAAAATATCACTCCTAATTCCATATTCTAGACAAAAGTCCTCTTTCAGAGGTTCATTTAATTTAATTCTTTTTGTTCATACTTCTTGATACATTTACATAACGGCTAATACGAGGCTTTCTGTCTTTTGTCAGTCACTAACTTAACTGTGTATTTTAAGAGATCATACTTTTTAGGATCTTAAAATTTTTTTTGTCTGCATCTATTATATAAACAAACCAATTAATTTATTCTTCTCTTGCTGAAGATTTCACTTCTCCCCGTATTTTGGGGATAGTATCACTCTAAACACTTTTCATATTTTTCTACATTTCTGCTTCAACTACCAAGACTTGAGCACTTGATATTCATCGTCTCTGTGTTTAGTCTTGGAGAAGTGTAGAAATGCTAAGCTCCATTCTCCGGCCTGAGCGTTCCTATTCTAGGAGAGGAGACAGAAGAATGAAAACAAGACTTTAAGAGAGTGTGAGTTTATGGAGGAAATGTCCAACCCAGGAGAATGACCACTTCTGACTAAGGGCAGTGAGCCAAAGAAAGTTTCTTGGAAGAGGAGGTATTTGGGTTGGTGAATTCAGGACTGTGTTAGTCAGTGTTCTGTTACGGTGGCAAAACACCTGAGATCATCAACTTAAAAGGGAGAAGTTGATTTTGACTCACAGTTTGGGAAGTTTCAGTTCGTGGTTGACTGACCTCACTGATTTTGGTTTTGTGGTGGCACAGTACCTCATAGCAATAAGGAGTGGTGGAGAAGGCTGTTCAATTCATGGCAGCCACGAAGCAAATGAGAGAGAAAGAGGAGGGGCCAGGCTTCTAAAACCCCTTCAAGGGCACATCCCCAGTGATCTAACCTTCTTCCACTAGGCTCCGCCTCCTAATAGCACCAAGGGCTGAGGACCAACTATTCGACACATGGCCCGTGGACACTTATCCAAACCACGACAGGTACCAACTCTTACTTCTAAGACTTATCATCAACTTTCCTAACTTTGATCTTGGATTTTTTCTTCAGACCAACACTTACCCTTCTCTACCTGGATTCAGTGTCCCTCTTCTGTTAGCCAGTGCTTCGTCCCTAAGTGTCTTCAATTCCTGAGTGATGTCCTGGACCTGCCTTTTGAGGCATCTGGCTTCAACCCTACAGTGGGATGGCGGTGAATACTTAGCAACCTGGAAAACCTGCTGCACCAAGCAAACAGCTGTGATTCATAGTGTGATCTGATTTCCATGCTGTAAAGGTTCACAGTGTGACTGATGTCAAACTACCCACATGATGTCGCTAAAGACACATTTGGCAAGAGATGTGCAGTAGCTTATTATTATGTAATATTTTTACTAAATTTCATCAGGCATAAATAACCTTAAGAGCTTAGGTAGTAATAAAATGTAGTAAAATAATTAGAAAGTAATGGATTTTTGAGTATTTATTATGTTTGTTTTTAATAAAATTTAATAAAATTGCAAGTTCACATTATTTGCTTTTTAATCATGGTTGTGTTCAGCAATAGGCTCACAAAATAGTTGAAATATTATCTCATGAGAGTTTGCATGAGCTGCCTTTAGCCCACCTCTGGCTCTAGTGAACCAGCTACATGAACTGGTCTTGCTCACCTCTCTGGACTTGGTCCACACTCTCTTCCCTCTCCAGCCACAGTTGGTCTACCAATTGTATTCCTGAGAAGAGTCCCACTTATTCACATGTTAAGAGATCTCATGCAGGAGTTCTGCTACCAGAAATCCTCTTCCTTTGCATTAGGAGTCTCTTCGTAATTTACTTAACTCGTAACTTACCTTAGTCAAAAGGTCTTCCCTCTGCCTCAAAATTAAACCAGCCTCTGCAACACAGTCTCTTCCAATAACTTTTCTAAAAACTTTGTTTTTCTTGGTCATTGTCATGATTCAGCTTATTTTACCTTTTTGAGCTCCATGTTTACCGTTTGTGTTTCGTAATAGAACACGAAATCGATGACCTCAGAGACCTTGACTCTCCTGCTTATCAATGTCTAGAACAGTGCCTGGCAAATATATGTTCAACAAATATTTGTTGGAGGAGGGAGAGCATGAATGACAACACTCAGTGATCTCACTCTGACGCTGGCAAGAAAGCATGCTAATGTAATGGCTGCAGAGCCTTCAGGTCGTACATATATATTATTTCATTTAACATAACTTTGATTAAATGCACTACTTGATTTATAATTGATTTTATTATGACCCCACATAATGTCCAATTTCTGCTAAGAATTCCTGGAACAGCCAGCTCTTAATCTCATTTTGATAAAAACCATGACTTCATACCTTAATTGCATTTAGTTTGTGTGGGCATTGGTTGGTAGCGACCTTCAGATTTCTGGGTTGTCCGTGTGGGAAAGAAGACTGAAAAGAAGGATGCTATGAGAATGGGGTACTGAAGAAGCTAACTGGTTTTGCAGTCAGAAATTGCATTTTCTTCTAAATGCTGATGAGGAAGAGTCATTCTCAGATCAATTCATCCTGCTTATCATTCTCTTGCATCTTATATTGTTAACATTAGATTTGGCTATGAGGGACAGGAACTTCAAACCAATAGGCTTAAACAAAATAGAAGTTAATTTTTCTTCTATATTAAAGTTCAAGTCAGCAGTTCAAGACTGCTGGAGTGATACTCCATGGTGTCAAGAACCAAGCTCCTTCTATTTTGACCTCTCTCTGTTTTTGCTCTGAAAAACATGGTTCCTATTTCTCATGATCCAATATGGCTGTTCCCTGCTCCAACCGGTAAGTCTGCATTCCAATCTGTAAGAAGAAGAAAATGGATGGAGAAGGTATATTTCCTTAAAGGGCACTTCTTAGGGGTGCACAAACTTTCTTTCCACATTTTTTTTTTGGTAAATATTAGACCTGTAGCTATACCTAGATGCCAAGAAGGCTGAGAAATGCATTTTTTGTTCTAAGAAGGCCTGAAGACAGAGTTGTCTCATTCAATGACAAAGAAGGAAAGAAAATGCAGCAGCTAGCTGTATAGACTTCATCTTCCTTTTTTTTCTATCAACTGGTTAAGCAATTCCTAAAGATCAGTGTAAGTGCTTAGCATAATTCCATAAAATTGCCCAGTAAAGAAACAAATGAGCCCAAACAGAAATAGAGAGTTTATTGTTCAGGGTTCAACAGGCAACGTGGCCTTTGTGATTTCATTGTTTCCCCTTGTCCCCCAGGTACCATGGACATCAATGAAGAATGGATCCAGGTAGATGCTGAGCATACAGTGGATCTGTTTTGTGGTGGAGGAATGCTGAGCTTAGGACACTGGGATCTTAACTGGTGACTGATAGCAACTTTGCCACCACCTTTTCCAAAGGCAGGCATCACTTTTACTCTGGATTGAAAGCACAGTTTCTCTGGAGAGAGGAGGACTTTATCATCATGGAACATCTTCAAGGATGGAGATATTCTCTCTCTTTCTTATACCATCCAGAAACTGCTCTCTGACCCAGCAGGAGAAACTGTCTCCAGTTTCCAAGGCTATTTGCTGTGTAGGTATCCTTGAAAAAGTAGACCCAGACAGGTAAAAACACCTTGGAAATTGCCTCCCAACATTCCTCTTTTCTGAATTCTGTGTACACACACCTGAAACTAGTTATGTATTTAAGGAAAGTGCCAACTTTTTTAAAACCATAGGTCTAGTTACCCCTCTAGTACTCTGCTAAATGTGATTATTGGGTTGTGCTGCTTTGGAGTTTGAAACTTTTCAAATAGGATGTGCTGAGAGATGGTGGGGTTCATTTTTGCAAGCCTGAACTCAATGCTCACTTTAAGGATTTATAAAGGAGATTAGGAGATTAAAGCAATGACTACCCAGAATTTCAACAGATTTGCTAGTATGCTGCAATATTTTTCCTCTTTCTGCCGTGGGGGATGAGTGTCCTTCATCTTTACTTTATACCAAATTAGGGAAGCTAATAAAAAAAACAAACCAACAAACAAAAAACACAAAGATCTTGCCCTATGTACTCTGGAATTTGGGAACTATAGGATCAGTGCCTAAAAAATGTAAGAAACTAGCTAACTTCTTTGAGCAAAAACAGGTAGCCAGAGTGAGAATTAGCTGAACTCCAACATTGGAAGGACAAAGGTTATTTTTGTTTGTTTTGTTATGCTGTTTATTTGTTTGCTTTGTTTTTAATAGGTTACATGGTGAGGTGAGTTCACAAAGGACAAGGGACAATTTCTTTTGGAACAGATCTCTGTCACTCAGGGAGCATCACCTGGACCCTGAAACCATCTTTAAAGGCCTCCAAAAGCACATAAAATGTTTCATTAGAGAAAAAAAATCAGAATCTGTACTTTTTTTTTTTTTTTCCCCCTTCGGTAACAGAAGATGCCAATTCCAGGTTACAACAGTAACTGTCACCATGACTATGGACGTTGCACAGTTCAGTGTATCTGGTGGTGGGGACGGGTGGTGTTTAGGGATGAAGCCCTGGTCTCTGTTTTGCCTGGTGACTTCAAAAGTAAAGGACAAGGACGTAACCCAAGGTGCAGACAGTTCACAGGAAAGTAAGTAGAAAGGACTTTTTTGTTGGTACCAGGGGTTGAACCCAGGGGTGTTTTACCACTGAGCCACATCCCCATCCCTTTTTATTTTCTGTTTAGAGACATGGTCTCTGTAAGTTGCTTAGGGCCTCACTAAGTTGCTAAGACTGGTTTCAAACTTGTGATTCTCCTGCCTCAGCCTCTCAAAAAAATTACTTCTTAACTGTGTGAAAATATTGCTTAAGAATAAGAGATAATATAAGTTAAACTATACTGAGGTTTTTTTAGTTTTTCTCTCTAGATTTAAAAGTTCGGTAAAATCCCATGGATGGCTTAAAGGCCACGTGTGAATATCTAATGTTTCTTGTGGTCCCACAGTAGTAAATTCATAAGTATTCTTGGTTTCACTGGGTAACACTCAGCCTGAGGAGGTTGAGTGTGATGAGGGGTATGTTGGTTAGGTCTGAGGATACACAGAACTATTCCATTCCTTGAGACTGTGTGACAAGGGACCAAGATTACTGAGCTGTGCTTGTGCAGGTGTGCTGTATCTAGGCAGTACTATTCAGAAAAACCTCTGACCTCATGTTCATCAGGTGCAAAGCTTCCCTCAGGTTTAATACTTTTCTCATTTACTCACATGGTGCCCAAGTGGGAACTTAACCCTCTGCTTGTCTTAGATAATGCTGATGACCTTTTAGCTTTGACTGCTAACCCAGCTTCTTTGATTTGCTCAAGTGATGTCTGGTCTTTGTGAATCTGAACTTACTTATTGACATTGGTCAGCAGTGAGGTGTGCAAACTCACCTTGCATTGTGTTGGGGTAGGCAGAGGGGAAAAGATGTGCATGTTACTGGTAGACAGTGAATTGGTAGAACCCAGTTAGAGATCAGAAAGGAAAACTAAAAGTATCCTAAGTACATTGGATTTAAATAAAACACTCCTTAAGACTCTTGGTTAGTGAGAAAAGTATATTCAAAATTTAAAACTGGGACTGGGGTTGTGGCTCAGTGGTGGAGAGCTTGCCTAGCATGTGTGAGGCACTGGGTTCAATTCTCAGCACCACATATAAAAAAATAAAATAAAGGTCCATTGACAACTAAAAATAAATATTCAAAAAGTTTAAGACTGAACAATAATCAGAATACTCAATTATCAAATACAGGAGACATAGCTACAACAGTGCTTAGAAATATTCCATTTTAAACATATTTATCAGGAAACAGAGGTTGAAAACAATGAGTTAAATGTTCAACCCAAGAAGCTGGGAAAAGACCAACATGGCAAACTCAAGCAGGGAAATAATAACAAGTTACAGAAAAATTGAGAAAAGAGAGCATAACACAAGCATTAGGGAAGTTTTATGAAAAGTGGATTTTTAATGGACAAACATCTGGCAAGATAAGAGAAGGTTCAAATAAATGAAATGCAGAACAAAAAAGGAAAATAAATTTGCACAACACAGCTTTAAAATTAAGACAATAATGTTATGAACAGTAATATGTTCGTCTCATTGCCACTTTGACAGATGGAATTAATTTCTGGAAAATGTAAAATAAGAAGAAATAGAAAACATGAATAGGCCAATAAGAGTTAAATAAATTGCAATGTAATCTACTTTTACTACTCTTTCCCCCAAAGGACCCCCAATTGATAGCTAACTAACAGTGATTTATGAGGAGGTGGCATCTTCAGTGAGGGCAGAAGGCGCAGGTTAATATCCGCACTATACAAATAACGGCTGCAAGCCAGTAAGAAAAGACAGAAGTTCCTGTAGAAAAACGGGCAAAGATACAATGACCAATGATTCACAGCATGAGAAATACAAGAGGCAAAAATATCAAAAGAGATGCTTAAATTCATTAATTATATGAGGAGTGCTAATTAAAAATAGCAAAGAGATACTTCTTCATGCTGATCAAGTTGGGAAAAAAGCCTCAGTTTTGGAGAAAGCCAAGGAGTGCCAAGGAGCACTCAACAATGGGAGCTCTCTCCCATTGGATGGGAGTGTGGACTGATGTGATCTAAGGGATAACCTGGCAGGAGTTAGTGAAGCAAAGGAAATGTTTTATCTACGTTTCTTCCCCAGGTCTAGAAGCAGGCAAGGATGAGAATGTTTATCACAGTGTTATTTGAGGTGGACAAATTAGGTGTCAATCATGGAGAATGGAGAAGTCAAATATGATGGATTCAAATGGAGGAACTGCCTGCACCAAAATAAACAAATGATCCAGCAAGAATTGGATGTATATTCAGCAGCAAGGCTAGATCCTAAGAACACAGTTGAAAGAAAAAAGGTTAGGAGCTGTGAAATCTGTAGTGTATCTGTCCACTCACTAGAATTATTCCAGTGTAACATCACATAACCATGAAAAATGCACAGGTGTGTAAACATTTTATCATTGACATGCACTATGAAACATATTCTAGACATCACATGTGGGAAAAGGCAATGGGAATGGGGAGTCAAGATCAAAAAGAATGAATAAGTAAAACAAGAGAAGAGTCTTGTATGTTTTGACTGTGTGCCATGACCTCATGGATCATGGTTAACTCGTTTCCTGCATGTGGTTACATAAAAAGGAGTTGATAAGCCAACCGTGGTTGGGAAATCTTCAGCTTCCAGATCCGTGAAGGTCATCATTACGATTGGGGAGTGTACAACTGCTCATCTTGTGACATGGTGTCTGCATCTACCTAGCACTTAACAGCATCTCAGTGGTCGAGAGACTGCAAATCTAGGATTGTGGACACAGTGTGAATATTCATTCCTTCTGGATTTGCTCTTGCACCTCCACTCTCTTGGCATCCATCACTATCCTTGTTAGCTACAGTAACACACTGGGTTCCATCGGTCCTTTACCAAACTTATGACATGAGCAATCTCATACTGAGTTTTTGTCTTGCTCCATGAATTTTCTCTTTTTGTCAGAATAATTTTTAAAAGAAACTATGACTGTTTTTTTTTCCTGTGAAATAACAGACCATTAGTGTGTTCTCCTCTCAACCCAGATCTTAGGCATCTTCATGTGAGTAAGAATTTCATTTTTAGCTGGTATGCAGGGGAAAGAGAAAGGTTATCATTTTGTTCTCCTAAAAACTGCATTTCAAAAAAGAAAGAGTATTTAAGATGCAGGGACTTGGCATTGGGTCAAATATTGTTTGCATTTGGACTATTGATTTAAACTTCTTGGGTTTGTCTTCCCTTATCCAAGGGGATGCATATAGTTCATAGGATTGTTGAGGGAAAGAAATCATGCATGTTGGAGAGCTAGGCTCGGTGTCTAGCACGCACTATGCAGACACATAAAGGCTGTCACTTTGCTTTTTCTAGTGTTCAAGTGCTGTCAGTCATTGCCCTCCTTGGTATACCAGCAACACCAAGTGATGGAGCACAGGAGGACACTGCAGTTTGTACTGGACTAGAATAAATACTGGAATCAGAAAAAGGATACAGATGTTCCTGAGAGTGGAAGTCAAGGTCTTGGCCTTCCTTCCATCTTCAACAACATTGAGTGTCCAACTTATGGCAGGGAATATTAATTGGTCACCCAATGACTCCTTGGGGACAAAAAACTACTTATTATGTCTCATTCTTAGCATCCATAGAAATCCTGGCATGTGGTGGAGGAAAAAGAATCCTAATCCACAGTTCCTCAATTGCCATATATATATATATATATATATTTGTACCAGATGTTGAACCCAGTGGCACTCAAACCCTGAACCACATTCCCAGCCCTTTTTTTTTTTTTGTATTTTATTTAGAGACAGGATCTCACTGCTGAGGCTGGCTTTGAACTCATGACCCTCCTATCCCAGCCTCCCTAGCCTTTGGGGTTTCAGACATGCACCACAGTGCTCAGTCAAAATTGCCATTTTTAACTGAGGCATGGATTTGATCAAATGGCAAATCCAGGAACTAACCCACTTGTTTTGAATCCCAACCTTGAGAAATTTTTTTTCTTCTTTTTTGGCAGATGCTTGAATTGTGGGAGGGTAGGGGGTGGACTTCTAGCAGCCTCTATTATTGGCCTGTTTTCTCACAACCCATTAACCTCACCAGGGTAAATATTAAGCTGGGACCCAGGGACTTGATGCTCTGTCTTTCATATCTTTCCTGAAACTCTGACTTGCCAGCATTCTTTCATATTTTGGTTTTTCTGCTGGCAACCAATGCCTTGCCTCAGTTTCCTCATCTGAAGAAATGGGGTTAATGACATCTTCCCGCCTATTTGAAGACCACCTCCCAACCCCCAAAAGCTCACACTGCTCACCCACCCCGCCTGTTCGCTTCCTTCCCAAGACAGCCTTGCCTAAGCCTGCTCCTTTCCTGTCTGCCCTCCAGATTGGCAGCATGGCAGTTCCCTGATTTCACTCTCTGCTCTATTCCCAATGCCCAGGACACCACATGGCTCGGTCACATGTCCTCCATAGCTATTTGTGGTCAAATTTATGTGGACATATGTTTTTTTCAAAAAAGGGGTCTCATTCGTGATTTCCCCCATCTATTTTGCTTGTTTAATTTAGTGCATTCTTGTTATGTATAACGAATCGGTTGGGGTCATTTTGACATAACCATACATGCATGCAGTTTCATTCTCTCCCTTTCATTTCCTGGTGCCTCCTCTTTCCCTCCCTTCCTCCCTTCCCCCATTCCCCTTCTTCTGCTTTATTGGTCTTCCTTCTATTTATTTCTCTATTTATTTTTAATTGTGCTTTATAGTTGCACATAAAGGTAGAATTCACTGTGGTTTATTTACACATGCACATAGTACAGTTTGGTCATATTCATTCTGCATTTTCTCCCCTTTCCTGTCCCTCCTTCCTCCCCCTCAATCTCCTTCCTCTCCTCCACTGATCTTCGCTCCGTCTTTATGATATACAATCGTCTCCCCCTTTCCCCCTTTACTTTGCTTTTGTTTCTGCATATGAAAGAAAACATTCCAAGTCTGGCTTATTTCACTTAGCATGATGCTCTCCATTTCCATCCATTTACTGGCAAATACCATAATTTCATTCTTTATGACATGGTAATTATGAAGAATACAAATAATAATAAATGCTGGCCAGGACGTGCGGGAAAAGGTACATTCATAGATTGTCGATGGAACTGCAAATTAGTGTAACCATTCTTGAAGGCAGTAGGGAGACGTCTCAAAACACTAGGAATAGAACCTCCTTATGACTCAGTTATCCCACTCCTTGGCATTTATCCAGAAAAATTAAAATCAGCATGCTACTGTGATATGGCCACATCAATGCTTATAACTCACAACTCACAATAACCAAGTTATGGAACCAGCCCTGGTGCCTGTCAACAGATGAATGGATAAAGAAAATGTGGTCTATATGCACACACAGTGGACATACTTTTAAATAGTATCTTGCGCTTACTGCGTGTTGAATTAGGTGACGAGACTGTACTAAATGTTGAATGTATCCCCTATCCCTGTTACCCATGGACATTCCAGCAGTGGGCCTCTGCCATTCTCTCTTCAGAGCCCCAGTAGTTACGCAGGTAGCTTAAGAACATATGTGTGGATTTCAGTCCAGGTGGCTCTTACCTTTGCTCTGTGGCTGTTGTGCTCAGTGTTCAAAATGTTATCCACATGTGCTTCTCTAAAGACAAATCACAGCAAAGTAGTTCGCGCAATGGTTAATAAAAGGGACCAAAAGGAAATCTAAATTAGAATCCTGATTCTGCTTTACTGGGGGAGGGGGAATTATGCACATAATTATGATCAGCAGGCTCTCTCAGATTTACTCCAATTGGTAGAGAACCTGCCCTCCAGAATTCTGAGAGTCCCAGAAGTGCCAAACCTGTCTAATCACAGGACACAGATGAATCCACACTTTCTGACTTCTTTCCTCCGTTCAGATCAGTTTGCCCAGTGCCAAGTGTCCACCACACCCTCCTGGAACCCTCCCCTTCTGGCAGCCCAGAGCAGGTGACCTGGAGCAGGAGGTGGGCTGCCCTGACCCTCTGCGTCAGGACAACGCCCACTAGGGGGTGTGACTTTGCTTGTTAGGAAGCAGGATACACCTTTGGAACCTGGTCTCCTCCCTAATGCCAGGTTAAAACCCTCAGCTCCACATAAAAGTTGAAAATCTGCCTGTCCCTGCAGCCTGGAGAGAGACACCTCACTTCCCCTGGGAGCCAGTATGTCCGCTGTGGTCCTGGAGACCCGAGGCTTTGGCAGAAAATTCTCTGACTTTGGACAGGTGAGCCAGGATGGGCCTCAGTTACTCAGGTAGGGAAGTTTGGATCCCAAACAGGTCTGAAAAATCCTGGTTTTTCCCAGTTTCAGAAGCTTACCAAGATCTCTGAATTCATTTGAGAACGATGGGAATGTTTAGGAAGTCAATGGATACAGATGGACGGGCAGAAAAATCTTACTCCTGGACTCTAGAGCAGAACTCAGAGGGGATCTGAGACTGTCATAAGGAGGATTGTCATAGACAGTGGGGAGGTTGGAGAGGAGAGGAGGGTTGATGTTAAAATTAGTATTACTGGAGAGACTGCTGAAATTTGGGCTGACTTCTTTTGAATTCCCTGGAGAAAGATTGTCTCTGAAAATAATGTACAGTCTTTGGGACTCAGAAGAACTTAGGGTTGAAGAGGGGTGATGTGAGATGCAGGCAGGTCCTAGAACAGACCTATCCTCCATTTAACTTCTGCATTGCTGGAAGTGGGGACCCTACAACCCTGGGAGGGGGTTAGGGCAGCCATTTGAGCACTGAGAGGATTGAGGACACACTAGTTATCATTACCAATGACGGGAACTAGTAAGGAGGAGGGTTTCAGTAGTGCCCTAGTACAACCTCTGCATCAAAAGCACAGTGTTTTATTTTGCAGAATCTCAAGTTGATTCATTTGAAAACTAGGAATAAAAATATGTCCTAGTGTTAGTATAATAATGAAATAAAATAATGCTTATAAATCTCATTGTATAGTTTCTGAAGCACAGGAAAGTGAGAATGTGTGAACCAGAACCAATTTTGATTTTTCAATAAAATGCAGCTCAAATATTGGCAGGAAGGAGAGATGGCAAGTCAGGCACCAGGCCTGGTGAAGCCCAGTCGGGGCACTGCTGGATGTGGAGTGGGGAGACCTGGGTTCTACAGGTCACTACAGTCACTTGGCTGGGGTGAGGAGACTCAGTTGGATATGTGTAAGATCAAGGTGGGGAGTTTTGGACTAGACTAGTCTTCAGGACTCCCTTCAGCTCTGACGATCTGCAAAAGAGAACACAGTTTATGCCTTCTTAAAGTTCCCAATCCTGATAAGCAGTACACACTGAACATCCCTATGATGCATAAGGCCAACTGGGAAAGGAGCCACCATATTCTCAGGGTGTATAGTAAGTCATGCAACCAGCACCACAACCCTGTAAGACAGGGCTGGCTCATTCATCCACCCTACAAAGACACTTGGAGCACCTGCTGTGTCCCAGGCACAGCAGAGTTTCTGCTCTGGCAAAATTTTATCCTAGCGCAGGAGATAAGCAATAGCAAAATGAACACATGATTTCATACAGAGATGAGTGCTGCGAAGAAAAACAGATCAGAGTAATGGGAGAGAAGACGAGGGACTCAGAATTCACAGTGGTAAACACCAAAGCCAGTGCTGAAACCTAGATCTGACCCCAACAATGGGGCACAGTTCTTTATGATAATGCTTCTGCTCGTACCATACTACAGAGACATACTGCAACAGGAAGGCGGAATCTTGTTTTCAGTAGTCTTACAGTATAGGTCTGTGCGTGCGTGCATTTGTGTGTATCATGAACCTCCTCCATAACTCCCTCAAAGCACTAACATTAAACAGTTAGCATCCCTGGAATATCCTTGCCAAAATGTATTGCTTGTAAATTTGAAATCAGCCCTTTTCCAAAGGGCTGTATATCTGTGACATACACAGACAAAAGGAACATGCTGTGTCTATCCTTGAATGTATTTCTCAATGATCAAAATTCTTTGCATCCTGGTTCCTGGTAAAGTTCTTTCCCCCTGCCCTATTTCTTCCTGTGTAATTTTGGAACTGGTTTACTCGATTTTTTTTTTTTTTAATCTATCTTTAGTCCACTCAGACGTTTGTTGGAAACAAGTAAGAATCAGTTAATGAGCCAATAAAAGTATACCACAGAGGAGTTTTGCTCAAAGGTCTGGGATTGCCTGGATCAAAACAGAAGTATCAAAAGCCCAGACTCCAAATCTACTGAAGGTCACACCATTTCACAAACTTCCAGGAGCTTCCTTTCACTTAAAATCCCTCCTGCGCCAGGTGTGGTGACATTCGCCTGTAATCACAGGGTCTCAAGAGGTTGAGGTAGGAGGACAGGTTCAAGGCCAACCATGGCAACTTAGCAAGAACCTGTCTCAAAATAAAATTAATAAAGGACTAGGGTTCAGAAGTTAGTCTCCCTCTCTCTCTCTCTTTCTCTCTCTCTCTCTCTCTCACACACACACACACACACACACACCTCACACTTTGCAGAGAAGGAGCTATTTTCTCATTTGAAGTCTGCCATTGGAGGCAGAATAAGGGCATTGTGGTTGGTAGACCTGGGTTCGAGTCTATCTCTGCTACCCATTAGCTGGATGACCTTGCCTTGTCCTTGTCTGAGTCTCTTCCTTCATTTGCAAAATAATGCTTCTACCTCAGGATTGACTGAGCCGTGACATGCAAACCCTTTGAACAGCCAAAGATGATGCATGTTATCTGCAAAATGTTCTCAGTAGGGTTCCCAGAGTGGGTACCCAGTCAGGGGCAGGTCCTTGCACTGGCACTAACAACAATAGAGTAGCACCTTAAACCGTGTGGTAAATGCACATTTGCAGACACATTTGAGAAAAGGCATAATTTAAAAACTGACTGTAATGTGCCAGTGGTTTTGAGGTTCTCCATGATTAAAAATCATTGGGAATGGTTTTGAAAACACAGAAGGTCATGGGCAAAATTCTGTTGGAGTGGGATCAAGGCAGACCCGTGAGAGCTGGAGTCACATGATGGTTATGGGAACAGAAAAAGGAGCTAATGTCTAAGGTCATTGCTGGAGAAGATTGCAGTGAACTTGATTGACTGGATGCATGTGAGATCAGGTGGGGGTGGATGCTGAACTCACAGGGATATTGAAGAGTCCACTGCTTTCGTGGAAGGGAGTTTCTGTTGAGGCATATCAGGAATATCCTGTTGGAGATCAACAGGAGAAAGAAAGTTGCCAAGTGAACTGGAAACAGGGAAACCCTTTGTCATGTAAAGGAAACTGGAAAGGATTAAGTGTTCTCTGTAGGAAGGAGAGGAAAATCCGACTCATCTGCACATCCCTGGCAGGGTTTATTTATTTTAATTGTTTTGCTATCAGGGATTGAACCCAGAGGTTCTTAACCACTGAACTACATCCCCAACCCTTTTTATTTTTTTATTTTGAGACTGGATCTTGCTAAGTTGTTTAGGACCTCACTAAGTTGCTGAGGCTGGCTTTGAACTCATGATCGCCTGCATCAGCCTCCCGAGCTGCTGGGATTACAGGTGTGCACCACTGTACCTGACCCCTGGCAGGGTTTCAAAGTGGGAGGGAGGAGTCAGCAGCAGGTTTCCATCATGCACAGTACTCAGGGGTCAAGTCTTTTGGGTTAAGATCCTGGCTTTATTGCTAGCTGCTAACTTAGCCTCTACTTAATCTTGTCCTCAGTAAAAGGGGGAACTTGGTGCATAATCAAACCTAGTCCTAGATTGTTTTCCAAATCAAGTGCTTATTATAATACTGGGGACACTATAAACTTTTTGTAATTTTTAAAATTGATACATGACAATAGGATTCATTTGGATATAATTATAAAAGCATGGAATATAATTTGTTCTAATTTAGTCCACGGTACTTCCCCCTCCCTTCCCTCCTCCCTCCCCTGTCCTCTTCCCTCTACTCTACTGACCTTTATGCTATTTGATTATAGTTTTTAAAAAATTAGTAATAAGTGATACATTACATTTTTTTTAAAAGAAGATAACATTCTGATCCAAATAGGGATGTGTAACAGTTCAGTCTTCTAATTTATTTGAACCCTCCTCTAGTCCCACTTGCTGACAAATTGGGTTCTTCCCCACACCCCTGTTTTGTGTGAACTTCTGGGAAAATCTAAATTTTCTGAATGGAAAGAATTTTGTCCCTCAGGGCCATCCGTATTCATGTAGGGCTATTATCTGAGACACTGATAAGAATCTGTCCAGGGTAGCTTTCTGTCATCGAGATGATGTAACGCCCACTCCATTAACCTTATTAACTTGCTTGCAAAGAGGGTAATTGTTCTGCACATTTTCTCCTTCCTGTGTTTTGGGAACATGCCGTCTATTGATGTGCACACACAGAATTTTACATATTATTTAAAAACTCCGGTAACTGCGTTGGCAAACTCTGAACTGTCAACTCTAATCCCATCTCAGTGTGACATCACATGCATGGAGTATGTGCCAGATCCTTAATATTCTTCGCTAGTTAGTGAAAGTCATCCATCATCTGACAGGTTATTTGTCCACTTTTGTGTATTTTGCAACTCTACTTCAGCAAATGAACACCTCAGATCCCAGCATATGGCAACCAGTTCATTCTTTTTGAGATTTTTTTTTCCTACCAAAGACTGAGTGGTCATTTGTGTGGACTTTACATTTCCATCATTTTTATGTACTTCTCTTAATATTCTATTTAACCATCTCCTTTTTATGTCATTTGAATGGTGTTTGGTCAGGGCTATTAATAAGATGATTTTATAGGTGAGGAATCTAAGAAGGCTAAGTGATTTCCATGTAAGGTATAGCTCATAAATAAAAAAGAGGATTGCAAAACAGGTCTTGGTCTTGAAAACTTGTAAGTTTTCTATTGTTAGTACTTTCCATTCTTTCTGAAGGTGTTCCTGGGATACTTTTTGAACCATATTTTATCACCTCTGAGGATCTTTTGATTTATTATATGAGTGTCTACTAAGTCAGATTGTAGCTCCTAAAAGATGGGAATATTACCTTATTCATCTTTGTATCTCTCAAAGATATAAAGTGAATCATGCTTGACACTTAGTAGGTGCTCATTAAAAGCTGTTGATTCTTGATGACATCAGTGAATAATTAAAACTTCTTATAATTGAAAACTGACCTGAGAGCATCATTGATCATTACATAGACCTTAATTATTTATTTTCCACCTTACCACATATTTCTGTCTAGAATACACGAAGCTCATTGAATTCCAAGGCTTAACAAGAAGAACAAGGTCACATTTACTTCCTCCTTGGTGGTTTCATGGGAATGAATTGCTAAGCAATGAAAAACACTTTAACCGAGTGCATCTAATTCTATAGGAAACGAGCTACATTGAAGACAACTCCATTCAAAATGATGACATATCACTGATATTCTCACTCAAAGAAGAAGTTGGTGCACTGGCCAAAGTTTTGCGCTTATTTGAGGTAAGTGTTTTTTTCATTTTTGTCTTGGATATTAGCATAGCAAAATTTTGAGGTATTTTCTAGTCATATGCAGTGAAAAAAAAAAGATAGGATATGGAAATGAAGACTTGAATTTTAGCTCATGCCCTTACATTAACCAACTGTGCAGCTTTGCTAAATCATGCAATCTCTCTGAGTTCTAGTTTCTACATCCATAATATAGTGCTGATAGTATGTGACTTGTCATTTTCAGCTAGGATTTGAGATGAAATCATGTGCTTTGTAAAATGCCTAGATGCATATTGTATAATGATATATAGGATTATAGTCAAAGACCAGCCCAATACGAAATGAAGACCTATTTATTTCATTCACTAAATTAATATTGATTATGTTCTACATTTAGGTGTGAGATAATAGGAAGACACCATTCTTTCCTCAAACGGCTTAAACCTAATTCTGTTCTTGAAAACAGCTAAAGTTCTTGAAGATACTGGTAGAGGTCTTATGATTAAAGGGTTTCCATGATCAACAAGCTTGGAAAACTTGGGGTTGTATTGTTTTATCTAAGTTATTTCTTGTAGGAATTTTAGAGCCTATAGAATGCTAAAATATTCTAGGTCAGTCTGAATGGAAAATGTGTGTACTGTTTTCCAAGCTTATTACTATGGATTATTAATTTTTAGGACATTTATTAACATGTTGGAAAAGCATTTAGGAAATGCTGACCTGGGCTTTTGCTAGGCATGACTTCCTAACAAAATTCCTCCCAAGTACTTTGCCAAGGTTTTAGCTGGAACTTTTCCTATTGAGGATGCTTTGTTTTGTACCCATTTTTCTACGACATCTCAGCTGACTTACAACTTGGGACAGCACATGGGTTTGATCACACATTCAACAAATCCTTCGTGTATCTGGTTGGGTAAAATGGAACATAGTGTGGAAACCGATGAGTTCTTCATGCTTGGGGAGGGGTGGGAGCTGTTGTAAGGAGAAGCTATCTTTTTTAAGATCTAGCAGAAGTTCTGCGTGCCGTGGAGCAGGGGTAGGGCGTGGGGATGTTTCTCATTGATGGCAGCTCTACAGACATGACCTCATTCAATCTTATTTTTACAGCATGAGGTAGAGGCTATTTCTATCTCTGTATTTCAGAGAAAGAAATTGAAGTTTAGAGAGGTTAAATAACTCACCCAAGGTCACATGGATACTGGAGATGTTATTTGAACCCAGGCGACTCCAAGACCCACATCCTTAACTGCTGTTCAGTACTGCCCCAGACAAGACTGGCTTTATTATTCTCAGATCAGAGTAACATGACAATGCACTTCAAAAAAGCAGAGGACAAATGTGGTCAAGGGAACAAAATGTAAAACTGGTTTATTTCTTCTCCAGCCTCTCCTGTGCTGTCAGGGTAGGTGGCTTTTCTTCACCTTTCTTGGGCACTGTGGCCCCTTAGCTGCTGGACTGACAGTCATTGTCCTATGACTGGTGGGAAAGCTCATCTCCCCTTCCTCTGGGCTGCTGCACCACCCACAGTGACCGGTGACCACCTGAAGATTGCAGCCTCTGGAAGAGAGGCTCATGTGGGGCCAAGTCATGCACCAACCACCTGCCAAATCTATCGACCAGGAGGGTGGCAGAGGAACGTGGCTCTCCCCCTCAACCTTTTGCCACCTGGTGAAGTGACTCTGGTGATGTGGTCAAGTTGGTTGGGGTCCACGGTACAGAGAGCTGGGAACAAGTTCCCAAGACTCCATGCTGGGAAGTGGGGGAGGGGACAGAGGTGGGATTACAGGTGAGCTGAGACTCCATACACCTGGTGCGTGCTTCACTGTCCCGTTGGACTTGGCTTACCAAACAGAAATGCAAAGAGACATTATTAAGAATTTCAAGAGGACTAGAAAGCACCTAGACCCCCAGAGTGAGCGCTGTGGATCTGCGTGTTTTCGTACTCAGGAAACTTGCCCATCTCAGACCTAGACTTCTTGTTCCAGCATCCTTGAACGGATTGCTGTCTTCTCTGCGTGTCCAAAGCACGATTCGCCTCTTAGTACATACATTTCTGTCTGACCCTGAGGATGGTTTCTTCAGGAAGCAATGTCTTTATGTTGTCAGTAGACCAAAATTTTATATACGCTAATTGTTCAATTAAGAACCAAACTACATTTAAATATGAGCAAAGGAGATTAGAATCTTCACTCTTTTACCGAGGATTTTAAGGAGTATTTTTGAGTCAATCCATTTTTACCCTGAGTTTACTGATGAAATTAAATACCAGTGATGGATACATAAATAGACAGAGAATAGACAGATTTCTTACATGGAAGAGTTCTGAATAATTTAAGTCATTACTCCATCCTCAGAGGCAGGATGCAGCTCCCACTTCTAAGGGTGGACTTCACAATGTGACTTCCTCCTAAAGAGGGTGGTAGGGAAGGAAAGAAGAAAAGTTACTTCAGAGTGGAGAAGCATGGTAAACACTCAGCCAGGTGGCCAAGGTTGACCTCATCAAAAAAGAGACCTAATATTAAAACAAAGATTTTCTTAATATTAAAAAAGTCCAACATCTTCGATGCGAAGTCATGCTGGTGGCATGGAGATAACATGGCAAAAGTGGCCCTTCACCCAAGTGCTCTCCCACCCTCAGATTCATAATCCTGTCCAACCACAAGAAAAACAGCAGGCAAACCCCAGGTGAAGGGCATTATACGAAATACCTGACTAGTAGTCCTCAAAATTGTCATTAAAAACAAGGAATGTATAAAAAACTGTCCAAGAGGAAGGCCAAAGAGACTAGAAGACTAGGGGTGCGTGACATCTTGAATGAGGTCCTCAGATGGACAAAGGACATTAGACACAAACTGAAGAAATACGTTTGGCTTTTAGCTTACCATAATGCATTGATGTTAGTCCATTAACTGTAACACACACTGTCCATTAATGAAAGGTGTTAAGAGTGAGAGGAACTGGAACCAGAGTATATGCTGTTTTTTATTTTTATTATTACTTTTTATTTTTTTGCAGAGCTAGGGATGGAACCCAGGGCCTTGCACATACTCCAACCCTGAGCAACACTGACATGTGCCAGTGTATAAATACAATGCCATTCTTTTTTACATTCAAAATTGTTCTAAAAAATGAAACCTATTGAAAGAAGTTAAACCTGGTTATCCAAAGGGTTGGAAAATGTATGACTAAATGACAGCAAGGAAGTTGTGCCAAGAAGAAAGCATACTTTCTGAGCGGCCAAGTCTTCCTTCTTTGCAACTTTTTAGTCCTTGTGTTAGACAGTAAATCACATTTTCTCTTTGAGAGGTTGCCCCTTGGGCTAAAGTCAGAGTTAATAGATTAAATAATAGTAAATGAACAGGATGTTTACAATCTAATAAACAAACTGCAAGTAATTAAGTTACTAGAACTGGATGGAATGCCCCCAGGAGGGAGCGTGTGCACTTGTGCTCTGGGTGAATTCTTTGAAGCATTATCCAAAATCGCAACTACCCAAATCATTGAGAGGTGCTACTATACTTATGTCACAGAGGAGGAAGCAGGTCACTGTACTGGGTGGTTACTGAACGTTTGTTGTTGGTGTATATTGTTTTTTTTTTTTTTTCCAGAATTTAATTCGAAGATACCCTAGAAATTATAGAAGGCAGCATTCCTGTGATACCTTTGTTAACAGTCTGGCAAAATCAGAGTTAAATTAGATGTACATATATGAATTCATCACAATGAATCTCAACCTCGGGTACATCCACAAGACTGGGATCCCAATTAGAATAAGATGTAGTTTATGCTTCTATAATATATCAGAATAGAGTCTTCTGCTGTTTATAACTATAAAGACAAATAAAAATTTAAAAATTATAATCATACAAAGTACTGAGTTAAAGGAGAGAATCCAGTTTTAGTATTTGTGGAACAATATTGTACAATGTCAGGCACATAAGATTCTTGATCTGATCCTTATTTCAGTATTCTTGTTTTATGGATGAGAGCACTGAGATTCTAAGAGGTTGTGTAACCTGCTTGAGATCACACAGCTGATATACAGTGGAGATGAGTTTGAAGCCTGAAACTCAGGTTCCAAACACCATGATCTCTGCACTATACCCCACGACCCTGCCCAACGTGGCTGTCCTTGAACATCTGAATCACCTCTGGAGTTTTTAAATAATGCAAATATCTTAACCCCATTTCCCTTTCTTGTGTCTGTCTCCAGATATTTCTTTCTTTCAAATTAAAAATGCATCAAAGTCAAAGAAGACCACACAGAGTCCCACTGGTCATTACCAACCACTTTTACCATTTCGACCTATTCCCTTTCATTTTTTGTTGTATAATTGTGGATTAAAAAATTACATATGAACATATCATTCCTTAGGATGAAAAATTAGTACATTAAAGATAAAGCTATTATCCTTTCCTCTCTTTCCTCAATCCTGGTCATTTTACAAACTTCCTGGCCAAGAGAACATTCATATGGGTCTAGTATCATTGCTCCCTGTCCTTTAAAACATTAGTTGATGTTGACAGGTGTCATGCTGTGCTCATTGTTCAGTGATCTCTTTGAGTCGGCTCAGGGGAGCAGTCAAAATCATGGGCTGGGATGGGGGGACATGGGAGCAGAGTTGTGGCTTTGAGAGGGTTGCTTGACCTCTCTGTGCTTCAGTTCCTCATCTATAAAATGGGAAAAATAACAGTTGTCTTCTTCATAGAGCAATTCTGAAAATTAGATGACTTAAATCATGTCAAAGCCTTAGAACAGTTACTTTTGAACTAGTCAGTAAGAATGAATATATATGTACATGTATATATTCATTAAATGCAATATTTTGAATGTATGTACATAGTGACACATATACATAATTAATAACTTAATTTTTAAAGCATTGTTCTTAATATGTATGTACTACAATTTATTCATCCCCTTATTTTTGACTTCTACAGGGTTTCCTGTGTTGTGTCATCACAGATAATTCTGTAGTACTTATTTTGTTTATTTATTTGCTTATTTGGGTATGTAATATGCAAATATTTATCTAGAGTAGATACTGAGAAATGGACTTGCTGGTCCTAGGGTATGGGCACTTTTAATTTTATTTACTTTTTTTATAGTTTTATTTTTTTATTTTTATTTTTTTTGATTCATCGTATACAAATGAGTTACAACTTTCGTTTCTCTGGTTTACATGAAGTAGAGTTGCACCATTGGCATAATCATACATGTACATAAGGTAATGATGTTTGTCTCGTTCTATTATTTTTCCTTCCCCCACCTCCTCCCCACCCCTCATTTTCCTCTGTACTATCCATCCTTCCTCCATTCTAGCCTCCCCCAAGCCCCCGTTATGTATCATCATCCACTTATCAGAGAAATCATTCGGCCTTTGGATTTGGGGGATTGGCTTATTTCACTTAGCATGATATTCTCCAACTCCATCCATTTACCTGCAAATGCCATAATTTTATTCTTCTTTATGGCTGAATAATATTCCACTGTGTATGTATACCAGTTTCTTTATCCATTCATCTATTGAAGGGCATCTAGGTTGGTTCCACAATATAGCTATTGTGAATTGAGCTGCTATAAATGTTGTTGTAGCTGCATCACTGTAGTAGGCTGATTTTAAGTCCTTTGGGTATAGGCCAAGGAGTTGGATAGCTGGGTCAAATGGTGGTTCCATTCCAAATTTTCTGAACAATCTCCATACTGCTTTCCAGAGTGACTGTACCAATTTGCAACCCCACCATCAATGTATGAGTGTACCTTTTCCCCCACATCCTTGCCAACAATTATTGTTGCTTGTATTCTTGATAATAGTTATTCTAATTGGGATGAGATAAAATCTTAGGGTAGTTTTGATTTGCATTTCTCTTTTTACTAGAGATGTTGAACATTTTTTCATATAACTAATTGCTTGTAGATCTTCTGTGAAGTGTCTGCTCATTTCCTTAGCCCATTTATTGATTGGGTTATTTGTATTCTTGGTGTAAAGTTTTTTGGGTTCTTTGTAGATTCTGGAGATTAGTGCTCTATCTGAAGTATGAGTGGCAAAGATTTTCTCCTGCTCTGTAGGCTCTCTCTTCACATTGTTGATTGTTTCCTTTGCTGAGAAAAAGCTTTTTAGTTTGAATCTATCCCAATTATTGATTTCTGCTTTTACTTCTTGTGCTTTGGAGTAACATAAACTACTAAGTTGTTACTCAGGTGTACCAATTTCTATTCCCAATAGTTTAATAAGAAAATACTTACATCTCTTTACCTTTAAGACTATATGCTTAACCAGTGGCTCAGGAGACTGAGACTTATGAGTGTCCCACTACATTTGTGTTGACTTAGAGTGACGGGCTCTCAACCATCAATTGCAACCCAGGTGTGAGGCACTGAGACATGGAACAGCACTAGGGTTGAGAATTTATTGTATTAGAAACAAACTGTGTGGATTCAAAACCCAGCTGTGCCACCTCTGAGCTGCATGACCACAGGGAAGCTATTTACCCTCTTGGTGGCTTGGTGTTCTTGTTTTTAATGTGAAGATAACAACAAATCTATGTTATAGGACTGCTATGAAAATTAAATGAATTAATTCACAAAAAGTCATCAGAACAGTATCGGGCACATCACAAGAACTCAAGAAATAAACAAGTTCTAATTATTTCTGTGCACCGTATCTTTAAAGGGACACAGAGCCTCAGGGACTCTTAAGTTCTTAGTCATAGAAAAAATAGTTAAAGGAAGAGTTTTATTTGTCTTGGAAGAAGAAAGACTTGGTGTAGGCAACATGATAGTTCCAATAACAAATTTTAAGGTCGATCATGGAAGGGTCCTAGTTTTTCTCTAACTTCAGAGACAAGGTCAATGATGATAGAGATGATAGGCGACATGTTCCAAATCACTGACAGGCAACATCTCTACAGCACAAGGGTGCTGGAAGGTCTCGATTTCAACATTTCAAAATAGCCAGCAAAAGGCAGGGCAGAATCAAAGCAAATTGTGGCATAAATATGTTATCTTTCCTTAAAGAGATACAAGATAAAAATCTATGCAGCTCCTCCGAGATTGGCAATAGTGAGAAATCTCGCTTGTGGGGAGACTCATCCCTGTGGATTCTTGATAAGTACCACTGGAGAAATTCCATGCTTGGAAGAGTACTATCCCTCAGTGCCCTGTGGCAAGGCAGAGATGCAGCTGGGACCTTTAGCCAATCTTACTTACTGCTCAGAGTGAAAAATGAAAGAGACTCAGTAATTTGAACCTAGATGCTCTGGCCCCTTGGCCTGACTCCACATAGTGGAAACTTTCTTAGTGACGAACTCCTAAGCAGCATACTCTTCAAAGAAAAAGTGAGGTCTGGAATCTGTGGCTGCCTGCCCGGGTTGGCTTCTCTGCCTGAGTGTTCGCCTCTCCTCGGATGATTAGCTCTAAAGTCTAGCATTAGGTTTAGGGTTAGGTTTAGAGTAGGCTAAGGAGAGCGGTAAGAATGAAGGAAAGAAGGACTGTGTAGAGGGAAAAGAGGGGTGGGAGGGGTGGGGGGAGGGGAAAAATAAAATAAACATCATTACCCTATGTAAACGTAAAAAAAAAAAGAAAAAAAAAATAAAGTATTGCTATCTTAAAAAAAAAAAAAGTCACCATCCTGTTAAGGAATCATGTGGTCTGTCAGTGGGCTTCTGGTGTGGTAGGTCTCAGCTGGTAATTGCCTCAGGATACACCAAAATAGAGTGGATATTGATAAAATAAGTATGGATTCCTGTGTTTATGTGTGTTGGGTGGGTGACAGTGAGGACTGAGAAAGCTGTTGTGGTGACTTAAGGCCAGATGATTAGGAATATACCAAAACTCCTACCTGCCAATCTGTGAGCATCCCCCGGCCCTCCATAGATTGTCCTCTCAATTCTTTGCCCATTTTTTTAAACATTTTCCATCACTTGCTATATTTTGAGCCCCTACTAGTTCATGTCTCATGTCTTCTTAGGAAAATAACCTCCTGAGCGTTTTACTGCTTAGTAATGAGCTATAAAATGAGAAGCAGGTTCCTGGGGGAAGTTGCAATAACCAGTTCTCCCTTCCTCCTACAACACTCCAGTAATCACCTTACCATGCATTCTCCAGGGAAGCAGAGATACAGAGCTCTGAGATCTACAGCCATCTCAGAGGTTCTCGGGAATCCTCCATTAGCATCATTTAATTGACGGAGACACAGACTGAACAAGCTGCCCAAGGCTAGACACATAGAAAATTTGCTTTAGAATTGACCTTCACATTCACAGTAGACTGGTCTTTGGGAAACAAAAGGAAAAGGCACAGTCTGTATTAGTCACAGCTACTTACTGAATACTACTCCAGCCCAAAGAACCTATTCCTCCCTTTAGATATTTGATGATCTCACATCGTCTCATTTAGGCATTCAATTAACATCTTTGGAGTATCCGCTGTTATCACACCCTAGATAGGTGATGTGCACGCCAGCATCAGCTAAACAGCCCTACACTGCCCAGAAGAGGTGAAAGACTCTGTATCAACAGGAAGATACCATGTGTATACAGCAGGTGCCCTGAGGAGCTCAAGGTTCCGTGGGCATTCTTCACCCAGATCTGAGGCCAAGGAGGTGGTGGTGGTGGGTTCTTGGAGACATAATGTTTCAGGTGAAACCTGAAAGGGTTGGCCAGGAGAAGGCAGTGGAAGGGAGAAGTAGATTCTAGAATGAAGGAACAGCAGACTTAAGGAGAGAGAAAAAAAAAAAACAAGTGTTTAGTTTGCAGAATTCGCAAATCCTTTACCCTCTGCAGCCTCAGCGTTTCTGGAAGCAGAAGGACCAGCACATACCTGTTTGTTGTTCTCAGGTTTGGACTTTGAGGCCCTACCTGTGATCCCCGGGTCTTGCTGAACAAGGCTGGATTGAAGGTGAATCACGAGAACTGCTTTTACCCCCTGATCTTGGGTCCAGAACATCCACAGGCAGGAAAATGTTTACTGAGAACATTTCTTCTTTAATTAAAATAAGACATTTGAGTTCCACTGGAGAGAAAAAATGTTTTTTATAACCCAGATGACATTTTCACTTGATTTAAATGCCAAAATACAGAAAACGCTATAAAGAGCATCATTAACTCACCTGCTTAAGAAATAAAACTGTAGAGCTGACCAAGTTCCTGGATACCCCTTCCCCAGGCACCTCCCTCCTCAGAGGTAGCTGTTAATCTGAATTCGATACATTATTCTCATGCATCCTTTGATACTTTTGTTTTATAGAGATACCCACCAGCAACCCATGGCACGTAGTTTTGCAAAGTTTTGCTCTTTCTACTTATTGGAATCATAGTGCAATTCCTACTGCCATTTCCTGTTTAGGGGAGGGGAGTGGATGTTGTTTTTGAGGTTTGTCTGTACAGATGTGTGCAGTTCTTGCTTTTCATTCCCCCTTCTCTCTGTTCCATTGTGTGATTACACGTTGTTCACCACTTGATGGGCATTTGGGTTGTTTCCATTTTTTGTCTATATAAACACTGTTGCATTGAATATGTTACACAGGGTTGGTGACTGATTGAGCAGGAGAATCTCTAGTGGAAAATTAACCTTGTTGTTAGCTGTATATATTTGCGACCTAGCAACACAGAGCTTGCTTTCGAAACTTTCACTATGAAGCCAGATCTCAGATTGGGACGGTGTAGAGAGTACGGTGGACCATTGGTGGTGCATGGATTAGACTGGTCATCAGTACCCTCCACTGCAACAGTCCAGAAAAGAAAGTTCTTCTTCCCGAGGCCTTGGGCAGAATCTGGGTTAAGCTGCTACCCTGGCTATCCCCAGGAAGGGTTCCCTCTGAATTGGAGGCCACTCCTAAGACGGGAAAGGAGGATGAGGAAGGCATAATCTCTAACAGAAGGAGAGAGCTGAGTGAAGACAATGTCAAGGGGTGACAGAGGGACCCTCTGAGAGGAAGCTGGAGTAAGATCCTGGAAGAGCCTCCCTGGGGAGAGTCCACTGAAATTCCAGCTTGCGCCTCACAGAGACTCTTCTGGGGTGCAGTGGACGTCTTGGGCTTCGTGTAGAATTTAATTGCACTGCTCAGACTTTTCTGGATAGTTTTGGTTTTCTGATAAACCCTGCAGGTATAATTCCTGGACCTTTGGCCAGCCAGGGCTGATGCAGGTCCTCTCACAAGAGCGATCGGTGAAATATACAAAAGTCCTGCCTGCTCTTCATGACAGTTCTGTGATCTTTGCAATGATCATGTATCTCCCCAAACATGGTAGTATCCTCTGGACTGTTTCTGCCTCATCCCCCTAAAGTCTATTCTTAAAACAGCTGCAGGGGTGCTCCTGTTAAAAGATGAGTCAAATCATCTCTCTTCTGCCTCCCATAGCTTCTTTTATCACATAGAGTAAAAGCCAAAGGTCAAAGTAATGGCCAATATGGCCTTCCAAGGTCTATCCTGGTCACTTCTCTGCCTCTTGTCTGGTTACCTTCCATCCTGCTCAGTCTTTCCCCAGTCATACTGGCTTCCTTTGTGGTCCTCAGTTATATTGTCTACCCCAGGACCCTTGCACTTGCTGTTCCCTGAGGTTTGTTCCCACATGAACATCAGGTTTATGCTTAGATATTCCTTGTGTATATGCATTTGAATCCAATCCCTCTTTCCTACTCTACTTTTCCCTATTGTGCTGACCACCATCTGGGGACTGTATTTTGCTTATTTTCAATAGCTATTGTTTATTTCTTCCTTGGACAATCTGAGCACCATGAGAGCAGGAATTTTTTTTTTTCCTACTATGTTCACTTGCTGGCACCAGCACCGAGAACAGTGTTGGGGAGGTGCTCAGGGGAATGAATTATTTAAGCTCTGATGTGTTCACTGGAGACCAGTGGCTGGGAACATTCTTTGTAGATGTCTTTGCTGTTGACTCCAGAAACCTCCAAAAAAGGCCGAGATATCACTTAGTTGATGCCAAGTTTCATGGTAGCCCAAGGAATTCGCTCCTTCCACTCTGGTCTCATCTCAAAATGGGCTCATCTTTTCCCTCTCTTTTCTGAAGTCTGCTCTCAGAGAAATACCTGAGAAACCTTTAAGGGCACAAAAGGTATTAAAGATAAAATGACCTAAAATATCCTGTGTCCCACCTACCAGGGAAATGTGTGTCTATACCAAGGTGAGGAGGAAGAATATGGTGGGAATTGACAGCATGTTTAAGAGTCCAGCTGAGCCTCACATGCACAAGGCCCTGGGTTCAATCCCCAGCACTGCAAAAAAAAAAAAAAAAAAAAAAAAAAAAAAAGAGTCCAGCTGAAATGGTACGAGGTGTGTTTTTACCTTTTAATTTTCACGCATTAAGCTGCCAGGAAAAATAATGTTATCTTTATTTTAAACACAAGCAAAAATTCCAGAATGGTCTATTAGCATATCCAGGGGCAGTGAGCAGCAGAATGAGAATTCAATCGCCCACCGGTTCTGAAACCCACTCACCTTACAGGACACACATCACCTTTCCTCATAGAATCAGATGCAGGAAGAGCTGAAGGGGACCTGGGCAGGAGGCCAGTTTAGACCCCATTCCAGGGCAGAGTGAATAACAAGGTAGCAAATTTTTCAATATAGCGAAAGGAGAGGAATTTAAATGTTGTGATACATATTTGAAGCATGGATATGTTAACCTCACCCCATCATTCCACAGTGAACACAGATATCCAAACATCACGTGGAACCCCATCAATATATGCAGTTGTTTGTCAATATAATAAAGCACAAAATGGAACTTAAAGGATCCCCAAAAGCAAGACAATGCACTGGCATTGTGAATTCCATAATTTTATTCACTTGCTTCCATTGCCTCTTGAAAATGTGTCCTCCAAGGTGGGGAAAGAGAGGGGCTTCTGGTTCATTCTTTCTAAAATAGATAATTCATCTCGGTTGCCCTACACATTCTGTTCCAGAGTCCTAATTAATCAAGGTTTTACACTACTTATGTGTATGAAGAAATTAACTTCTGAACAAATCATGAACTTGGTTTTTAAAAGTTTAACACTAACCCTTTTTGCCCTTCCCTACCTGACCTCTTGGAGTAAGATCAATCATGGTGAGTGTGGGTGGGTCAGTATGGAGAGGTACAAAAGGCTCCTGTTTAATAACGAAAATTCATTTATAAAATTATGATCCTAACTAGGCTCGGAAATTAATTTCTAAAACCTCTCTTAGCAATCAAAATTATTTGTTTCTAAGGATCTATACTGATAAGCAGAAACACACCCCAATAAAGAAATTGACTGGTAAACAGAAGGGTTAATTATTAACAGATTGATTCAAATGCGAAAGAAATAAAGACTCCAACTGGATGTTCAGTGCATTCTGAACCAGGAACTTCTCTCATGTAAGACTTTGGCCAAAAAGTAGAATATTCTCATGATGTCACCATAAACAATTTGATGCTTTTCACCCAAGTTTTCTTTTTCTTTTTCTTCT